>NW_028258403.1:10675000-11346500 GCF_053883595.1 Heterocephalus glaber
ATTCTTAGAACTAAAACAGAAAGAAAAGAAAAAGTGCTATATTCAAGATGCTCTACTTCGCCAATTTCTATCCTCAGCTCACCTTATTTCTAAAGATACCTTCTTTCTTTTCACTGCAATAAATTTTAATTAATTTATAATAAAAAAGGAGTAAAATGAAATTGTTTGGGGGGAGTGCATATTTAATCCTATTTAATAGAATATTTGAACTAACTTCAAAATAGATGGTGCAGCTTGGAAACTATTATTTCATTTGCACAAATCTTAGGGATCAAAGTGTACATTTGGAGTGTATTTTTTAAGCCAGGACTTTGTACCTCCGAGGTAGCATATGCTCAGAATGCTATTACACTTACCAGCCTTCCTGCAAATTTGTGGTGTTTAACAAAAAACAAGCACATTTTTCAATTCAAGTCAGGAAGACTCTTTTATTTTTGCTGATTTCTCCTTCTTTTCTCTTTTCTAGCACAACCCTCAGGGCGCATGATGTAATGGCCAGCACTTGCACATGGGAGCCAGAAAGCCTTTCATGAGCTGCAACCTTTATTCAATAAAAATTATTGTGTTCCAGATCTTTTTTTCTTCCCAAAGAGGGGAAAACATATAAATATCATGTAGAAAGATTTAGGAATCCTAGAGAGCTCTGCAGGTTTTAAAAACATTAATTATTGTTAAAACCAAGGGAAAAGAAGCAACACACACAAAACCAACACCAGAGATTATTTTTACCCTAACTTGGTTCAGTGACACCAGATGTAGAACGGGGCTCTGTGCCTTGAAGTGTCACAAGTTTGAGTCAAAACTCAACTTCAAGTTAATTGGCTGGTTTGGGGGCTACACAAATTGAAGAGAGACATATTTGTTTCTGACGAGGAAACAGGGAGGGTCACTGATCCTGACTCTGCACCCCTTTGCTATGTTACCAGAAACTTGCTCCCCTAGGTAAATATCACTAAAGCTACACTTTTTATCTTTCCTGATGATAAAGAAATAGAAAACAAATGCAATCATCAGAAATCCTGTAGAAGAGTAAAAGAAACAAAACAAAAACAAAGGTGAGGCTTTATGCTGTCCAGGTGCATATTCAAAAGCAATGTTTGTTTGTCAACTCTGGGTTTTGCCTATCTTTCCAACTATGCTGACACCCATATGCATTTAAATAATATCTAATACTATGTTCTAATTTTAATATTTTGAAATGTACAATGGCAAACCCTATAATTAAGTGGCTGGGCTTCCTTGCATTCTGTTTTTATTGCTATTTCTAGATAAATTGCAAGCTTCTTTGGATTATTAGACAGGATTCTTTCCTTTAAAAACCCCATCCAGGTAGGAGGAAGAAACCATTTGAAATACTCTATATGTCATTCAGGGGGAAAAATTATCTACAAAAGAGAAAGAGCTACCATATGGATTCACTAGACACTAACCCTCTTGTCCACCCAAATTATTACACTCCCCACATAATAAGAAGACATTGAAGGGGCTGTGTTGTATGCCTTCCAGGCATAGCTCCATAGCCAGCAATTAGTCTATGTACTCAGAGGCCAAAAAACCTTATTGTCTAACTTGCTGTATAATTATCTGTTATGATGAACTGTGATTCTAAGGACCATTGTCTTTAAGCTTGGATCTGTGTATGGAGTAGATGTCTGGCTGAGACCCAAGAATGGACCTTCCTTTAAGTATCTCTGCCTGAGTGATTTCTCTGGTCTCTTCCTGGCTGGTAAAACAGAGACAGTTTCTGCATGATTTCTTGGGTTGATGAGAAGCAATTATGCCTTAAATGAAGTCATTCATGTCTGCCATCTTGTTTGCATATTTTCCAGTGTTCACCTGTTATTAAACCTGTCTTTAAACTGTAAGCTAGTTTCAAGTAGACTTTTGTGTCTAACACAGTTCGGTAATCAGAGGAAAACAAAATAGATAAAATGTTTTCTGCACAAATCACTCAAGCAAGAAATCTAATAAAGTGATTAAAATCTAAAATAGCATTTAAAAATTTCCCGGGAATTTTTATTTCTTTGAAAGCTACCTCCTTCATTACCTGAAAAATGGCATTTGTCTTAATCTTATTGTGAAAGTTATCACAAGTTGGTTATCTGGTAGGAGAGAAAGAAAAGGCAGAGGAAGGAGAGAGTATTAATAAATTTTATTTTTATTGTCAAAATAGTTATTATTGTTCTTTATAATATTACAATGATATATTGCCATGTGTAGGAAAAAGATTGCTGGGAGAATTTGTTTAAAATTGGCTGTGTTCGTAGGTGAGATTATTAGAAGACATGGACTAAATATTTAAATATCATATAATGCAATCAGATATGATTAGTCATTAAAAGTATGTTATAATGAATTCAAAACCACTAAAAGTATACTTTATATAGAAACTCAAAAAGCAGAAACTTTCTGTTTTAAATCTTCTGGTCTTTCATCTGCAAAATAAATGCCCACACTAGCCTTAATACAAGGAATGAATTATAGTTTAGGGTTAGAGCAGTCACAAAATGCAAATTAATATTATCACTTATTTAAACTGAAGTGTATTTTTAAATGGAGTTTTAATGAACAACTTTTTACACTTTTGATAGATTTTATATTTATTGAGCTATTTATTATCTATTCTTTGTTAATATATTTTACTTTATGTATGCATTTGGATTTTAAAATAAGCCACAGTAGTGAGCCGGAATGGTATTTTCTAATGGTAAATGCAAAATGGAATATTGTTAAGTAAATTGAAAATATAACTGAATATATGATACTCAAATTATTTCATATATATTCTCATTCATTTTGGAAAAGAATTATTTTTTAAGAAAAAGATATCAATTTAGGAAGTAATTTAATTTTAAAACAATTTCACGGTGTTCAACTTTTTAAAAATTCCAACTAACCATGTGAGTTTCATTTTTTAGTTTCAATGAAATATGATAAGAGTTGCTGAAGGTTTAAAAGTACTTAATTTATCACCACTGAACAGAAAACATTTCCCCCCGAAGAGGTTTGTACTAAGGTGACCTCTACTGTTTAAAAGAAAGGTTTGCAAAAAGCCGTCCTTCTCCTAAAATATTCAGTAATCCTAAATTACAAGGATAAAAGTGGATACTGCTGTGCTTAAAAGTATTTACTAAATTCATTACTGTTTCAATTATATATGTGATCTTTAAGCCTTTTTCCCTCAGAGCTGGGAAATTTCCTCTGTCATTTACTTCCTTGCATTTCGTGTACAAATTCTGACTGGGATCCCTGCCATTGCATTTGCTTCTCACTGAAGGGCTTTATCTGCTCCTGGTGGGGCAAAGTCATGACCCAGAAAAAAATTGATTCATGAATTCTCAGGGTGCAAGTAAAGAAGAGAGGAAATATGCCTTGGCTGAACTCCGACTAGTGACAATTTAAAACCTGTAATTAGTCTGAATTCAAGCTGCAAAAGGAATCTGAATTAAAAATTCATTAATTCAAACAGATATATTAACTTGAACAAACTAGATCTCTTATTATAAAGAATCACTTTTACAAGATGCTGTGTTATCTACTGGAACCTGAATTTTACTAATTTTAAAATTATTTAAAGGTGGTAGAAAAAGCACCAAACTATTTCATTGTGCCTCCTCTCTACTTTAAGAAAACTCACTTTTATTGGATTTTCCCGGTGTTAACACTTTAGTTCTGGGTTTTATTTCCACCTCAGTCCTAAATTTCATGTTTCTAAATTCTCATTGTCCTGTGGGGCACATGTGCTTTTGCTATTTCCCCCCTGATGTTTCCAAGACCCCCGTCCCCTTCAGCTAACTCCCTGACATTTCCATGAACTACACTGGTGAAATGTTATACAGTAATTAATGTTGATCCTAGTGCACACTCAGCCACCAGTACAAATTAGGATGGAAAAGGTTATCATAATATTTTGCTAGTCTATTTGGTAGGTTTGAATTGCACCCTGTGGGGGACAAATAAAAAGAAAGGCGTATTAAAGTTAAACTTCAGAAGAAAGACTAATCAGGTAGATTATTTTTAAACCACACGTATTTTAGGCTTTTTATCTGAAAATAATAGATCAGTCTGTGTGAACACGTTGATGTTTAAGCTATGACCCCCTCATGACCAATGCACAAGACTGTCAAGCAGGTTAGAAGGTACTATCCATGGCTGGGCTCAGGAATTCACACTAAAATTCTGTTGTCTTTGTGTGGAGTTCAAATCCAGGTACAAACAGCAGCTGGAGCCTCTCCAACTGTCAGTAGTGTCTGAAAAACATGAAGAGACTAAATAATTTAGATTACATGATATTGACCTGTATAATTGTTTAAATTAGTAATGCAGTCACCAACTGAAAGAGGTCAACCATCTGTAGAGGAAACAAAGAATTTGGTTTCATTTCCAAACAAACTTTTGAAGGGCAAATTGTTTTTTCTGTGGGAGGTAGGGGAAAGTCCGAAGACAGATTAATGGCTTCTCCTGCTAAATAAAGGTTAGCGCTCCTGTCATTTGTAGAATGCAACATCAATAGAGAAGTCATAGGGCAGCTGGTCCCAACTGCACATAATCAGTGTGCATGGCCAGTGTTTCTAATGGATTAAAAGGTAAGTGGCTTTAAGATTCATTTTATTTCATTATGTATCATCATCATTCATTGTGTGTGTGTGTGTGTGTGTGTGTGTGTGTGTGTGTTAGTACATGTGTATTTACCTAGGAAAAAAACTTTGGAAAGAATCCTGAAATTAGAAAAATCACATTTTTAAAGATAATGACAAATAATTTCTTTGTAATGAAATTCTACCTAAATCTTTATCTCTAAAGTTTGGAGTTGCTAAAAATCTAGTAATTGAGAAGCATACTTTTGTACCCAGTTTGTTTTGGGAAAAAAATATGCCCATTTTAAATAGATTAACACATACTGATCAAACTCTTGGTGTTCAGGCAACTTACACTGAATTACAGGCAGCAATAATTAAGTGTTCCTATCAACTTATTCTCCAAAGCCATTACCTTCCAACGGGTTACTTGCCAGGCAAAGTGGTTTAATTATTGGATTTCTTCTGTGATCCCCTGTTCTCCTGCCCGTTTACTTTAACAGGCTTCTCTGACCTCTTTATGGTACAACAAATTATAAAAGAAGAGAATGACAAAGAAGAAAGAGATTAAGTTCTGTGTGCCTATGAGCTAACTATGAATTTAATGCCATGAATTTTTTTAAACACAGAAACTATCTTTGCCATTGGTCTTTACTTTTTAAACATGCACGCTAGTGCCCACTCACCCACACCCACACACACGTATCATCATCTTAAATTGCTTGCAGCCACATGCAGAAAAATGTTTAGTAAATTTTTTCTCAAATCTTTTTGAAAATTTTCTTCATCCGTCTAACAAGAATGATCCGCAATATACTGTACATCCTGGCATCATTATTCATCTATTATGAAGAAATAAAACTTATAATAATTCAATATATCAGGAAGGTATTTTCATTGCACACATAAGATGTAGAGCTATTAATACTGTTTTGTGTTTGCAGTGATATCATCCAACAAATCTTTATATATTTGGACAATATCCATATATTGCTACTGAAATGTAACTGGTTGCTACTGGTTGATAACATATGGTAATTGGAAATGTAATCCTCTTTAGATTTTCTGAGAGTCTACTGAGGGTTTGGCACTGCAAAGCATGTAGAAATAAATTTAATAAATATACTACTCATAATGTTCTTAATGAAATTGAAATTCCATTGGCTTTTGATGGATCTATGTCCAGAACATAGCCATAATTTTCTAAGTCCTTGTACCATACTCTCAAGTTCTGACCTTCATGAGTAAGCATGGGTTCTTGTTAGCTCTGTCACTAACACACACACACTCACTCACACACATAGTTTTACACGTTCCTCCCTTGACCCAAATTAAAGAGAGAGGACTTCATATTTCTACCCATTGTTGATCTGCCCATAGTGCATCTATATGCATGCGTAGCCACCTATATTTCCTATTCCCACCACACATACACATAGCTCCAAAAGTGAAAGTATCAAAGAGTGGCAAATGGGAAAATATGACCTGATTGACAAACACTTGGAAAAAATGAAAACTTTAGTAGTGACTAAAGGAAGACAGAGTCATCTTTTTTTTATCCTCATGTTGACCTATGGGCAACATGGTAGAAATGTAATCATGAATAAACAATACAATGGTGCCTTTTGTGGAGATTGCATATGAACTGTAAAGTATGAAAATTATTAAATTTCTTTAAGCTGGAGGAAAATCTAATGTTTGAGGAAAAATAGCAGTTTAGGGATCTAAATCATTATGATAATCCTGGTCCATTATGGTAGCCATTAGCCATATATGGAATAAGAAACTGTTGTTGGTTTTCAGTAGAACATGATCATAATCTGACATTTTTTGATGATCACTATGGCTTATCTGTTAAGAATAGAAGAGTCCTGGTTCATGCCTATAGTCCTGGAATAATTACTAATAGTGCCCTTTTACTCTTAAAATTCCTCAGTTTATATGACAATTACAGTCACTCTAATGAATGAGACTATAGAGGTAATTCAATAAGAGATCTATCCAGGTAGGTTGGTTAAATGTGGTAGCAGTGAAATAAGGCATCTGAGATCTACACTTGAGATGAGTGTTTATCACGTGCTCCTGTATTTCTTTCCTTCCTCTCTTTCTTTGTTATTTCTAATTGTGTTAAAATATACATAACAAAGTTACAACTTTTAACATTTTAAGTGTACAACTATTTTAGTGGAATCAACTACATTCATGTTTATGTGAAACTATCATAATTATTCATCTCCAGAACTCATTTCCTACCAAGAAAACTGAATCTCTATACTCATTATGCAATCACTCTCCATTCCCTCTCCCCAAAGCATCCATCAACCACCATTCTTCCATCTCGGTACCTCATAGAAGTAGAAACAAAAATATAGTATTTCTCCTTCGGTGACTGGCTTATTTCACTTAATATAATACCCTTAATACTCAACTGTCTTATTAAATGTGCCAGAATTTCCTTCCCCTTTAAAATTTAATGTTATTCCATTGTGTGTACATGCCGTGTTTTGTTACTCCATTTCCCCATCTTTGGGCATTTAGATTGCTCCCACTTTTTGGCTATTGTGAATAATACTGCTCTGAACAAAGGTATATGGCTATCTCACTGAGAAACTCCCTTCAGTTATTTTAAGTTTATACTCAGTAATGACGTTGCCATAATAATTCTATTTTTAGATTTTTGAGTACCCACCATGCTGTCATAGTTGCCATACTATTTTACATTCTCACTCAGTGCACAAGGGTTCCAATTTCTCTACAATGTTGCCAACATTTGTTATTTTCTGTGTCCTTGCTTGCCTTCTTTCACAGTAGCTATCCTAATGGGTATAAGGTGAAATCCTAAATTTATGAAAATATAATTTTTATGCCCAGATTCAGCATGGTGCATATTGCTAGAAAATCAAATTATTGAAAACCGTTAAGTAAACCCTATTTTGTGTTAAAACAAATGGGTTTATTTTGAAATTTAATATATTTTAATGAGAATTTCTCTCATGCACTTGCAAGATTAAGGCTTCAGTATGATAATTCAACATAACTGTCCCTCTCTAGATCTCCATAGAGCCCTAGTTCAAGCTTCTTTCTTGATTGAAAGGCTTTGGAAAAGGGTTTTTGAAGCAGTGAATATCTGTTCTAATATTCATGTCATGCAATACCAGCTAATATCCACATTTGTGCTTTACCAAATGCTGAACATACGTGATATGACTTCAAAATATATGACTCCTTTTAGGGAAGGTAGGAGACGAATGTCATACTAACAGTGATAACTGTGGCAGTCTACAAGTACTCTCAAACCTACATTTTGATGAATACTTCCCATCAATATTTCACCTATTTTTTCACCCAAGTAGTGAATAGTAATCTGCCCTGGTTTTATTATTTTTACTGAAATGGAGCATCATAAACATATTTAAAAGAATAATCTTTAAAACCAAACTGCTACATTTGAATTTCAGTTCAACAAGCTACTACCTAGGTGGACTAGGTATCCTCAGGCTAATTACATATCCTGTCTCTGCCTTAGGTAGTTCACATTTAAGATGTCCTTTCCTGAGAAGCACTTTGAACAAACCTTCAATAAGTTGTTTCTATTTGTATTATTATTATTATTTAAATTATAGTAAAGCATATATGTGAACCAAAAAATAAATACACTCTTTGTGGTTAATTAACATTAATGCTACTCTGGTTATCACTATCTATCATATCCACTAATGGATCACTGTGTCAGTAGACAAATATAAATATACACCAAATTCATAAAGAAAATCTCTCAGTTTATCAATTAAAAGCTTTGATAAATTAAAAATATAGAGAAAATTAAATTCAATTGGTTTGATTTAGTGTTGGTAGAAATTATTTAGATGGGGAGAGCATTTCATTTGATTCATTAGCTCTAAGGCAAACAGACACACAAATGTACTGAAGTACTTATTTCATTTAAAAATACATTGTTGTATATATTATATGGCTGTATTCCACATTAATCTACCCAAAAAGTATAGAAAAGCCTATGCTAAAGCTCTGTAATCTGAAAAGTAAAAGCCATTTTAATTCTAAACATATCATAATGTTTCCTTCTGCATGCACCCAGAATAGTTTCTGACTTTGGCAAATAATGTCAAAATAATTGAATTCCCCGCTGACATGAAATAGTTCTTGGCTCCCTACTCATTACTAGAGAGGAATAGAGCATCATTTTTGTCCCAATATAAACTTAATCTAACATTTGAGTACATGTGAATTCACCTCAGAGATTATTAGTGATGCGAGCATTGTTTTACATGGAAATACTGTCTATAATTTGGTCTACAGTAGCCCTGAAGACACTTCTTACCTGGAGATAATTGACTAGTGAAAAAAGTGGTTACAAAACAAATCACTTTCTGGAAATTTCAAGATGAAAATAAAAGCTTTAAGAAATTTTAACAATCCAAGGCCAAAAAAGTGTAAAGTTCAAAATACTTTATCAGAATTTTACAGTAACATCTTCCAATGAAACTAAGTATAATACTCAGTCTTACACATAGTAAGTAGTATATACTGACATTTGTAACCACCATAACTCAAGGCATTGTGTTTATCTTAATCACTCACTAACTGGCAGAAGACAGATTTTTTTATTCATTCATATTAGTTTTACAGAATAGTGGGTTTCATTTTGACATTATCTGTATATACACGTAACATACTTTGATGGTCTCCAGCCTCCTCAATCCCCTTACATTTTCCTCCTCTTTCTCCTATTCCCTTCTTCTGTACTAGTCTCCCTTATATTTTCATGTCACATCCCCTACATTAGATTCCACATATGACAGCAAATGTGTGATATTTATATTTCTGTGTCTTGCTTGTTTCACTTAAATGATTTCCAATTCTCTCCATTTTCCTGCAAATGACATCATTTTTCTTCCTTTTGGGTAATATATACATTATTAATAACATCATTGGCTTAAGAAATGAATGCAGACAAGTAAAACATGCTCCTTGGTGGGTTGGGTGGGTTTAGATACTATATATCTCACCCATTTATTTCTGGCACTGTTCCCTTGCTCTGCTTCTCAGGAGCCATGAACTAAGCAGCTTTGCTCTACCACGCCCTTCTGCCATCCTGTTTTTACCTTTAAGCTACCCAAATATGTGCTACATCTCCTGAGACAGTGAGCTAAATTAAACCATTTGTTCTTTAACTTGTGGGTTTGGGGTATCGTGTCTCAGTAATGGGAAAGCTAATTAATACAGAAAATTGGTACCAGGAATGGAGTCCTTGCTGTGATTGTACATGATGATGTGGTTCAGAAGCCTTTGGAAATGGTCTGCTGGAAAAGTTGGGAATGTGGGCTAGAGAAGCCATAGAATGCAATAAGCAGAGTCTGATGGATCATTCTGGTCAGAGCTTAGAAGACCAGAATGCTAATAAGAATCCAGATAGCAAAACCCAGGCTCAGAAGGTTTCAGTTGGGAACCAAGACTCCACTGGAATTTGGACTAGAAGCCATGTATGTTCTACTTTTGCACAAAATTTGTTTACAGTTTACTCATGCCCTGGGTTCAACAAACTAAGGTTAACAGAAGTGAACTAATTAACCTGGCAGAGAAAATTTCAAGACAAGCCAACATTCAGGCTGTGGCATGGGTACTGCTGGCTGCTTTTAGCAAGATTTATGTTAAGAATCAAAGCCAAAAGGCACACAAGAAAATGTTGAAAAAACTAATATTTTGTCCCAAAAGGAAGTATGTGTAAAGTTGGGGCCAATGTGTAAAGTTGTGTTGTGGTGGGTCTTTGATGCTATATATATTTATGGATAGAGAAAATATTCGATGTATTAAAATATGTATAATATTTTCTTTACCTATTCATTTGTTGATGTCCTTCTATGCCTGTTCCCTAGCTTAACTATTGTGAATTATGCCATAATAAACAGGTATATACCGGTATCTCTATATTACATAAACTTCACTTCAGTGCTTCTGGAAATACACTGAGGGATAATGTAGCTGGATTCAGTGGTAGCTATATTTTTTTAAATTAATACATAAGAGAAACACTTTAAGCTACAGACACAAACAAAGACTTCCTGAATAGAACTGCAATCCCAAAGGTTATAATCTTAAGAATATAAAAGTAGGGTCACATCAAATTAAAAAGTTTGTTTATAGCAAAAGAAATAAAAGAGTGAAGAGACAACCTACTGAATGGGAGAAAATCTTTGACAGTTACCCTTCTGAGAGCAGATTAATATTCAAAATATATTAAGAACTCAAAAAATTCAACCCTCAAAAAAACACTCAGTCAATAAATGGGTGAATGAACAGAAAATTTTCAAAATAATACAAATAGTCAAAAAGTATATGAAAAAATGTTCAACATTTTTAGCCATCAGCAAAATGCAAATCAAAACTGTGTCTTATCAAGAGTACAAAAAGCAATAAATGCTGGAAAGAATATGGGAAAAATAAACATTTATACACTGTTGGTGGGAATGTAAATTAGTACCATCACTTTGAAATCAGTATGGAGGTTCCTCAAAAACTAAAAATAGAGCTAACATTTGATAGTAAAGTAAGAGCGACTGGGTATGTAGCTCAGGGGTAGAGTACTCCTGAATTCAAACACAGTACTGCCAATAAAACTTTACATTTAATACTTTCTCATATGTGTATTTGAGCAACCAATATTGATGTCCAGTTCCAGATATTTTCATCACTCAGAAAAAATCTTTACATGCTAGCAGTCACTTCTGATTCTCTCTTCTCTCAACATCTAGCAACTATCAATACAATCTACCTACTTTGGATATATTATATAAATGAAAGTATAGCATATATTGCCTTTTATGTCTCTTCTTCGTTTATCATATTTTCAAGGTTTATGCATGTTGTATGACATATCAGTATATCAATCCTTTATATAAATGAATAATATTCTATTACATGAATTTTTATTTCCTGAAATAATTTTTATTTCCTGTCTTCCTAAAAGACAGCTGCAATTTGATACATTACATTAAATCTGTAGAACAATTTAAGGACTATTGTCATCTGAATAAATTTGTCTTCAAATCTATGAACACAAGATGTTTTTCTACTTATTCAGGACATTTATCTCTTTTAACAGAGCTTTATATGTTTTCTGTGTATATATCTTATATTTCTTTTCCTCAACTTTTTCCTGAGCATTTTATTATTTTTATATTAAAATATAACTGTAATAATTTTATTTTGTGATGTTAATTACAAGTATATATAGATACATATTTCTGTATATTATTCTTACATCCTACAACCTTGCTGAACTCAGTAATTTTTGTTTGTGTGTGAATTCCTTACAGTTTTCTAATTTAAAGAATTTTTCATCTTTGAATAGAGATGGTATTATTTCATGCATTTTGGTCTTCATGCCTTTTATCTATCTTCCTTGTCTAATTTCCCCGGCTAAAACCTCAAGGGAAAAATTGAATAGCAGTGATTAGGGTAGATCCAAATCTTTTGCCTGATCTTAAGGCTTTCAGTATTTCAAAATTAAGCATGATGTTAGCTGTGCTTTTTTGTTTTGTTTTGTTTTTACAAAAGCAGATGTTCTTATCACAAAGGAATTTTTAAAAAATCTTTTTATATGTTTATGGGCATTCATATTTCTTTTGTTTATTTGTGCCTATTACTGATACAGAATAGTGAGATTTGCTTTGGCATATTGATGTATGCATAGGATGTATTTTAAGTTGATTCCCATTACCCCTTCTCCCTTTTCTCCCCTTCTCCCTTCCTCCTGAGTCTACCTTCTAGTTCTCTGTCATGTCTCATTTACTTATGTATTTATTCACTCATTCATTCACGCATTCATTTATTTATTTACAGTAGTACTGGGGATTGAATCCAGGGCTTTCACACTGAGTTACACTCTCTCACCTTTTTATTTTTCTTCAATTTTGAGATACAGTCTTTCCAAGTCACTAAGTTGCCTTGTCTTCTATTTCTGACACTGTCCTCACACTGGTCAAATTTGCTACCCATATTTTCCCCTGAATTTTTCATATCATCTATCTGTGCTTGCTTTTTTTATACTTTCTTCTTCTTTTCCAATGTGTTTATTCATGTCTCATATTGTGTTACTTCACTCATTTAGTTTGTTTACTTCCTCTTTAAGCCTATTTAATATTTTACAGGTAAAAATCCTTTATCTGTTTAATTAAGTCTTCCATGAGTCCATTAAACAGCTTATGTGTTTGCTTACACAGTATTTTGAAACATGTGGACAATTTGGTTTTTGAGTTTTTTCCCTATAGTTTCCTCTATTTCAGTGTCTTAAGATTAGCTTCTGGAAAATCAGGGACCGTCTTGTTGCCTTGCTTTTTCATGTTTCTATTGTTTTTTGCACTATGGGTTGAAGGCCAGTTAGGGTAGAGAAATTTAGTCACTACTGGGGAGATCTCTTTAGTTAGATTTTGTCTCCTTGTGATGTGTCCTTGTGTTTGGTTATAGGTTGGCATTTATACCACTCTCCAATCTATTTATCATAACATTTGAGGAACTTCATTGTCTAATCTTCTGGAGGTTTGATCCCTTTCACTACTCAGAAAGAAGAAAACAAAGTGCAGTAACATTAATGACACAAAGACAATTAGTGGCATATAGTAAAAAAAAACAAATTAAAAGCAATAATTATGCCAACGTGGACAATACAAAACTTATTTTATATATGAAAAATGTCTCTTTTATTCCTAATTTGAGTGTTTTATCTCAAAAGGGTTTCAGGTTTTGTTAAATGCTTTTTTTGTATCTATGGAAATTATCATGTAGGTTTTGTCCTTTTTTAATTAAGACTGAATAATACATTGCTTGATTTTTGAACATTGAAGAAACCTTGTATTCCTGGGATAACTCCAGTTTAATCTTAGTGTATAATCCATTTTGCATGTTGCTGGATTTAGTCTGTTACTATTTTGCTGAGGATTTTTTGTGTTCAAATTTAGTTGAAATAATAGTCTGTACTTTTCTTGTGATATTCTTATCTGATTCTTATTTCAGAATAGCACTAGCATTAAAGAATGAACTAGAAATTGTACTTACCTCTTGGATTTTTTGGAACAGGTGTTTTAAAACTGGTGTTAATTTTGTAAATGATTTACAACAAATCTATATGGGTCTGGACTTTTTTATAGGAAGTATCTTTAAATCACTAAATATCATCTATTCAAATTTTGTATTTCTTCTCTGTTCAGTTTTGATAACTCATGACTTTCTAGGAATTTACCTATTAAAGGTTGGTAATCTAATTGGTTGCCAGGGAATTTTTCATAATATTCCTTGTAATTCTTTTTGAATTTATAATGTCAGTACTGATATCGCTTCTTTCTTTCTTTTGTTTATTTGTTTGTTGGTTGGTGGGTTGGTTTGTGATTTAAGACAGGGTCTCGCTTTGTAGCTCAGACTGGCCCTGAACTCACTATGTAGCCCAGGATAGCCCAGGTTTAGCCTTGAGGATTGGTCTCTCTGTCCAGGAGGGAGCTCCTCTCTATACAAAACTCAGTCTGACTTTCTGGAGATCATAACAGCATACAAAGTTGGAAGCTTTCATCTGACACAATAAAGCACTCAGTTAGATGGTACTAATTAATTTTATATGTGCATTCATTATTTGCCTAAATCTTATGGGTATCTCTAAGGTTACCCTCCACTTTACAGACTTAAGCACCGAAGACTTGCAACTAAAAATAATGCGAATCACGCATTTGTATCTTGGCATTTTCACTCTATGCCTGCACTTTAAACTATTACCCTAAACCTCTTAGAAAAAAGAACTGATACTCACGGCTGTTATGGTGTAGATCTAGAAAGTTCCTGGAAAGGATTATGTGTTTAGATGTGAGGCTTTTTGACAATGATTAGATCGTGGAGTTGCTATACTCATCATGGATTAGTCTGGTGATGAGTTTATAGCTGAACATGCTCTTCGCAGACGGGGACTGAATGGCAGTAAGTCACCGCGGGCATGACCTGGAAGAGTGTATTCTTGCTCCCAATTCCTCCCTTCTTTCTCTACTTCCTGGCTGCCATGCGTGGGTTAAGCACCTTTTCCCACCCTGTTTTTGCCTTGGAAGCTACCAACCACAGAATGAAACTGTGAGCCAAATAAACCTTTCCTCCTTTCAGTTGTGGGTGTCAGATATTTTTCCACACAACAGGAAAAAGACATTTTATTATTGACATATTACTCAGTTTGGAAGACCTATTTCTATTCAAAATCTCAAAGAAATGGTACATATTCAAAGGAAAGTGAATCCTTACAGGAGTACATGGAAAGTTTGTCAGATAAACTGAGAACTATCTCATACCAAATAAAGCAAGAAAGCTTAAGTTTGGACCATATTAGCTAAGCAATCCACAGTGATAGATTTACTAAATAAATCATTTATAGAGAACTTACAAGTAAGAAAAATACTTCAAATAATTTTCAAAGTACTAAGATTTTGATGCAGTACCTTTGATTTTTTTATTGAATCTACTTTGTAAAAAATATAAAACTATCTTTGATAACATGGACATATTTTGTTCAATGTGCCTTACATATGCTTTTTTTAGAATTTAATAACAAAAACATTTTCCTTTGAAGAAGTAATCTATATCTTTTACACAATAATAAGATATAAAATTTATCCTTCTTTTCCTTTTATTTTGCTGCCAGAAATCTCTGAAGGAAACCTAGGGTTAATCACAGTTAATATATTTGTTTCTATGATAGTGTATTGTCTAGACACAGAAACTTCCTGTATTATAAAAGAATTTGTATGCATATCTTTTTTGTAACTTTTCCTAAATCAATGCTGGAACCAAACAAATTTTTAAAAGTATCTTTTTTATACACTTTTCTTAAAAATATGCTTTAAAGTTATTTTAAAAATAATAAATGCTGGTGAAGATATGGAGGAAAAGCAACCCTCATATACTGTTGATAGGAATGTAAGCTGGTACACCCTTGATGGACAATAGTATGGAGCTTCCTTAAAGTCTAAAACTACCATATGATTCAACTACTCTACACTGGGATATAAATCAAAAATAATTAAATTCAGAATACTGTAGGGATACTTGTTTACCACTGTTTATTGTGGCACTATTCACAGAGAATCAATCTAGGTGCCCCCTCAAGAGATGAATGAATAAGAAAAATATGGCCTATTTATTCAATGGAATATTATTCACCCATAAAAATGAAAGCGTGGGGCCGGTGATTTAGCTCAGTGGTTTCTCCATCTGCTGCGCAACCGCAAGAACCTGAGTTCGATCCCCGGTACCAAAAAAAAAAAAAAAAAAAAAATGAAAGCGTGTTAATTGCAGGAAAATGGATAGAACTTGAAGTCATCACATAAACCAAACAAGCCAGAGAAGGAAAGACAAACAATTTGATGTTTTCTGTCATACATGGAAACACACACATACAAAAAAGAAGATATGAAAGTAAGGACTAATAGGAAAAGGGGGAAAGAGGAGTAGAAAGGAGGTAAGTCAAGACAGGGTGGTAAAGAGGATGGACAAAGCATGATATATGCATGTATAGAAATGTCACAGAGAAACCTTAAATGTGTGCAATTATTATACATTAATAATTATAATAAAATATTATAGGTGTTTTCCTATAAACTAGTGGCAAAATACTTTAAAAACCACAAACACTACTTCCAAGAAAAATCTTTTTTTCTTGTTTAATTTTTATATTAATACATAGCTGCAATACATAGTGATTACATTCCTCCTGGGAAGTTGACACATGTATGTAACACATTTTTAGTGATAACTTTAAAATCTTATTTACTGTTAGCATACCAGCAACACTAAAGGAAGTGGGACTAATGATCTCAGATCAGATAAACATAAACACAATTATACTGAGGGATTTCAATAACTCACTAACACAAATAGACTGATCAACTAGACAAAAAATCAACAAAGAAATATCAGAGTTGAATAAAACCTTCAAACAAATGGAATTAATAGATATCTACAGAGTGTTCCATCCAACAACAGAATGCACATTCTACTCAGCAGCACATGGAACTTTCTTGAAAATAGACCACATGCTTGCCAATAAAGCATTCTTATGTAAATGTAAAAGAATTGAAATTATACCATGGATATTATCAGATCATAGCACAAAGAAACAAGAAACAATGACAAAAGAAAACACAGAATTTATGCAAATACATGGAAACTAAACAATATTCTCTCTTTATTTAAGAAAAATAATGTCATAGACAAAATCAAGAAGTAAAACTATTTCTAGGATTAAATGATAATGCTGATACAACATAACAGAACTTAAGGGACACAATAAAAGCAGTCCTAGGGGAAGTTCATAGCTATGAATGCCCACATCACAAAAATAGATGTGAATCCAAATAAATAACCTAATGATGCACCTCAGTGTCCTAGTAAAGCAGGAACAATGTGAACCCAAAGCAAGTATAAAGAAGCAAATTATAACAATCAGAGCAGAAATCTACAAAACTGAGACTAAAATATATGCATAGAATCAGTGAATTGAAGAGCTGGTTCTCCAAACGAAAAACAAAATATGCAAACCCTTAGCCAATCCTCCAAAATAAGGAAAGAAAAGACTCAAATACCTCACAGAACTAGGACTGGAAGTCCCATTTGACCCAGCTATTTCCTTGCTGGGTATCTTCCCCAAAGAATTAAAAGAATCATACCACAGTGATATATGTGCACCCATGTTCATAGCAGCACAATTCATGATAGCTAAAACTTGGAAACAACCCAGTTGCCTATCAACTGGAGACTGGATAAAGAAAATGTGGGGCTTTTTATAAAATGGAGTATTACTCAGCTAGAAAGAGTGAGAAACTAGGGCCAGGGATTTAGCTCAGTGGTTTTGCCGCCTGCTGCACAAGCTCAAGAACCCGAGTTCGATCCCCGGTACCAAAAAAAAAAAAAAAGAGAGAGAAACTAGAGACATTTATAGCTAAATGGATGCACATTGAGGCGATACTCTTAAGTGAAATAAATAGGACACAAGTGTAAATACTAAATAGTTTCTCTAGTGTGAGAAACTGAAAGTGTAAATAAGGACTAAAAGGTATAATAGATAACATGAAATAGGAAGAAAAGGGAGAAAGGGGAAGGGGAAGTGGGAGGGTTAGGGGAAAGGAAAGAAGAGAATGAAATTAATATGAGAAAATGAAAAAATGGAAACAAAGTCTTTGTAAATAGGGAGGGCTGGAGGGGTTGAAGGGAAGCCAGGGGAAGGGGAAAAATAAGAACCAAGATGGATTACGTAAAGATGCAAATTTCCAATCATGAATGTCATTGTATAGTATACCTAAAATGTACCAATATAATTAATAAGAAAAGAAACTAAAAAGATGAAATCACAATGGACACAGCTGAAATCCAGAAGATTATTGGCAATAACTTCACAAATCAATAAATTCACCAATAAATTGGAGAATTCAGAAGATATGGAGCGATTCTTAGATACATATGAATTGCAAAGCCCCAGCCAAGAAGATTTAAAAACCTCAAATAATCCAGTACAACAGGCAATGAAATTGAAGTAGTAATACAAACTCACCAACTAAAAAAGGTCCAAATCCAAATGGATTTACTACTGAATTCCACAGAAACTTCAGGGAAGTTCTAACACCAATACTCCTCAAGCTCATTAATGAAATTGAAATGGAAGGAGTACTGCCAATTAATTTCTTAAAGGTACCATTACCCTGATTCCAAAACCAGACAAGTATCCACCCAAATAATGGAACTATAATCCAATTTCTTTAATGGAGATAGATGTAAAAACCCTCAACAAGATACTAGCAAACAGAATGCAACAAATCCATCCAAAAGACCATCCATTAGGACTAAATAGGCTTCATCTCAGGGATGCAAGAATGATGAAATATATACAAATCATTACGGTAATACATCACATAATCAGAAGCAAGGATTTTTTAAAAATCACATGATCATTTCAACAGAAAAAGGAAAAGCTTTTGACAAAATCCAATAGCCTTTCATGATAAAAACACTAAAGAAAATAGATATAGAAGGACCTACCTCAACCTGATATAAGCCATGTATGACAAACCTACTACTTACATCATGTTAAATGAGGAAAAACTGAAAGCTTTCCCTCTACAACCAGGAACAGGATAAGAATGTCCACTCTGGTCCAATACAGCACAACAAATTAAACAGGAGAAAAAAAATAAAAAGGATATGTACAGAAAAAAAAGAAGTCAAATTGTTATTTTTCATATGACATGATCCTCAACATAAAAGACCCAAAAAATTCAACCCAAAGACTCATAGAAATAATAACCACATCCAGTTATGTAGTAGGGTAGGAAAGAAGCACACAAAAATCAATGCCATTCCTGTAAACCAATAATGAGCATACTGAGAAAGAAATTAGGAAAAATGTACCTTTCACAATAGAATCAAGAAAAATTAAACACTTAAAAATTAACCCAAGGATGTGAAAGACCTCTACTATGAAAACTACCCACCTGCAAATGAGTGAGATGGGGATTTGAGGCAAAAGTCCTCCTTATCTCCTCAGAGCTAGTTTTGACTACATTCTTTTTTCTTTTTACCCTGGAAAGAGAGAGAGAGAGAGAGAGAGAGAGAGAGAGAGAGAACCACAGTATTCTGAAAGAAGAAATTGAGGAGGACATCAGAAAATGGAAAGATAAGTCCCTATTCCCACATAAGCAGAATAAATGTAGTCAAAATGGCCCTACTTCTAAAATTAATATACAGATTTAATGCAATCCCAATCAAAATACCAAATACATTCTTCACAAAACTGGAGAAAACAATCCTAAAATTTATATGGAAGCACAGGGGACCTAGAATAGCAAAAGCAACGCTGGGTAACAAGAGCAAAGTGAAAAGCATTGACATGAAGTTACTTTACAAAGCTGCAGTGATAAAAACAGCATAGTACTGGGACAAAAATAGACATGGGGATCAATGGAATAGAAAAGAGGATGCAGAAACAACCCCAAGAACATTCCACTATTTGATCTTTGACAGCGGGCCTATAAAAATATTCTCAAGGAAAGAAATTCTCTTTAATAATGATATTGGGAAAACTAGCTATCCACACGCAGAATATAGGTACATATCTCTCACTCAGTGGAATAGCTAGAGTTGGTGCTACTTGGGGCAGTCCTTCAATTTACGACCCCCCCCCACATATCTAACTATGTTAACTTATTAAATAGAAAATTAAGATGAATGTACAGAGAAAAGTGTACAAAAAATTTATAATTATTATCTAGTAAATAAAAATACAGTAATCTACAATGTTACTTAAAATAGAAAATTAATGACCTATAGAGAAAAATTAAGATAATTTTGTATAGATTTACTCATTCTATTAAACATATAGTTTAATAGAATTTGCTTCAAATTTTCTCCAACATCTTATACTAGGATTATATGTTTGGGAGAATCAGAACCCCTGGTAGAGACAAGTACTCTCTCTACTCCAGGCCGTCTCATTGGCCAACAAAGCGACAGAATTGTACTGAGTGTCTGCAAAGGTTGAGAAGCATGTGGAAACCACTCAATACAATTTGTGTGTAAGTGGTCCTGTGGCTGAAGCCACAGCTGCATTCAGGTGCACATAGAATACTTTAGTTTAACATCAAACGTAGTTCAAAAGAAGCATAAAGTTAAATGCTCAGTTAACTGATGTGACTAAAGAAAATACTAATAATCATATTAGTAGTAATATTTTAAAAGAATTATTTACAAACTGTTACAAATACTGCAGAGTGCCTTCAGTAAAAAATGAGATAAGATTTAAGAGTATGACAAACTGCAGATGTAAGATTCATGTTTCAATGTACTTGAATCTTCTCTGTGTTAAAATGAAGTAAATTGTTAAGATATAATTTTCCTTTTGGACAACAATACCACCCAAAAAATGTGCCACAAGGGACAGATCACCCCCTCTACCCTCTCTGCCCCTCTTTAGCTATGGCCAATGCTCTCACCATGTACTAAACTGAAATCAAAATACATCAAAAAACTAAATGTTAAAACAGAAACATTTATGTGAAGAAGACAAAAATGGGTAAAACTCTTGAAGTCACAGACATAAACAAGAACTTTCTGAACACAGCCTGGGTTGCACAGAGAATAGTACCAAGAATCCACAAGTGGGATCACATCAAGTTTAAAACCTTCTGTGCACCAAAAGAAACAATCAACAGAACAAAAAGAAAACTTACAATATGAGATATTTTGCCAGCTATTCCTCAGACAGAGGATTAATACCTAAAGAACTCACTAGTCCCCCAAAATAAGACCCAACTTTAAAATGAGCAAGTGAAATTAACAGACACTTCCCAGAAGAAAAATTACTAATGAGCAATAAATACATGAAGAAATGTTCAACATGTCTGGCTATTAGGGAAATGCAAATTAAAACAACATTGAAATTCCATCTTACCCCAGAAAGTATGGCCTCCATCAGGAAATCAAATACTAACATGCTAGCAAGGCTATGAAGAAAAGAAAACTATCTATATTGTTGGTGGTAATATGAACTTGTACAGCTAATATGGAAATCAGTATGGAGATTCCTCAAAAAAACTACAATTAACAATTTCATTTGACCTAGCTATTCTCCTCTAGGTATATTCTTGAAAGAGTTAAAGACATTATATTACAGTGATACATGCATATGCATCTTTATAGAAGCATAATTCATAAAAGGTAAATCTTGGAAGCAGACTATATGTTCATCAACAGTTGAATGTATAAAATAAGTGATAGTCAGTGGTTCCGGCACCTGCCTCGCAAGCACAAGGTCCCGAGTTTGATCCCTGGTACCAAAAAGATAAATAAATAAATAAGTGATATTTACATAAAATAGAGCATTACTCTGACATAAAATAGAGCATTACTCTGACTTGAGTCATTTGTAGAAAAATGGATATATCATGTGACCATAATGTTAAGTGAAATAAATCAGACACACAAACTTAAATGTCACATAATTTCTCTTATATGGAAAAACCCAAACTATAAATAAAGATGAAAGTAAAAGATAAATAATAGAAAGTGGAGAGATAGATTTTTCTCAGATGGGAAGGTGATCTGGGCCGGGGGAGATGGGAAGGAAAAGGGGATGAAAAAATGAATTAAGCTATGTTTTGTACATGTACTCACTCCACAGAAAAATATATACTGCATACATGTACTAATAAATAAAATATAATACTTTGATGTCAAATGTGCATGTTATTTCAATTATTTTAACATACTTTCTTAGTATTGATTACCTTCTTTCTTTCTTTTATCCTGTTAATAATCTCAGACTGAAATCGTTGTGATAGTCCCTTGCTGTCACTATATTTTGCTTATAATTCTATTTGTGAGCATGTCCACCTTCCCCTTATATCTCTAGATTTCTTTAGGATAAAGACCATCTGTGTTTGTATTCCTCAAAATCTGGTTCTAAACCTTGTACACAGCTACCCTTTGGGAAAAACAAATAGCAGTTACTTATTAGGACAACTAACACGATTTAAAGTGTGTTGCATAGTATAAGTTTCCTATACTTGACAGAAATGGTGAAGCCGGTCTTGTCTAAACTAAGAAATATGATACAGTACCCGCCATCATGTGGCCCTGCAGTGAAGAGTGTCAGTGCTAGAGATGGGCTATTTTATTTACCTGTTCTCATAATCTCTTTTATAAAGAAGGATAATAATTGGAAGAAACTCACATAGTGTCAAAATATAAATTTGCTAATACATAGAAGGTACTTAGGGCTTAGCACAAATTAAACTTTAGTAATCCAAAAGGATAGGAAACAGAAATTGTAACTTGCTAATCAGGAAAGTCTCAAAAGAGAAATTTTGAAGTTATAATTTGACCTCTAAAATATCATTAATTTATAGATCGATCAGCTATTATGATATTACAATGTGAATTTTATAAGAGCTTTTAAAAAACACTGAAACATTTTCAATGTGAAAATCTTGTCTAATAATTTCAGCAGAAGTGTTCTTATTTAGTTAATTTATATGATTTTTAAAATATAGTTTTATAACTAATATAGAAAAGAATAACTTTTGAATGACTTTGGAATCTATTTTCAAATTTAAATCAATATTTTGAAAATTGAGAACAAGAAAATAAATATTTATTTCCAAAATTCCATCTCCAAAATATCACTTTTATTCTTCTGTATTAATGTGATATTTTATTAATCACCAAAGCTTTTCTAGCCAACTAAATTTAGTTCATTGTTTTGCCTTTGTAATTAAAAATAATTGTCCATTATAATGAAAAAAAATTTTTAAATGTACTTTCTCCCATATTTTTTCCAAGACTTTAAAATGTCAATACAGATCTTGACAGTGGAAATACAAATTATTTTGTATATGTCTTTTTATTTTCTGTGTTAAAATATTGATAATAAAAAATTATTAATTCAGGGAAACCAATTTACTACTGTAATTAAGAAAATCTTTAAATTTTCTGAGAGCAGATTTTACATGTCCTCCTACAAAAATAAATAAAAGTAACTATGTGAGGCGATAAATATGTTAACTACTTTATGATGGTAGTAATTTTATAGCATATATGTATTTCAAAACATTGTCAAGTACCCCTTAAATTTAGAACATTTTTATTTGTTAGTTATACCTCAATAAAGCTGGATAATATAGCTTTTAAACAAATGAATTATTTTAAAGTATTAAGCTTATAAAATAATACATTAATTTCACACAGATAAAGACTGTGTATGAGGTTTATTTTTATTTTTAGCCTAAAAATATTACTATATTTCATGTTAGTGCATAGGTGTTTACATGAAGATAGAAGGGAAATAACAATGACAATTTAAAAACTCATATTAATGATAACTTTTTAAATATTTTACTGCCTAGCAAGATGTATGAAGTTTGGCTTTCACAACAAACCTCCTTATTGGCCTTCTACAGGGCTCTCAGTTAGATATTATCACATTTAATGAAGAATTTGAGTTACTGTCACAGAAATCAAAAAATGTTTTTGGAATATAGAATGTATGCTGTACATTGCAGTAGATGTTCCTTTTTTAAAAAAAACCAAGCCAAATATTATTTCTTGTAATTTATTTTAGTGAATGAAAAAGTTACAAACCTATTAGTTGGTATAGAATTAATGATATGTTCTTTGTTTGTTTGTTTTGTGTGGTAACGGGGATCGAACTAGGGACCTTGTGCTTGCGAAGCAGGCGGCGGAACCACTGAGCTAAATCCCTAGCCCTAATGACATGTTCTTTTAATGTATACTTCTTATCCAAAAATTTAAAAAGACAAGAAGATTGTCAGATATGAAAGGAAATTATGGGATTGATTTCAAAAGACATTCAAACTAGCAACAAATATAAAGTTTTCCTTTAAACCCTTCTAAATAACTGGGCATAGTTAGAAAAGAAATATCAAACACAAAAGGAAGTTTATTTTTGTATTAATATTAGAAACTAAAAACAGATGATACTGAGTTCTTAAAAAGCATGCTAATTTATCTCCATAAAATGTGAAGTGGACAGGCTTGATTAGTGAATTGATTAGTTAATTTCTTTAAATCTTTAGTTCTTTTTCATAAATAAGTTTAAATCTAAAAGATGTCTGGAGACAATAAGCTAGAAATGTTTGAAGAGACTGACAATTTCTACGTGAATAATGGTCTAACATTTAGTAACAAGGCAGATAACAATAAGAAATTAAACTAAAAATGGTAGAATTGAAATATCTTTAAAATACGTTTCATATGAATGTGGATGTATGTATCTATGGAAATAATATATGTTTTTAAATATGTATTGAAAATACATATAAAATCATGAAAGTTAAAGAAAAATTATTATAGTATTTCTTAGAATAGTATACAATGAAGAAAGTAAACACAATATATTCTGTACACTTTCTTCCAGGGTATTTGTAACTTAAAGTAAGGAAATCTTACTAGTTCTGCAGGGGAAAAAAAAAAGCAGAAAATAAAACCAAAGTTCAGATACATGTGTTTATATTCAATGTTATGGCCTGTATCTAGATGTTGCCCCAAAGCCCCATGTGGTTATACCTGGGGCTTTTCAGAGGTGGCTGGATCTAGGATGTATGATGCTGGGATTAAGGATGTGATGCTGGGATTAATAATGCCCACTTTGGGTGTGAGTGCTACCTGCCCTAAGGGTGGGTAGTCTGGATGGAATATAAGGGACAGAAAAATGGCTGTTGCCATCACATGCTGCTTTCCTCTGAGATGCCCCTCTGCCATGCCAACCTGCCTTGGAGCCAGCTGATTATGAACTCAGACCTCTATAAACTGTGAGCTACAATAAACCTTTCCTCCTTTAACTTGTGAATGTCAGATATTTGGTCAGAGCAAGGAGAAAAGTAACTAAGACATACACATTTTATATATACATATATATATACATTATATATATATATATATAGTGGCATGTATAATAAATCAGCAAACATACATCAATGAAATGATAATCTTTTAAAAATTATACAATAGGGCCGGGGATTTAGCTCAGTGGTGCCATCACCTGCCTCGCAAGTGCGAGGTCCCGAGTTCCATCCCCTGTACCAAAAAAAAAAAAAAATTATGCAATAGATACTCTACAATAAGAAATGTTTCTTATTCCCAAAATGGTGGATAAATAGCAATGGCCTGAGATGCTGCAATTTTCCTAAGTATTTATGTACTTTAAATATCAGATGTAATATTTACTTTTAACATTTGCTTTACGTATTGAAGCATCAATGCATTCATTTACAACAACTGTTACTTTAGTACCTATGTTAATAGCAGTGAAATACTCTATCCATGCCCTTATCTTCAGAAAGCACCAGCACCAGCTTTCAGGAACTAAAATTTGAGATTAAGAAATCTGACTGTTAGGGCTGGGGATTTAGCTCAGTGGTTTCGCTGCCTGCTACGCAAGCGCAAAGACCCGAGTTCGATCCCCGGTACCAAAAAACAAACAAACAAACAAGCAAAAACAAACAAAAAAAAGAAATCTGTCTGTTCATCTGGGCTTCAGCTATTTCAAGGGTACTCCTACCTTCCATTGGAAAACAGAAAACTCCAAATTTGCAGACATTGACATATTCCTTCAGTCTACATTCTGTAATTGTTATCTAGAAGAATAAAATGTGTGTATTTATATTTATTTGATTGACTTATAGGATCAGAAAATGGATACTCCCACAGTGGCTGTCTGTATGCTGGAGACCCATAGAATTTCTTAGCTTCTCAGTCGTAGAATCTGGAAGCTTCAGAACAAGAGGAACCAAGGATGTAGCCCCAGTCCAAGACTGAAGGCTGGCAAACTCCTTGGAGAGCCACTGATCTGAAGCCACAATAAAAGGCTGAAGAAGCTGAAGTTTGATGTTCATGAGTGATGGCAGCAGCAAAAGATGCACTTGCTCAAGCAGAATTGAGCTTGCAAGTGCTGGCTGGCTTCCTCCTTCTTCCAACTTTGTTCCAGCTTTCTCCCTACCACTGGCTGCTGCTGCCCACATTCAGGGCTGGTTCTCCCCACTCAGTTCAGTAGCCCACTTGCCAATCATCCCTGGAAATACCCTCAGAGACTCACCCAGACACACCCAGAAGTATACTTAGTAATATCCTAGGCATCTCTCAATCCCATCAAGTGGACAATCAAGATAACTCTGACCACCACAAACAAGAAGAGATTAACCATGACAAATCTGGAGTTGATACTGAGGATGATTCAAATCTCATAGGCCTTGGTAAGGAGTTCAGATGCTCAAGGCAGTGAAGAGCCATTAGGAAGGACAAGTCAGGGAAAGAGATGAGATTTCTAAATCACCTCACCAGAATCAGTGTGGATTAGGATGAAGAGATGAGTGTGAGAGTGGGGTGTAAGGACTCTGTTTTAGTCCAGATGAAAGATGAGAGCAGATTAACCAAAGGTGGTTGCATAAAGATTCTGGATATGTTGGAATTAGTGCTAAAGAGAGTTTCTTATGAGTGAAAATGTGAAGCTAGGGAATCAAACACACTTTATTTTTCATTTGAGCACCTAAACTATGTGGTGAGAAAGACTGGGACACAAATAAGGGTTATCAAGAGTTGTACTAAAAACATGATACCCTGGAAACTCTTTTTAACCACTCCAGCTGGAGATGCTGGAAGTGAGCAGTAACACAGATCTGGAATTCATGAAGAAGTCAAGCAAGAGGTTATCATTTGAAAGTCTTCAACATATAAATGACACTTATGCTCTGAGTCTAGAGTCATTCACTTGTCCATTTTTTTTCTTTTTCTTTTTTTTTTGTACCTGGGATCAAACTCAGGACCTTTCGATTGAGAGGCAGATGCGGAGCCACTGAGTTACATCCCCAGGCCCAACTCATCCATTTATATAACAAGTAGTTATTGACCACCTAATAGGAGTCAGGCACTGTCTAGGTAATATGAACATTGAAAAATCCTTGTTCTTATAAGCTTCACATTCTATGTTGAGATAGTGGAAAAAAGATGTAAAAGGCATGAAGAGAAGACAAGATTGGATGGCAGGATAGGAACGAGCCCCTAAGAGTGGACTGAAAAAGCCATGCAGAAGGGAAAAGATAAACCAAGAGGCTTTGGCATTACCAAAGCCAAGAGAAAAAAGACTCGGCATTTTAAATCTTTTTTTTTTTAATAGCTATTCAACTTTGTGAATGCCTGTTGAGGAGTGGAGAAAGACTCAATATATAAAATGATTTTTAAATTTGTTATTCAGGATATTGTTTGTGTCCTTAAGATTCAGTGATATGAAAGACAGAATACATAGTCAGGTAGGTTGAGAGTGGAAAGTAACACACTGGAAACAGTGAGCATACAGTTTTTGATGTTTTACTGTCAAGGGAGCTGAGAAGGAGGCAAGGTACATCGAACATTCAATATATGAAAGTTCTTGCCATAGTGGATGGTCCATAGTCAGCAGTCAAGAAACACTACACATTATTGTTGATAATTAAGTTTTAGCATTAGTAGCTTGGATTAAGTAATATAATTTGCCAACAATGGGTTATTACTGAGCCTGAAAGTTATGGAGTTTCCCTCAGTCTTAACATTAATTTAGATACACTACTAAATTCACAAAATATAAACAAACAATAAAAATATTAAAATATTTAAATTAATAATAAAAGAATCCAAATAAAACAAAATTTAGGTAGCATTTTAACTTATTAAATTTGTATTTTTATGTAATATAGAGATCAAAATTGATTAACATGCAAGAAAATTAATCTTCATTTTGTAGGAATATAATCCTTCTGAAAAGTAAATTTGTACCTATCAAAGCCCTTTAAAATGTATTTACTTTTATTTGATTCGATTTTTTTCTCAATCTCATTATAGTATATTTAACAGGAGAAAAATTATAAAATTAAAGTAGTACAAAACTCTGACATTTAAAAAAATCTAAAAATACATACAATCCCTGTAACATTTGATGTAAGATTAGTAGCATAAACTTGGTTAAATACCCTCCTTGGCAGACTTGGGACACATCAGGCTGATCGGGAGGCTCTGTACTTCATGCTGGATTCAAGTCCACCCAGAGTTTGAGGCAAGTGATAATGCAACTGCTCACCTGCTCAGCAGCATGAGATTCTAGGAGTACAAACACCTGAGTGCCAGTCTTTAGGATGATTTTGTGTTTTCCCTGTTTTCTAAAAATAATTATGCATAAATGATAATATTCTCCAAAGTATTTCATGGTTTGGGATCTGTTTTTTGCACTAGGCTTTCAATCATTTAGCAAACCTGTCCTCAGAGCACTGCAGTTCAAATATGGAGCTTGGAGAGCCATGCAAAATAATTTTGGTTTGTATAAAATTTGGAGATCGAGACTGACTCCAAGGTGACATTGAAACAAAAGGTGGAATAATTCTGTAGACACCTAAGTATTTCAAGGACCACCAAACCAGTCCACTGTCTTGGGATGTCATGGCTCTGACACAATGATGAGTAAGCTAAAATATGCAGAGTTTTAGTGACCAGATGCAGGTCTCATTTCCCAATGCAGTGAAGCTATAATTTCTCCTCAAAACTGATTTTTGGGGGGTGCTGGGTGTAGAACACAGAGACTCATTCAGGATGAAGCATATTTTACCATTGAGCTCCATCCTCAGCTCTCAAAATCATTATTTTACATCAGCCCCATAATATCTTATATTTATCACTTCACACACATTGAAGTAATTTTATTTCTTTTTAGCTTTAGAAATATCTTAACCCCAACTAAAATTCTGAGATCTTCAAACTCATGAACAGCATGTCCTAAGTAGTAGTGAACCTTTGCTTCATAACATTTCTTTAACTTCTGTGAGCATAATCCCCAAACGTGGTACGGAAAGAAGCAGAATGTTACCAAGCGTGAGCAGGTAGGAGAGTAACACATCAATTTACCTCTGCCCTTTAAAAGCCATTGGGAATGCTCCAGCCAAGCTGTCTTTCACTTGCTGTTTCTTGCATATGGCCCAGAGCATGCTTTCAGCACCAGTATCTTTGGAAGAAGTGTGAAAAAGACTTCACTCTGAGTCCAGAAGAGTGGGCTGTTCGAATCCTCCTGGAGACAAAAGGAAGAATTGGTTCCAGTGCCTTTTTCAATCCTAACAGCTTTCAGATGACACATTGAGAGTCATTTATACCAACTTGAATATACCCAAAAGTGTTCTTCGCCAAGCCTTCCCACAGTCTACACGAGCCAATGCAGATCACTTTATTTTAAAAGGTTATATGTTATATAAAACCCACACGACTAGCTGTCTTAGATTTTTCTCTAGCCCTGTTGGACTTCTGTGGGGTTTCCTTTATACTTCCTGTATTTAAGTTCAGACTGATTTATTGTGATCCACAAAGCAATGTTCGTTTTAGTAAGTCACTTTCTAAAGGTACAAGCCATTGGGAGACCAGCTCAGCTCATCAACAAAACACACTGCTTTGCAGTCACTGCTCCAGACACTTGAGAGTTAACAATAAATTCAAAAGATAATATTCTTGAAGTCTGTTTCCCATTTGACTAGTTAAATCAAACCGATATACTGTGCAATTTAAGTCCAAAATTGCTACATTCTTATTGATAGAAAACTCTTGAGGTCATCTTTGGAACTCTCCCTTGACCCAAGAGTCAACTGTATTTAACAGTCTGCTTTAGACGGATGCTTCAATAAAATGTTTTTCTAGTAATTCATCCCAGCAACTAAAAAAGACCACTTTATACATTTTGAAAGGTGAGGAGTCCTTCCATTCCATATGCTCTAGCATCAAAAGGCCCAAAAAACCTTTGTAATAATACATTAGATAGAAAGACAATGTTGGCTGTCTAGACTCAAAGTCCTAACCCATGAAAACATTTGTCTTTTTTTCCTAAGGTCTTATAATAAATCCAAAATAAAATCCATTCCTAATTATAACTATTGTTATTATTTTAATATTGCAGGATACCTTTCATTCTGTGTGGTAAAGCAAAAAGTCTTACTTTTTATTGTTGGTTCAACTTTACATGTCACTAGATATTAAACAGCTTCAAATGAGATTTATGTAGACAGTTTTTCAGAGATGAGAGATTAATTCCCTATCATACTACGTATCTGACCTATTTCATGAACAAACTTTTGAGAAATAGCAACAAGGGGAAACAAGGACACAACATTCACTCATGGCTATTTGATCACTCATTATGATAAGCTTCATTTATTTTCTCTACCTTATAATACATTTTTACTCTTCTTTGATTAACCTATATAATATTCATTAATATAAATCCTTTGGTTCAAATAATTCCAGGCTCAGTTACGATTATGTAATTTCACTCGCTGCTTATTGGTTGACCTAAAATCCAGGCTTTATATATGCAAATAGAATTAAAATGTAATTCCTCCGTCTTGAAAACATAGTGAAATTAGGTCTTTAAAAATATAAATATTTTTAAATCATTAAACTATTTATACATATATTCATAATTTTTGTTTATGAGTATTAATTTATATCTTGAAAAACAATTCTTTTTTTTTTTTTTTTTTGGTACCGAGGATCAAACTCGGGTCCTTGCACTTGCGCAGCAGGCGGCGAAACCACTGAGCTAAATCCCCCGCCCTTGAAAAACAATTTATATTTTAAAAGTACAAACAAACTTTCATTTATAAAGTAAAGAATTAGAATATAAATTCACATACATATATATGTGTGTTGTGCATATTTTTCCTAGATTTTTTAAATGCACACTTAGCAAAATATGTATACATACTCAATTTTTAGATTTTATGTTTGAGTCTGCTAAGTGCAGTGAGCAATTTTTCAAATCAGTTTTTATATTATTTATTCACTAGAAATGAAAACAACATGAAATTATACTTTAATAGTGGATTGCCAATGCAATTATAAGTTATTTTCCCCAACCATCTCTATTTTTGGTAGATGATTAGTGCCCCGTGGGATCCAGAGACTTCTCTGATCGAGAGCTGTTTGTTTTCTGCATGCTGCAATTATATATTACACATACACCAATGATGAGTAGCCTCATGTGTTGGAATAAATATGTTATTATAAGTTCAAATGCTTAGATACTTTTTCGATGTTTATTTGAGCTTAGCAAAACATAGTGGTTTGAGTTCACAGGGGGCTTACATAAACCTTTTGGGGGAGAATTTCAGCTCGCAGGGGTTTGTAAGCAGATGGCATATGCAAGCAATCACACTTTTCCTCGGTGGGAGGAATGGCATTCACAGGGTAATAAAATAAGTGAGGGAGGTACCGTGATGAGTCTGTTCTGAGACGCTCTGCTTGGGTTTTCCCCACGAGGCAGAGACATGAAGTATAAGTCTGAAGGATAACATAGAATCAGAACACAGCAAAGTGCTTCTCTCAACACCTCCAGACTGGCACACCCCAATTCTCCCTCTGGATCCTAAGAAACAGGTTGAACCATGCTAGGGTTGAAAACCAAGGTTAGACTTTGCAGGAATTTGACAGAATTATGTTCAGGAGTACTATAGAGTACTCAGGAGTACTATGTGCCACCCATGGAGCTGTAGACAGGAAACAACTTCAAAATGGAAATCGAAGGACTACTTTTATAATATTTGGACCAGCACCAAATTCTTCAGTGTACAGGACTCAGGAAAATGTGGGTTGGAACACATGTGAGAAGAACCCTCTATGGTGCAACCAGCTCCATCCATTCTCCACCTGCAGCTGGAGGGGACGTTTCTGCCCACTTTTAGAAGAATTCAAAGCAATGATCAGTTCAACTAAGGGAGAGAGAGAGAGAGAGAGAGAGAGAGAGAGAGAGAGAGAGAGAGAGAGAGAGAGAGAGAGAGAGAGAGAATGATCTGGCCCTAAAGAAAGCACAAAGTTTTGGTGAGCACAAGTGGAGCAAGAGGGAAAGAAAGAGACAGATGAGAGGAGAACTGAGGGGAGTGGGGGGAGAGGAGTGGTGAGAAGGTAGGAAAAGAGAAGAAGCAGGAAAGTGTGCATGGTCCTTGCTCCCAACTGCCCTCCCCCTAGCAAATGTGTCTTAATCAGAGTCCAACAGCCTCGAGAGGGGGATGAGGAAATAAATGGGTAGAGTAGATCAAATAAAACAAGAATACATTTTTATTTTGTTTTAAAATAAGTAGAGGTGTCTAACCTGACATAGATGTGTCCCCCTAGAAAATCTTAAGACTGTAGTGGATGTTTGCAGGGCAGGTCCAGCACTCAGTTGTGCCCTCCAACAGGGCTGTAACTGACTACTGAAGTCACACAGACCAAAGCTGATCCTGTCATTCAGACTGAATTACATTTTGCACTCTGCTTTATCTGTGCATTCACTATAAATGTATATTTCCAAAAAATTTCTCCTATGTCTGTATGAAAATGGACCTACAAATCCCAGATGACTGTGAAGGAGGCATAACCAAAGGCACTATTGATGTCCAAACAATATTTAGTCCAAGCTCATTTCATGTATGCTGGAACAAATCTTGAAATGCAATACAGAAATTCCCCTCTTGCCATGGTAAATACATTCAGTGATGCTCAACAGATGCCTGAAACCTCAGATAGAACTAAATTCAGTGATTTAATGTCTCTTTCATCATTTTTTTTTCTTTTTGTGCTGAGTACTGAACCAAGGCTTTGCACAAGCTGAACACATGATCCTTCATTGAGCGACAGTACTCACCCCTGCATTTTACATCTTATCTATATAAGTTATAAGTTCATCATGCTCTGTGACCATAAATTCTGCAGTTTGAGGTACAGCAGAAAAACTACCATAAATTTCCTTTTTTTCCATTACAATTTTACTGATGGAAGTTTCATTCTTACTCAACAGCATCAGTACACATTTTTGTGGTGGTGCACATCTGTAATCCCAGCACTCAGGAGGCTGAGGCAGGAGGATTGCCAACTCCCAGGTCAGCCTGGGGTACATAGTGAGTTCAAAGCCAGCCTGGACTAGCAAGAAGCACTTTATAGAGTTTTTTTTTTTTTTTTTGCATATCCACATGGCCAACATCACTACTTCTGCACTTTGGGGCCAGAGTGAAGTAAAATAAAGGTCAATTGAATACAATCAAGTAGTTTGTACATTGTATACACTACTATACTACTAACAGACAAGTATTGTGTATATTGTAGAAAAAGGGATGATCCACATCCAGGGCTAGGATGACACGATATTTTATCACACTATTTAAATGCATACAATTTAACCACTTTTCAAATGACTGTTGTGGTTTGGATGTGGAATGTGCCCCCAAAGATTCATGAGGCAGAGGCAGGGCTTTTGGAAGCCGACTGGATAGTAGCTGACTTGCTGGTAGGAGGTGGGTCTTTCATAGTCATGAGTTACTGGGAGGTGACTTGGAAGGGTGTATATATCTTCCTCCCAAGCTCTTCACTTCTCTATCTACTTTATAGCCATCATGATGTGAACAGCTTCCTCTGCTCAGGCCCTTCTGTCATGCCATTTCTGTCTTGGAGCCAGAGACAAGAGACAGCAGCTGTGAGCCAAAATAAACCTCTCCTCCTTTACGTTGCAGGTATCAGATATTGTGTTCCAGCAACAAGAAAGTGGCTAAGACACTATTGCTTCAACAGTGCAAGCATGAACTCATTCCATTTATATCCTGTTCTTTCAAAGAAAGCCATCAGAATGACAAATTACAGTGTTGCTCATAGCTGAAGTTCCATCACTTCACTGGTATACATTTACCTAAATGATAAAAAAATCTTATGTGTATAAGTAATTTTATAAGTAACGGACATACTATGCTAAATCTTGAAAATGTGAAAAAGATTACCTTAAAATTAATGGACTATTTCTTGGAAACTGTTTGAAATAAAAAGTAATGCTAATTCCATTCATTTATAACAACTCCTTCAATTTATATCAAGTTGCCATGCTACTCAATAGTGAAATGCATGTCTTTAAATGAAGGTCGTATATGATTAGAACACAAAACACCATTCAGATATACACATACCATAGTGTGTTGTACATAAACCATGGACACACTGAAGAATGAAAGAAAGGAAGAAAGAACTCCTCTAGTACATTAGTATGGGTTGCTGGGCATTAGAGAAAAGCATACTTACTTTATTTTTTTCACATTGAACACTTGAAACAGGAAAAGGATACACGAATATGATTGAACTTTCTTAACAATAATACTATACAACTTTAGTTAATGTGCCGAAGTTTGTTCACAAGTTGTAACAATTGTATCATAATAATGTTAGATGTTAACAATACAGGAAAATGGATGTGGGTAGTAAGGGAACTCAGTATTATTACTGCAACTGTTCTGAAAATTGAAAACAACAAAACATTTACTTGAATCCAAAAAAGGAAGAAAAATTAAAAAGCACTTATATGAAAAACCCAATATTTAAATAAAGTCCAAATCAAAAGATACACAATAGGAAATAGTGAGATTGATCTTTGGGAACCAAAATATAGAGAAAAAAGAGGAGAAGAGGAAAACGAGATTTTTTAAAAAAGAAGAAAAGGGGGTGGGAATTGTGAAGTACTGTGTACATGCACCAAGTTCACATAAGAAATGTGATCATATTGTAAAACAAACACAGGGTGGGGAGGAAGGACTTAAGAAATGTCATGTACATGTACCAACTCCCCACCATGAATATAATCATTATGTACTACAAACATGTACCAATAAAAAAGCACTTGCTAATATACTCACTTTTCGGTTTTATCCTATGATTTTAGAATGTATATGTAACACATATAATAATCCCTCACTGAATAACAGATACTGTTATGACTATTATGATTAAATCTGCAATATAGATGTAATCCACAGTTTATATGCTTCCTATAATAAAAGTCTTAGAAATATTTAGTGAATTTGGTTGCTGGCTGATGTGGATAAAATAGCTGATTCTATCAATATTATTATTTGTGCTCCTTGACTGACAGTTTATTAGCCATTATCTCTTTGATTTTATTTTTCATGGTTTTATTATTTAAGTAGCCATCCCTAAAGAATAGTATAGTTTTGTCTACTTTTAGAGTTTATGCATATAGATATGAGAGACCATTTAGAAAACTTTTCACCACTATGTATCTTAATTTTCACATCTGTAATGATAAAATTAAGTTTAACTACCTTTCAAGGATTTTTGTGAGGAGTGAATAAATTAAATATCTAGTACTTAGAACATTCCTTGGAACATAGAAAAAGTTCAATAAGTACTCATTATTATCATTATTTTATTATATTTTCATCATTGTATTCAGCCTTGTGGAAGGATAGAAAAGTATAATATTAACAAAATGGAGAAAAAGCCAGAAATTTTGAAGAAGAAAATGATCACAAAATACCTAGGAAAAATTTGGCAGCAGAGATTGGAAAATTGTATGTAGAAATGATCATTTATATTATGTCAATAAATGAAATTTCTGAGACCATAGAGAAAGAAGAGCACCAGAATTCTAGTCCTAGAAAATAACTTTAGCTAAAGGGTAGAAAAAAGTAAAGAAACTCATGAAGAAAGAGAAAAGAAGAAGTAATTAAGTTCCTGTAGTCTCGGAAGACAAGAAATAAGTTATAAAGAAAAAAAAAAGGTGTCATCATGTTGAAAACCTCCAGAAAAGATCAAGTACAATTAGGCCTGAGCAAAGCAAGAAAAGTCATATATAACTTGCAAATAATTGTTGAAAATAGGGTAATGAAGTGAGAAGCCAAATAAGAATGTTTTTATTCACTAATCATACAATTTTTGTGTCTTCCACTCCTTGCATATTAGATGCTCCATGGCAGATGTTTATCTAATTTGTTCATTGATGTATCCCAGGGTCAGATATACAGTAGTTGCTCAATAACATACAGTGTGTTAATGAATAAAATAATTCTTTAACCAGGTCAATGACTTTTGAAATAATCTATATTTCAATGAAATTATTCCTTTACTAAGAAATTGGATCTTGTCAGAAATTATGATATTAATTTTCATTGAGAACAATAGGAATTATAGCTACAGAATTTCAAACTGGCAACAAAAATGTTTTTCCAGGAAAAATCAAATAATAAATATCACCAAGAAAGTCAGCATTAACTGCTTTCAGATTTTAATCAATATGAGTGGCCATCTTTTCCAAGACTATAATCATCTCAAACATTCTCCTGTCCTTTGCTGCTCATTATGCTCTTCTGACCTGTTTATTAGCAAAATAAAGCATTCATATTGACCCATGCAAGAGTTATTGCATGAAGCATGTTCCCCACTATGATTGTTTTAAAATGAATAAGATTCTATTATACCAATCATGGCTTCTAGTTAAAAGGTTAATTATACTTCATTTGCATTATAAAAAATACTCTAAAGTAAACCTTTATGACAACTGGGAAGTAAAATTTCTGATTTTTAAACACAAACTTGGTCTTCGTATGGGAAGGAAAATATGCTAAAGTCATACTTTGAGGATTAAGTTGTTAATATTCTTCATGATAATAATGAAATGAAACATAATGTCAAACGTTTTTGCAGAAATAGCATGTAAAACTACCAAACCATGGAAGATATTTTTGAAATATCATTTTAGAGCTTAACATGATTATAAATTGGACATTTATGAGACCACTTTCTTGGATCCTTATAGAAACCATGCCAGGGCACTTTTCAACAAAACAATTCCTGCTTCATGACTATCCACCATGTCTTTGTTTTTGTTTTTCATAGTTTTATTATTTAAGTAGCATCTCTAAAGAATATGTTAGTTTTGCCTATTTGGGAAACTTATATAAATGGAATCATACTGAATGTATTTTGGGTAAGTATTTATCTATAGTGATTTTTTTAAAGAAGAAAAGTGGGCATGACAATTTCATAAAAGTTAAAATTAAATAAATGAACATAACAAGAAAATCAAAAAATGAGATTAAAAATGAAAAATATCATCATTCATAATAAATATAAAAGGACTAAAACTTCCTTTTAGAACATTCAATGTGAATAAACAAAAAGGAAGATTTGTAAATACTGATTGTAAGGGACCTATTTAAAAATCACACAGAGTGGTTGAAAATAAGGACAAAATAAAAAAATATATCAGGCCAAAAGAAATGAAGAGGAACAAGCTTGAAAATAATTTATCAGTAAGTGTTCCAGCAGAAAATATTCAGCCTATTCACAACTGGATAACTTGATGAGAGTTTAATGAGGGTACTATTCATGAAGAAAAGGCAATGTGTAGGAAAACACATAGTAGTTATAACAGGAAACACTCAGCTCTTCTGTGCAGACACAGGGAAGGAACTGTTACCAGAATCCAGAGGCCACTTGACAGGAGCTGTGACCTGCAGTCAAAGCCTGCAGTTATATGGCAGCTCCACAAGGAAGCAGCCTGTACAGTAGGTAACCTAGCCCCCTCCCCATTCCCCAGGGACTCCTTGCCAATGTGTTCCCTTCAACCAAAGGACACCTTGATGTGGCCCACACACAGCATCCAGAAGCACAGTAGGATGGAAAAGAGTAGACACTTCATCTAGGGGAAAAGCAAAAGATTTTCAGCATGGAGAGTAATCAAAGAGAAAGTAAAATTCATTCATAATCACTAAATGAAGAAAAGGAAAGGGAGATAGTTTTTAAAGTTGACATTTTCAAAGATAAACAAGCAGGAGCTTCTGTGAATCAAAACCTGCGACACTGAAATACAGAAAGCAAAAAGCCTCAGTACTACAAAAACAAATTGATGAAACTCTGATTATAAAGTGACAACAGCTTTAAACTTGACATGACCAAAAATAAAATATATATTGAGAAATGTGTTTAGAAAGCATATAAACAGCAGGAGTAGAAATAATTATTAACATAGAAACACTAACGTTCAATTTCATAAAATAAGCAATACTGGACATAAAAGATCAGGTAAAAGGCCAGGGGTTTAGCTCAGTGGTGTGGCCACCTGCCTTGCAAGTGCAAGGTCCCGAGTTCAATCCCCAGTACCAAAAACAAAAAGATAAACATAAACACAATTATAGTGGGGGCCCTCAATACCCCACTATCATAAATAGACATATCTACCAGACATTCAACAAAGAAATAACAGAATTTTAAAAAGTTCAAAAGATTGCACTTAATGGACTAGCTACAGAATATTCAACACAACAACAGAGAATACAAATTCTTCTGAGCAGCACATTGAATTTTCTCCAAATAGTAAGCACATATTAGAAATAAGGCATGGTTAAATAAATGCAAAAGACTTGAAATGGCAACATGCACATTATCAGGTCATAGAGAAATAAAAATGGAATTCAATAGAAAAAGAAAACAGAAATTATGCAAATTCAGAGAAATTAAACAATACACTCAGATAATCAGTTGGTTACAGAAGAAATCAAGAAAGAAATAAGATAGTTCTTCAATGTAAACAATAATGCCAGTACAACACAAGAGAACATATGAAATGCAATGAAACCAGTCCTAAGAAATAAGTTTATAGCTGTGAATGCCCACATTACATAAATGGAGAGAGTTCAAATAAATAACCTAATGATGCACCCCCCAAGGTCCTAAAGAACAAGAACCATCCAAACCCAAAGCTACTCTTAGAAAAGAAATTATTATAAAGTTCAGCATAGAAATTAATGAAACTGAGACTAAAAACAATACAAATAATTAACTTATTGAAGAACTGGTTCTTTGATTTTTTTGAATTATTCAAAAGAATAAACAAAATAGACAAATCCTTAGCCAATCTTAAAAACAAAAGGAAAGACAAGACCCAAATCAATGCAATTAGAAATGAAAATGGCCCAATCCCAACAGATACTGCCAAAATCCAGAGATTATTAGCAACTGCTTTACAAACCTGTTTACCAATGAATTGGAGAATTTACAGGAAATGGATAGAGTCCTAGATACATATGAATTACTGAAACTGAACTAGGAAGATATAAAAACCCCAAATAATTCAAAGTAATAGGCAGTGAAATAGGAGTAGTAAAAACTCCACCAACTAAGAAAAGCCCAAGTCCAGATGGCTTCACTACTGAATTCTACAAAAACTTTAGGAAATATCTTAACACCAATACTCCTTAAACTCTAATGAAATTGAAAGAGGAATAATCTCAAAGTCATTACAGGAAGCTACCATTACCCTGATTGCAGAGCCCGACAAAGGTCCAACCGTAAAAAGAGAACGATAGGCCAATATCTAATACATATTGATGCAACAACCCTTAAGAAGTTACTGGCAAATAGAATGCAACGAATCCATCAAAAAGTTCATACGCCATGACCAAGTAGCCTTCATCCCAGGGAAGCAAGAATGATTCGACATACGCAAATAAATATATGTGATACATCATATAAACAAAAGCAAAGACAAAAATCAAAAGATCATCTCAATAGATGCAGAAAAAGCTTTTGACAAAATCCAACATCCATTCGTGGTTTTAAAGAAAAACACTGAAGAAAATCGGTGCAGAAGGACCTTATCTCAATCTGATAAAAGCCATTTGTGACAAACTTATTGCCAGAATTACATGAAATGGAAAAAAACCTGAAATCTTTCCCTCTAAAATCAGGAACAAGACAAGGATGTCCACTATCACTACTCCTGTTCAACATAGTATTTGAAACATTAGGAAGAACAATTAGGTAAAAATTAAATAAATAAAAAAAGTGATATCCATAAGAAGAGAGGATGTCAAAATATCAAGACTTGCAGATGACATGATCCTCTATAATCCCCCCAAAATAAAATCCACTAAAATATGCTTAAAATTAAAAACTAAATTCATCAATGTACCAGGATACAAAATAAACACACAAAAATCAATAGCATTTCTACACACCAAAAAATGAGTCTACTGAGAAAATTATTAGGAAAAAATACTATTCACAATAGCACCAAGAAAAATTAAATATTTAAGAACTAAACTAATTAAGGAAATGAAAGCCCTCTGCAACAAAAACAGTATTCTGGAAAAGGAAATCAGAGAATACATAAAGAAATGGAAAGATATTCCCTGTTCCTGAAAAGGCAGAACCAATGTATTCAAAATGGCCACACTTCTAAAACTTAGATACACATTAAATGCAATCCCAGTAAAAATACCAACAGTATTTCTCACAGAGCTGGAGAAAATAATCCTAAAATTCATATGGAACCAGAAGAGATCCAGAATAGCAAAAGTAATCCTGGGTAACAAGAGTAAAGTGAGAGACATCACAATCCCAGCTTTGAAATTTTATTACAAAGCTACAGTGATGAAAACATCATGGTTTTGGCGCAAAACAGGTACATGAATTAATAAAACAGAATAGAGGGATCAGAAACAACTACATGCACAGTCACCTGTTTGATCTTTGATAAAGGGCCCAAAAACATACACAGAAGGAAAGAAAGCCTCTTTAATAAATGGTGCTGGGAAAACTGGCTATTCATGTGCAGAAGATTAGTATAGATTCATATCATATAATGAACTAAAATAAAAAAGGATCAAGGAAATAAATTGTATAAAAGAAACAATCTGCTGGAGGATAAAATAGGTAAAGCTCTAAAAATTAGAGGCATAGGAAAAGACTTTCTGACAAGAACCCCAGCTGCACAGAAAATAGTACCAAGAATCAACAAATGGCATCATATCAAATTTAAAAGTTCCACACCACAAAAGAAGCAGCCAACAGAATGAAGAAACAGCATACATAGTGGGAAAAAATTTGCCAGATTTGTCTCAAACAGAGAACTAATATCTACAATATATAAAGAAGTAAAAAAATCAGATCCCCCCAAATAAAAGATGCAGTCGAAAACCAGGCAAATGAAATGAATAGACTCTTCTCAGAAGTCCAAATGCCCAATAAATGCATGAAGAAATACTCAATATGGCTGGACTTAAAACAAAACTGAGATTCCATCTTACTGCAGAAAGAATGGTCATGATGGGGCCAGGGATTTAGCTCAGTGGCACCACGCCTGCCTTGCAAGCACAAGGTCCTGAGTTTGATCCTCAGTACCAAAAACATCAAAAAACAAAAGAATGGCCATGATGAAGAAATCAAACAATAACAAAGTCTACAGAGGCCTTGGGGGTAGGGAGAAAGGGACTCTTCTACATTGTTGGTGGGAATATAAACTAGTACAACCACTTAGGGATATCATTTTGAAGATTCTTCAAAAAACTAAAACTACAAGTTCCATTCAATATAGCTATTCTCCTAGATATCTTCCCAAAAGAATTAAAGACATTGTATTATATTGACATACCCATACCCATGTCTAGAGCAGCAATTCCTAATAGCTAAATCTTGGAAATGGCCTGTATGTCCATCATCAGATGAATGGAAAAAGAAAATATGGTATTTACACACAATGGAATGTTACTGTGCCATAAAGAAGGATAAAGTTGAGTCCTTTGTAGGAAAATGGATGCACCTTGAAACCATGTTGTTAAGTAAAATTAATCAGACACACCTGCTTAAATATGGCACTCTCTTATATGAGAAACACAAAATATGAATAAAGAGCAAAATAGAAGATAGATAATAAGAAGATAAATCTTCCTCAAATAGGAAGGAGATCAAGAGATGGAGGAAGTGGGAAGGAGAGAAGGAGAAGAAAAATGATTAAGATACGTTAGGTGCCCATACCAGCTACCCACAAAGAATGCAAGTGTTAGGTCCTGCAAATACGTACTAGTGAAAAATCAAACTGAAGAGTAAGGAGAACCTCAAAAGAAAGTGCTTCATAACATTGAAAATCAAAATTATTTTCAAGACTAAGTAAAACAATTACCCACCAAGGAATAAAATAAAAATCAAAGATTTCCAAAAAATTGAAAAGTCATAGAACATATTCTCCTGCCATAGCACAATAATAGCTAGAACTTACTAAGCACTAATTTTATATTATAATTTGATTTGAATATATAAGAAAAGTTATTTTATTTCAGGAATAAATTCTAAAACTAAAAGAAAACATGCTGAATTGTAAAATGTTGCAGTTATCAAAAATTATATATAAAATTTGTATATATGTAAAATTATGTATATTTTATATGATCATATTTCTATATATTTACAGTAGAATGAAGTGATAAATAAGATTAAAAAAAAGATGAGAGTGTCAGAACCTCAGAATAGACAGATAGACAGACAGAGTATGTATATATATTTTTCTAGAAAGATTAAAAATATTAGAGGAATTGACAGAAAAATGGAATTTCTATAAACTAAAAATGCAATTGTTCAAATAGAAAGCACCCACTTTGGTCAAGAGAATATGAAAAGAGAACCATGACTGTATAGATTTTGTAAATACCTTCTATTTTAAAGTTTTTTACCTTCTTAATCACAAATTTATCTTTTTGTTGTTGTTGTTGTTACTGGAGGTCGAACTCAGGACCTTGCACTTGTGAAGCAGACACGGTGCCAGTGAGCTAAATCTCTGGTCCTCTTAATCACAAATTTAATACTATAAATCCTAGTAATCATAAAGATGCCTACCATTTAAGCAGAATAAAAATGACCTCCCTGAGCTGGAAACCTGAAAGGTTCCCTTCTACCCATGCTCTGGAACATTTTCTCTCCTGGACCAACTTATATTTTTATAAGTATAACGAATGATAAAGTCCTTGAGGTCCCCAGCCAATCATTTTCAAGTACCTCCTTCAAGAGCTATAGATAGAATCACTTGAAATTTATTATAACTCTGCTCTTCCTATTTATTAGATATCTTTCAAAATATATTGATACTGCAACTGATTATTCACAGTGTGTTTTTGAAATTTTATCTTTGGAAACAAATTACAGAGCAACGATCCTATTTCTGTTGAGAAACAACTAAGAATTAGTTTATGTGTGTGCTGTGTCCACAAGTATGTGCACAGGGATGCACACATGTGTTTAAATGAACAAAATGAAACTTGAAGAATGCGTACATGCAGTGAAAGTACATGTTACCTGAAGAAGGTTGACAAATCTTCATGATGCCTCAAATGGTTATGCTGAAGAATAGTCACAGTCTCATGTAAGACAATAGTCACAGATATCCATGCTCAGCAATCAACCAACATAATTATGCTCAAGTAAAATGTACAAGCACCTGCATTCAAAGCAGGTCAACTTTTATCTAAAGCAGTCTCATTGCATAGATCAATTCGGAAGAGAATATCATTGTAAAGATAACTGTATCCTCCAGCCATGTTTGCTTATCTAAAGTTTACTGTAGCAGCTTCCTTGATAATCAAATCTCTCTTTACATTCATTGCAATATTTTTTTGCAGTGTCCATGTATTTGTGGTTCAATCAGCAGTTGCAATTGTTCTTGATTCCCTGTGGTTCCTTTAGACAGCCCACTGAGTTGAGAGAGTTGTTATTTCTGAGTTCCTGCAGTTCACATAGCTACCTAGAAAGTGATACATGTAAACAATTACATCTTATTCACTTTGAATCCATTCACAAAAACAGCATTTGCCTGCTAAGTAACCATTTAAGATTTTTCATTTCAGTTTTGTTATCAATGAATTTACCATTATTGAACTATAATCGCACTCTGTCCTATAAATTTCTTGAGGATAAGAATCAAATTTTGTTCATTGATAATAGCATCTACCTACCTATGTCTAGCAAAGGAAGATATGAAATAAATATTTTATGAATGAATGGAATGATGTGTGGATGAATAGATAAATGAGACATATTCAATTAGAACTTCCAGCTTTGCTTCATCAGAAAAAAAAACCTTTGTATATAGATTAAGCTACATAATTTGTGTAAGTGGTTAGTATATGTTCTTTGCTAACCATTAGGCTCACTTTATTATGTTGACCCCCAAAAAATCTAATCCAAATAATTAACAAATATCCTTATTTATAAAAATCATGCATAATATCTTTCTAGTCAACTATTTCCTAAGAGTCAATCAAATAATAAGGGGATTTCATTTTGAAAGTATTCTAAAATACACATTTTAAAAAATACTCTCACTAACATTTCTGTTAAGAGCTGAAGCCTGGTATAATGTGTCAATAATTGACTATTTGACAATCTCCATGAAATGGTAAGGAAAACCTTCCTCAAAATCCTGCCACTCTGAAGCAGTCTTTACCAAAATCAGCAAATAATTTTTACTTCTAGTTTTACATCAACAGCCCAGGTTCAGATTGATGATCCAGGGACAACTGTTGCTCACTGAATTACACCAAAATAGCTTCAGTGAGTAAAACTGAGAGACCAGACCATATGTATCACAAAATTGAGCAGAATATTTTCATTGTGTTCTCAATCACAGAAAAGGAAAGATGATAGAGGAGTTGTTATATTAAATTTTTAACATTAAAATATCTATTTCTCACTACCATTTTATTTTCTTTTGCTCAAATGGTTTTAAACTGTCATTAAATATCAGTAAAAGAATATAAGAATCAAATTCTGAATCTAAACTCAGATCTGTGGAATTAAGCTCACTGTCTATTGAATACACCCTACACCTGTTACATTTTGCCTCTGGAACAGGATAAGCATTGTAACTAAATGGATTATGCTGCATTTTACTAGAAACAAATTACCCAATACTACCATTTATGAGTTAAGATTTCCTGTAAGAAAATAGTGCAGGAAAAAAAGAGGGATTATTTTATATCTTTGAAGGGTGTTTTATCACACTGTGCAATTGCATGCAATTTAACACCTAAACTGCTTAAAGTGCAAATGATATCAACTAGTCCACCCTAAGGGCCTGGTAATAGTCCTGCCGTTTTTGCTGCTAGAGCTGGTTTTGTCAGCACTTCCATTATAAGCCTGATCTTTCAAGATTTTTTTCCACTCAACCATGAAAATTTGCTATAGTTTACAATTTGGCATAGAAGGTTTTAGCTTAACAGCACCTACTTTTCTTCCAGTTATTTTGTCCCATAGAAGAGAGCTGACTATGTCTCTGGCTTGTAAAGAAAAGAAAAGAAAAATTCATGCTATAAATAGAAAATAAGTTTCAAAGTATTAGTTAATGCTTCAAGAAATTTATATAGCCTCTTAGTTGCTAAGATAATTTTGACCCTACAGATCAAACCCCACAAAGGCTACTAAAATATTTGGGGAATAATAATCATTTCTTTCCAAAGTCATCCTGGCTTGGCAAGTTTTCCTCAGTGCATAAATCCTGGAAGCAAACAGACAGTTCATGACTTAGGACAATTTAACTTATGGTATTTATGATGGTGTGAAAGCAGTGGACATTCAATAGAAGCTCTATTTCATATTTTGCATTTTGATCTTTTTCAGGCTGGTGATATGTAAGAAGACACTTCTGCTAGGACACTGGCCAGTGGCAGTGAACCACAGCTCCCAGTCTGCCACACAATCACTTGGGGTGAACAACTGACCCTCGGCAGAGCGCTATGTTGCCAGCACTCTTTGGAGATTATATTTTATATTTTCTAAGCCCATCATGTCTATGAGCACACTCATCTGTGTCTCCTATTACTAGTAATACAACAAAGAGGAATATAATCCTCCCTGAGATGAAGCTACCTAGCATGAAGACAGAAAGCCAATCAGGATCACCACACATGACTTAAGAATTTTTGAAATCAATTATCTTATTAAAGTCAAAGAAATGAATCAGCAACATAGTGGAAGTGTAAGCATCAATTAAATCCCCTGTGATCCTGATGAAAAGAGCTGGACGAGTAGATGAAATGGAAAGGTGACTTGCCACTTGCATACTGCTTAGCCTGCTGATAACTCGGTTTAAGGTAAAAAATATACTTGATATGTCAAAAAAGCACACTGATGATCTTATCAATGTGTGAATGTGTATAGCAAGTCATAGGTATTTATAATACTTGAAAAGCATCATGATATTTATAGTGTGTGGTCAGCTGTGAGGTGGCAAGGGCCAATAATGAAAGTTCAGAAGATCTAAGGAAGAGCTGCATAAGATAAAAGAGGAAGAGAAATATTTGCCAGAACAAATAGTTAATGGCAATAAAACGAGCTTGTTCTGGAAACATGTTCTTGGAGCATATACACATTCATCAACAGCCTAAGATAATGCCAGGACTCAAGGAGTTCAATGTTGTATTGCTTTGGGGTACATATGTAGCAGGGTTCTAAGTAAACCTTTTTGAACTTGCAACTTAGAGAACCATAGAGTATTCAAGATTGTGAGCATGCATGCATTTCCTCTTCATTATCACCATAGGAAATCCTGAATAACATCAGTGTTGTTCGAAGACTTGTTTTTAAACCATTTTATTCTATAAGAAAGAGAATATTGTGGGCAGCACAAAAGTCCTCTGATCTTAGCCAATGCTCGAGGACCCCAGTGCATATTGATGACATGCATTCTGATGTAATGGTTGTGTATTCCCCCCCTCATTCAACAAATGGACCAAGGTGCAATAGCTATGTTCAAAAGCTGTGGAAGCATATGCAATTGACCAAGTGCTCTGAAAATTCTAAAACACTTTTAACATAATAAGTGCTACTGAGAACATTACTAAATCAAGGGAAGTCTCACTGCAATGCCTAGATGAAAGCGACCTGAAAGAAAGCTTTGAATGCATGTTTTGATCACATTCAAAGGATTTAACTGAGATGTGCTGTTGATTAACTAGTAAGAAAATGTTAGTGCTTGGGAAACAAGCTAGAATGAGATATGGCTGAAAAGGATCATCAGGAGCTTATAGGCATTGAGTCTGAGGAGCTTTCCAGTGAGGAGCTGATCAAATTGGAAAAGAAAGAAGTTGAGGCTGAGCACAGAGAATTTACATCCAAGGCACCACGGAAGTTCATAGCAAAGAACCTAGTGATCATGTTACTTAGAACAATCACTGCATCCCTCAGCAAAGTTTGGGAGTGAGACACAAACACGTTGCATCTCTTCATGTACCATGTGTATGTATACATATATATTTTATATATCATTATTCTTACAAAATTTATTCCTGTGCACTTCACAGGTTCTGATGCGAGTGTGACTGGAATCTATCATTTATTTTCTAGCTAGTTTTCACTAGCATAAATAAAAAGCTATTATGTTTTATATATTTTTTCCTTCACCAACTTCATGGAATGTACTTTCACACAGTCTATCACCTGTTCTAAGTAAATTTCTCATCATTCATATCAACTGTAAAAAATAGTATATTTTTTATTTTTATATAATTAGCTGATTTTATTGTAATCTTATTTAATTAGTAGTGATATTTAGGGTTGTTAAATGGTAATGAGAGTAGTAAATACTGTATCAATACAAACTTAACAGTAAAGTATTTAACATTCCAGAGTTTAATATCTTGCACGTTTGGTAATTTTATAAATATTTTAAAGCATATAAGGTGCATTTATCATTCATATTTTGCCTGTAAGAAAACTTTACCAGAACTTGATTTATCAGGATGCCATGAGACAAAATTTATCTTGATTTATAAAAAATAACTGGATTTTGTCTGGTGTTTTTGAGCTCATTTTTAGATAACTATATGGGATTTTGCCATCAGTTTGCTGATAATAATAATAGCTAATGCTTGTGGTTTTTTTCATTACATGCCAGGCACAATTAAAAATTTCATATCTCTGAACTCATTGATGTATGCCATATCATTATCCACAACTTTGAAATGAGGAAGCTGGTCCTCCAGAGGTCACAGTTTTGAGTGGTACAATCAGGATTCACAGCCAAGCCAGTGTCTTGTTCCAGAGCCTTAGGAACCACTACAAATACCATCTCTAGTATGTTAATCTATTTCAAGAAAATAGCAGTCCTAGGATTTCTGGAATAAACTACATTATCATTGTGCATTAATCCTTTAAAAATTTTTTCTTTTTCTTTTTATTTATTTTTTTAAGATGGTGCAGAATATTATTTTAGAATGTATGTTTGTAGTTCTACATAAAAAATTTGATTAGTCTATGGAATTTTGTGTGAAAAGTAAATGTTTGAGATTTTTCTATTAGTTATACCTTACTGTGTCCTAAAATTTATAGCGAGAGGGCCGGGGAGTTAGCTTAGTTGTTCTGCCGCTTGCTTCACAAGTGCAAGGTCCTGAATTTGATCCCTGGCACCAAAAAAAGAAAAAAAAATTATAGTGAGTTCTCTCTTTGCCTATGCTCAGAAATAATTAAGACCATCTAGTACATTCTGGTTCCTTAGAAATTAAATAATAACACACATATGAAATTATTTTCTTCTACAGCCTTTCATAAAGTGACACATCTTTGATAACATTTTAAATTTCCACCATAGTTATTATTCTGTTTAAATTTAGTGGTTTTTAAATATTTAATATAATTCTAAAAATATCATAATTATATGTATTTTCTCATTACTGATACTATAAATCTATATGTCTCCTTGTATGGGTGTCTCTCTATATATATAATTAAGATTTTCATTTAAAGTCTTCCATCTTCATCATATTGGTCAAGTCCTACATTCATCCTTCAAGATTTCTCTGAGAAGCCTTTACCATCCTCCTAAAGAAAACAGATTTCCCCTTCCATTTATCAGTGATGTGTACACAGGACTTAGCTCTATGAAAGCACTGACCATAATTATCTGATTGCCCTCTGTCCTACACCATTAAAAGTTCATTAAGGGCAGGAACATCTTCCTTTTCATGGCTATGTGCTCAGCAGCTATCTATTCACCCAATGACCTGTGAGGCGTGGATAAATGAAGGAAAGCTAACACACAATTGCATAGTACTGCCATTTTTCAAGTATTAAAGAACAGATCACCTCAAGTATATTATATTTATACAAGAGTACAATGTTGACAAAGTTAGGGACTGGGATCTTTCCAGCTTAAAATCAGCAGCCATATCATACTACCACATAATTTGTGATGTAATGAAGAATTCATTTCTTTATCAAAAATGCTAGTATGGCAATTGACATTGCTTTTCTTCAGGGACACCTTCAAATTGTGGGTGTTATTACTGACATTATATTTAGTAAAAATAATTGCTGTAATTTAATAAAGACAGAGGAAGAACTCAGTTCATAAAAGAATGCATTAAGTATCTATATTATAACACCTCCTTGACATTGTTCTAGGTGCTAAGGAAAAGTAGTTAACAAACCAGGCAAAAGGGCTAAAGTTCAATATTTTATGAAATGAGAAGTAAAATGAGATACAGTACTTTTCCACAAGGAGCTTGTGATATAATAGTGGGACATGCACATAAATAGAAAATGTAAATAAAATAGTAATATCTACAAATTTCTAAGGTAACACAGAGAAGTCAGTCAGTACATCATCCTTTATAGCTAAATAGCCTGACTTTTGGACAAAATAAACTATAAAAATTTAACAAGTTTGAAATCAATCATTCAGAAAAATGGAAAATTAAAATTATGATCATATATGAGGTTTAAGAACAAATGATAGGAAAATATGTAAGGCATTCTTGATAATAAATGAAAAAATAGAAATCACAATTAGTATAACCAGGTGGAAAGAGAATAGAGTATGATTTGAAATGCAAATTATCCAAATCAATAACATTTTCTAATTGCCTAAAATACTTTTTATACCAGTAGGTTAATATTTAGGGAATGATCTACCAAGATAAAAAGAATTGTGATCATTGTATCAAAAGTCTGAGTATTGTATCTGAAGTGATTGCTATGTTTGCAATGAGAAAGTACCACATCCTACCTGGCTGCAAAACACCTGAGAAATGTATGACAGACAGTATATGATATCATAAATTTTACACAAAATAGAAGTAATGCTTGATGTACTACCTAAAAATTACTTCCTTTTAGTAAGTGACTACTTATTTATGCTCATTTCTTTATCTGCCTTCATTCTCTTTCCACCATATAATCAATCACTCAAATGTTTCTTTTCATTTTTTACTAAATTCAAAATTGTTTTCTTAATGACAAGTGTTCCTCTTGTCTTCTAATAAGAAGTCAGGGCTCTGGAAAATGAGCTGGAATCCTAGAAAATGACTCAGAAAGAGAAGATCAAACTTCTGATCTTCCCGTTTACCTTCTCTGAACTGTATAAAACCTAGGAGAGAATGGCACCAGGGTGAAGCATAGGCAAACTCTATTGAACTCACTTTCTTCACATGTCAAATGAAAGACCCAGATTTGCTCATTCTGACAAGGCTGTTCTTTGCTCTACTAAAGAATTACTTTGTTCCAGATCATCCTAGTTCTATGCTACATATCAAGAAGTTAACAACCCTCCCATTGCATATTCCTTTTTCAAAGCTTCCTAAGAAGAAAGAGTCTTAAGAAGAAAGAGGCTTAGTTTTAAAAGAAACTGATCATGGGAGTTAGGACCTATTGTGTTTCTACAAAGAATTAGGACTGTAGGGAGATCGATCCCTAATGCATCTGTCCAAAATCTTTCCTGGACTGGATGATTTTGTTTCACTCAAGTTAAATGGCTTTAAACCAGCGTCAAAAACTCGATCATCTTCCATACGTGTATTTATTCTTTTCAATCTTGAAAAAGTGGAATTTTGTATCATGTCTTGATTAATTGTGAGATGTGCCTCAAGTAATTGGTTACTAACAAACTACCAAGTTTTACCAAAAAAATTCTTTTTAACGAATTAGAGGAGACTCAAGGATATGTCTATGATGTTTTATATCCCATTTATTTATTTTTCAAAGTAAAAAAGGTGAAAATGAGGCGAGAACATGCAGAATATTAAACACAGTTATGCACATAAACATCATGTATTATATATGTTATAGGAGCAATATTATGGAGGACTAACACATTAAATGATTAATTTCACCAACCAACAAGCATTAATTTGGGCATGTGAGTACAATGAGTAGAAAGGTGGTGACTGGACGTCATCCTACATGAAGGAGGGAGCTGGAATAAGCAAAAAGTGCTTTGATTAGACTAACTATATAAAGAAATGGATCATGGAGGGAGACCCAAGCTTTCCTCTGTGCTGTAAATTAATTTCTTTCTCGACTTTTATCAATCAAGTGTCTTTCAGAAAGTCTATTTTATGACTTATTATAGTGTTTCTCAACATAGCTATACTTAATGCCATTTACAAAACCTTATAAATGCATCCGTGCTACAGTTCCATGTCCAGAGATCTTGTTTCACTTGATTCCCCCATTAATCTAGTGGTTATCAAAGTTTTTCAGGCTTCAAGATCATCTGGATGGCTGTTAAGATATAAATTCTAAGGGAGGGCCCACTTCCAGAATTTTGGGTTTGTAGTTCAGGTGGAGTTTGAAAATTTACATTTATAAGTATTGCTGATACTGTTGATCTGGGAAGCATATTTGAACAACAATGTATTAAACATTTCCACAAAATGTATCAAATTATCACGATACCTTAGCAACCAGACTAGTCTCCTGAAGATTTGATTTAGACTATGTGGCATATATTGGGGATTTTTTGACAATTATCCTCAATGATTTTTCTCAAAAGGTAAGTTTGGGGGTTTCTACCACCAAATGTCTTCCTGCAGAAAGTGAAAAAGGATAGTAGAGATGATGTTTCAGAGCTTTGCTCAGTGCTGCTTCATGGGCAGAAGCCACATGGCAAGTCACCATGTGTTGTCAGTCTGTTTCCACATTGCAAGGTAAGGAGAGTTCTTATTCCAGCATCATTTGCTCTTCCTCTCCATGGGTTTCTAATTGTCTTGGCTTCCATTCACTGAAAGTCCACCATCTTGACTCAGCCTGCAGAACTCTGCTGAGTTCTCTAGCAATCGCCCTATTCTTTTCTTCCTTTTCTCGTCACACTTCCTTAATGGTGTTTTACATTCCCACAAACATTTTGTCACTAAAGACTTTCCATAGATAAAGAAATCTGGCTTTTATCTCCGTGACTTTACAAAATAAACTCTAGTTTTTCTTATATTTAAGATAATATGAGAAAATGGAAAAATAGGAACAAAATCTTTGTAAATAGGGAGGAATTGAGGGCTTGAAGGGAGGGCTGGGCAAGGGTGAAAAATAAGAACCAAGAGAGACTATGTAAAGGTGCAAATTTCCAATGATGAATGTCATTATATTGTATACCTAAAATGTACCAATGATTAGAATGAATAATCGATAATGCAAAATAGGAAGAAAAGGTCCAAAGGGGTAGGGGTAGTGGGAGGGGCAGGGGAAAGGAAAGAAGGGAAAGGAAAAATGATGAGAAATGGAAATAGAGTCTTTGTAAATAGGGAAGGGTGGAGGGGGTGAAGGGAGGGCTAGGAATGGGGAAAAAATAAGAACCAAGATGCATTATGTAAAGGTACAGTTCCCAATGAGAAATGTAATTGTGTTGTATACCTACAATGTACCAATAAAAGAATTTAATAAAGTGCACAAAAAAATTGAAAAAATTTTAAAAAAAGATATATACTCCTTAGATCATAATACTCTTCTAACACATTGGCAGTACTAAATTTTTTGTATTTTTATGTTATTTAAATATATATTAACAGACCTAACTTATCTTTCTTGTAATTACTATCAGTTATGGTAATATGGCCATTAAAATATAAATTAAATAAAAACTACAAAAGCAAAAACATGTAAATTAATAGTATAAATGCATTTACCGATAAAATAATGCAGAATAACATAGGGTTTTATATCTAAAATGTGTCTTTATTTTGATATCAATAGCACATATGCCTATCTATAATAGCCTAACTATAGAAAATACATGAATGACATCATGTCTTGAATTTTCATTCATGATAATCAGACCGCATGCTTAACCTAACTAGTTTGAGAGAAGAGTCTTCGAATACCAATTTTAATTCAATATCCTTTGAGAGCTTTCTAAATTTTTTCCTTTGGTCAAAGATAATTTAGTTCCATTATATCATTGAAATCTATGTTAAATGCTTATGTAATACAAGTAGTGCTAGAAGGAGAAACAGAAACAGCTCTTCATAAGGTATCTAGACTTAGTTTTACTGCTAATAGCAGATGTGGCAAAGACAGTGTCTGCACAATGCAGCCCACAAAGTGAATATGAAATGATTGTGACTCTCTCCAACACTTCTTCATTAGGTACTATGAAGCCATCATGAGAACCATACCCTGATGGAAATGATATTTGTTATTCATTATATTTATGCAAAAGGAGGGAGAAGGAAAAGGGAAAAGAAAAATATTATATATATATGAGATATATATGTATATGATAGAGAGATAGATAGGAGAGAGAGATAGGAAGATAAAGAGAGAGAGAAACTACTTTAGAACAAAGATTCTTTTGAGGGTGAAAGAGAGAGTTGAGTTGCTTGGTCCTTTAAGATAGTAAATCAGTATAACCAGAAATATTTTAAACTATACATGTTATGCCATGAGAATGTGATAGAGGATATTATTATTTCAGAATTTCTTGCTATAGCAATACATTGTTAAAGATGGGAGTAGTAATACGTCTTATGTTACAAAGAGAAAAAGGAGTCTAAGAATCACTATGCTCAAAAACTACCAACGATGTCTCAAAACTCAAAAACAGATGCCACTATTCCTCAGTTGCCACTATTTGCCTCTCATCATGTACTGATTACCATCTCTTCCTTAAAACGCTTCCTTGTTATTTCTGAAAACATATCTTATTGCTTACCCTTTCACTTATATGAACTGCTCATCATTCTTTAGCACTGGCTTCTCTTAACCTTCCTTGTTTTAAAATGCATTTGTAATACAGTCTCCTTTCTTTTGTATACATTCATCCTTAACAGTCATCTCACCTCCATAAAATATTCATGACACTGCCTTTAATCTTTTAATTATTAAACCACAGAATAATTAAAGAAACATAGACTTTGGGGTCCTTACTGAGAAATTTGTGATTGTGGCAAAAGCACACATGATCACAAAATGTTGAATGAGATATGGAAAGGAGCACACAATATTTTGTGATCATGTGTACTCTGCCACAATCATAAATTTCTCAATAATGATCCTAAAGTCTATATTTCTTTAATTATAAAGGCTGACACTTATGAACTATCTTCAACTTATCAGGTAAATTTATACATGTTAAAAATTTACTACCTAGAACTATTCACTGAAGTTGGCATTGTTGTCTCAATGTTATGAATGAAAAACACTTTGAAGAAAACTATTTTCTTAATATCAATTGGAGTTGAGCTCCTAATCCAAATCTGTTTAACTCAAATAACTATGACAGTTATTCCAGGTCTCACTGTCTTCCATGAGTATGGTATAATGGAATATCTCTTGAAATCTTGTGCTTTGGCATAAATAGGGTAACAAATCTGAAACGTGTTAAAATGGCTAAAGGAAATTGTATGCTTTGCTTAATGAACTACAGGTTACCCAAGATGTCACATTTCCTTATTTTTTATTGAAATTATATAAGTTCATAGGATGAAGACAATACCTAATGCTTATTAAAACCTCTGGGAGCTCATCCCAAGTCTTTCATGAATAAGAAGGCAATATTAGATTAAAATATTAAAAATCAAAGGGATCATTCATGATATAAATTGAGTGTTAGTGGAATAGCTGGATGATCATGAAGGGATTTATAGCTCAAGCATTCCAAGATTTTACTATATACATTATTGCTACCATACTAGCAACTTCTTTATTCTTACCGACTGAATATATAAATATCATCATATTAGCTCTCATGATGTTTTGTTTACATAGTACCAACTCTGCTGTTATTTGGAAACCCCAGGTGATTGAATGAAGTTTTCCCTTTGCATTTGAAGATTTGACATCAGTTAATGCAAAAAGAAAGTCATTAGCCATTAATTTAATTAATAATCACGAAAATTCTCCTTGTCCTACCATCTCTAAATTTGTCCTCGATTAAAGAGAAGCTTTCACTTATTCATTTAGCTATATTCATTGAGTACCTACAATATACCCAACACCTTGCTGAGACTGGGATTATGAAGATAAATGAGTCAGATGCTTTGGTTTACAAGATTTAAGATATTCTGAGTACAACAATTTTAACATGTGTTTGGATTTATTTTTATCCCTTTTACTGTGTCTCAAACCACTCTCTTTCTAGCAATTTGCCTATTTCTTAATATAGCTGAGCTTTTCATTATTTTATTAAGGCATTTATGCTTGTATTATCTAAATGGCACCTGTTTCAAAATACTTAGGAATATTAATTGGCTTCTTTTTCAAGACAAAATACAAAACTCTTTCAAAAATGCAATTACCTTTTATCACTTGTAGCAATAAGATTTATTTTACATATTTGTTTTATGATTATATGTAAATAAGTACAAAAAACAAAATATGGGTGGCCTTTTTCTTAACCTGAAACTAAATTTTAAGGATCTCAGTATTTTGGAGAAATGAGTTATTGATATCTAAAGTTCATGAGTACATACTGCTTTTCATTTAACAGCAGCACCTGAAAAACAGCCAAGTCCTAGTGAAGAATGTGTGTGAAATAAAAGTTTAAGCGACTTTCTCTTTTTTCTTTTCCATTTTTATTAATTATCTTTAGTTTGCTTGGAAGAGTTGGAAATGCTTTTCAGTGTTTTCAAATATAGAAAAAAATGCACTGAATTGATCCATAAATGCCCTCTTGTGTCAGTCTCCAAAAATGCAACTTCCTTTTACCTTATTCTGCTGTTTATTTTTTCTAAAACAATTTTTATATCTCCAGACTGCAACCGCTTTTATTTAAAACTTATCAGTTTTATACTTCATTCGATCAGATTAACTTCTGTGTTCTTTAATAAACTATATGATGTTTTAAAACTTAGGTGGAAAAAACATTAGACAGTGCTCTTTGCTGTGCAGAGCAGTTATGGGAAAGCCTTTACTCCCACTGTATTCTACCGTCCTGTGCATGGTAAAGGAACTCGAACATTATGAAAGGCTCCTACTTTCAGTTCTTTCTTAAAAACTTCCAGGGTCACAGAACTAAATTTCTCAAAGAAAAAAAAAAAAAAAAGAACTAAATTTCTTAGTGTCATGAATAACAAGTAATAAATACATGGAGTTAGTGCTAGCCATTCCTTCATAAATTATTGATAATTTTAATCAATTTAGGTTCTTTGGTCACCTTCTGAGTTCCCAGAAGCAGATGTTATTTTTACTTTTTAAAATAAAACAATTACTTAAACAGTTAAATGACTTTCTGAGAATTAATGATGAGTACATCTCTGTATGGCCCAAGGGCCAACACATGGCTTTCCTGTGGGCTTGAAGCAGCCTGAAATTGAAAGTCAGATGACCACAAAAGCTTTCCAAGGGAACTTAATACATACTTCTGAATTTTTTCCTAAAACTTTGTTTTAGGCTTCTTTTTTTTTTTTTTTTTTTCAGGTACCAGGGATCAAACTCAGGACTTTCCACTTGTGAGGCAGGAGGCAGAACCACTGAGCTAAATCCCCAGCCCTCTTAAAACTTTGTTTTAGGCCAAGAATAAATAACTTTACTTTGAAAAGTGTTTTCTTTCCACAGTCTATAAAGAAATAAGCCATCAACACCTCCACCCCTCCCTATTTACAAAGACTTTGTGTTTGAAGAGAGGACAGGGGAATGTGGAAAAAAGTAAGAACCAAGATAGATAATGTAAAGGTATAAATTTCTAATGATGAATGTCATTATATTGTATACCTAAAATGTACCAATAAAATTAATTTTAAAAAAAGATATACATAATTCCATCCTAGACTGAAAGAATCAGATGGCCTGTAGGCTACTGGGAAATATTAAATGCACATTGTTTTAACCCAAAAAACTGTCATGAAATTTCTTCTCAAGAAGATGATATAATGTAGAACTTTGAAATTAGCTAGATCTGTTTGAATTTTTTTTTAAGTTACAATTTCTTTTTCTGAAAAATGAGAATAATAGCTACTTATATCATAGAGATTTAGAGAGATTAACAATATTTACCTATCCTTTTCCCTTACTAGATGCTTATAATGGCAGGCATTATTATTAAGAAAAAGTTTTAATTTGCAATGTAGACTCAAAAGAAAACACAATCCAAATTTATTTTGTGGCTAAGATGGCAGCATATCAATACATATATATTCATTATTTCATTCCTCAGATTTAAAAATAGTATAATTATGTACTTGTTGAGAATTTTAAAATTCAATAATTTGAATCCTATTTATATTTATATTTAATTTGAATCCCACTTGTATTTCTATTATTAAGTTGGTTAGTTTGAACTAAATTTTCTTGATATTAAAATCTGCTAATAAGTAACAGATCTACAAGTTTTTCCTGAGGGAGATATAATCTTGAAGTTTACAAAATCTTACCATCACCAACTGGAAGTGAAAGGGGTATAGAGAATGCATGTCAATGATCTATGATGAACTCAAGGACATCTTGGACAAAGGCAGATATAAAGATAAATCAGAGAATAGGACCATTGACATTCTTACCATCCAAGAGTGAAATGAGCAATGGAACCAGAACCTCCTACCATTTTAGAAATGGACACAATGCATTTGGGATATCTACCAATGGGATGGGATTTTCTACCTTAGGAAGCCTTGAAAACAATCACGATGTTTATTTTACAATCACATATGAACTTCAAACTAAAAGGCAGAATGCTGTAAGAAAATGATCATCATTTATGAAATTTGGAAAGATTCACCTGTACCAGACATAGTCTTTGACATCTTGCTTCCCCTTATCTTCCATACTCAATCTATTACTATTCTTATAAACTTTACCCCCAAAATACCCTGAATAATCCTGTCCTCTTCACCTCTACAAATACCACCCTAGTTGAAAATATTACAATCTTTTGTCTGCGTTAATATAATAGTTTCCAAATTTGGTTTTCTAAATTCACTCTGCCCCGACTACTGCCATATCCCCTCCCCCATCACGACAAAGAACACCTACTGAATTCTGCCTACAAATGTCAGTGAGGGTGATGTTTTGACAACACAAATATAATGAAATGGCACACTAGTTTGGAATCTTCAATGATTTTCTGTCACTCATAGGATAAAATGCCTAATCCTACCTTGACCACTGTTTGACCTTTTGTGTCTGCTTCTCCCTTCTTATGTCCAACTGCTCTTCCCAGGAAATTGTGCCCACTCTGGTCTCTATTTAGTCCCTCAAATACCTTAAAACATTTTCTGTTTTAGGGCTGGTCTACCTATTTCATCTTCTATCACTTTTTTCCTGATTAATACTTACTCTTTTATCTCAGTCTAACATCACCTTCATAAAATGATCTTGGTTTCCCCGAGACAAATACAACATGTGTGTTGAAAAGTTACATGGTTTTTCTTTCCCCTAAACAACTTATCATGGTTCATACTTGGAGTTTATTTTGTGGTGAGTTGATAAGCAGAGATTCTTGGCTTCAGCAGACTGCAAGCTCCATGAAGCTGGGTCTGCTCATAATTATAGTTCCAGGGTCGATAAAGTAACTGGCACTTAATTGGTGCTCAAAAAATATTTGTACAATAAATTAATTGCTCTTTTTCCCCCTGCCACAGAAATTGTCCTATGTTTTGTTTATAGTCTTCAGGACAAATACATGTTTTGCACTATGTTTTCTTTCTCTGTTTCTTTTTTATTCAGTGCGTACTACACAGAATAATGGGTACGTGAATATAGTATCCTTTGATAATTTATCCGCTTTACTCTTTACACCCCTCCTTATTTTCTTCTTCCCTAAAATTCACCCATCTATTCTTTCCCTTCCTTCTTCCCAATTCCAAGCTGATCCACTAAACTTCCAAACAACTGAACTGTCTTAGTCCAACAATGCCACCTGTTGGTTCTGCTCTGCTTCACATATTTTGCTCCACCTCTTTCTCTTTTGGGGGGAATTGGGCCCCTGATATGCATTCCCTGCCCCTCTCCTTTAACCAAAGATTAAGTTTAATCAACCTCTTACACACACACACACGCACAAGCACGCACACGCACAGCCTTCTGAACTTTCTCTTTTCCTCTTTGTTTCAAATTTGGTTCAGGTGTACCAGAAATTTCTTAGACCTCTGTTCTCCTTCCTGTTTCTGCCTCCTTCCCCTTCTCTTCCTTTCTATCAGCTTCTCCTTCTTCCTTCTCACTTTGAACTGTAGTATAATTTCTGGAAAAACGTGAAGTTCCAGGCATTAGCTTGAATTTGTAGAGTTCTAAAATATTTTTCAATTACCAAGCCCAAATGGGGTATATTTATCCATTTTTAGTCTTAATACCTTAAATTATAGATATTTTATGGTGATACTATGTTGTGCACCTGTTCTAAGAGCAAACAGAGATAGCTTTATGAAACATAATTTCAAATAATTAGTGTGAAAATTGTATTGATGGGTGCCAATCATACATCTAGTTATTATAGTCACTAAAATAATTGTGTGTTTAATAATAAGAAATAAAAAATAAAAGGAAAATAATGCGGTTTTATAATTTTCAAAATAGATTTATTACTTCCTCATCTCAACTTTATTGCTTTTAACGTTGCAGGTTTATGATTATAAAATAAAATAATTAACTATATGTAACTGACCTAAAGCAGGAGTATATTTTGAATTTTGAGCTCTATTTAGATTACTATGTTAAATAATCTAATTTTTCTGAAACCGCATACAAAACTAAACAAGCTAGTTTGATCTTTGAGTCAAAACTTGTGGATATTTTACAAGTACATTGAAGAAAATTGATAATTAACAAATCATATTTAACGACTTTTAAATTTCACAATTAATTTTATTAAAATGACTGTTAGTGCCTTAGCTACTTTAACACGAGATACAATGTCATTCTATAGTTCTTGAAACTTTTAATACACCATCAATTGGATCATGCATAAATTTGTACATAGGCTGACAGTTAACAAAAGCAATTATGGTGTTCTACACATAGAACACAAAAACTAAGAGTAATTACATTTTGTCTAGGTATATGCTATGAAGTTAATTATTTCTATGAATTTCATAAATATTTTACCACAAGTTGTGTAGTAGGCAGCTTCTCATCACTGGCAAAAAGCCTGAGAAAAAACAACTTGGAGAAGGATAGGTTTATTTTGGCTCATGGTTTCAGAGTTTTCAGTCCATGGTCAGCTAGCTCCATTTCTTTTAGGCCTGTGCCAAGGTGGAAACATCATGGCAGATGGACATAACAGAGAAAATCTGCTCAGTTCGTGGCAACCACGAAGGGAAGAGACAGAGGGAGAGAGAGAGAATGAGAGTGAATGAGTCACTGTATTAGTCCTTTTCCTGTCACTGGGACTAAATACTTGACATCCACATCTTAAAGGCGAAGTTTATTTTGGCTCCCAGTTTTAGTCATTTCAGTCTTTTGACTGGCTCCGAGGCAGACAGGGCATGGTGGAAGTGCATGGCAGATGACAAACTCAACTCATCACAGCCAGGAAACAGAGAAAGAGAAGGTAAGAGGCAGGGACAAAAATACAGCCTTCCAGATCATACTCCAGTGATCCACCTCATTCAACTAGGCACCCCTCATAAGAGCACCTTCAATTATTAATTCATGACTGGATTAATCTACTAATCACTATAGTGCCTCCATGATCCAATCACCTTTCCAAACCCCTGCCTTTGAACACATGAGATTTGGGGGTGACATTTTAGATCTAAACCATAATAGCCAAGGTAAGGTATAGTCCTCAATGTCATACCTCTTCTGACTCATTGCCTTTGACTAAGCCCCACCTTGTAATCACCCATTGAGCTATGAACTTTCAATGGATTAATCCATGGATGAGTTTAGTGTCCTCATGATCTGATCATCTATGAAAAGGCTCACTTCCAAATCCATGAGCCTTTTCAGGAACATCTTAGATACAAACCATAACAAGTTGTAATACAGTTTCTTGTAAACAAGCACAAATTCACCTATCACTGAATTCAACTCATCAAACATTTGTAAGTAATGATTTAATTTGCATACAATGAAAACTACCTAAGTGAGGAAGCGAAAATGGTCCACTTTCTTGAAGAGTGCTAACACCATGTGGGAAAATTGGATATCTATTTGCAAACAAACTAGAAATAAACACAATTGCAAAAGACAGAGAATTCACCTTTCAAAATTTTATGATAAGCTGCTGCTGAGGCCATCAGTCTAACCTTTCCTCATAAGCCAAATGTGAAATAACTCTTTATTACTTTCAGTAATGCCTTCATAGTCCACTTACACATTTTGAAGTGCAAGAATTATAACCAGAAATATTAAAAAATAGCAATAAAATCCTCCCGAGAGTACTTGTCCAGAGCTGATTTATTGAAAGTTTCCCCTACTCTTTATTTACAACTGAAAACATATTATCATAGTAAACATTCTACAAATAAAATGTATAGTAGAAATTCAAAGTTCCAGTTCTGACATGAATATAGTATTTAGTATTTGCTTTTGAAAATATTGTGTGATTTTTATCAAAATAGAGAGCAGTTTGTGCAGATAAATGTCTTGATAAAAATATTTTCTTTATATGCCTACTATTGGTTTTCTATGAAAAAATTATAATTATAATAATGTATGATTTTCTTTACTGCATTACTTTTCTCCATAGAAGTGTTTCTGGGGCATAAGATTTTTTTCTTTGAATCTAGAGGATATAAGCAAACAATAATCCAATAATGTGGTAGGTCAGGTTTTCTGTATTTTGATTCTTTAATTTGTATAATATTAGATATATGTGGTAAATAAATCGTAATGATTAAAGTGATAACTCAGGTTATATTAACTTTTCAGAACACTAACATGATTTAAATAATAAAATCAATGAATATTTTCATCCTTATTTTATAACTATTTTAATACATTTTATGAAAAAATACATTCACATTCACATTATAGTTATAATATTTTTTATAATTGAAATGTCTTATTTTCACTCTTGAAAATTATATGTCCTTAAAATAAGATAATGATAAATTTTGAAGAGGCATAGAGGTGAAGATAAAGTTATTCAGTCCTGGCATAGTGGTACACACCTGTAATCCCAGCACTCAGGGAGACTGAGCCAGGAGAATGACAAATTCGACCCTGGCCTGGCAAACGTAGCAACTTAGCAAGACCCTCTCTCAAAATACGAAATAAAAAGGCTGTATATGTAGTTCAGTGTGAAGGCCCTGGGTTCAACATCTGGCAGTGAATATATACATACATACATATATACTTAGTCCTCCCAGTAATGGCACTTTTTAACCGTACAAATCTTAAAATTCCAAAAGATTGGAAAGATCATTTCATTCTGCTTCTCCTTCCTGCTACTTAGTAATTCACATTGAATTAAAGTGGACTGGCATGCTACTACATAAATGTTTAACTCCATGGGCCAGGGATTTAGCTCAGTGGCACCGTGCTTGCCTTGCAAGCATAGGGTCCTGAGTTCGATCCCTGGTACCAAAAAACCCCCCAAAAACAAACAAACAAAAAAACCCAAACAGAACAAAATTAATGTTTAACTCCAACAGCTAAGTCTGATTAGCTACTGTTAAATTTTAAATATTTACATTCAAGCCAAGTGTGGTGGTGCACTCCTGTAATCCCAGCAATCAAGAGGCTGAAGTAGGAGGATCTCTGTGAGTTCAAGGCTATCCTGGGCTACATAATGAGTGCAAGTCCATTCTAAAATATACAGCAAGAACCCGTTGCCAAAAATAAAAATAAAAATAAAAATAAATAAATAAATATCTACATTCAGTACTCCTGTCTTCAAATTGCTCTACTGATATATTATTTGTCATTAATTTAGTAACTCTGTAAGAAAAGGGAAGGAATGAGGAATGACTATAAATATGGTAACATGCCAGAGGCCAAGCCTGAAGATGGTCCTTCTCCTCCTCCCTATTCCCTTTCTCCTCCACAGACTAGATAGTCAAACAAACTGCGTAAGATTGTAGTCAAACAGACTAAGACTGTAGACTCTGGATGGCACAGCCCCAGAGACAGTTACATTATGTATCTTTCTTCCCTGTTCCCTTTCTGTGCATGCCCCAATCACAAGACCATCATGCTACATTCAGCCCACTGTGCCACCCAGCACTAGTTACCCTGCCTTCTCTTCCCATTTATCTTTCACTATAAATAAAGAGTGCGCTGTACTCCAAACAGCCATTAGCTCCCAACAGGCTGTGGCTCCACCCGGTCCCAGCTTTCAAGCATAATCTTGTTGTTTTCATTTTTCTTCATCTCCCACCACTCTCCACAACTTCGGACCCTACACGACACGGGTCATATCTGTAATATATATGACCAGTTATATATGTAATGTTCATTTGTTTATTCATCAAGCATTGTTTGACATGTATCATCTTAAAAATATTTTAATTTTGATTTATTTTGCACATATTTAACATGTACTCCTTTATTTTTTTAAGTAAATATGTTCAAGAGAGCTACTTTATTATGTGTTTTTATTTCATATATGTATTTCAAAAAGTGATTACAATAAATATGATTTAAGGACTGAATCCATTTTATAATATTGTGTCTATGTAATTAAGAAGCAACAAAATAATTTAATACTTCAGGGTTAAATTCCTCAGGCTTAAATATGGAAATGTGTGCATGGAGGGGTATGGCTGGCCTTGAATGAATGCAGTTGACTTTCATGAATTTCATTCTGTGTTACTCGTACTTCTGAGATCAGAGGAGATCGGGCGCCTTCAGGGTGGTATGGCTGTAGACATTACTAATATTTCTGTATGAAAACAAACACAACTACTGATGCTACCAGCAAAGGAATGATGGAATATAATAAATCTAAACACAAATTATCTGAATTTGTATTCATCATTTTTCATGGTCATATAAGTACAAGAATAGTTTCTTTACTTTGGGTATTAAATGCAGATTTTAAAAATCTTCATGAGAAAATAAGAACTCACTAGGGCAATATTAAATGCAAAATTCATGGTTTTATTTATCAAGTGATGATCATAATAACATATTTAGTAGAAAAATCATACATATGCATGTATATGGTTCATGAATATTTGTGCATATATTCACAAATATCCCCCCCTTACAGAAAACCTTATTTCTCTATTGATTTTTGATAAAGAGATTGATTCTAAGATCTTTGCATACATTATAGGCTTTTGAGGGAGAGATAGGAAACAACAAAACTGTTAAACTCGAAAAGATTTGAAATTGGAGGTGTTATATACACCAAGATAATTTTTCATTTAGCCAAAGTCACAGGAATATGTTTCATATTATTTATAGTAAGTTTAATCAATGAATCTCATTTTAATGTGCCCATAATTTAGTGTACTTAAAACATAAATGCGGTGTCATTTAACTGCTGACAAACCAGTTTTATTGATAGAAATAGCTTGAGTTGAAAGAAGGATCTTGAAAAGTTTATAGCTTTATTTTTTCAAGCACCACAAACTAATAAGCAAAAACACATGAATTAGATAAAATACTTCATTAAGTTACTTTTATTGGGTGAGTCAATGTGATATGATTACATTTCAGAGACATTTAATTCCCCATCATATAAAATCACATTGATGTTTGGCTATATTTTCCCTTCCAGTGATGTAGCCATTCAAAGTATTTTACTCCTATAAAAGCAGAGATAATATGAAGTTAAAACTAAAGTCATTTTCATCAAACCTAATCATAAATTTTATTTCCTTAAGTGTTTCCCAGAGTAATCGCATTGCAGGTCTGTAAAGGAGACTCTTAAAATTATTCTTGGGTCTTGGGTTCTAATTAGAAAGAATCCCTTCAAACTTGGAAGCATTATTGTGCTGATAGTCAGGAGAGCAAAAACAAATACACCCACATTTGGTTCATGAGCCTCTGGATGAACCCACTGAACACTGATATTTTAAAAAGGTATTTCTTAATGTAAGAGTGTAACTGGCCATTCATTACTGAGACGGTCAGCCCTGCAGTGGTTTGCACCCATTTGTATAACTCAAGTAAATGCATAAATACTCCCTTGAAATGATGTTAAACTTGAATCACTACATAAACTAGCAAATGATAGTTGCTCACTATCTTGTACACAGGTCCCTTTTTATTGGTTAAAATAGAGGAGCATCACAGATGCAAAATGTTTGTTGTTAAGAATGTGTGTTTACAGGTGTGGAATACCCTCAGGATGGGTAGAGCTGATACCCTGCTGCAGGTGCAGACTTTAATAAACAGGAACTTGTCTTGCCTCTAATCACTTCTCTCCTTTATCACGCTTTTGGATTATCTCAATTCACATTAAGTATCACTTGTGCATAAAGCATATACAGTGTACTATATTTATTTAGATATACATGTGACTAGATCTTCTGTGAATAAAACCCAAAATGCATTCACATGAGAAAATGGAGTGGTTTAATTTAAATATTTTAGGAGTGCTAGAATACTAATAAACATCTGGAAGAACAGATAAAACTAGATAAATGTTTAGCCTTGTTATGAGTAACACACTAGCATACGATTAGGTTTATAATGGTTGTAATTTAACAAAACTGTTGTATGAAATATTTTGTTTAGCATTCATTAAAAACTGTTAATGCACTTGTGTTTTTCATGGACTAAATTTTTTGCAGCAGACGCACGTTATTAGTATAATACAAATATGCTAAAAAGCAAACAGTTTGGTGTTAAAATGTTTTAAGTAGGATTGTGAAAAGAAAATTTTGCACCAATCTTTATTATTTTTTCACTTTTACAGGGAAAATTTTACCACAAATTCCATATTTTAATGATATTATACCAACTCTATTTTTAAAACTCATTTTGTCACTGTTTTGTAACAGAAACACTGTAAATATTATAGATGTGGTAAACTATTATACTTGTTTTCTTATAAATGAAATGATCTGTGCCAACACTGACAAAATGAATTAATGTGTTACTAAGGCAACAGCCACATTACATGCTTTCTCTTTCACAGTAGGCAGCAGAGCATATGGTTTTCTCTTAATGGAACGCTAGCTTCTCATTAACATACCAGTAGCAGTGTCAGAACTTACAAACCAGCATAACAGGGAGATGGAAAAACTTATAAATTAGACCCTTTCAGTACTATTGAGAAGGAAATGACTGATGTTCTAAGGTACAATATTTAGCTAATACTGTGCCCTTTTCTGCACCTTCTTTCCACAAAAAACTTTTTTCTTATAATAAATATAAATATAAATATTGAAGTGCAAGTAATTTTTACCCTGCTTCTAAGAGTGATTGGCACTCTGATTTTGATAACTCTTTTTTAAAATAATATTTCATTGCATCTTTTCTCACAGTACATTTTAAACAGCTGTATTTTCACCATTCTGTTTCAATACAGTGAAGCATTTGAGATATAAAGCTACTTTTCATATCTTCCTAAATGAGGAAATCCATCAGGTAAACAAAAAATGGAGATGGAAAGGAAACCATTTATTTTCTGGAGACCACAGATGACTATTCCAGAAACAGAAGTGGAGCCACCAAGAGGTTATGACTGGTAGTGAAGGGAAAAGGGTTACTTATTTTAGTCCCCATTTTGCTGTGTGGGTTTTAAATTATATTTAGCTGTTGTAGAATAATTGTGATTATTTGAGTTTTTCACTAATGTTTTCTCTATTTCAAATTCATCACTGAGAAATCAATTGTTTTGTAGAATAAATTTATCAATGCAATGTCTTAGAAGACATTTTAAAATTTAAATGATCCATATGGCATAAAAATTATACTCACATATAGATAATCAAGACACACTATATGACCTCACATTCCAAGAGCTTCATAAACTGAAGTAAATTTTATAGTTTTTTTTAAATTTTCATAACATTTACCTGTAATTAGATGGTTGAATGGTATAAAGGTGAAATATAAAGTCATGCAAGAGTGGCCTGTGGTTCAAGGCTGCTATCAAGTAACTACCAGAAAGAAAGTAGCTGTATTAATCCTCTGAAAAATAAAAATCTGGGGATAAAAAAATGGATGTTTAATTCATTCCAGAGACATTAATGTCTACACTAGTTCATTTCAATGAAGAGAAAATTTCCTTCCTTAGAGTCAAATCATTTACTCAACTCTGTCATGATGTTTATAGATGTATTTTTTACATATATAGATCATGATGGATGATAATATCTTGAAAATATTAATAATGCAAATAGCATTTGACTTTTAATCAAAAAATATAAACAAAAAATCATTAGTATCAATGAATCAAATAATTCATTCATATATACAAGTTTCTAAACTATATTTCTCTCTTTAAGAGAGTAAAAGGTTGCACTGGATATTGACAATTGCTCAGTGTTAGAATATTTGTGGTTTATCGTATTTTCTGTGAATGCCTGGAGATTCAGTCAGGAATCAATTATGTAGAAATATATCCAAGTAACATTTTTCCCAGAGGTATCAAAGCCTGATTTTTAAGGAAATGAATCCTTGAGTTAAAATTTTTGGAGCTTACTTCTGCAAAGAGAAAGATACTAATTCTTTTCATGAAAAAAGGTTTTCTCTTTTCCATACAATACAAGACGTGACCAGTGTGTTTATTTCAAAATTGTACTCTTTTTCCCCTTGCCTCAAAATTTACCTATAACCTCAATATGAGTGCAAATGTTTAAAAACTAAATTAATAACTATTATTGATTTAGGCTCCATGCTACTAATGCAAACAATTAATTTCAGAGTGTTTTCACACTTTCTGAATAACAAGCATCCAGATAATCATATCCCATGCTGCAGGTTTGAGTGTCAATAGATCCAGATCTGGTAAACAACCTTTTCATCCTCTTTTTCTTCATTTTACCAGCATCCAAGAGGGATTCTGCCAGGAAATAACTGGCAGCTTGGCATAGCCCTTTCTGAAACCCTAACAAAGGGTGTAGGAAAAGTCGCTGCTTCGCCATATGTTTTTCAACACCTCCAAATCAGGAACATCTCTACATACAGGTGCTAAAAGAAGCTTCCACCTCATGTCTAGCATTAAAACTTAAACTGATGGCTGTTATTGAGCTGAAGACAGTATCGGTTTAACATGCCACAGATCTGGTCACTATCTCTGGGAGGCTGCCAGAGCTTCTGCATTGGCTTCGTGGTGTCGTCTGTGAAGGAAGCCAATTAAGATCACAAGATAGTGGCTGGTAATAATAAACTTCTAATGATGTTCCTGACTGAAAGAGGTAATTAAAATGTGTATATGGATGACCCCAGCTTCTGTCAGTTCAATGTAGCTATTATGCTGACAATGTCCCTGTTTTGTTTAGGGAGAGGAGTTAGTGTTGTCTAACAACCATACAATAAGCAATTTAATAATATAGAAAAGATTGGTTTGGAAATCTGCATTATTTCAATTTCGTTGCATCCTTGATAGAATTCAGATTACTGCTAACTCTTGACCAGTCAATAGTTGTTTTGGTGACTGGCTGCAATATCTCCCTCTTCCCCTCTCTATCCTACCTGTCTGGAAGCTACTCTCCCCAGCCCCCATACCCAAGCCAAATATAGCTTTTTGGTTGTTGTATTTCACTAGGACTAGGTCTTATCCCCTTCAAGTGCTCCTTGAAATCAAAGACTGTGTTTTGAAAAGAAAGACAATTAATTAGATAGCAAAGGAAGCCAGTCTTCTTATCATTTGATCTAGTCGTGGACATAAGTGCTTCACACTTTTCCATTCCCTAAATCTGCAGCCCAGAGCTTTCCTGTACACCTGCTCTGCTCAGCACATCAATTTTCTGTGAGCCAGCTAAGTTCCTTTAAGCCTGTCCACTGAGAGGTGGTGATAGCTCTCAGAGAAAAAGAAGAAAGAGAAAGAGAAACAGAATGCTGCTCCAGGCCTTTATCTTGATCACACTGTTTGTTTTCGCATTGATGTCTGTAATGAAACAAAGAGGATTTAATCGTGTTAAACAAAAGCCTGTTGGTACCCAGAGGAAACTCATTTAACTCTATTCCAAGTCTTGGAGTTTCAGGTTTCTTGTCTTCCTCTTTGCCGATTCACCAGGCTGAGTTTCTTACCTGGGGCTTAAAATTGTGAGGTGTGAAACTCTTCTTTTGTTTTGACAGGTGCTCTTTGCTAAACATCAGCCTAGCCTTGATGGTGACAATACACAGAAGGGTAAAAAAACTTCAGAGAAGATAATGACGGTAGTTACTCAACTTCTGCCTTTAACGGTTTTTATTAGCTTCCCTCCTTGGAGAGCTTTACTATACAGAGGAAAAACAAATTGGGCTGATGAGCAGTGAGTGTGAAAAGATTGTAGCTAAGGAGAAGATCCAGGATCCATCCCCCTGAAGGAATCCAAGAAGGAAAGAAAGGTGAAGAAAAGAAATCCAAGGCAGCACCTTGAAGGAATTAATTGACAGGGCCAACATCTTATCTTATTGGCAGGGCCAACATCTTAAATCTTATCTGGTGGGAGACTTGCATGTAACACCACAACTTGATATTTGACCAAGGAGTCCTCAGACATGATTCTCGCCTTAGAATGTTAGACTAGCAGTCAAGCGGGAAGGAATCATCAAACTGGTAGAATCCATCTCTTATCCTCAGAAAGAGTCTCTTGCAATGGACAGAGAAGACTTGAGGCTCCCACACTGGCTTGCAACCACCCTGGTGTGTTCCTTTGCTGACTCTTTGAAGTGATGCCAAAATGTTCTTCCTGCATGATTTAACGGACTACTGTCCTTTACTCACTCTTTCCCTGCTGTTACATTTCTCTCTGCCTCCCACCTTTTCCGAAAATACTCTTTCCTTGCCATCCCTCTGCTGAGGACTGGGAACTTTCCTTTTAGGCAGACAATGACAGATATGCTCTGCTGATTAAGCACTCTGTGATAAGGACAGCTGAAACAGGTTTGCAGGTGGTGAAAAAATGTAGCAACTTTGGGCTTTGTCACCAACCCAGAAAGTTTCACAGCCCCAAATTAAGGGAGAAAATTACCATCTCCTTTTGCTTCAGAATTTCTCCATCTTTATTTAGACAGTGATGATAGAAGTATGGATTGACTTGTAGTATTTACCAAAAGTTCTCAGAAAATTATTAGAAAGGTGGTTGGGATTAGTTGTTGAAAATAGACTTAATAACTGTGTGGTTATGGGCAAAATTGTACTCCAAATTCCTCAGCCTTAAAATATATGTGCAACAGCAACAAGACCGTAGGGCTGTCATATTATTTAATTAATTAATATACAATGCTTAGAAGGTTCTTTAAGTCATAATTTGTGCTAGATCATTATTGTTCACAAACTTCATAGTCTTCTTCAGGCAGTCTGTTAATGAATTGGGCTTTGTTTCCTTCACCAAGCATCAGCTTTGCTTATCTTCTAAAGCTTTGGTGGAAGTGGGCTTCTATCTTCACGTGAAGGGGCTTGGCCTACAGCAGTCATTCTGTCTTCTCATTAAGATCCTCATATTGATTTCCATTCCTCTTTCCCATTCCTAAAATAACTAATAGGATTGTTTAGTCTCTTTTCTCAATGAAGGCCTTGAAGATGATGAAGTTATATATTTAAATATAGTCCTTTTTGTGACGAATGAAAGTATAGATCCCAGGGACAGATCTAAAGGCAGAGAAAACTATGAGGAAGTGTACCTCCTCCTCTACATCCCTGCTGGTCCTTCCAACTTGGCCTTAACTCCTCTTGCCTGTGCTGGAATCCAGCAACTTTATCCTTCTTTTTTCTTTGCATGTAGTGTGCCGGGGTGTAGGCTAATCCTGCATGTAGCATTTTGCTGCTGCCTCATACTTGGATTTTTATCATAGAGAGAAGGCTGGTTGTGGATCCTGGGTAGTTTATATACCAAGGATTGATTTGCTTATTACAGGTGCTTGCAAAGTTAATTATAACTGTTATCTTTGTAGAAAATAAGAATTATTTCTTAGGAGATGGAGGCAGAAGAGAAAGCTTACTAAAAAAGAAAAAAATCTAGTAACTAAACTAGCAACTTGAATCACTGCTTTCTTCAGAGATTAAAAACAATGCTACAGAAATTCCAAATCTGGTTGATTTTTAAATCAAACACCTGGAATGAGGCAAAGGATCACAAAGGAAAGAAGAAAAAGTGATAATCCTGGCAATCTCCCAAACAGGAAGATATCATTCCTTATAAAATCGTTTACTCCTGATCTCGACAGAAAATTCTGTACATCCTTTAAAAATAACAGTTACATGATAGTAAGGGTGATGGAAGCATAACCACAGGGACAATTCAACTGACTGAGTCTGAAATTGCAGTGGGTACTGTGGCAATACAAACTTCAATACAAACTTAACGTTTAAGTTCTTCTTAATTGAGGCGTTGGAAAAATTTTTTTCTAGTGTTGTATCGTGTATCGTCTCTGAAAGCTGAAGTGTTCAATTCAAAAAGACTATTTGTTTCTCTAAAAAGTCTTTTTACTGGGGGGGGGTGGAAAGCATATGGATCAACCCATTTTATTCCTTTCAGTGTAGTCATGTTACTTTTCATAGTTGGATTTTTATGCAGATTTATACACTTGTATTACAATAACGATTCAAACTAGTTAGGTATTCACAAAACGAAGAATAAAGAAAATTCTTTTTCTGCTCTTTTCTCCCGATAACAATCACCTGATTTGAAATCCTGTCTTTGGCTTTTCTTCCTTCTATCTTGCATGTCCAGAACGAGTGAGCGGGCCTTGCATTTAAGCGAACAGAGGGCTGTGAAACGTTCGCATAAGACACATAAATTATTTTGTTAGAGTGCCACCTGCTGGTGCCAGACAACCAAGACTTTGTTTTTCTTAAAGATTAAATGAATGGTACATATCTATGTAAACTACTTAAAAGTTATTTGATTCAAATAACTTCTTAATCTTCTAATTTAGATATTGAGTATTGACTTTTCAAACGGTCAATACCACTTAATTCTTAAACACTACAACAAGGTGATATAAAATAAGACTTTGTTATTAAACTAAAACAAAAAAGAGGCATAAGGAAAGCTTTCACTTAGCAGTTCCTGGACTTTTTGGATTCAAGTTTCATTTTCCAGTTTTCATAACTCCCTGACTTTAAAAAATAGTTCTGTTAAATCTTCCCAATAGAAAATCAAGTGAACTACTTTTGTGATTATATCAATTTTGACATGTAAAGGCTGTATCCATTTGCTAGATTTGTTCTCTATGCCACACTACAAGGAGCAGGCACAATTTGTTGGCTCTCTGTAAAGCAAACTTAGCAAGCTAGTCCTTATCACTCATGTTCATTATCAGGGCTGTTTCTTGGTCTTTTCCCAACCTACTTTCTGCACAAGGTAAGGAAAATAACTACCCGTCCTTTTGTCATCTTTACCCCTTACAAAGCTGTGTGACCTTGAGCAAACCATTTGCCTTTCCTGGGGCTTTTTTCCTTATGTATAAATTGCAGATAATAATAATACTCACTTCATAGGATTATCAGGTTGTGAGTATTAAAGAAAAACTCAAACCTATAAAGTTCTTACAGCACTAACTATAACATAATAAGCACATAGTATTTGTTAGCTTGTTTTCCATAATATCTTAGTTCACTTTGCCTTGTTATAATGAAACACCCGAGGCAGGCTATCTTTATAAATGACAGAGATGTATCTAAATCACAGTTTTGGACATTCGAGGGAATGACACTAGTAACAACTCAGCCCTGAGGAGAGCCCTTCTGGCAGCCTCACAGCATTCCTGGAGGGCGTGTGTGAAGAAGAGAGCACATCACAGAAACAGCAGACCACAGAGAAACTAGGGTCCCACAATTCCTTCTGAGGCTAGTCCTTAATTGCCCTGATGACTTCCCACTGGGCAGTACTTCATCAACTTCCCATCTTTTCCTGTATCACCACACTGAAGACCAAACGTCCAAGATATGAACCCTAAAGTACATATACTCAAGCCATGTCAAAACCATAGCAGTTGTTATTGAAGCATGTGAAAGAATATTGTTCAATGTCAACAGAAAAATCACAATGTTACAGCAACTCTGATTGATTGGGAGATATATAGTATGCATGAGTGTTTATATTTTGTGGGAGAAAGAAAGAATAATTATTTTCCTTTCTTTTCCCCTCCCCATCCTATGAGTGCTTAACTGGCTTGAAATCTTCCTCAAATCTTATTGCAGATTTTCATGTCTGATTTCTTACAACTTCGTCTTTATTTCTCAATATTCCCATTGTCAAACACTGGGTTCCAGCCATAATGAAATTTCCAATTGCGCGCATGACCATGCTTTCACTCTCCAGAATTTCGAACGTGTACTGGTCTCGTCCAGTCCACCTGGGATGACCTCCTCCCTCCCTGCCTGCTATGTTAACAGGTGACAACTTCTTAGCCCTCAGCTCTCACTCTCATGGTAAGTTCAGATTCGGATCAGATAATCCCTTCGTGGGTTCTCATAGCAGTCAGCACTCCCTCTACGCCACCTTACGCCATTGCTGTCCGACAGAGCTGAGAGCAGAAGGTTCCAGCTAATACAGCGTTACACTCCCAGCTTCTAGATCAGTGCAGGTGCCCACTGGAACTTGATAAATATTTATTAAATAAAGGACCAAACAAACAGGCGTGATTATCTTGGGAGAGTTAAAGAGAAAGTATAAGCCATTTCCTGCCTACAAAGTTAAATTATGTCTTTAAGTAGTGAACATCTTTCCTCCAGGTATTTCCTTTAGGGGGCTACAAGTGTCATTTTCATTCATTAATGTCATTTTTATTCATATATTGGTAAACATGGATATGATGGGGATTGTATTTAGATGGAAATTCATGTTTAATTTCTATGCTGGCAAACCATAAATATTATCTTTACTTTACCATTATAATTCTCATTAAAAGTGTATACATATAACAATTCATTCAAAATACATATATGGAGTCCTACACTGTGCCAGGTAATCTAGGCCCTGAGCAAATCATTCAGAAATTCTTGATCTCATTGAGTTTAATTAAGCCGTGTTTCTGGTTAAGTTTTTCTGCATCTGTTCCAGGACTCAGAAGTGAAACCAAAAGGAGAGAGAGTGCCTCACCTGCCTGTAGAGGTGGAAGGAGGGAAAGAGTAGTTGGGTGATTGTATGGGGAAGGCTGCGTGATGGGAGCCTTGGCCTTCCAGAAGGGGATTCAGCCAGCAGCAGTGTCCCCTAAAGAGAGAGAACCTAGGAACCAGCGAGACCTTTCACCGCCGCCTCCCTCCTGCTTTTTCTGCTGTTTCATTCCACTGTCTGAAGCCCAGGGACGCCAGAGGACAGGAAGGCCACCTATGCAGTCCACACAGCTTGGTCTCCTGAAGCAGAGAACAGGGTCAGGAGCAGCAGAGTAGGTCTAGAAGGACTTTCTGAAATTACCCAGCTCCAACCCTGATCAAGGTTTTGTTTTTTTTTTTTAATTACTGTTATTTTTTTAGCCTCTGGATTTTTTTTCTAAATGCAGCATATTCTTTCAAATAATTGCCAGGCTTTGTACTGCACAGTAGGTGCTACCTGTGGGAAATTAAGGCTTATTCTTATACACCCAGGCCTTTGCAACAGCTGTTAATATTCTGTATATTTGGAGGCTTCTAATATGAAAAGGAGAGATTTAAGTGATCCAGTATGAATGAATAAACTTACTCTAGATTGTTCCTCTGAGGTGCACATTAGAACTTTTAAAGGAGAGAAAAGAAAGACCTGAAATTCTGCAGCTGTGAAAGTAGTGATGGTGCCAGCTATTGCCTTCATGTCTGAGCTTCACCTGGACCTGTGCCAGAAGTGGTTGTGGCTTTGCACTCTAGCTCTTGGCCTGAGTAGAAGCCCACAGGAAAGTGACGTACAAATAGAAAAGAGGATGTGAGGTCCTCGGTGATCTTTGAGGAGACAACACTTTCTTTTTAAAAGCAGAGGTTCGGTTTAAATATATCTGAAATCCAAAGGCACAAAAAGTGTGGACATTGCATTAACCTTTGTTTCATACACCCACTTTTCTGTCACTTGTTATTTTCCCTAAACATCTTATTAGAATGTTGTTTGGCAAGTCTTCTGTACTTAAGGTTTATGCTTTCATTAAAAAAAAAAGTGCTATTTTCAGTCATTTCTAACAAGGGTCACAAATCCTGGGCCAGGAATTCATGGCCTGTTAGGAGCTGGACAACACAGCAGGAGGTGAGCTGCAGACAAGTGAGCAAATCTTCGTCTGCATTTACAGCTGCTCCACATCACTCACAGTACCACCTGAGGTGGGTCTCCTGTCAGGTCAGCGGCAGCCTTAGGTTCTTGTAGGAGCTCAACCCTACTGTGAACTGGGCATGCAAGGGATCTAGAGTGCACACTTTAAATCAACCCAAAACCACCCCCTTTCCCCACCTCACCCCCCTCCCACCTTGATTCCAAAATCTTGCTGCTGGTGCCAACAACAGTTGAAAAGCACTGATTTATAACAGCTAGATACACTCCTGTTAGGTAAGCTTATTTCCAGAACAACTTACTCAGTTACTTCTTCTGACACCCCACCTCTGCACTTCTCTGCCAACAACTTAAATATTAATTAGTTAATTTAATAGTATAGTACTTAATGCCAAGCACATGGCATGTTGTGGGGATATCAGCTTATATGACCTCCTTCCTACTGGAATTTAAAATACAAAAATATTGCGAACAAGAACATACGTTCCTATAAGCTCAGTAGTGTAAATTTTTCATAGCCCTGTTCATTTTTTAAATTGGATTCTCATAATGTTTGATAGTGTGATTCTGAATCTCTTAAAAATATGTAAAACTCAAAGACTTAAGTGAGTCCCCCAAATGATTAATTAAGGATATCTGGTTTGCACACACTCTCTGACCTGTCAACAATGCTCATATGAATGTCAGAAGCCCTGGGTTTGAGGGCTAGCAAATCCATCAGGAGTGACTTTCTCTGAACCTCAGCTTCCTCTTTCTCTTCTGGTTGAACCAGAAGTTTTGATTCCTTTCCAGAGTTAGACTCCTATGGAATGCTATAAACTGTTATCTGCAGTTTTGATATACTGTACCTTTGTTCTTTTAGTCTTTTAGATCAAAATCTGCTTAGGGCTGAATCCTCACTATCTTGCATAATACTGCAAAATTCATAATATAAAATCAATAAAAATGTACAGGAATTAATATTTTGCAGAGCTTTTTAAGCATATTTGGGTCTGTAGAGCTAATCTTAAATATTTTGTAACCCTATCTTCAATTATACTTTGATTTCAGCTGCTAACAATGTACAAAAATGCATATAGGTCAATAGAGTATTCTGAATGTTTTAGAAAACTTGGCCACTCTTGATTAGATTTCTGAAAAGAGAATTAAATATATTTATCTCAATTAGGTAAGAATATCTTTGTGTTTCATATTTTATCTTAAATGCTACCCAAAACTCAAACACTTGGCCGATCTTTAACTAATATTTTTAAAAGGTGATCCTATACAAGAGAATTTGGTTTCTCCTCAGACAAACAAAATCTTACAATAAAAGATTCAGAGTTGATAATGGATTCTTCCATAAATTTAATTAATAAGAAATCTAACATTATAAAGTTGAAGAGCACATAGAATACTGACGCTAATAGCAGAAATGACCAACTGTAGGCAATCCACAAGTTTGATGTATTTATCCAGTGGCAGAGATGTTTTCAGGCCAATGAAGAACCTTCCAGAATTTGCTAGACTGAATCCCCAGTGCTAGACTCAAGTTTTCCAAGTTAGGAAATTAAGGTATATTATTACTTTTCTATAAATCCCCAGTGAATACTGGCTTTAAAAAGAAAGAAAAAAATATTACATACTTTAGTATTATCCTGGTTGCATTAATTCTACCAGCAGAATTCAACTCATGTTTTATCTCCATATCTTTACAGAGAGTACAATACCTTTGCTAAACATAGTTTTTCTTGAAGCTCTGAGAAAATGAATGCATGTAAGACGGTGTTTGGATATTGCAGGGGGGAGTGTTTCAAAGATAAGAAATGCAATTCCAGTACAGGAAAAGCTATGATCATTGTAATGACATAGTGGGCTCATCAAAATAAAGAACAATTGAGTCATATGCGACCTGGAACAAGAACAAAAGCCTCTTCATGAACTAGAAAAGCTATTAGCCCATTTGCCTTAGCCTTCCATTTTGTCTCTCCAACTCTCCTTTTTTTCCCTTTCCACCTCCTTTCTTCATCATTTCCCCCTCTTTATCTTTCCCTGATATTCTAGCTACTTAACTTAAATGCTAGGCTTCTTGCAGACATGTTATTTGTTTTCTAAGGTTGGCAAAGTTTTATCACTGATTTATTTCAAGCCTCCTAAAAATATCCTCAATTCTAACACTACGGTAGCAGGACATACTTCTTGCCAGGTACCAGATCCTTCATCTTCTGTGGGCTTAGCCTCAGTTTCAGGCCCTCGTTTGCATCAGCACTTTGTGGTGAAAGGTGAAATCTCCAGTCCCACCTCTAAATCACCTTATCTAAAACTAGGAAAACCCCTGGTTTATTCTACAGAGGCAAGGACTTAGTATCTGGAAGTGGAAATTCTTAACCTTCAGGCTCAGTTTCCTGTCCTGTTTTTACAGATCACTAAAAGTTGAAGGATTTTCATTAACAAGGTGATAAAAACCACTTAATTTCAAATAGGCCCTGTTCTTTCAGCGCTTATCCTGTAGATATCTATGACCCAGAGAAGGCAGTAGAATAACAAATAAGTTATTATCAAAAATAAATGCCTTTTTAATGGGTATATGATCAAGGTCAAATGTCTTCAAAAATTCACCTGGTTCTAAAGCAAAGGGTTAGTTTAGATATTGATAATTATGAATATTTTTCAGGATAGATGGTCACCTCTCTAAGACTTCTACTTCTAAGGAACTTTGGGTTCAGGGAGCAAAAATTCTAATCATGGTAACTCAGAAATAAAAGAAAAAAAACAGGGATTATGACAGAGTGTAAATAAAGAAGAGATAATAAAATTAGACATGAAATTCAGGAGAGAATTGCTATGTAAATGAACTTCATGAGAGAATAAAATCAATATGAACGTATTCTCCAGCACAAGCTCTCTTTCATTGCTAAGCATCTCTCTCTCTTTCTACCTCAACCATTCTGCTTTTCTCTGAGCCTATGTAATCATTGGATCTCATATTAGAGATAACAAAGCAAAGAAGAGTAAGACAAAGTCCTGCCTATGAGCTTAGAGACTAGAAGAGAAGAGGGAAACGGGAAGGTAAACATACTATGGAATTCTATAAACCATTGTCTCAGAGTTTTGAAATACAGTATCTTTGTTCTTTTAGTTTTTTAGATCAAAATCTGCTTACAGTTGAATCCTCACTATCTTGCATAATACTGCAAGATCCATCCAAGGCAAAACTGAGGGAACTCCATAATCTATTTTGTATTTAGAAAGATCGTTCTAGGAGCAGTATGAGAAAGGTTAGGAAATCCATGGTACTGAAGAGAGCAATACAGGGAACTGGAAAGATGATGTAGGCAAGGAGTGGGAAGTAAATCCATGTTACTGCCATTACTGACCATGAAACCTCAAAATTCTAGGTAAGCTTAGCAGGTTGATCTGCTAGGTCACAATCAGTCTTCTGATAGTCCTTCACATCTGGAAAGGATGCCTGCTCTTCTTTGTCTTCTTATTTTCAGACAGTGAGCATCTTTTCTATCTTCTGCATCATTTCAGAATCTCAACAGTAAGGAAAATATATGCCTGTAGCTCATTCTGAGTTTTGTGAATTTTCTCCATCTTTCTGAACATTTTGCTTGCCCCATGTCTGTTGCTCTGACACTTCTGTGTGTGGCTTGTTTCTGAATTCTGTCTCCCAATTTTCCAATAGGTCAGAAAAACAATGAAGGAGGACCTATAAATTCAGAATTTAGGTCAAGTTTTGTTGATATGCAGTTATGTTATATTGTGTAAACCTCACAAGGCTTTGGTTTTCGTATTTGTAAATAAAAGTCATGCATTAGATAATTTAAAGACTTTATAGATATAAAATACTAAGAAGAATTTATATGTGGAATAAAGACCTGAAAATGTTTATTGGGAGGTTATGTGAGAAAAAAGATATGAATTCCAAGTCTGATCCTACCACACTTTATCTTTACTTCTTTAAACTTTAGTTTCTTCATTTGTCAAGCGAAGCTAACAGCTGTTTTGCCCTTTTTTGTGAATATGTGAGACACAGCACAAAGCAGCTTCCACCAGAGTATGGTGTGAGGTAGGCAGATAACTGGTGGAGTCTATTGTTAATATTATTTGGAATTAAATTCAATAAACATTATTTAAGCAAATCTGATGGGTTTTTTCATGAGTCTACAGTGTATTCCCATAGGCCTGTCACTCAAGACTTAATTATTTTTATAAAAAGTAGTTACGGTCTTTCCAAAATTATCTTTATTGTCCTGGTAGCAGTATGATAGGGTCTTATTTGTCTAAATATAACTACAGTCAAGCTTAACATACAATGAAACATGCACCTTAGCACTAAAAAATTAGAAAAGGTGATACAAAATAGTCTTAATTTTCCTATGTCCATTAGATTTTATTTCATAGGAGTTTTGATTTAGTTTTTCCAAATAATTATGTATTTCCTTAATTTTTAAAGAGGTGGTGCTATTTTCTATAATTTTCAAAAATAAAATATTTGTTCTGTATTATTTTTGATTTAGCTACCTAAATTGAAGTGAGACCATAAAAGGAAAGTAAACTTGCCTACACTGTAATTTGTTTTGAAAAGGAGCAAAGGGTTTATTGAATGATGCAATTTGATGTACTATAGATACAAATATCATTGGGAAACAATTAAAAATCACATCATATTACTTTGTCATGTAACTTTAGGGTAGAAACACAGGTAGTCACGAAATAAGTTCCAAATTAAATGGCTCTCTGTTGCCACCTAATTTTCCTGGCAAGTTTTGAACACCAGAGCTGTCATTCTCTGAAACAAGATATGGTGTCTCACAATCATAGGTAAAGTTGTAGCAAAAGTAACCTGTTGCTAACTTATTATAGAAGTGTGTGAATAATGTGCATTTTAAGAAAATTAGATCAGGGGCCGGGGATTTAGCTCAGTGGTTCTGCTGCCTGCCTCGCAAGCAGAAGGACTCGAGTTCGATCCCCAGTACCAAAAAAAAAAAAAGGAAGAAAGAAAAAAAAGAAAATTAGACCAGATTTAAATTTATTCTTACAATGGCACTTTTAGTCCTAAAATGTATGCTTTTCTTGAGTGGAAAATGAATCAGTAAAATCTCCAAAGGAGAATATATGTGACAACGTGTTTTTGTGAGATGTTTGAAAGAATATTGAAGCTTTGAAAGGAGAATGGAATAATGCTTAATGTGTATTTTCTTTATGTTCATCTATACTAATTTCCAATGCTGTTTGCAAGAGGTCATTTATATTTGCTACAAATCCATGTTTTCCTTCACATTTCTAGCTCCCATGTAGCTAATAAAGGCCATATGATCATTTCTGACTTTTAAACATTTTGAGATGTCATGCATCACTTCCAATCCTGTCCTAGGCAGCAAAAAGTGGATGTATGCCCCTGGCCCTTTTGTGTTGCTGGAAAACCCAGATATTTGGCTCTAGGCTTATATAAAAACCTCACTGGGTTTTCATGTAACTGTGATATGAGCAAAATACAAGCCTTTATTGCATCAAGCCACTGAGACTTTAGGGTTTATTTGTTACACAGCATAATCTAGTCTACCCTACCTAGTACATTTGTATAATTTTAACTATTTTTAATTTAACATGTTTAACCTCACAAGGCATGTTACAATTATTTTTACATTACATATGAGGAAGCTGAGACTTGGAGAAATTGAATAACTTGACTGGATAGGAAGTGATCCTGCTGGGGTTTAAATCCAGCTTTTATTTGAACCAATGCATTTTTATGTAAATTATTCCTTTTCTATAACATGTATTATGTGATTTACATGTGAATTGAGCTAGTATTTTTGCCTCACATCTCTCCAGTATGTGAACAAAACTGATTCCCTTTATCCCTTTTTATGTATGATTTTTAATGTATTCTTGCTATAGCCATCCTTGCTAAATAAGTAAGTCCTCTTCCATCTATAAAGAAAAATCTGTCCTCCCCATTGCAAAGTTAAAAGTTAAATTTCCTTTTAATACATAGTAGAAATCTCTCTGCCCATTCCAATTAAAGTTGGTTGATACTGGAGAAGAAATAAGTAGCAAAAGTATCTATGTCTTGGCTACTTGATGGTTTTGGAGGGAGTCAGTCTTTCCTGGACATATAGGCCACAATAATTCTTGAAAATTCATCATTTAGAAGAGACAAGATGGGCCTAACAATGGTAGCATATGTAATCTGGCTTAGTTTTCTAGTAAGAAAGATAGAAAGTGAATAATATCTCCCCATATTTTTCTTTTATGGTCAGTGCTGTATATTTTCAAGTTTAGTACATGACTCTTTATGTAATTTTAAAACAAATTTCTCAGTTGAATAACATGAGCATATATTTATATATTCTTTCCACTCTATCACCAAACCTTAGATGAATCTTAAGTGCAGGTTTGTTAACAAAACAAAAATTTAAGGACAAAGATTTTGTCTCATTTTTCCTCTTTCTAAATTTTAACAGCATCTCCTGTAGCATGAAAAACAAAATTCAACTTAAGAATGGCTATGTCTTTAAAATTGATTAAAAACTCAATTTATTACCTCAAGATATATGATATTAATAACTTGGAATGGCTAATCCTTCTCTGTTTATGCTTAAGGAAGTTCATTAAAACTCAGACAATATTCTCGGAGTAGCTTTTAGATTTATGTTCAAATATTTTATAGTTTACAAATCTCATATGGAAAGGAATTAAAAAACTGAAATATTCAGTAATTATTATCTTATTAGTAACCATGACCTCTTGAAAATTTATCTGTACCATATTAATTATCTGGCAATAGCTACTACATCTCTGAAGACATTTTAAAAATTCATTGCATGAGCACATTTGTTTCTTGTCAGTTGAATTAGAAGATACAGAAACTGGAGATTCACCTGTGTTCATGGATGCTTTGGTTTGAGTTTTACAGAATATTTATTGATACATATGCTCCATGTACATAAAGAGATAAGTTCTGTTTTCTGTTTAAAATATGCAGTGAAATTCAAAATCATTATGCCACATTATTTTTATTAACATTTATACTATGTCAAAATAATTACTGTAGAAATGCTGTATGCAGAAAAACACATTTTCAAAAGGTCCAGACAATGTTATCAAGCAGACATATCAGCCCGTAATGAATTCATGAGGTAGGTATTCATCTCAAGCAGGATCATCTTTTTGTCAGGGTTGTTAAAGTTTGCGCTAGTACATTTTGGCTTGTGTTGCTGTTGAATAAATAAAAAGAACACATAGCCATTTTAACAGGAGAATCTTCAAGCCAGGACATATTGAATCATGCAAATAACTACAGTGACCACCAGGTGGCAAAGTATGCAAATCTACACCATTTAGATGGGCTCTTCCTGAAGAAAAAGTTGCCTTTCAGCATGGGGGATGGGAAAAGGGTGCGCTTCTTTTAAGACTGTCTGCTGGCTAAGAACAGCAAAATTATACTAATTTCTCAAAATTTGGTAATTGCTCCAAATTCTTGGTTCTTGAAATGAATGTATGTCTCATGTTACTATTATAATTTATTATAAGTTTTTTCTGTTTAGCATAAAATTGAATTTTTAAAATCCTAAATATATATATTTTTGAAGCAAAATTATTGGGTCCCTCTAACAGCCTTTAAAATCCATCTGATATGTATACATGAGTCAGTCGGAATGTGGGTGTTATTACTACACAAATTCAGAACCATCGTGTGATTATATGATTAGTGCTACTTATCACAAAATTACACTTATTTATATTTCAAACTTCTTAGTTTAGAGAAGCTAGATTACAAGGCTTCATCTCAATATTATTGTTCTGAAAACTCTATAGTCTTGTTTCTCTTCCCACTATCATACTTAGAGTGATCAACCAGCAGCCTCAAATATAATGACCATGGATTCTCTATCTGAAGCCCTGCCACTCTGAGCACTAGACCAGAAAATGTAAAATATCCATCTGGATGTGTCATTCATGATTTATATGTAATACATTTAAAGCTAAGTTCATTATTTCTCTCTCCAAATACCAACCATTTTCATCAATTTGTCATTTGGTAATATAATGGACTGTAACATCCAAGTCTGAAACTTGGGACTGCATAATATCTATTTTTTGGTTCTTCTGTACCATTCCTTACCGGAAACCAGCCCACTTTCATCTTGGTCTCCGTACTTACCTGTGCCTTTTCCTACAGCATACCATGTTGGCTCATGCTCTGACCCTTTGCCCATGCTATTTTTGGTTATCTACTTCATATTCATGGGTTTGAAATAAGCTTTCTGGGAACTTATGATAATGTCTTAAACATCTTAGGAAATTCACATTCCTATTTGTCAATTCCACTTCAATAAAGGAAATTATGAAGTTTGTCTAACATTTGCAAAATACTATATACGGTAGAAACAACAGAAAATTTCAACTATAAGAATGTTAAGGACCTATGTAAATGGCATTTTCAAATAATTTTATGGTTTACAAAAATGTTTGTGATATTAAGTAAAAAATTTAGAATAAAATTGTAAAATGTAATGTCCCTGATCTCTCCTAAAAAGAAAATGCAGTTCAACCTTTACGTCGATACCTAACCCAACAACATAATAGCACTTATTATAGCACATTATAATTATTTTTATTTTTATTGAATCTGTTTCTCACATTCCCATTTCTCCTAAACATATAGTATATGAACCATTTTATTAGAATCACGTGTTGTTATTATATTCAAATTTCAGATTTAGAGAATCTAGCCAGACCTATAAAATTAAGGTCAGAAATTTTGCTATGCTTTTTACTGGCTTTATTAGGTGATGTTAGCAATGTCATTTATACCCACTGCATTAACACATATTTTTTTACAGATTGCTAAGGTTAAGTCATTAGTTACCTATGTGAAGTGGGCTAACACACTGACTGGTACATTATATTGACTCCTGCCCTCCCCCAACCCATCTCCTCTATATACTGCCCACTTCACCCATTTCACTGCAATGATTTCCACCTTTTCTTTATTGTAACCACATACCTAGAGTGATGAAACTAGATGAATTTATAGGCTAGTCAAATTAAGAAGTCATGCGTGCGTGCGCACACACACACACACACACACACACACAAAATGCAGGTTGGAAACTAAAGTATAAGATATATTTGTATCTCTGTAAATAGTGGAATGAGATAAAGGTACTGGCCAAAGCAAGTGTGTTACTTTACACCATCCTTTCAAGACAGCAGAAGTAACCTCATCAGGAAATTTGATATAATACACCCTCCTTATTTGCTTGAGGGGTGTGTTCAGAGAAACTCTTCTGAAAGTTCCCAAGAAACAAATTGAACTTTTGAGGAGACATCCCTCGGAAATTTCATGATGAGTTGAGAAAACTCTGGTGCCACACCATTTGGTTCATATTTCAGCTGTCCCTTTACTCCAACAAGTTATTTATTCTCTTTGCTCCTGAGTTTCTCATACATAAAATGGAGATGAAAATGATAGAGCTATTTTTAATTCACAAGAATTAATGCACATGAAGTGCTGATGCTGGCTGGAATATAGCAATTGCTAAATACAAGTATGCTAATGTTACTGTTGGGTGGAAGTCAAGACTGGAATTTCGACAGTTTTGCTTGTGGCTATTTAGCATGGTCACCGTGTTGCTTATCATCTTGACTCAGATCCATTTACTAATTCCCCATACAGATATCTCAGGAAAATGATGAGGCAAATTGTTAAACCAAAGTACAAATCATTCACCTTTGTTCTAAATAGGATAAGCCCTAGAGTATTTGTTTATAATTCCATACAATTTTAAAAGTGATCTTATTTGGAGAAATGGTCTCTCCAAATATAATTAAGGAAGGGTGTCAAGACAAGGCCTTCCTGAGTTAGAGTGAGAAGTGTATATAGTGGCACATATCCTTATGAGAGACACATAGGCAACACTCAGAGAAGGCCATATGAAGACTGAAGCTGAGGTTAGAGTTATGCAGTCATAAGCCAAGGAATTCCTGGTGCCACATGAAGGTGGAAGGAAGGGAACACTCTGTGCTAGAGCCTTCTGAGGGAGTATGGCCCTGCTTACATCTTGATTTCAGACTTCTGGCCTCCAGAAATGAGAGAGAATACATGTCTTATGTTTAAAACCATCAAATGTGTACAAATTTGTTAAGTAATATAGGCATTGTGGTTTGGATTTTGCATGTTCCTTAAAGGCCGTGTATTAAACAGTTAGATCCTGGAGTACCACAATTGACAAATAGTGGAACCTTTAAGAAGTGGAGCTCCTTGAGGTTCTTAGGTCACTGGAAACATGACCTTGAAGGGGATCGTGGTAATTTGACCCCTTCCTTCTTTCCTTCTCATAGAAGCAAGTTGACCCAAGACTCACATCCTGGCCATAATGGGAGAAGTTTTGCTGCACCACATTCTCCCACCACAGGCCCAAAGCAATGAAGTCCACTGATAATGGGCTGAAACTTCTAAAACTGTGAGTCAAGATAAACCTTTTCTATTTAAAAATTAATTATCTCAGGTATTTTGTTATAGTAACAGAAAAATGGCTAACATACTAAAACAATTAATACATGAGAATAGATGGATTCATTTGGTTAAATATTTTGAATGTTATTTTTTTTTTTCTGAGACAGGTTCTCACTATGTAATTCAGGCTGGCTCTGAACTCACTATGTAGCCCAGGCTGGCCTCAAACTCCTGGCGATCCTCCTGCCTCTGCCTCCCAAGTGTTGGGATTGCAAGTGTGTGCCCAGTGTGAAAGTTCTGTTTTTTTCTTAGAGGCCCATTAATATTAGATTTTATTTCTTTGGAAAAAAACTTTTCAATAAAATGCTAACTGAATTGATTATCAGTAAATTTAAAATAGTCCACATTCAAATATGCTGTATATTAGAAGATTGAATGTGGAACAAATTTTCTCCACTATCCAATTCTCCTTTATTCAGTGATGGTTTCATTTCTGAAAGTTTTGAATGAACTCAATTTATAAAATGAGAATCACTTTAACCTTTAATCGCACAACTGACTGGCTTGGCTGACTCTTGGTGTTAAGGCAGTAGAATAAGTCCCCCTTGAGAGATACCTTAGTTTTGGAAAATAAAATTTTCTCCTTGCCTCATATGTGAGCCCTATCTACCCTAGGATATTGGTTCCCATGATATAGGGCAGGAAGGATGGAGAAAGTAGGAAAAGAAGAAGAAGAAGAGAAGAGAGAGAGAGAGAGAGAGATCTTATCCCATAGAAAGGAAGGGGAATTGATATGTTGATAGATACATGGAAAGAGATAAGGTTAAGGAAATGAGTTTGACCCAGGATTAAACAGGCTAAAGAGAACAAGATGTCTAATATTTCATTTTATCTGGCATGATATAATCCCATATCTTTATCTCTGAACAAATAATAACAATCAATAAGTATTAGGTGCTTACTATATACCCAATAGTTGCAAGAATAAGGTTACTATTCTTAACAGTTCTAAGAACAGAACTATTACAAATACCAATATTCAGAAAAGGCTCATAAAACAAAAATGCTCATGCTTCATGCAAGTGATAATGTGGGAAATGAAGGACTATCTTTCATGTTTGGGTAAATGCAGGCTAGACAAAACACAAGAAAGGTCAAAATACATTTTGCAAACAGGAAAAGATATCACACTAGGATAAATATCAGACTATTCTACGAATCCCCCAGGAAATCCTGAATGAAACATAGCATTTCCAATTTACAAAGAAAATTTATTTAGTTATTATAACATAGAGTGGCTCAAGTAGAAAGAATCGAGAGGAACCAACATATAGGACATAAAGCAACATTAACGGACTAATTCATAGAATATGATTTATAAAGAATGATTTATCTTCCTTTTCTATATTTTATGAAAGATTAGCATTTTGATTAGAGAAGATTGAGACATTTGTACAATTGACTTTCTTAATTCTCTAAATATTTTTCTTTTTATGATATGGAAATTTGGATCTATCAGAATTTAAAAATCTTGACCAAGTTTAGAGAGGGATTTTTAGTTATTAAATGTTATAATATTTTATCATAATGAATACAATGTTTATACTGTAGAAAGCTCTTTCCTCTATGAACACATTTCCTGTTTGTTACAATACATTGTTATACATTAAGCTATAATTCTGCATAAGCAGTCTGCAGAGAAGTTAATTGATTGTCATGTTTAATGAGACATCAATGTGTATGTATAATCTGTGGGTAAAAAAATATTGTCAGCATTAGTTGGCTAATAAAACTAAAGGGATAAGAGCTGTTTGTTACTGGCTGGGTTGGGCAACAGAGTAAATAGTGAACAGGTACAAGGATGTACTTACCTCTTCTTTTATCCCTTTTGTCTTCACTATCTTTACTTTGAAAGGATTGAGAGTACAGTTCTAGTGTTGCTGGGTTTTAGGATGCTGCTGTCTCCCTCTAGAGGTGGTTTCTAGGATCTTTCTGCCCTGAACAAAGAAATGGCCAAGAGAAGTGCAAATGGTAGCAAGGTTTCACTTTTTTTAAAGGTAAGAAAAGAAACATGCTCTGAAAAAAGAAAAGAAATAAACAGGCTCCGAAGAACAAGTTTGAGCCGAGAAAAGTGGGAAAAGAAGTACACTGTACAATGTCAGACTGTATTACTGTGAAAGAACACAGTAGCCAAGAGCTCCACGACAACTGCTCTTTTCTCACTCCTCAGGGTAACATCAGCTCTAAGCTATCCTATTAAAAACCTGCTTGAGTTCTTGGAAAAGTCTACTTGCTGGGCTTTGGGGAATGTTCTGTGTGTGTGTGTCCTCCTGGGATTTTGTAATTCACATGTCATGCCTACTCTCCCAGCCGGCTTTGTCATGCCCTGATCTCTTGCCTCGGTAATAGTACCTCTTTACCAATCAATCCTTACTGTTTTCTACTTTGAAGAGAAAATAAGTTGAACTTGTAGCTACATCAGTTATACTTTAAGTTCTCCCATAAGTACACAATATCATATATACTTAAACAAAAAAAGAAAGAAAGAAAAGTAAAATAGAGATCTATGGTTGAGGCAAGAGATTAGGACACGGCCAGCTAGCTAAGCAAGTGGGCATGACTTGTCAATCATGAGGTCCAGGATGTGTGCAGGTAAACAGTTCCAAGCCCTGAACTTGGGACCATTTAGAAAGTTCTATCTTCAATTCTTCTGGCCCAAGATCGGCAGGTTTTTCGATAAGAGGCCCGATATCTGATGTCAGACTGAGGAGTGGGGATACAAAAGACCTTCACCATTAACCTCATTGCCACTGTGCTCTCTTTCTTCGGTGACATACTTTCATCCCTTAGAGTGTACTTTTTTTCGTACCTCTATCTGGCCTGAATTCACTTTGCAGAGCATATTTCTTTTCCTACTTTAATAAATGTAAAACCTTGCTACAATATTTCACATGTCTTCAATTCCTTGTTCAGGACAACAAGAACCTAGAAAGAATCTCAAAAAGGAGTTTACAGCTCTACAGAACCCAGTAATATGTTTGGCAAAGCCAGCCAGGAGAAGATAAGGCCATTTGGCACGGTTTTGATTCTCTCTCTCTCTCTCTCTCTTTCTCTCTCTCTCTCTCTCTCTCTCTCTCAAGTCTATGGACTCAAGCTGAGAAGCAATAGTATAGTTTTTTATTTCTCTTTCCCTCTCTCTCTCCTAAGAAAGTCTCAATCCCCTTCTTGTCACTTCTCTCCCACTTGGGCTCTTATAAATTAGAGGTTTCAAATCCTTTAACTTTTTTCTGATATTGGTTGTCAAAGAAAGGTAGTGACATAGAGAATGGTAAAAATTAATGGAAGCTGGGAAACACATGTACTTACAACTCACGGCTCCAGGAACAATTTCTTTGTATGTCTCACCATGTGGGAGCAGGTAGGGGAAGTGAATGTCTCTTGTGTTTTTCCCAGCTGGTAAGAGAGGGCCACAGACCTTCCTCAAGTTTGCCCCTCACCCCCTTTTTTTCTTTCCCATTTAGAGTCACTCAATGTAGGTACAAGTTGGTTGGCAGCTGCCAGGGCATTTGACTGGCCCAGTTGTAGAAGAGATCATTTGAGGCTCCCCTGGATACAAGGGGGCTTTTGCAAACCAAGCAGGATCCATTCTGCAGCCTGGAGTTTAGTATACCTTATTGTCCTCATGTGGTACTTTGTTCAGCCTTCTCACTCTTTAAAAAATAGTTGTCAGTAACTTAGTCTCCTGCTTGAGTACCCACCTGCCCCAGCCTACCCCTTTTTGTGCTCAGTTTCATCTGCACTTTTTTCCTAGATGGCCTTTTATCTCTGGGTATACTTAGGGAGTGATTTTCTCAGGGACTTGTTTTTTAAAATTAACTTTATTGGTACATTTTAAGTACACATTATGATCACATTCATCATTGAGAATTTGTACCTATATGTGATATGTCTTAGTTCTTTTTTTTTTTCCCATTCTCCTTCCCTCCCTTCAACCCTTCTCTATGTATGTCAGCCATTTTGCTTTGTTGGGTGGGTCAGTCATCTGGTTCCACCATGTTTGTTCACCATTTTCTTTTTCAACTGACCTCATGGACACCAGGAAAACTTACCCTTACAAATAAGAGCTAAAGTTTCTGCTTTTAGGGAACATATGAGCCTTCTCTCCCAGCTCTCTTCCAAATCAGGTTAGATCTCCTTTAACTGAACTTCAGGTAATTTAGACATATGTGCTTGAGTGAAACAAAGGGATCTACCAATAAAGGGCTACTCAACCCACCTTGAGTCTGCAAAAGTGGAGATATCCTTGTACTTAGAATTTTTTAAGGTGTTTTCCTTTTTACCTCTTAAATACTTAAAAAAGAGGCTTATATCTCTACTGCCTTAAAGAAGGTACCACAATTTTTATTATTGGGATAACTGTAAGGGATACTATTCCTCAAGTTGCTAGTTGAAGGCCTTTGGTAGGGGGGTTCACTGCTCAGGTAGCTGGTTGGAGCTCCATTCTTCTAAGCAGTCATAGTGGGGCATAGAGTATGAAGAGTACTAGGAAAAATATTGAAAGGCAATGGTGCTGCTTCAGGAAGAGACGTCTGCCTAGTAGTACTTGAGTCTCACAAGGGACACCTTAAAGACTCAATGGATCATCTCCGTTTTCAGGGGAACCCTCTGAAGGACCCCAGGCCTAGTCTCTTTCTGCATAGGCCCCACCCAACACTGTTTGGGGCCAGTGTCAACCAAGTAATGGTAAGAGATGGTTGCAGAATGGCAGTCTAACTTACATTTCTATTCTTCAGCTAGGCCTTTTCTGCAAAAGGCCAGAAAACAGGTCTGATATTCCTTTTGCTCAGGCTTTTATGGCTCTTTATTTCTTTAAAGGCCCAAGAAATATGGTACTTAAAGAGGCCTCCAAAAACAATTGGTATCTTTAGTGATCTTGTCCTCAGATGCCTGGCTGTTTCTCAGGGGGGTTTGGGCCTATCCCATTTGTTTCCACTAAAGGCTAATGCCCCAGAAAGATGCAGTGTCTTCAAAAGATCCTTGTATGCTTGCAGATGGGCCCCAGGTGCCTATGACCCAATTGCTCAACATGACTTTTTCTATGTTCAACTATCTGGATCTATGTGAAGATAAAAGAAGACCTGACAAAAATTGACCAGAATTATGGCTATTTCCACTGGGAATCCATTAAGTACACCCAACTAACCCAAAGGAAAACCGAGAGTCAATCAAAGCCTGCAAGAAACGGATAGTGGGTATGTGACTGTACCAAGTCCCCACCCAGGCTCTGCTCTGCTTGTCAGGTGACTGATATACCTCAGCCATGGTTTAGGCCAGCCAAAACCCTCATCTTCCACTCTGATGAAGAAGACTAACAGAGCCTGGGATAACCTTCAGTGCCTCTCTCTACAGATGTGTCCATCTCCTGGTGACCCTAGACATCATAGGTGGTAACCAATTTCAATTACTTTGGCTTCTGTTTTAATTTGTTTCTCTGAAAAACTCCCCCCTATATCTATATGCATAATTAGGGTTGAGAAAGCCCTAGTCAGTTTCTTTTCAGCTTCTTTGATATGCTAATTAGAAGGTCAAATATTTAATCATGAGTTTTTAATTGTCCCAAAATATCCTACTTTCTTTCTAGGAAGACATTTACTAGTAAAGTTGGGGGCAATTCTTCAATTCCAGTAAATGCCAAAGCAGATTTTACCTGTTGGGACTAAACCAGGTCATCCTTCTAGACACATATGAGGTTATTGTAAAGAATTGTACTACTCTTAATCCTGCCCAACTGATGCCTACAGGCTCAGAAGCTTGTGAACAGGTGATTTCCCAGAGCTATGCAACCAGTAAGAACACCAGTGGCTTCCCATTACAAGCCCCAAGGATGTATGTTTCACTGATGGAAGTAGCTTTGTCCAGAAAAGACATCAAAAAGTATGTTATATAGTTGTTCACAACAGATTGTTGAGGCAAACCCCTTCACCCCAGAGACCTCTGCTCAAACAGCAGAACTCAGAGCCCTTACTCGGGCATTTGGAAAAGGTAAAAGTTAAATATTTACACATACCTCAAATATGACTTTCTAGTGCTACATGTCCATGCAGCCATTTGGAAAGAAAGAGACTTGTAACTAATAAGCAATCTTCTGTAAAGCACAAGCTTGACATTCTACAGCCCCTAGAGACAGTCAGTCTTCCCAAGCAGGTCACTGTTATTCATTGCAAGGAATACCAAAGAAAGACATCTAAAGTCGCCTTGTAAAATCAAAATGCTACTAGAGAAGCAAAAGGGCCAAATTTATGGCTACTCAAGACCCTAGCCTTATTCTCAGCTCCTCAGGAACCATTAAAATCAGACTAAAAAAATAGTCCTTCCTCAAAGGATGCAGTAGAAAGCTATAAAAACCCTATATGAGAAATAGTCACTCAAATTTTCACAGGACTAGGACTAGTGAAAACCACTGAACAGGTCTGCAAAGCTTGGTCACACTGTGCTTAAAACAACCCTGGCAAGCTCAGACCATCTTCTACATGTTAGAACCTGTACAGAGGAGAGGAACATATCCTGTGGAGGACTGGCAATTATAAAGACAACCCTACTTGAACTATCTGAGGAAAAACACTACCCAAAAGATTCCTGTGGACTCCAGAAGATCTGAGTCTCTACTTCAAAATGCAAGATTCCAGTTCTGATTTGAGTGCAGATAAATAGAATCCCTAATGACACCTACTCTACCACAGCTTACCTGGGCATTGTATTGAAGCTCCTGTTTTTAATGAGATCCATAATGTAGGTAATCTCACCAGGGCTACAACTCTCAGGCTCTTGGTACCCTATCTAATATCCTTCTTTGACCTACTTTCTCCTCCATAGGAAGCATGGAAATCTCACCTTCTCCTTCTCATATTTGAGCTCTACATCTCCAAGATAATAGTAAAGTTGCTCTCTTGACAAATTCATCAAAGTTCCTACCACTGAGCAGGCAGCTCAACAGCTCTTCACATAAAGACACTGATTCCTTTCTTACTATCTTCTAACAAGGTTTTCAACCCAGCCAATGAACCACAATATTCCAGGATAGTTAGAAAGAACATAATCCCCAGTATGTAGGGCATACAGCCTTTTTCAGCCAGAAGTAGCTATAGAGACTGCCACACCTCCAGCATCCCATAAAAAATTATGAGAATTTATGTCTCTCAGGGGATATGAGGCAGAAGATTAGGGCATGGCCAGCCAGCTGGGCAAGTGAGCATGAGTTGTCAATTACGCAGATCCAGAGCATGTGCAAAGAACTGTTTCAAGCTCTACACCTGAGACCCATCAGAAAGTTCTATCTTCAATTTTCCTGGCACAAGATTAAGCAGGTTTTTTGACAGGGTGGGCTAGATCTGATGTCATCTTGAGGAGTGGGGATACAAAAGACCTCTGCCATTAATCTCTTTACCAAGTTTTCTTTTCAGTGGACTGCCCTTGCCCTTCACAGTCTACTTCTTTTCTTACCTTTAGGTGATCCAGACTCACTTTCCAGAGCATATACCTTTTCCTACCTTTAATAAATGTAAAATTTCATTATGATATTTTGTGTGTCTTCATGTATTCTTTGTTCACAACGTGAACCTAAGAAGAATCTCTAAGAAGAGTCCGTCTCCCCCTAGAACCTGGTGACAAGGTTATATGTAATAATTAAAGAGCTTGAGTTCTGGGCCCAATTACCTGGATTTAAATCCTAACTATATCAGTTCTTAGCATTTAGATAACTTACCTAATATCTTGGGACCTCAATTCCCAGGCCTCCAGAACCTAGTGACAAGGTCATGTGTAATTGTTAAATCTGGAACCAGATTACCTGGATTTAAACACATACCATGTTACCCTCACAGAGTTCTGAGAAGAGTCCAATGAAAAGGTTGATCTTTTAGCCCTTGGGTTACTTAAATATTGTACCTCATTGTGATTTGGATTTTCTTTTTGTTCAGAATAAAGCACACTTTCAAGATTGGCTTGATGACTAGGATTTTCAAAAATCTAATCTTTGGTTTCTGGATCTAATCAAGATGGAGTAAACACATTCCATCTTATTTCTTCCCCCACATGCAACTGAAAGCCCTGCACATAACACACAGAGCAGCTGTCTGAGGACTCTAAAAAGTTAATGGTAGCAAACATATTAGGGAACAAAACCAGAACATGAAATAATACCAAGTCAGTAATAAGTTTTTCTTCTTTTCTCTCCTTTTCTTTTCTTATTTTTTAAAATTCTGGTTTCTCTTGCCAATGGACTCATACCACAAAGCCTGTAAGTATGCACTAAATGTGAACAGAAAAATCTCTAAAAAAAACTTCTCAATTTTTAAAATAAGAGGTAGTACATTATTCAGCTTTCTGTCACTGTGACAGAATACCTGAGATAATAAAAACAGTTTTGTTTGAGCCCACGGTTTCAGAGGTTTCACCTTATAATTAATTGGACCTCTTGCTTTGGGCCTGTGAAGGCAAAATATATCATCATAGGAACATGTCTGAAGAGGCCTCATAGCAGCCAAAAAGCAAAGAGTGAGGAGAAAGGGCCTGGGATGCCAATATTACCTTCAAGTGTATTTCCAAGTGACCTAATTTGATTCCACTAAGCTCCACCCCCTAAAGGCTCCACACCTGCCAATCAAGCCACAGGTTAAAGACTAAGCTTTCAACATATGGGCCTCAGTTCATGTTGAATAACATGACAGTTACGGGTTTAGGACAAACCTGGACTTAGACTACCCCCTAGAGCTAAAATATTGACATACAAATACTAGACTCATGGCAAACCTGGACTTTGGGTGATATCTAGTGCTAAAATAGAAGTGAGTATACTCTTAGAGAAAATGAGAAGACACTTACAATTTCTGGAAAGACAAGCACCAAGTTAGATTGCAAAAACTAGAATAAATACCTTAACCTTCAATGCTCAGATACAGCAATAAGCAAAGCTTTCAAGGAACTATGACTTCACCTGAGTCAAAATAAGGTACCAGAAACCTATAATACAGTAATCAGGATGAGAAAATTCTCAGACAGAGAATTTGAAACAACTGTTTTATGGAAACTCGATGAGCTTTAAGAAAACAGAAATGATTGAATACTCTAACAAATAAACTTCACAGAAAGATGAAAGCAATTTCTGTCTGACTTTGGTCAGGCAGAAATTATTAAGCTAAACAATACACTCAGGAAATAAGATAATGATAGAAAATGTCTGTCAGCTTTCCCATTTCTGGGACATAACAATGGACACCCACAACTTAAAGGAGGTGAGGTTAAATTTAGCTCATAGTTTCAAGAAATTAATTCTTTAGTCAGCTGGCTCCAAAGCCAAAATATCATGGTGAAAGAGCACGTTGCAGAAAAGATGCTTTATTCACGGTAGCCAAGAAGCAAAGGAGGAGAAGAGTGACTGAGAGAAAGGGGCCATGGAACATATATAGAACTCAGTCACAGCTCCATGAGCCACCCAGGCTCACCCAAAAATGTTTTATTTTTTTTCCCCCATTAACTTTATTGGTACATTTTAGGTATAAAATACTGTTACATTCATCATTGGGATCTTGTACCATTACATGAGTATCTTGGTTCTTATTTTTTTCCCCTTCCCTTGCCCTCCCTTCACCCCCTCCACCCTTGCCTATTTGCAAAGACATTGTTTCCATTTTTTTCCTCTTCTCATATTTTTCCTTTCCCTTTTTTCCCTTCCCCTACCCCTCCCAATTACCCTGCTCTTTTAGACCTTTTCTTCCTGTTACACAATATCAGTTACACATTTTTTAAATTACAATATTAAGATCTAGGAGACATTACCACAGATTTTACAGAATTTAAAAGGATAGAGAAAGCATATTACAAAAATCTTTTTGAAATAAATTTGACAACTTCTAAGAAGTACCTTGGGAGACAAATTAATGAAACTAACTCTGGAGGACATATAAAATTTGAATAGGACCTATTAAAGAAAGTATATTCCTAGCTTGAAAACCTACCTATATGACAACAGCAGGCTCCTAGACATTTTAACTGATAAATTATATCAAACAATTAAAGCAGAAAAAAGAAGGAACACTTCTCCCCTCATTTTCGGAACTCAACATTGTGTTAATCCTAAAACTGGATAAAGATAATAGAAGAAGAAAGTATGAACATAGATAGAAATTTGTTTAACAAAATGAACTATTAGAAGTCAGATCTGGCAGGATGTAGAAAGTGGTTTTGTTATAGGGATGGCAGTGTTGGTTCAGCACTGGAAGATCCACCCCCAAAAGTCATCATTTTAACAGAGGAAAGGAAAAAGCCATATGATCCTGTCACTAGTTGGAGAAAAAGTATTGGACTGAATTCTACAGCTGTTCATGGTAAAAGCTATCAGGAAACGAGAAGTAGAACAGAACTTTCTCAACAGATTAAAGACATGTACTCCATACTTCCAGTGAGAACACCTTATATGAATGGAGAAGATACAATGTTTTCTCCTTAAGATGGGGAACAAGGGCAGATACATTTGCTCTTTATCTGTCCATTAAACTTTGAAACCTAGGCCCCACCAAAATAGTCTGGCAATAAAATGACACAATTAGGATAGGATTGGCAAGGTAGAAGCAAACTCTTTATATGTAGATGAAATTATCATCTGCAGAGAAAATACTAAGAAATCTCTAGGAGCCCCTACAACTTGTATTTGAATTTAGCAGGATTAGAAAACACAAGGTATATATAAAGATTCAGGTCTGTGTATACTTGCTATAAATGAAGAATTGGACATTGAAATTTTAAAATTATGTAGGAGTACAAAGGACCTAGAAAAGTTAAAAACAAAAACAAAAACAATGTTGGAAGACATTTAGTACCTAATTTTAAAACTTCTTCTAAAGCTACAGTAATCAAGGCAGTGTTGGTATAAGGAAAGACATATAGATCATTTGAACAAAACAGAGAATCCAGAAATAGAACCACACATATATGATCCACTGAGTTTTGAAAGATTATTTAACATTAGCATTTTGTAGAATATAAACTCAATTCAAGAGCCGAGGAAGAGATAGAGTTTTCAGCAAATGGCACTAGAACACGTGGTATCCATATATAAAAAAATTAACCTCAACCCTTTATTTCCATACATGAAATAACTTGAAGGGATCTATGAACATAAATAAGAAAGCCTAAAAGTATGAAACTGTAAGAAGAAATTATAAGGGAAAATATTTATGAATTTAGAGTAGGCAAGAACTACCTAGGATACAAAAGATATGATATATAAAAGAAAAAAATTGATAAATGAGATTCCATCAAAATTTAGATCTTTAAATGACATCATTAAAATGAAAAGTAGTCCTTAAACAGGCCATATTTCCAATGCACATAACCTATGACCAGAATATATAAAGAACTCTTACAGCTCATTAATAGACAACCCAATTAAAATGTAGACATAAGAAGATGATAAATAGCCAGTATAGCACAAGGAATGGTGTGCAACTCTAGAATCAGAAAAATACTAATCAGTACAATAATAAGATTGAATTATACACTCATTAGAGAGATGAAGTCAAAAGTTTTAAAAGCCTTGTCATGACTTTTTCTTTTTGTTGGATTCTCCCCCTTTGCATTTAATTTGTCACACCCAATGGATTCATTCTGCTGGGTTTCCTGGGGTTGTGATCCTCATTGTCTTTTCCTAGGGTATTGTCTATACAATTTTTTGGAGTGCTGGTTTGGTATTCATTAAGTACCTGAGGTGCTCTTTATCATGAAAGTATCTTATTTCTCCATCAATTTTGAAAGACAGTTTTGCAGGGTACATCAGTCTGGGTTGGAGGCTGTTTCCCTTTAGGGCTTGAAATACATCACTCCAAGTTCTTCTTGCCTTGAGGGTTTGCATTGAGAAGTCTGCTGTGATTCTGATGGGCTTTCCTTTGTATGTGATTTGTTTCTTTTCTCTGACTGCTTGGAGAAGTTTGTTCTTCTGTTGTGTTTCTGGAATCTTAACAATTATATGCCTATGTGTAGATTTTTTTTGATCAAGGCTACCTGGAGTCCTATATGTCTCCCTTATCTGTATGTCAAGTTCTTTTCCCCTCCTTGGGAAGTTTTCTGCCATCACTTCTGTGAAGAGTTTTTTTATGTCATCTGCACTCTCTCCTCTTTCTTCATTGACTCTGATCAGTCTTATGTTATTCTTCTTTGCATTGTCTAGCAGCTGCTGGATTGATTTCTCTTGTTCCCTTACAATTTTAAAGCAATTTTTCTTTTCCTGGTCACTAATTGCAATCTTATCTTCTATATGTGAAATTCTGTCCTCACATTGGTTCATTCTGCTGTGCAGACTTTTGATGGAGTTTTTAATCTCTTGGAAATCTGTTTGTATCTCTTTTATGGATTCCATTTTTTTCCCTATGTTGGAATTCCATCATGTTCCTCAGATCCTCTGTTTTTTTATCTGTGTCCTCTCTAAATTTATTAATCATGTCTTGCACCATGAGCAAAATATTTGCTGTTATCTGAGTAATTATTTCTGATTTCATTTTTCCCAGATCCTCTTTTGTTGCCAGTTCAGAGAGTCCAGGTGGTTGAGTATCAGATTGTTCCATCTTGTTTCCCTTTGGGGTTGCTGTAGGTGATCTGGAAGGCTGTTTTTGAGGCTTGTTTATGTGTTTTCTCATTTCCACCGGGGGGGGGCGGTGCTTCTGAAGCCCATGTGGCTCACCTTCTCTGCCCTAGGAGCTTGGGATGGCAGTCGGGAAGCTTCCTTCCGGGTTCTGGGACTGGCTAAGCTTCTCTGCCCTAGGAGCCTGGAATGGAGGTGGGGAGCTTCCTTCCCGGTTCTGGGACTGGCTGGGCTTTTCTGCCTTAGGAGCCTGGGATGGAGGTGGGCAGCTTCCTTCTTGGTTCTGGGATCAGCTAGGTTTCTCTGCCCTAGGAGCCTGGGATGGAGGCGGGGAGCTTCCTTCCGGGTGCTGGGACTGGCTGAGCTTCTCTCCCATAAATGTACTTAACTAATGCCCTAGACTGCTCCCAAGCTATTTACTTTGACAGTTAAGCTTAACTGTTGCATCCAACTCTTGTCAATTTACCACCCAAACGTATTTCCTAAACCATACTTAAAGTTCAAATATAAATAATACCAACTTCATAATTTCACCTGACATAATGTAACTATTCTGTATATTACCAAAAATGCACCAATCCCTTCCCTCAAAGTCTTTACAATTTCAGCATCTGTCAAAAGTCCAAATAAAACTTTTCTGTGTGACTCAGGCAAACTCTTGAGTTGTGAAATAGTGAAAGTGAAAAAAGGAAAAAGTTATATAACACCAAGATACAATTACACAGGGTGGTAAATTGTCACATTCTATAAGAAGAATGAAAGGATATAAAAGAATTAGATTGGAACTCAGCAAGGCAAACACTAACTACTGTAATTTCATGACCAGCATCTGATCACATGGTATTGTGAGGTAAAGTCTAAAGGGCTGGGCAGTCCCATCCCTATGGCTTTGCCTGCTGCAACTCACTTGGCCTTTCTCTTGGGCTGGATCTGCTTGCTGCCTGTGGCTTCCCTCAGCAGTCATTTCATGTTTCTGGCAGGTCTTATTTAATTAATTTAATTCATTTTCACTTTACACACACCTCTCAGGGACATACTTTCTGACCTTCAAAATCTTCCTTTCAAGTCTGGATAGAAGCTTCTATAACTCCACAATTCTTGCATTCTATATGCCTGGAAAGTCCTATCCCAAGGAGAACACCAAGGTCTACCACCAGCTTGAGCAGCAATTGGGCCTCATTGGATCATAGCTGCAGTAGCCTCTGAGTGCCTGGATGGCTAAGCACAGTGAGATGAATCCCAGGGAACTAATTCCCTATGCAGCCTTTCTCAAGCAGGAATCTCAGGAGCTCTTTTATCAAATGAAAGTTTTACATTATTGTACCCTTGCATGGGTGGGATCTTACTGACTCCTGAGATACCCTCAAGGCATCTTTCTTTTTGTTCTGATTCAAAGTACTTAGTTTCTATTTAATGATGCTAATCTCTTCAACAACCACATCTCCTTTGGCTCTAACTTTGCATGTGATTCCTTTAGGGTCAAAATTTAAGTTTTTCAAAGCATTGTGCTCTGCTTTTTGCTCACTATAAATCTCCCTAAAATTAACCAGCAGTACCCATGCCACAGCCTAAACTTTGGGCTGTCTTGAACCTTTCTTCATCACATTAACTAGTCCATACCCCTGAAATTCAGCCTTCTGCAAAATCTCAGAGCATGGGCAAAATGTAGAGAAGTTAATTGCCATCACATAACATCCATGACCTCTAGTCCAATTCCCAAAAGAGTTCCCATCTGAAAACTCATTAATCTGGACTTTACTGTCTGCATTTCTTTCAGCATTCTGGTCCTCTCAGCCCTGACACGAATTTTCTGTTAAATCCTGCTTACTGCATTCTCAGGCTATGATAGCCCATGTTTCAAAACTTTCCAAACTTCTCTTACAAATCAGTTCCAAAGGCTTCTACACTTCCTGGTCAGAAATAGTCAGAGCAACAACTTCACTTCTCTGGTACCAGTTTTCCATATTGGTCAGGTTTCTTGTAGCTAGAACACTCACTTTCAGCAATAGGCAGATCACCCAGACTGAAAATCAATAAAGCAATAGCAGAGAGAAAATGTACAGTATAACAAATGAACCTAACAGATAGCTACAAAACATTGCATCTACCAAGTTCAGAATATACATTATTCTTATCAGCATGTGGACTATTCACCAGATACATTATATAATAATCCACAAAACAAGATTTATCAAAGCTTAAAAAGTTGAAATCATATGAGTATATTTTCTGACCACAATGTAAGTAAAATTAGAAGCTAATGATAAGAAAAATATTGGAAAGTGTACAAATACACTGAAATTAAACAATTTACTCCTAAATAACTGGTGGATCAAGAAAAATATCAAGAAGAAAAATTAAAATTTTATTGAAACAAATGAAAAAGAAGTCACCATATGCCAAAACCTATTGGTCAGCAAAAGCAGTATAAAGAGCAGGTGTTTATAACAATCTATACCTACAAAAAAAAAATTATAAAAAATTACCCTAATGCTGCAATTAAGGAACTAGAAAATAAGAGTAATCCAAACCCCAACTTAGTAGAAAGAAATCATAAATATCAAAAGATAAATAAATGAATTAGAGACAAAAAATACAAAACATCAACAAAATGGAGCTGCTTTTTCAAAAAGATAAAGGAACAACCCACAGGTAGATTAAAGAAAAGAGAAGATTTAAATAAAATCAGAGATGAAAAGGAAGACATTACAAGTGACATAAGAAAAATACAAAGATCATTACAGACTGTTATAAACAACATGTCAACAAATTAGATAATCTGGAAGAAATGGACAAATTCCTGTAAACACTTACCTTACTCTTATTGAATCACAAAGAAATAGAAAACCTGACTGGCCTAATAACAAGTAATGAGATTGATTATGCCAAAACTTCTCCTATCAAATATGCTAAGATTTATAGAAGTACACAGGAAAAATTTTACTCATGCAAAATATAGAATAATAATAGATTACTATTAATAATTTATTTGATTTCTTCATAATTCAAGGTGCAACATTAGAAACAAGATGTAGCCACTTAATGCATCAATTTCCCTATTCTAGATATTAAGAAATTATTTTTATGGCAGTACTTGTAAGGGTAATGAGATAATGTTTGTGATATGTTTTGAGCTCTTTAAAAGGAGGCTGTTATGCAAATGTAAATTGTTGTTATCATTATCCAGGCACTATTATTTTTTCTTTTACTTATATGATGAGGTTTATGATTTTCTTTTTTCACATTACATTTAACAAATTATAATAAAACGTGGTAGCCAAGATATAAAAATGAAGCCGTGTGTTAATGAGACTAAAAAAAATTTGTAATTAGAATTAGAAACACCAGTCTGTCTAAAGATAATTGGCTGTAATGATTATTTCTCTATGTGCACAAGCTACAATTTTATGAAGTTCAAATAAGTCTTATTCTGCAATTTTTCCTGCATAGCATACTTTGAGGATGCATCTCCCCAGGATGTTCTTAGCTTGTCTGGGTGTCTGAAAAGGGACATTCAAATATAAGAAGAAAATTATGTCTGATACTAAGAGAGAATACTATTTAACAACAACAATAAAAAGGCAATGAAAATGTAGTCAGCTTAGTTCAGACTAGGTATTACTTTAAAAAAACAATTTCTTTATAAATAAAAAAATAAAGATAGTATCTAAATTGTTGGACTCCAAGTAAAAACATATATGGTTATGTTTTTTCCTTTTAAAATCCAAACTAAAGAATTTCACATTTTCACTGACAAATATCACCAATTACTTTGAAACAAAGTGTAAAATCTTTCTGATTTTTGAATTGATAATTAAGCTCCATTTTACCTAGACAATGTTATTTCCTGTGTCTACCTCTATATTAACCAACCCTCTACTCCATCAGACTTTTCGTCCATTCATTGAGGTTCATTCTTTTTTCTGCATGTTCTTTCGAATGATTCCTTTTGCTCCTTTGCTTTAAACTAGAGGTGAAAACTCCAGCCATGAATCCAGCGTGTTAGAGATTGTATAGGAGGCCTATACATACAGGTCTGACTCAGGTATTTTTCTAAGAAACTTTATCTTTGTGGAAACTAGTGTAATTCAGTAGCCAAAAATACTAGACAGTTACTTAATTTGGATGCAAAATGGTGAGAAAATAAAATAATTTATTTGAATTTCATTGACAACTGAGAACACTCAGTGTTCAAAACTCAACTAAACTTCACCCTCAGTTCTCAGAAAAAGCCAGACTGAATACAAAAGGTCTGAGGGTTAGAAGTGTATTCAAAGAACTGCATAATATATGAAGCTTTTTTTATTCCCAGAGGAAACATCTTATTTCAATCATTACCACAGTTTCTGGACACAACTAGTGACACAAAAGAGTTCCAGAGAGTCCTCTTTTTTTTCAAAATAGCATCTGTCCTAGAGAATTAAAAAATATAGAGAGTTGTCAATGTGATCTGTAATCCAACTTCTGGTTATATATCCAGCAACTAATAAATTCAAGAACTTCTTGTGCTACCACATTCATCTGAGAACTATTTACAACAGCCAAGATGCAGAAACAACCTAAGTATTCATCAACAAATGAATGAATAAAGAGGATGCACAAAGGAATGGTATTGTACTTTGCTAATACAAAATATTATTATTAACATTAATACTATTAAAATACAGATACTGTTTTGTAGCATTAACTTTTCAAAGAAAAAGAAAACCTATTTCATTCATGACAAAATGCATGAATCTAAAGATACTATGCTAAGTGAAATAATACAAGCACAGAAAGACAAATACTATATGATCTCACTTATATGTGGCATCTAAGAACGTAGATTATATGGCAACAGGGAATATACAGATGATCACCAGTGACTGGGTGTGGGGTTAAGGATAGGGAAAAGGGGCATCTTGACCAAAGGATACAAAGTATTAGTGAGGGCTAGGGATTTAGTCCAGTGGTTCTGCTGCCTGCCTCGCAAGCGGAAGGACCCAAGTTTGATCCCCAGTACCAAAATAAAAACCAAAAAAAACCAAAAACAAAGTATTAGTGAAACTGGAAAAATAAGCAGCAATGATCAATCGCACTGTATGGTGACCACAGTTTATAATATTGTATAGTATGTTTCAAAATTTCTAAGCACATAGACTTTGGTATTTTCACCACACATAAAAAAGATAAATTGGTAAAATGATGGATATATAAAGTAGTGTGATTTAATCCATTTACAATGTGTACATTATGAAAACTTCACATTGTGTCCCATTAGTTGCAGTAATTTTCATACATTCATTAAGGAGAGATAAATGTATTAAATGAGTTTTAAAAAGTATGCATCATTTATACTTTGTTGACCATCACACTCAACCACAGCTTTCACAAAATTTATGAATTAGAAGTTATATAAGAATTCATCTTATCCAGCTTCTTGTCTTAATGTAGAAATAAGAAAGGAATTTCGAAGTAGTAGAAATTATTACTAACCCCTTACATTCATATCTGTGTTCTAGACATCTATAGGATACTTAGAAATTTTATTGACACATTGTTATGGTTTAAGTATAAAATGGTCCCCCAAACTCATATACTGACAACTTGATCCCCAATGCAACAATGTTCACAGGTGGGAACCTAGAAATGTAACTGAATCATGAATTGCTAACTTTAACAGTGGATTAATTAATTGATGAGTTCAGATCTACATAGGCTATTAGGAGGTGGGGCCCAGTTAGAAGTAGGTCCCTGAGGATGTGCCTTTGATGGATAGTCTGTCAGTAGCCCCTTTCTCTTTTTGCATTTCTTGGACACATTCTGTCTCCTTGGTTACCATGAGGTGAGAAGCTTTCCTCTGCTGTACACTTGTATCATGATGCTCTGCTTTGGAGCTGGATGACCATGAACTGGAACCTCTGAAACTCTGAGCCAAAATAAATGTCTTCCTGTAAGTTGTGTACATTAGGTATTTTTGTTCCAGCAGCAAGAAAGCTTGTTAATACAAATAGTACTTGATACAGTTCAGATATGTGTGTCTTACAGACCATTATTAGAGGTTTCTTACTACCCCAAGGTACAAAGAGTAGGTGGTACACCCTACTGAGAGGTCTTTATGATCCTACAGGTATCCCATCGAAGGGGACTGTGGAACCCCAGATTCTTACCCTCCATCTCTTTTTTCCCAGGCCATGAGGTGATGGTTTTACTCAGCCTTGTGCTACTACCATGATGCGCTGCCTTACCACAGGGCTCAAAGCAATGATGTAAACCAATCATGGACTCAAACCTCCAGGACTGAAAGCCAAAATAAATATCTTTCTTTCATAACTGCAGTAACAGAAAGCTAACACAGAAATTTATTCATTTTTGGACCCCAAAACTTTTATAACACTAAAGATTTAACTTTATGTTGGAGATAACTGTGAGCAGAAACTTTGAAGATGTCAGAACATGTAAATATAATAGTGAAAGCAATTTGGGGAAAAATAATCCTTAAATGGAGTACAGGGTACTGTGATAGTTTGGATCTGCAATATCTGCTAAAACTGATGCTGAATGTTTGGTCAATAATGCTGCAATGGTCTGATCAATCCACTGATGGACTCATAATTTGAGGGGATGTGAGCCCAGTTGGAAGAAGTAGGTCATAGAGGCATGCATGGAAGAGTATATCTTGCCTACAGTCCCTTCTTCACTCTCTCAATGCTCCCTGGCTGCCATGAGATGAGCAGATTTTTCTCCACAGTGTAATTCTACCTGGAGGTTTCTCCTTCACCATAGGCCTAAAAGCAATAAAGCTAGCTGATCATGGAAGGAAACATCTAAAACTATGAGCTAACATAAACTTTCTGTTATGGTTTGTATATAGATGTCTCCCTAAAACCTCACTCACTCAGAAGTGGGACTTTTAGAGGTAGCTGGATCTAAGGGGTGTGATACTTAAATTAACAGTATGTGATAACTAAATTGATTTCCCATAGCTCTGGGTGTGAATAATGGAAGTATGGGTGACACCAATCAATAGACTTGTAGCCTGGATGGCACATAAAGGAATAAAAAGTTGGCTGCTATTGCTTCTTGCCTGCCTTACCATGGAAACCATGGACAGTTTCTTCTGTGCCATATTCCTCTTCCATGCACCTCTGCCGTGCCACTCTGCCTTGAAATCAGCCAACTATGAACTGAAAGCTCTAAGGACTGTGAGCTGAAATAAACCTTTCTTCCTTTACCTTGTGAGTATCAGACATTTTGTCTCAGCAATGAGAGGAGTAGCTAAGACTTCTTTCCTCTTTTAACTTGCTTGTCTCAGGTATTTTGTCACAGTGACAGAAGCCTGAGTCCCAAAGAAAATTGTTATCAAAACTGGAGTTTTTGCTGTGAAAAATACCTGACCATGTGGGTCAGAAGCTTTTGGCACTGGTTTGCAAGAATATTTTGTAAAGGTTTGGATATGCACCCTAGAGAATTCCTCAAATGCTGTAAGTTAGAACTTAATGGATGATTCTGTTATGAGGTCAGAAGACCACAATGCTGATAGGAATGGGAACAGTAAAGTGCTCATAAAGTTTCAGATATGAATGAGGACTTTGTTGGAAATTGGACTAGAGGTCATATGAACTGGATTCTGGCAAAGAACTTGTCTACATATTGCCTATGACCTGAAATTGCAACGGGATAAATTTAAAGGCAATGGACTAGTTCATGTGATAGAGGGAATTTTAAGGTAGCACAGCATTCAGGTAGTGGCATGATATTGCTGGCTGTTTCTTCACAATGAAATTGGAAGAAAAAAAATAGATGAGAAAGACTTGAAAAAATTGGAGTTTTCTCAAAATTGGTACAGTGTGGCTGCTGAAAAGATTAGCACCATTACGAAGAAGTCTAAGTGCTTTACAACAGTATAATAGAAAAGATACCTGGAGGGCATCTCAGCAATTAGCTGAGTCTCATCCAACAGCCTCAATGATGCAAATATGTAAACTCACTTGAAAGACCTTGCTTTGAGAAGAGAGCCCAGGGCACCCTGCTCCCACTGGGCTGCCTAGGAAGTTGTTTCCCCAGGGTTCCTTTCACTAAGCTCAGCCATCCAGGCACTCAGAGGAAGCTCTATAGCCTTGGTCGAAGCAGGACCAATGACTGGCAGCCGATCATACTGTCTTCTACAGGATGCTGGCTTTTCAGGAATGAGGAATGGAAGCACTGTGGAGTTTTGGATGTTTCACAGATATTTCAAAGCAAGGTCTTGAAGGACAGTCAGCATATGGCAGGGTCAAATCTCTGAGGGCACTTCCCAAAAGGGCAATGCATGAAGCTAGAGGGTGAATCCAAAGCTGGAGTGGAGACCCCAGGAAGTTAGACATGCCAGGAATGAAAAAAGGTATGCTGAGGAAAGCTACAGGCAGTGAGCAGAACCAGCCCAGGAGAATGGCCATGTGGGCTGCAGGTGGCATACCCACAGGGACAAGACTGACCTTTGGAGATCACATCACACCACTCTGTGCCCCAGATGTGGGATATAGAGCTACAGGATTTAAGAGCTACAGGATCTGCCCTGCCAGATTGGCCTTTTTTGGTCTAATTCTTCCTTTGTATTTTCCCATTTCTCCCTTTTTAAAACCAGAATGCTTAACCTGGGCCTTTCCCACTGTTCTACATTGAAAGTATACAAATTGATTTTTTATTTTTACTGGATCACACAGCTAAGAGTTGCCTTAAGCATTTCTAAGGAGACTTTGGACTTGTACTTTTGAGAAATGCTAAACTTGTTAACAAATGAAGACCTTTGCAGATGGATTGAATACATTTTGCATTGTGAGATGCACATGGACCTTTTGGGGGCAGGGTGAGTCTGGAATGTCTCCTGAAGGCTCCTGTGTTGAAGGCTTGGTACCCAGGTGGTGGTGCTATTGGAAGATAGTAAAATCTTGGGAATTGGCATAGAAGGAAAAGGTGGGTCATTAGGGGCATAACATTGAAGCATACTTTTTCCCTTCCCTCCCCTTCCTGGCAGCCATGAGGTGAGCAGCTCTGCTCTACCGCATACTATCCACCATGATGTTTAGCCTCACTTCAAGTGCACAGCCATGAAGTAGTTCATGTGAAAGAGGACTGAAATCACTGAAACTATGAGCCAAAATAAATTTTTTCTCCTTTAAGTTATTTTTTTAGGAATGTAAAACTGATTAACACAAGTGCATTGGAGGGAGAAGAGCCAAAAGGAAAAGATTCTATTGAGAAGTCAACAGTACACTTAATTTGAGACCCACAATGACCGAACTGGTTTTAGATATATTGACTTTAAAGGTGTGATTGGGCATCTAGATAAAGATGCTCTACAAATTCACGGAGGGATAGACCTGGATTATATAAAGTCTGGGTGGCCAATGTGGATTTGGGAGTACTTAAGTGAAGGCAATATTTGAATTAAGAGAAATTAATCATATGAGAAAAAGACAGTATTGGAATAGTAAATAAGAAAACCTTGCGAGATACATAGAGCTGTAGGATGAGGAGAAAGTATTTGTTGAGCTGAAACATAAACCACTAATTTGGCTAGGAAAAATTAATAATTGTCTACTTATTTATCCTAACTGAACTCTAATATTTGTCATTACCATTCTACTCCTCAGTAGACTAAGACTCAAAGACTGTAAAGGAGTTTAGCACCATAACTCACATAACGAGGCTTGGAGTTGGGAGACATCCATGTCTGTCTGGCTCAAAGTTTATACCTAGTACTCCATCAAAACAGATGGGAGCAGGTCATCAGGGAAGGAATGTCACAGGGTAGTAACCATATCTGTATTTTCATCTATTATATCTTGCCACACAGAAAGTAGTCAAATGTGTTTGTTGAATGACTAAATAATAATAAACATCACCTATTGAAGGTTTTACTGGTGTCCTGGGCCAAATATGTTCTAAGAATTTCATATGCATTGCTCCATTTAATCTCTTACAACACCTCTAAAAAGACATGAGAGATTACAGTACTTTCATGAGCACCCAGAATTCACCTTCATCTGTTTTACATTTGGTTTTTACATTCTTCACTATACTGAGAAAATCTTCCAATTTTTTAGTTTGAAGCCACTGATGACTTTGTGAGCAGAGATTCATTGGTGATAAAAATGAGAACTATTCTATAGAACATAAACACAAGACTCAAAGGAAAAGAATATGAGAAATTTGATAGAAAAAGAAAAGACAGAAATTAGATGTTTGCTAGAAGGATAAGCAGGATCTGAGTTGATCTGTGTGTATTGTTCTGTTTTGTTTTGATTAAAGTGGGAAGGTGAGCTACTGTAAACCAAACTGTAATTTGTCAGTAGGCACCAAGAAAAGCAAGGGTAGTTGGGGCTATGGTGGTAGATTCTGCCTTCATGGATATAAGAAAGAATGAGAAGAAAATCAGGTTACTCACTAAAAAACAAAAACAGAAACCAAAAACCCCCAGTCCTTTCACTGACCCTGCAAGAGGAGTTTGGACTGAGAAGAAAGAGAACTATCGCAAATCAGAGTGACAAGGAAAGACAGATCAAAATGTTGAGGAAGTTATGCAGAGTAGTTTTCCCTGGTACCAATTTTTTTATATAAGGAAAAGCAACTTGGCAGATTTCCCTCAAGCAGCATGCTGGGTTAGCTGGTTTTAGCTCTAAGGGTTTGAGGTTCTCCGGGGCATACCCTCCCCCATTTATTGTAATGGAGATAGGAAATTCTTTTACTCATTTAGATAAATATTATACAGACACTCAGAGGCCCCAAAAGGAACTGGATTAGATGTAAACTTTAAATTAGATGTTTCATACTCAAAACAAAAATTAATGTTTAGCTACTTGATAATTTAGTAGCTCATTATCAGAAAATTGAAGAAATGAGAAAACTTAACATTCTCTTAATATTTTCTCCTAATCTCTAGCTTTTTATTTATAACAAAATAACATATAAATTTTGTTTAATGTTGTGTTGATATACTTCAAGTGAGGTGGACATTATCTCTGGTGACTTACAGAACAGCAGCATTAGAAACTAAGCAAATCTTTTTCCAAAAAGCAATTATACAACTGGCAAAATCACACAAAAGAGTCACATTAGGACTGTGGAAATTGGCCAAGGACATACAGCAAATTCATAATCATTTATTAGTGGAAAATTGATAAACCTTGCTAAGAGCAATGGGATTCTGTATCCTTTAGCCTGCTCTCACCTGCCCTATCCTCTGCTCCATGGTAAGGTAGCTCCATTACAGAGGCAGGCCAGGGAAAACCTACTTACTGGTGGAGGAGGTTGACAATAGAAATATCAGTAGCAAACAATCATGGAAAGGCAATGCTGCAGCTATCCTGATGTTGTAGTAGTAGTGTCTGGCATAGTAGACTAGTAGGACAATGAAAGTTTTGACTGAAAGGTCAAAACTTGGTGGCTGAAAGGCTACATGTAGGTACAATATGCACACTGCATACACATTCAATATATGTTGTAGGGAAGGTCTTAGGCATCTACTCTGCCCTGGCTGAATGTAAAGGTTTTTAAACACAGAAAGTAAATGCAGTTGGGGAAATTTCACTGTTTCAACTCACCCCACTCTCATATATGTTAGAAAAAGTTGGAAATCTTTTTTACTGTATCAAGGTTGTAAAACAAAATATCTAAACTGTTAATTTTTTAGCTGCAAGGCCCTGCTGTTCCAAAGGGTCTCCTAAAACCTTAAAACGAAAACAAAGAAAGCCAAAACCCCCACATAAAGCTAATCACAATGATCAGCTACACAGAATAGGAGACAGAGAAATGATACTGGAAAGTTACTGAACAGACAAAAGCTATCTCTATGGAAGAGGAGTCACAATGCAGAATCACTACAGTCCCTTAGTTAAAATATCCAGTCTCCATAAAAAACTGGCAGATATTAAAAGGAAGCACAAAGTGTTCTATATATCAGGGGGAAAGGCTCTCAATGGAAATTGTCTAGGATCAGGTAAAAGATTGGTGAGACAGGCTAAATGTTAATGTTTAACAAAGACTTCAAAACAACGATATAAATATGTTCAAAGAACTCAGAATACTCACATCTAAAGAAATAAAATAATGTGAGGGTGAATCATCCCATAGGAAATGTATTTTTTAAAGATAAGGATAATAAAATAATCTCCCTCCCAAAATAATTACAATTAAAAATTCACCTGAGAGTCTCAATGACAAATTTGACCTGCAAGATAAAGAACCAGTGAACCAGAAAGTAGATCAATATAAATCATCTAATCTGAAGAATAGAAAGAAAAAAGAATGAAGAAAGAACAGATTCAGAAATCTCTAGTACTGACCAAACCATATCAGTTTATATAATCCCAGAAAGAGAAGACAATGGTAAATGGGCAGAAAAATATTTGAAGAAGCAATATCTCTAATTTTCCCAAAATAGATGAAAAATATTTATATCTGAATTTAAGAACTTCAACAAACTCAAGTAGGCAAACCACAGAAACTTAACAATTAGAAACATCATAGTCATACTGCTACAAGACAAACTATTGAAAGTACCAAGAGAAAAACAATTTATCCACACAAAGAAACTGCAGTAAGAATTAAGGTGATTTCTTATCAGAAACAATAGAGACCAAAGGGCAGTAGGATACTATATTCAAAATATTGAGAGAAAAAAAATTGTCAGTCAAGATTTCTATATCCAGCCAAACTTGCCTTCAAACATGAAGGTGAAATACATTCTCAGATGTGCAGAGACTGAAAAGTCTCTGTTAGCATAACAGATTTAAAGAAACAAAGCAAATCATTAAAGCAGAGTAGAAATGACACTAGATAATACTCTGAATTCACATGAGGAAATGAACAGTGGAAAAGATTGGTAAATGAAAAAGACAATATATATTTTTTGCTCCTCTCACCTGATTTAAGGGAGAATTTCATAAACAATATTAATGGGTTTACACATAAAGCATTACTATGTGTAATAGTAACACAAAAGAGGGTGGAGGGAATTGAGCTATAATGGAATAAAGTTTGTATATTTCACTGGAATTAAATCAGTGCTAATTTGAAGAAAAAACAGTGATGAGTAAAGATGCTTATGCTAATCCCTAGTGAAATCATTAAGAAAACAACTAAAACTAGTAGTAAACATTTAATAGAGAAATTAAAATGTTACACTAAAATTATGTATCCAGCAGAAATGAGGCAAGGCAGTTAAAAAGGAGCAGAACAACAAGGACAAGAATAACAACTAAGTACAGCAGGCGGGGCTAACAAAAGGTAAAATGATAAAAGGATGAATAGGAGCTAACATCAAGGGGATGTGGGGGAGAGAAGCAAGTTCCAGGCAATGTGATACCCCAGGGATAAAAGAGCTTGTTTCCTTCTGAGAATCAAAGGCAGCAAGTCCTTCTCCATGGGCCTTAGTGTCTTCAGATAAACTTGTATTTTGTTCTTTAAGATAGGTTGAAACAAAGTTTACACAAAATAATTGTGTCATAAAAGTAGTCAAATTTAGGCATATGTAATGATAAAACTCATCATAGGGAATTTGTACCTGTACATAATGTATGCCTTAAATATACCAATATATGTTTTGTTTAAAAAAGTAATCACATTTAATACTGACTGGATGATGCATGAAGAGAGAAGGGCACAACTGGTTTTCACTGATGTACTTACTATACACATTCAGTAAAATGGCTGGCTATATACTCTCAAAATATCTACATCTATGAGGGTGTTTATAAAACTCAAAGATCATTTCTTCTTTAGGGATAATGTATATAACAAAAGTACTGCTAATCAAAATATCTCTCTAGCACTGTTTTCCTACTCAGGCCACAATCAAGAGCTGTAGTATTTATTTCACTTAAGAGTATCACCTCAATATGCATCCACTTAGCTATAAATATCTCTAATCTCTCATTTTTTATAGCTGAGTAGTACTCCATTTTATAAAAAAAAACACATTTTCTTTATCCAGTCTCCAGTTGATGGGCATTTGGGCTGTTTCCAAGTTTTAGCTATCACAAACTGTGCTGCTATGAACATGGGTGCACATATATCACTGTGGTATGATTCTTTTAATTCTTTGGGGATGATCCCCAGCAGTGGAATAGCGGGGTCAAATGGGACTTCCAGTCCTAGTTCTGTGAGGTATCTCCATACTGATTTTGAGGCAATACTCTTAAGTGAAATAAATGGGACACACATGAATAAATACCGAATAGTTTCTCTGGTGTGAGAAACTGAAAGTGTAAATAAGGGCTAAATGTATAATAGGTCATGTGAAATAGGAAGAAAAGGGGCAAAGGGGAAGGAAGTGGGAGGGCTAGGGGAAAGGATAGAAGGGAATGGGATTAATAGGAGAAAATGGAAAAATAGGAACAAAATCTTTGTGAATAGGGAGGAATGGAGGGGTTGAAGGGAGGGCTGGGCAAAGGTGAAAAATAAGAACCAAGAGAGACTATGTAAAGGTGCAAATTTCCAATGATGAATGTCATTATATTGTATACCTAAAATGTACCGATGATTAGAATGAATAATCGATAATGTAAAATAGGAAGAAAAGGTCCAAAGGAGTAGGGGTAGTGGGAGGGGCAGGGGAAAGGAAAGAAGGGAAAGGAAAAATGATGAGAAATGGAATAAAGGGAAATAAAGTATTTGTAAATACGGAAGGGTGGAAGGGGTGAAGGGAGGGCTAGGAATGGGGAAAAAATAAGAACCAAGATGCATTATGTAAAGGTACAATTCCCAATGAGAAATGTAATTGTGTTGTATACCTAAAATGTACCAATAAAAGAATTTAACAACAACAAAAAAGAACTGCAGTAGTTCTGGTGATTCAGGATACACAGAGACCATCGAATTGTATGACATCTCCAGTGGGCCAGTGTCATTGCTTAAAGAATACTGGCTCTGTGACAATGTTAGACAATATGTTTCCTAAAATAACCTTTTGCATTTTGCTTATTTTTCATAGAAGGTTAGAAAAAAAACTTTCTCTTTTTTTCTTTTTTTGTAGTGCCAAACACTGAACCCTGGCCCTTACACATGCTAGGAAAGCATTTGATCACTGAGCTATGTGCTCAGCTCTAGAAAATACAATTTGTTTTGGATTCAAAAATGTTAGTCTGACTCTTGTATTAAATTGTAGACTGCTAATCTGCCCATGTCATTTAATACTACAATACATCACTGATGTGAAGTTTGCACAATTTTTTGATGGTATTTAGCATAAAAACTTAGTGTAGATTCATTGAAATCAGAGTCTTTGTGGCATCACTGATACCCTGGACAGAAGAAAGTAGCATGACTTTAAGTGGCCTGTATTTTTCTGGATATTGGTAATTACTTTCTCTTTTCCATTCTTGATGACTCTGCATAACAGACTGTGTTAATATCATTGCAACATAAAGATACAGCTGCTCTGTATACAGCAAGAAGATAGTTCTGTTCACTACAAATTGCTGAAAAAGTTGGCAAAGGTGCCTCTAAAATGCTGAAATCATTTTCTCTCCACTGCATTTTCTACTGATATCTACTACATTCTTGAAATTATTTCTTTTTCTAATAAACTTTTGAATTAAATTTTTAAAAGTAATTAAGCATTTTAATTGAAATTTAATTTTTAATTTAAAAATTCTAATTAAAATTTTTAATTTGAGACAGAGTCTTGCTCTATAATCTGGGCCAACTTTAACTCGCTATGTAGCACAGGCTGGCCTTGAACTTGTGATTATCCTGCCTTAGCCTCCTGAGTATTTTCTTGATTCTCATGATATTATTCTATTTGATTGTATTTTTGAACATTCCTATTCAATTTTCCTCTGATGACTGATTATTGCATATAAATATTTCTGCTTTGTGACCTAAGATCACACTCAAATTTGTTGTTCCAAAGGAACTTTATATCCATATGTTCAAATATGAACCTACATTTCCTAAACCTCTTTTGATTAATAAATTTCATCAATCATTCAAGCCAAAGCCTAAGATTCATTCTGAACTCTTAAATTCCACATTCAGTCCGTAACAAAGTTCCACTGACTCTAGATACCAGCATCTTTTCTATGCACCTTTTCACCTGTCTACCTATTTACTACTGCTCTAGCTCAGGCCCTCCTTATTTCTTATGTGTCATTACAGCAGTTTATCAGACCTTGAGGCCCTGTTCCTTGCCTTGGCTTTCACTGGGTCTCTGGGTTGCTAACCAAGTGAACTTGCTGACTGTGCTTACCTTTCAGTTTAAAATATCTGAAGAGTTCTTGAGCTCCACAAAGAATAAATCCTTAGATTAACAGACAAGGGCCTCTGGATCTAGACAGTCCCCATCTCACTGAATGTACCTCTTCCATTCTCCTTCTTACCTTTATTATCCTGCTATAAGAAACTACTTTTGTTGGTGTAACAGTACTCTTTCCATCTTCATGTCTTTGCTCATGATATTTCCTCTAAATTGTAGCCGGGTGTATACCTACCATTTTTTCAAGGCCTGCTCAAACACTGCCCCTCTTCCATTATTAACTGATTTGTGTGATGTTTCATACATTTACATATAATTTCCTATAAGAACCATCAATTTTTGGTTTTCATTGTTTCATTCTAATAGGCAGGAAGCTCCCTTCAACTGGGACTGTGTCTTACATTTACTGTGACCACTTAAATTTACAGTATAGCAAAAAGCTATGTAGAACAATTCAATACATTTTTGCTACATGAGCAATTGATGTTTGTGTGCCTTTACAGAGTATCTTTCAAGATTCCACAATAAACAAAAAGTTATTGATTATATTTTATATGGCAGCTGATAAGAAGTAGGCATATGCATTTCATATAAATTATTATAATTTAGATTATGACCCTCTAATTTATATTAAGTGCATACTCAGAGGGAGGAGCTTTATATTCTATTTCTTTTCTTTCTTCGTAATATTGCTAACTTAGGTTCTTTTTTTCAAAATTTATATATATATTTATTGGTACATTTTAGGTATAAAATACATTTACATTTATCATTAGGTGTTTGTACCAGAACATGATGTATCTTAGTTTTTATTTTTTTCTCCCATTACCTGTGCATCCTTTATCCCCTCCACCCTTCTCTATTTACACAGTTTGATTCCATTTTTCTTTCTTTCTCATAATTTTTCCTTTCCCTTCTTCCCTTTCCCCTTCCCCTCCCACCATCCCCTAACCCTTGGACCTTTTCTTATTTCAAATTATCAATTTAACTTAGATTCTTGACATAAAAAAGATGCAATTTAGGACTGGGGATTTAGCTCAGTGGTTTCACCGCCTGCTGCACAAGAGCAAGGACCCGAGTTTGATCCCCGGTACTAAAAAAAAAAAAAAAAAAAAAAAAGATGCAATTTATATTCCCAGTCTTTAACCTACTCATTAACATATTCCATTCTGTCAATTTGATGTATGCTTCTATATGCATAATTACTTCAATATGAACACACACACACACACACACACACACCCTGTCCCTATAGAAGAGCAGTAGATTGAGGAACTTCGAAATTTTCAGACCTATTTGTATAAAAGTCAGTAATAATACAAAGCAGAGGTAAGTATTGGAAAGATCAGTCAACCTCCAATCCCACCAAGTTGAAATAGAGTATGCAGTCTTAGCACACTTACCTGTATATTTAAATATTTCCCAATACCTGTAATATTCTTCCAAATATATACTGAAAAATTTTTGTTAAATAATATACCATTGTTGTTCTGCTAGGAAGGAAAACCCATATTATCCACTCCATACACCTATACATCTCTTAGGTCCAGCATTATCTCTCTCTTTTCCAGACTAAAGAACCTCATTTGACTTTTTTTAAGATTGTTTTTCAATCTTTTTTATTTTGTTTGTTTTTTTTTAACCTCAAGAGCATCTTGTTTAGATCATAAAAAAAATTCAGCCAGTATTATAATAAATCTCTGGCTTATGCTGATTGAATCAGGAATATACATTGAGATTGCAAATGCAATATTCCTATGTAGGCCTGTAAGTTCCTGTTTGGCTTTGGTTAATTTTCCCTTTGGAAGCCTTCTTTTCAATTGGAAGCTAGATGAAAAAGCAAGATAGAAAGGCTTCACTTCACTTTATAACATACTTTTTTTTCCCATTAAGTTTATTGGTACATTTTAGGTATACAATACAGTTACATTCACCATTGGGATCTTGTACTTTTACACTATGTATCTTGGTTCTTATTTTTTCCCCCTTCCCTCCCTTCACCCCCTCCACCTTTCCCTATTTACAAAGACTTTATTTCCATTATTTTCCTTTTCTCATATTTTTTCTTTACCCTTCTTTCCTTTCCCCTACTCCTCCCACTTACCCTGTTCCTTTAGACCTTTTCTTCCTATTTCACATTATCAATTATACATTTTGATCCTTATTTACACTTTTAGTTTTTCACACCAGAGAAACTATTTGATATTTTACCACTTCAGAATAGATCGGATGAACTTATATACCATGACTCTTTTTTGTGCTTTTTTAAAAGTCAGATTCCTCTTCACCTAATTGGCCTGAAAACCACTAAAATAGACTATAAATAAAAGCAATTCAATCAAATGGATACATATTTTGACAAGAATATTTATTCGTTGTTATTGAAAAATACACAAAAAAGCAAAAGGTTGCTTAACTGCTGGTTTTCCATAGTAAAGCAGGGTGTGGTAAGAAAGGGAGAGACATATCTGTTATTTATAGCAGTTTACATTTCTAAGGCATTTGGGAGCAAGAGCAGTAGGCTCTGTGTGCCTAGGTGCTCTTATTTGACTTTAAATATACTGAGGCACACCAGGCAGGTGAAGAATTTGAAACCATACAGTAGAACTGTCTCACGCATTAGTGTCTTAGGATTTTATATATCTTCTCCCTCATCTTTCATTGTTTTCCATGTGAGCTCCGAGTGGTTCATAGAGCATTGGTAATCTACTCTTCAATAGTTTGCTTACTATGATGATACCATTGGGACATACAGAACAGAACTACTTCATGGACAGGTTCTGTCTCTTACCAAAATGAGGATCCAGTAAGAAAAACACTGATTTGCAAAGGCACAGTGGAGACAGGTTTAATGCATTAAATATAACATGAATCATTCACAATAACAAGTTTAGTGTTTCAGGGAACTTTTGTTAATACAACACAGTTGGTCACACAAAATACAAATGCTTCTGTTGATTTGTCTTGGCAACTCAGATATATCAACAGTGCTAACAGTTTAACAGCTTTGTTCTCATCTGACAGAAAATAATGGCAGTTCTGCAAGGCAAATGTTAAACCTGACCGTATGTATTTATTAATTCCACAGTGTTTTGACAGATTATAGGGGATGGAACTCAGAGGATGCTGACACGCTCACTGAGGGCTTTCATCTCTCTCTCTTCAGTCTCAGGACTGTCACTGTGGCTAGCACTCAGACTGATCAGGTGTGCAGGGTACTGCAGGCCCTGCTCGCCCGCATACTGTTCCCACCTCGAGTCATCACTTTCATGGGTGATGTAGCGTTCCCCAATTTTGCATTCCAGCTCTCGTAAATCTAACCAGGTCTGATAGTCCTGAAGAAGAAATTCCAAAGTGTTACCATAGAGATCATTACAACTCAACATGCTATGCCATATGTTGTCAGCTCCCACAATCTAGGAGTGACCCTTTTTGCTTCCACTCTAACAGTATTGCATCATTCCTCATGCATCTCGTGAGACAGCATTAGCACCACAGCCACTGATCAACTTAACCTTTGAAAATACACAGTGTTTATATGATACCATGAATCAAAGTATGAACAGTGAATGCCTGTAGTCAAGTAATTGGGTGTGTTTGCATTCCCCTGAAATTTAATCCTGACAAATAACCTTTCAATATTTCAGAGTTAAAGTCCAATGTGAAGATAACAAATATTTATGAAAACATAAGCATATCTATACAGTTTATATTTGCCACTTATTTGTATCTATGCTTACTATCTTAGGACTTAAAACTAGCTTCCAAGTGAGCACAGTGCATGAGTAGGTGGCCATCTATTTGGACTTTTATCAAGATTACACATACAGGTGTTTTTGAAATCTGGACCTCTGAGTTCTATTATGATGCTTGGCTTTTTTGGTGCATGTGTATGTATGTATGGCTCCCCTGTCCAATTTCTTGTTAGAAAGAGAGAGGTTTAGCAATCCTAAACTTACTAAATTCTAAGAAGTCGCATGCATTTTGGCAAACAAGTCAAAATTAGGATAATTACACTTTTAAATAGTGGCAATAGATTTCCACATTTAATATCAAAATCTTACAAGTATTTAGAATCTCATTCAAATGCAGAAAAAAGTCAATGATTGATTTTTACCTGCAGCCAAGGGTGACTCAAGGTCTTATCCACACTATAGCGCTTCCTCATTTTCACTTGAAGCAAATTATTAATAAGGTCAATGGCTGAAAAAAATAAGAATTCTTTGTAAAAACAGATGACAAATAGAAAACAAATGCATAATTCATTTACACTTTATTTCATAGATGTTATCTTACAGTGTTGAATGCAGCATAGTGATAAGAAGCACTAGTACCTAAAAAAATTCCTCTTGAGATTTATAAAAATGTGGACTTCATTTTATTTTGAATGCTAAAAAATAATGAATGTGGAAATAATTGTGAAGGAGTATGAAATTCTACTCCATGATATAAATTTCAAGTGGTCTACTCTTTAATAATTTTAGAGTAAGAATTTTGTTTAAATATACATCATTTAAGTATGTCTTGGACATATATAAAGGTGAAACTAGTATTCAAAACAAAACATTTAATAATTTTGTTATTTAATGTGCTTAATATTTGAACACACATAATCAGCTTTATAGTGTTGAATTAGATTACAGGCATCTGGACATCATATTTATATGGAAAAACATGGCATAATGTGGGTCGTGTTTGGTAATAAACTTGGATTCAAGAGGAAAATACTTATCTCTTTTATTCTGCCTTTCCTTTGAAAATTAATCAATGAATTAGAATCATATCAGCTGTTATTAATCTCTTAAGGGGAAGACAGGTGAAACACCTGTTTAACAAAAATTGTTTTCTGAGGGCTTAGAACCACAGGCCATTCAGCCTCGTACTCTGCCTCTGGTTATGGCTCCTACACATGGAATTTAGGAAGAAACAGTGATTCTTCTGGTTCTTTTGTCCACAAAACATCCTAGTAACCTATGGTACTGCCATATATGATGAGGTTCTCATGTTTTCTAGAAATTATATTTCCAAACTACACCATTAAAGTTCATTATTTATGTAAGTCATCACATTTCCCACTTTTTCCTATAATAACTTCCATCTCTCCTCATATCATTTTATTATTTTCTTCCCCCAAAGAACTAAATGAAATAAACCAACATTGTGAAAGCATTTATTGTTCAGAGAATTAATTCTCACCTTTAACCTACTTTGTGCACTAGGTCTGAGAGGTAGATTTTAATCAAATAGGTTTAAAAGAAAAGAGAGAATTAACTACCTAACTTTTTCAACCAAGTCCCATGTCAGGCAGCTTTGATTCCATTGCATGCTCTACATCAACCTGTATGGGTCTGATCGCTTGTGTTCCAAGGGACAAAGAGCACCTCACTCAATAAGAGTTGATCAGAACCTTCCATATATTCAAGCAAAGAGAAAAGATCTCTACAATGTTTTGGTAATCTAGAATTGTATTCCTCTGGTGGCAATATTCTTAGTATTTGCCTGCACCAAGGGACTATAGAATCAGATGCCAAATAATTCTTTGATTAGAGAAATTAAACACAACAGCCCACATTTAAATGTCATCTATGCCTGTGCGCACTTGCCTCAGCTAGGATACCCGAGGAAACAGTACTTAGTACAATTTCAAATTCCAAGCATGTGTTCTCAGAGAGCTTTTGAAAGTATAGCTCTCTTAGTGAACAGAGTATTGGGCATGTGCTTTAAAACACCCATTCACATGATTTACTCACTGGTGAGTAAAGTGCACCTTCCATTCTTGCTGCTGTGAAGCCACACTGCAAAAATGGAGGATAAAGGAAGGAAGGAGAGCTTATTGCTACAGTAAGTATGCTGCAGCATTACACTTCCCCAGTCACTGCAAGGAATAAACACATGTTATTAATTCACTCATTCTGCTTTGAATTCTATAATTAGGAAGGCAGGAGTACAGGAACTCAACAATAGGTCTGGTTTGTGCCCAAATGGGCTCCGACAGTGAGCCACACTGCCTAATGGGAAAGGAAATACTGCTAGAGCAGAAACTAGAAGTGTCTGAAGGGAATGTGAAGATGTAAAAATTGTTCTTCTGAATGAAGCATACACTCATAAGTCTGACTATGCACAAATACCCTTGAGACTTAAATAGTTAACTATTAAATGTTGGACCCTGAAGTTAATGTTGGGACCTTGGTGTTACTGAGAAAATAGTTTCATTCCTGGCATTTGAGAGCTCCATTCTATTTGTCACATGTCTGGAACTTTCAGGACATCCTTTTTCATTAATCATGTCTCAGATAATCCAGCATAAATTGCACCATCCAAAATGCCTTTCACCCAATCTATTTTTAAAAAGAGATTCTAAAGTTTTCTTTCTTCCTTTTTTTACAGTGCTGTCTTTACTGACCATGTCTAAATTGCTATGATACCCATGTTATAAGAGTTCTTCACATGGATGTATAAATCTGCTTACTCATCACCTCTTACCAAAGTAATTATGGTTGGTTGATTACTTAGGGAATAAAGCCCTGGCACTAAAAGCTCTTAATCTAGGTACAAAGGCAGAAAGACATGCTCATGGCCCCCTTCCTTCAGATTCTATAATGACAAAATGGACCATTTTAAATCAATAACTTTTAATTACTATCCTCCTCAATGAAAAGAAGGTTTTCCTTATCATACTTACGTTCTACATGCAGTGTAGAACCTGACTCTGATCTATAGGACAGTTCTGCAAGCCTTTGACACAGTAATTCTCTTCAACCTTACCTTCTACAGATTCTTCTGATGTATTTTAGACCTCCAAGTCTTCTGAACAGCCCTATTTTATTGTTCACTAGTTTTTTTTTCTCATCGTCTATGTTATAATTCAGTGATCATTGGCCAGAATTTCCCTTATTAACTGTCAAGTTGATTTACATCCAGAAGTACTATTCACAGAGTTTAGAGGGATTTTTAATGCTTTAAAACATTTTTACATTCATGTTATTATTTAATTTTCACAACAGCTCTATGAAAGTAGTCATTATTTTAATCTCCATTTTATAGAAAAGAAAAATAAAACAGGGCTGGGGATATAGTTCAGCACTGGAGCACTTGTGTAGTAGTAGGTGCAAGGTCCTCAATTCAATCCCCAGTACCACACCTGCCAAAAGAACTCAAAACAAAATACCTCTTCAAACCAAAGCAAACCAAACCAAACTACTGAAGCTTCAGAAGCCTATATAACCTGGTCAAAGCCAGATAGTCCATGGCAACGGAGCTGAGGCTGAAATATAGAGGGACACAGCATCAAAGTACATGCTTTTACATACTAAGGCAGACAGCAGCCATATTATACTACTAGCTCATTACTGTTTGCTGATAATAGTGTAAAAATGCAACAAATTTTTTTCTAGTCATGAACATTAAATTGTTTTTACATTTTCATTACACTTTTCTATAGAGATTCCTGTGTTTCATTGTGATGGTAGTCCATATTTTAGCACTCAAAGACTTGTTTTTTTTTTTGGTACCGGGGATTGAACTCGGGACCTTGCACTTGCGAGTCAGGTGGCAGAACCACTGAGCTAAATCCCTGGCTCTCAAAGACTATTTTGAATGTGACATGATCCCTTCCTATCAGAGGGGCTGTTAGGGTTTATATGTAGATGCCCCCCCCCAATCTCATGTCCTCAAGGTGGAGCTATTAGGGTGTGATACTCATCACCGGATTAGTCTGTTGATGAGTTACAGCTAAATATGGGGTTGGGAGGTGGAGCCTGGTCTGAGGAAGCGGGTCACTGAGGCGTGTCTTAGAGAGGTAGCTTCATCCCTCCTTCTTTGATTGCTCTCTCTCTGCTTCCTGCCACCATGTTATGAGCTGCTTCTCCTCTGCCATGCCATCCTGCCTTGGAGCCAGCTGTTGACTGAAACCTCAACAAACTGTGAGGCAAAATAAACCTTTCCTCTGTACAGTTGTTGGTGTCGGGTATTGTGGCCCAGTGACAACAGAGTAACTCATACAAGGGCTAATCCTTCTAACTTCTGCCATGCGCACACTGAATAAGCTCACCTACTATGTATTAATCAAATTAACGGGACTTTTTTCAGGACAAAGCTTAAACAAAGCTTGCTGACTCTTATTTAAGATCATGCTCCCAACTGCCATGCCTATGAACCGCTCTTTGAGCAAGCCTTATAAAGAAGCAGTATTTCTTTCTGGCACTTTCTTCATCCACTCTATATTTTATCATCTCCTCCAAAGGCTAATTACTGTGGGAGATTTCTTTTTCATATGCTTTGTCACAGTCAAGATACATCAGTCCTCGATATTACTCATTCTACCAATCTGGCAATCCTACTTTAAAAGAAACTGTGGTAAATTTGAAATGATACATTCTAAATAAACTTCTATTGATTAATAATGATTTTTAGTCATTTCCTCTAAGGAGCAGGGTTTGTTTTCTAAATGCCTGTACATCATCTATTCATTCATTCTAGGATTTGTTAGCAATAAACACTAAACTTCTTGTTGAATGATTTCAGAATGCATTCTTTCTCCCTTTAAGAAATTCAGAAAATTCTTAAGTATCCTACTATTTCTCCCACTTTGTTCATGGTTTATTAAAGAATACAATGGCTCTAAGAGCATATCTGTTAGCTTCTCCAGTATCCAGTGTTTATCCATCTTATGGCTGCCATTGAGAGTCATCTTGTAGCATTTCCATCCCCTCATTCCCCTGCTTTCTAGCTCTCAGCAGGGACTGCTATATGTAATGTATTAAGAATAATGGATCCAAGGCCAGAAGAAGGGGAAACCAGTTGTAACTGGTGCAATCACAGCAGTCTCAGAGGAGAGTTGACAATGAGGGGAAAGAAGGCCAAATGTAGTTTCAACTCCAGTTTCAAAATTAAAATCCGAATTCAGAATTTTAATCTAGAAGGAATGTGGTAGTACATGCCCCTAGAACTGTGAAGCAGGAGAGGAGCATATGGGAGAAACAGACTCCTTAGGAAACAGAGCTCTTCTGTGAATTCTCATGAACAAAGCAAAGGAGAACAGAAACGTCGTGTAGCTATTGGCGGGAAACAGGAAGGCAAGAAGAGGACTTTCTGGAGCATCTGACGGAAAGGTAACATGCTGGCAGGAGAGCAGAGTGGGATGCTGGGGCCCAAGGGGGCGGCAGAGAATGCAGAAGCTGCAGTTCTGGAGCCCATGAGGATCAGGAACCTAGCAGGGGTCTGGAGTCACCAAAAGAGAAAGAGACACTCGGGCAAGGACAGAATGTCTCAGAAGCTCTGGGTATCCTGTACCTACTTCTAGAAAATAGCAAAAATGACGTCCCAATACCTGGATTTCATGGGGTGAGCTATACTGCACCACAGTGCTGGTCTTGTCACTTTGGACAATAAGCAGGTGCCATTTTGAACAGCTGAGTTGGGCTAGTGCCAAAGCAGTGCAGGGAAATGAGAACCCTCTTTTGTCTTGGAAAATTCTTTTTGTGTCATGTCTTCCTTTTTCTCTTAGCTCAAGACCTACCCCAAGAGCAAAGTGTCTGTTGTCTAGTCTTATCGGTTAGTTAGCTCCTCCTTCGCAGTAAGTATAATGACTAATTTTTCAGAGTGGTATGATTGTTTTATATTTGTATCTGGCCACTTATTCTGGGAGTCAGTATTTCTAATATTATTCTGTAAATTTTGTTCTTTCATTCATCCATAGCGTGATCTCTTCCGTCTTTTTAATAAATTGCCTTAAATCCAAACTTTCTCAAACAGCCATATCAGGACAATGTGGGAGGTATTTTGGATTTCTCTTTTCTTTTTCTTTTCCTTTCCTACCTCCTTCTCTCTCTCTCTCTCTCTCTCTCTCTCTCTCTCTCTCTCTCTCTCTCTCTCTCTCACTAAGCTACATCCTCATTCCATTCATTAAAATATTTATATTTTCAGATAGCATCTTAGGGTCTTGTCCTTAATTTGCCCAGACCTGAGCTTGAATTGTGATCTTCTGCCTCAGCCTACTAAATAACTAGGATTACAAGTGTAGGCCACCTGGTCTGGCTCATTTTCCTTTCTTATTGAAATATTTTAAGCAAGTGTATGATGCCAATTTAAATTTTTAAATTTTCTTCTCATGAGCAAAGACTTTTTGCTTTCTAAAATGTCTCTAAGCCATAGATTCATGCTGTTTCTTATAAATTAAGAAGACATTTTATTTCTTGAAGTTTAATGTTTCTTTTTTCATTTTTGGTACAATAAACTCTTGGTTGACAGTTATTTTCCTCCTAACTTCCAGTACAGTAATTTTTCTCCTTACCCCATCAGCTAAGAGACTACAATGGCAGGAAAGGAAAGAAAAAATTTTTATCAAATTTTCTCTTTAAGCAGGGACTTTCGGCAAATATACAGATGGCTGGAGTTTTGTGTAGTCTATTTTCTAGGTGCACAAGGGTACCTGAACAAAACAATAATAAATGACAGATACAGATGTTGAGGGCTATGGTTTTAACAGGAAATGTTTCGTTAGAGTATAACTAATTCACTTTCTTCTGGTATCAAAATACAGAATTACCTTTAAAACTGCACAAACTAGACTGTAATTATTCTCTACTTCAGAGCAAATATCAAATGTATGGACTCCACTGGTTCTGTGTGGTACAAAGCACACTACACTGCATGTCCCCTTGAGCAGCTAAAAAATCCTACAGAAACAATGTAACTGGACATCAAATACTTAATGGTTCCTTCAGGTCATGCCTCTCAGTCATATTCAATTTCCCATCCTTTATTTGGTCCTTTTGTTTTTCATTGTAATGCCTGTCTCTCCCCACTCTTCCCACTATATTTTATTTTATTTTATTTTTTGGTACTGGGGATCAAACTCGGGTCCTTGGGCTTGCGAGGCAGGTGGTGGAACTACTGAGCTAAATCCCCGGGCCCCTTCCCACTATATTTTAGCTCCTTCGAAGTCATACAGAGTGGGTGTTCATTTTTGCACATGAATTTTATACATTTTAAAAATAAAATGCATTTAATTTTAAAGTACTAGAAAAATAGAATTTCAGTAGCTTTAATACATTAATTGGAAGTTTAAGTGGCATCCTTTTCTCAGCTCTAAATTTTAATACCCATATTGTGTACATATGGCTTGCATATTTTGGCTATAAATATTCCTAGACGATAGGACATTATGACTCTACAAAATATACAATCATAGGATCAGTAGCAACTTCTATCAGAAAATCAGAACGATGCTGGGACTATTGCAGTACAGACTATGTTTATTTTATAATGTTTAATTTACAGGGAAATTACATATAACACCCTAGGGCTAATTCTTTTTGTTCAGATAACAGTATTTTTTTTACTTTACTTTTCTTTTTCAGGTACCAGGGATTGAACTCAGGATCCTGCACTTGCGAGGCAGGTGCAGTGCCACTGGCCTAAATCCCTGGACCCATACTTTACTTTTTTAAAACATCTGTCTTCTTTCCATCACCAAATTATTATTCAAGTTCATATTTTAAATTAAGAAGAAACTCAGAACTATTATTTTGTTTGATGGAGCCATAACCAATCAAACTCCAGGCACCTTGCCTTTAAGCCAGTATTGTCTTTTCTCCCTTTCGATTCAGCCTCGCTGCCTGCTGCAGTGTAGTGCTCAGTACTTCTCTCCCTTTGGTTTGCTTCATGCTGATGGTAAGTTGTGTGTTTATTTTAAAAATCGTTTTGCAACCCTTCACATTCCAGCTCTCAACCCAGCATGCCGTTGCTGGGCAACACTAACTGGGACGCTCCTCTCGGGCTGAAACCAGAGGCTGCCAGCAGCAAACAAGGCCACTGGAAATCATCATCTCACTCGTTCCTGAGTCAATTACCAGAATCCAATGAAGTGCAAGACCTTTAGAGGCCCAAGTCAACGTCTTTCCTTTTTCAGTTCTTTCCTCTCTAGAAAGTTATTCTAACAATGGTTCCTCTTTTGCTTCACACTCAATTTCATTCCTTCCTGAAGACCAGCAACACAATCTTGGAAATCATGAATTGCTTCAATACAAGCATTCAGAAGTCAGCAAACTGATGTCTAATGGATATAAAATTAAAGGTAGAAACATAAATGTATTTGTATTATTCCAATGCTGCTCAGGGTAGAGGTTTTCTTTCTGTCTTTATTTTCATGGCATGGGAAAATGCTATGGAGAATTTCCCTTTTAAATATTGATACTTAAACCAAATGTCTAGGGTAGCGTTTGACGATGGCTCCTAGGAAAGGTCAGTACTGGTGTTCTTTAGACCAGATTTTGAGCAACAAGGGGCTGGAGGAATGAGATCAGTGAAAGCGGCCAATATTGCCCAAAGGACCCCTGAGTAGTTGGCTGTAAACATAAAGAGACATCTATTTTCCACTTCCTCTCCTTCAGTTTTCTGTAGCAGAGATAGGCAGGTATCAGGGTAACTTCTGCTCAGAGGATGCTGACAGGAAAAGCAAACAAGTTGGATCACACAAATAATTTCCAAAATAACTATAGGCTGGAGTAATTGGTTGTCTTGGGAAGACAACATTTAACAAAGACAAATTAAACTAAATTCTCTATTTAGTTCCCACTCAATGCCCCACCCCAAGTACTAAGTATAGAATTATAAATTAAGCTTCTCAAGAACATATATATAATAAAGAATCCAAGTTTTTCAATCTAAAGTGAACTCAATGTAAGTCTATTTATTGTCCCCACATCAAATTTTATTTTATGCCATCTTAAAAGAAATGTTCCTCATAATGAAGGGAGCGGTAGCTTCACATTGCTAAGAATTGAACCCAGGATTTTCTTTTGTACTAAGAATTGAACCCAGGATTTTGTACATATTAGGCAAATGTCCTACCACTGAACTGTAACTTTTTAAAATATATATTTTATTCTGAGTCAGGGTCTTACTACCATAAGTTGCCTAGGCTGGCCTCAAACTTGGGAACCTCCTACCTCAGCCTCCTGAATAGCTGGGATTACACCAAGCTGGGCTCACATTCCCTTTAAATAGACTCATGGAATCCTGACTCAGATCCTTTCTGGGGCATGATTTAAAAAGAACAGGGACAAAGATGATTGCATTTAGACCAGAGAGAACAGGAGATTGAAGGAAAACTGCCTAGAAAAGAAAGCTCGGGGAGATGTGAGGACTGCTTCCAAACCTCTGAGATGAGCCTTTGTTTGGACAGAGATTGGGCATGTTCTACCAGTGGGCACAAACTAGAGAGCCTTTTGCTCATTGTGTTAGGCTCAAATTGAGAAAAAACTGGGGTCCTTATGAAATTGTGTATTTTCTATCACCGGAGCAATTTAGGAATATTCTGGATAATTGCTCAGAGGACTGGAATCATGGAGCAATATAAGGGTTAGATAAGATTTTTAATATCTTGAATTATGAAATATTATTTCAATTTGTTATTGTGAAAGAAAGCAAACTTGCCAAATACTTAACCTTTGTTGATCTTCTAGTCAGACATTTCCCCATATATTTAGATATTATATTTCAACTCAACTATTACGTACATAAAAAACTGAAATTTTAGCATCATAATTGGAATAGAATACATAGAAAATATTACAGTTTTGAGGGGCAAATAACTTTTGATCGGTTATAGTCCAATGCTATTGCTAAGACTTCTGAGCTATTTCTTTCTATAAATTATCATGTATTAGAGAGAAATCCCATTAGTTATATTTTATTTATCATAAAAATAGATTATTTCTTTCCTAGGGGGATATGATTTCAGATATTACCTCACTGGATTATGAAATATTTGTGTATACATAGAAACTCACACAAAATTCACTGTTCTGGGAGATACTTTTCAAATCATTCTATGCCTTTGGTTCAAAATTGTAAAGTCATTTGTTACTGAATAAAATTTAAAAACATTAAACACAGTTAATTCCAGAAATTTTAGTTGAGATAGTTTAATATGTTAAATCCCCATGGAGTTTCTGACCTATATAATTCACTTTACTTTATCACTTGTGATTAAATTTTCTGGCACCCAGGCTGCATTTTTAAGCAATTCACTGGCTAGTTCCCATGCCTCGCCTGTGTGCTGTTACGTCTGACAGTGGTGTTAATATGTTGACAAATCAATCTATTCATTAAAATTCAGCAGGCTTGCTGGATCTGCAAGCTTTATAAATTGTTACAAATACAGTTTACTTATTAAAATGACAATTGTCTTTCTTTTGTTTCTTGTACCATTGCATTTTTGGGTCTCATCTACCCGAGGCATATTCTCAATGGGGTTATTTTTTGTTGTGAACAATATGTAGTGAAAGAGAGACCTACAGCTGGTTGCTTTTCATGGCAAAGTGCTACTTCCAACTTAAGTGTTTAGCATTCTGGAGCACTGTTGGATTTTGAAAACATACCATGTGGTAATGGTGGTAGGCTTTTATTTAGCTTTTCTTTGTGTTTGTACTGGCTGTATTTTTCAATCTTCAATTTCTGGGGAAAATACACACTTGTGAACAATTTTATTTGAATTTACCAAGTTGAAAGGCAAAAATTGCTCTTAAAATAAGATTTATATACTTTAATAAATTTAGTAGTATATTACAGCCATTCTAGATACCATGTCTTCTATACTGTACAGCTGAGGATTGAGATCAACTCAAAGTATAAATTATAGCTGTTCTTATGAGAGAAAGGAAGAGCCATAAATACTACCACTGCAACAGTCAGAGCCCACAAATAGAGGAATCCAATGTCACTGATACACCATTACAATTTGATACAATACAATGTTTCACTAAAAACACGCTTTGGGGTTAATGCAAGGCCATTTCCTTTTTCCCCTTTCATGTACAATATGTGAAAGCTTCCTGTCTGATCGTGATCTTGATCATACTGACTACCCCTGTGACTCCAAGCTGAGCAGTAACAACACAGCAGGTGACTTGGGAATAGGTGCTTCTTCAGACTTCACCTGTGAACACAGAAAATGATCGTCTGTCTGCAAGGGTCGGGGGCTCGTTGTAAGGCAATTTCCACCACTGCCTCTGTGTTGATTATTGCCTGCTTGCCTCCCTAATGGCATATAAAGAAATATGAAAACTTGGAAGGAAAAAAAAGTGGTCATTTCACAGATGATCTTCATGGCCCATTCCTAATCTCCCTCACATTTACTGTACATCCCTAATTGAACTCATCGCTTTGATGATGGGAATGCATCATCACTCTCCCCAAAGCTTTCTCTCCCATCCCTACAGGTTTGGCATCACTCCCATAATGAGACAACTTGCTTTGAAGCAAATCACATCTCACTTCACCAACTATGCAAGCCACACCATTTGGTTACCTGTGTCATTTCTCTCTAAGAATAATCTCTGGGGAAAACAAACACTGTATAATCAAGTCACATATGGGCAGGATTCACTTAAGATGTGTGTTATGATTCTGAGCAAATGAAAGAATGCAAGAAAGAAAAATTCATTTGACTTTCACACTTGAAATTTCTCCTTTGTGTGGACATGATAGATTTAGAGACTTGAGGTAACATCTTCTTCATCTGCTCAGTCACACTGTGGTGATTGGTGTTATAGAAAAGGAAATGGAATCCTATAGTTCATCAGTGAATGATACTTATATATGAATATTATATGTAGTTTATTTAGAAATTTGGACAACTTTTAGACCATGCTTGGAAGAAGAATTATAATTATACAAAAGATAGTACTCCATTTACTCTTGGATTTTTCTTTTATTCCACTTTTGTTTCTTTTCACTTTTATTTTATTTTTTGTAGAATTTATCACATACACCTGGGAAAAGATCTAATGAAAGAAGAATTCAAAATAAAATATAAAAACTTGTCATGTTGTTTCGAGACCTATTATCTACAGAGTATCTATTTTAACTATTAAAATTTTCTTCTGCTTACCACTCTACTTCTAAAAAATAGGCTTTCTTTTCTTTGTTTAATTCATTAACTCTAAAGCAATGTTATTCAAAGTGAGGCCAATGGATCAGTGCTTGTCTATGGATTACTTGTTATTGGTCAATAACGAGATAAGTACGGAAAGTGAGACTGAATCTTTGGAAACTTTCACAGATGTTTTCCATTGGTTTCACGTTTTTATTGTATTTCACAATGAACGTCTACATGATTAGACATTAAAGTAAAACTGGTCCTTTACCACAGATACTTTGAGAAAAAACACATTTTTAGAAATGCAATCCCCCCACCATTAAAAAGGTTGGTGCACTTCATTATCATTGCATTGGTTAACTTCATAACTTAGAACTGTGCTTGGCACGCAATATGGGAGAATATAAAATAAAGATTGATAATAGATGCAACACTCCAGATTCTTAACTTTTGACCAAATCACATATTAAACGATTCATGCAAATGGTTGTTTATCCGATCTTTTCACTTAGGAAAAAAATCTCATGCAAGCTGTGGAAGTTAGAGCTTTCCCAATTCTTTTCACCTATTCTTGGTCCTCTTTAATTCCCAGCATTGTACAGGTTTCAGTACTTAAATTCTTTTGGACAGTTATAATTAAGTCAGACATACTTGGTTTAAAGGTTATCTATAAATTAAGATTAATAAGCAACATGTGGAATTACTATAGATAATTATTATTTTCTGATGAGCTCAAGGTCATGACCCATATCTCATAAAGAATATTACCTAGGATTCTAAATCTCTGCACCTAAGTCTAGGCTCAAAGGAACATTTAAGTATTAAGGTTCTTTATTTGCTCAAAATCATGAAGATGTGTTAGTTGTTCTTTATTACATAACTCTGGTATTGTCCCGGGTTTTATCTATTTTTCTTCTTTCTTCCTAACAAAACATGCCTGTGCTTCTTTTCTATTCTTACTATTTCATGGCAATCTGTATTGGAGTACATCTGACAGTTTGAATAAAGAACATATCTTGACATATATATATTATAAAAAGATGATATGGATTCAAAAAGATGTTAAGAACAAAAGAGGAATTTTATAATTTTTCTACACTTGGATATCAGGATCTTAACACGAAGATTTTTTTTTTACAGTGCTAACTGTAAGGGCTTTCAGGGGACCTGAGGTAGATATAGTGCAGTATGAAGGAGTGATTTATGAACTATTTCTATTCCCAGCCAAGAATGGCAGTTTATAGATGTGGAGCCTGGAAACTTCATTTTAAACTAGCTCTCTTATTAAATGTTGGCCAGCCAAAGTTCAAAGAAAAAGTTTGCTATATATCTAGAGTTAGACCATCATACAATTAAAATGAGCCATAATCAAATAGCTTCTCTGGCAAAATTATTAGAAATCCTCTGCCTCATAAATATTCCTCTTTTGATTATTACCTAGTTTTTCCATATCTCATATTTAAGCTCTATCTCCCTGGCACCCATTTCCTTGCAATATTCTGGGGGATTTGGCAATATCTGGCATTGATCCTTAGGATGTGCTAGATGTGACAAACATGCTGGTCTATCTCTTAGTCTTTTGAAATTTTAAATAATGCAATGAAGAAAGAGGCATATTGGTACATGCCATTCAGGGTAATTGGATAAGGTGCAATTTTCCTTGGTTTCAAATGGTCACCTAAAAAACTGCTTGACAGTGGATTGTCTTTTGCATAAGATAAAAGTGCCAAGTCACATGAATATTTTAAAATAAGGGTGCAAGCCCTTTCAAGGAATGAAGAATGTGCTAAGTGCTAATCCTAACCTGGAATGAGATGAAGCCAGAGATGACTGTGAAGCTATGTCTATTTACTGACCAGCAGTGATGGATATAGTGATGATAATGGCCATCCAGATAGTAGCAGTGATGAAATGAAACGTGGTAACACACTCAACACTCAACATCATGAATTGATATGATCCCAGGCTCTTCCCATGATGACCTAGTCTCCTTTTGTGCAACTGTTTGCAATTACATGACTCAAGCTGGAGTGTTTTGTTTCTAGATATCCATTCTCACACACACACACACACACACACACACACACATACATACATATGTTGTATTTACATGTAATTATATATAAAGCTTTATTATTCTATCAACTATAATTAAGTATATATAAGTATAATTAATATCACCATATGTCAGGTTGGGAAACTGAGACCTAGGAGAATAAGTAACTTGGGTAAGGTCACCAATGCACTAAGTGGTTAAGCTCTCAATTCAACTCTTTATTCCAAATGATCCCGTTTCGCAGGTATTTTGGAGATTAAGAAAAATTACATTGCTTCTCTAGCTCTGACCCATTGAAAGCACTTTAAAAATTAATGTGGCAAGATGGCTAAATCCATTAGAAGGATAACCAAGGAGCTGTAAGTGTTGTGGGTAAGAGCATCTACCTTGGGGCCACCTGACAGGATTCGAAACCTGGCTCACCCTCAGTGACTGTATTTCTTCATTTCTAAAATGGAAACAATAATGGTATCTACTCAAAGGGTGGAGTGGCTTAAATGAATCCATATATGTAAAGTGTTTAGAGTAGTGCTTGGCTATAGAGTAAATGCCTCAGAATTGTTACTAATATTTAATATTTTTATTTAAGATTTAAATTAATTTTAACATTTGCTGTCTTCCTCAAATTTTCTTTCATTTAAAAAAACATACCTTGATTTTTAAATAGACACACACACATATACACACACAATCGTTTTTCTAATGAATATTTGGTAATGCTTTACATTTGTTTCTAGCCCAGCACCTTCTTCCCTTAGGAACTTCCCCTCTGCTAAGTAACAGGGCTCATCAATCAGATCCAACGTCTAAGGTTGATTGCAGGATTGTTCCTAGGGATATATGGGATGTAAGCATAACCAACTGGTACCGTACTTCTTTTAGAGACTGTGGCCACAGAGAGGCAATTGCTCTACCATTCTGAGATTGTGTACAACAGTAAGTAGTACATAAGCCTGCAGCTGCCTGGGGATTGCTTTGTGCAACATGAAGAGTCAGACTGAGAAGGAAGTAAAGCAGAGCTGAGAAATAGAGAAACAACATACAAACTGCAGGATACAGCTCAATCTGAGGTGTACCTTTTGGATTTCCCAGTTGTATGAGTTAATACATTATCTTATTTGCCTGAATATACATTTCTGATATTTAAACACAAGAGTCCTCATTAATTCACTGATAATTATTTGTAAGCATCTCTCGATGATGCCGGTATCTAGCTTTATTATCATAGCAAGAGGAAATGATGAATATCAAAACCTATAGGTTCCTAAATATGAATCCATGAGAAATGAGCACCTTTTGGTGTACAACAATGTATGTTGTAAAGAAAGGAGACTAATAAATGACTTCAAACCCTGCCCTTAATTTCAAGGTCACTGTATAACTGGGATGTAATCACTAAACCTTCCTGGTTTCTTCCTAATTCAGAGACTAGAGAAAGTTACTTATCACAGGATTTTTGTGAGGATCAAGAAACTCAATGACTGTTTAGGCATCACAATACATAGGTATTCAACCAAGTCCAGGTCTCCACTAACAAAAAAATACATGATGAAGGAATTTCTCATTCCAATGTATACATGCATGCTACAAAGACTTTACAGCATTTTTGGTTTTTTTCATGCCAAGAAAAAAGTAAAACTATCAATGGCTGAAGAATATTAGAGAAGCCCATCAGTTTTCACATCGTTTCTAAAATTATACAGTGGTTATCACCCAGGGTAACTTCTTAGTGTTGTGTTCCTCCTAATTGAAATCCTTGGTTATCCCTACACCTAACTGCCTTTGTAGAGTCCACTCACAACCTTTATTTCATTCAGCCTTGATTACAACCTCCTGATGTAGGAATCATTGCCCCATTTTGCAGGTAAGGGAAGACTAACTAGAATGGAAGGTGAGACTGTATCTCAAACTGCTGGACCACTGACCTTTGCCTTTGACTTCAGAATCACGGCAGTGCCTAGATTTTTATTTCCTTCTATATTGATTCTTAGTGTTTTGTCGTTTAAAGTATTCTAAAGATGAAAACTGATCTAAAACAGCTGTATCATCACTGTCAAACAGTAGTTTTGCTTGTATATTTGTGAGTTCCCACATGATTAAAATTATGTAATACTCATTCATCATATATAATCTGAGAATTGTTGGTTCTCAATGAGATAGTGGGGTGGTTACTTTCTTAACACTTCAGATGACATTCTGATATAATTTAATGTTTTCTACCTTAATTTATAAGTACTGCTCATATACACAGCAGCAGATTAGATAACTTTTCTGCCATCCAGAGCTTCTATCAGCCTTTAACAGTTATGTGCTTAAAGGCAAAGATGAGCTAAAAGAAGGCACTTCTTTTAACGATTACAGTTAATTCCCAAACTGAGTCCTTTAGAAAAGTGAGGGTCTTATCTTCCACTTGAACTGGTCTCCATATCATTTTGTCTTAGTAGGAGGAAATTTTTATCCCTCAGACATTTCCATAGTGAAGCAAAATGTATTTCCTAGTCAAATATAAATGCCTTTGGAATTATTCTGTATCATTTTCTCTTGGTAAAATGTTATACTTCTGCCTTCTCATTCTTCAATGGGTAGTGCTAAGTTCCGTTTCCTCTGAAAAGGCAATTCTGACCAGTCAAGTCCATAGAGAACCTCCCTCCTCTGAATTTGGAGAGCCTGATTTTTTACCTAGCTGACAATTCAAGGATATTAGTTATCATTTTTCTAAATGTACATAACTCATCTTCCCAGTTAGCATTCAAATTCCTAAAACATATTTTATGTTCTGTTATCTACTTTCATATTACCTGATGTATGTAAATTGTGATTTCTCAACAATTGCTCCTTGAGCCTTTGATAGCTACGTCTCTGGTTTCTATTAACAGTGATAATAACAGGAAACTATCTGCTTGGCTCTAGGAATATTTAAGATTTGTGCTTTGATAATAGCATTGAGTTATTTTATTGCATTTCTGGATTAGAGGTAACAAGCATAAGGGTAACTCTGTTTCAAAGTAATGTTTCCTAACAAGAGTACTGGAGACAAGATTATTCAATAATGTCTTCTTTTCTGTCTTCTGGAAAAGAAAAATAATTGCACTTTACTCTCATCTTTGTTGAATTATCCCAAATATTTAATTGTCCCTTTGGCATTATGATAGCTCTTTTGTGGGCCACAGATTCCTCTATTATATATCCACCCAGGTATGATTTACAACTAATTAGAGGATGTTAAAGGTTGTTGCTAATGGTAACTTAAGCTCTGATAATAGATAGCTCTTGCCATTTAATACTTTTTGTATCTAAGAATTTAATGTACCTTATCTGTCTATCCACATGCTTTTCCCATTCCTATACCAATGCATGCAATAATAGGTATCAAAGAAGAGAGATTTGTCTATGAACTTGTTACATTTTTTAAGTGGTGAAAACCTTAACAGTTAGGATGAATTTAGGACTAGACATTGCCTAGAAACTACCAAGGACGCAGGGCTAGTGGTGAAAGGACACACAGCAGACTGTCTGAGGTGAACTCACTCTTGCCCTGACCAGCTTAGTTTTTCCGACTGATATCATCAATTCTTTTGCTTTGGTTTTCTTCTTTGAAATACAAGTGTAATAATGGCAAAAACTCATCTTCTAGGATCATCATGAGAATTAAATAAATTTCAAGGAATGTTTACTGTGCAATTTCTTTCAAAAGCATTGAACAACTATTTTCTTTGCCCATTTAATCCCTTCCAGTTCTTTTCAAACTATCCCTTTTTCTTTAAGAGGAAGAAAATATTTATTAAGAATGTAATTCTAAATAATGCAACACTGCCAAAGTAATCTGTCCTAAAGAAGTAATCATGGATATATAGAAATGACACAGATGTATGTTCTAATACTAAAGAAATGAAGCAATCCCAAAATTTCAAGGAGGCCTAATACAATATACATACTGTAATGTCACACAAAGGAAATAAAACAACTCTTTGCTATACTAATATATATGATACGATAATTAAAATATCTGTCATAAAGTTCCTGTGTTGGCAAAGCTTTAAGAGTGCTCAATAAAAATTAGGTACATGGTAAGTAAATCCTCACTAAAGATTCATTATCATTATATCAATATATAAACATTTATAAATTCTAAGAAAATGTATCAAAATATGAGTATATTCTCTTTGGTTATTTTGATTAACTCTTAATACGTATTTCTAAATTTCTTTATTTTATATATATATATATATATATATATATGTATAGAGAGAGAGAGAGAGAGAGAGAGAGAGCATACATTTCATTAAAAGATATTTTTCATTTCCATTTACTTTACTTCTCAATCCACCCCATCAAATTGTGTTTCCACTCCAGTGGGCACAAGGAGTAATTTATAATTAATATTATACCACTTAAAAATTAAATCACTAATCATCTTTGAATGGAAGATACTACCTTCATGAGAGATTTCCTTCCAGGGATTTGGTGGATACATGAAAGCTGCATTCTGGATTTGGTCGTGTATGTCTTCATCTTCATTAAATGGGAATGTGCCGCTGAGGCTTACATAGATGATGACCCCAACTGACCACATGTCTAGAGAGCGATTATAGCCCTTGTTCCTTAGGACCTCAGGTGCCAGGTAGGCTGGGGTACCCACCACGGATCTCCGAAAAGACTTCTCCCCAATGATCCGGGCAAAGCCAAAATCACAAAGTTTCACCTGTTGACAATATGAGTTTGCAGAAATAATGAGTTCACAATTATGTGTCTGTGTCTGTGTTAGCTCAGGTCTGCTAGAAATAACTACACTATTTCACACAGAATCATATGCATTTCTCATGGTAGAAGAAATGACTATTTTCTACTTTTTTATGTACATGAACACAGTGGTGTATATATCTATAGAAAAGTATGTTTTCATTCACAAAAATTATAAACACTTTTCCTTTCTCCCCCAAAAGCTTGAGAGACAAATGTGAAAATAGGTATATTTAGAAGTTGGTAATATTTTTCACAAGTCAAGAAAATATCATGCCAATCAAGAGAGTGACGGACTTAAGGGCTTACAAGTAAAAGATGAAAGATAAGTACAGAGACAAATCATGCCATCCGTAATAACGCTCAAAATTAGCTCTGCACTAGCACACAGCTGGCACCTGAAGGTGTCAGGGCTGCAAGGCAAGACAGCCACCTAGGTCACTCAGATCCATCATTCCCTCAGGAGAGACAGAGTTGTTTTCCACCCCCTTAGTTGAGTAAGGGAAGAGAGAGCTGGTAGCATCTCTGGGACTCTAAAATGTCCTCACTCTCAAGGCCAGCACTTTCAACACTGGGCTAGGGCTGCCAGTTCTGGAGAAGCCAAAGAGCAGCCTGAGAAGGCACAGGTGTATGTTATTAAAGTGGGAGATCAAGAAGCCAGCAAGGTAACAAATGGATGAAAACCCACATAAAAAACATGAAATAAAAGTTCTGAGGGCAAAAGGAGGTAACAGGATGCTTCATGGAAGGCAGTGGTGCCATCAACTGGATTTTTGCTGAGAGGCTTTTCGACTTGCCTGAGGGACAGGATCCGCTGATGCTAACAATACGTTTTCTGGCTTGAGGTCACAGTGAACGATATTTTTAAAATGAAGATGCCGCAAAGCCACAAGTATCTATAAAAGAAGAAAATCACCAAAATAATTTCATGTCAGTCTATTAATTTCAAGATGTCTTCTATCAGGGCATAAAGTTGCAAGGCCAAGAGAAAATTGACAATGTCCGGTCAAGGCTCTTTACGTTGAAGACCCAGAAATGAGCTAGATTAACATAGCAGGTTGCTAAGGCAACCTCAGTGGAAGAAGTAGCATATTATGGTGCTCATGCAGCAATCAACACAGGTGTAGACAAAGGGCTTCAATAGGAAACAGGGATACCCACATTTAAATATTTTAATGATCTAAGACTACAGCAATGTGATTTTCAAAATTGCAGGAATAACTTTAATGCATAGGCCTCCTCACATGTCACTAATTTGGTGCACTGCACTCTAAATAACAGACATGAAACTCAGAAAATACAATAAGCCCCTGCAATCTTTTCTAGCATGTTTAGATCGGAAGTAGAGACTAAACAACAAGGGTAGAAAGCTGTGGTTAAACAGTGATAACATTTGATATTAAATATTATTTTTTCTTTCTCTAATTGATTTCTTACCTGAGTAATTAAAAACTTCGTTATATGCTCTGGCAACCTGCCCTTTTCACTTGACAAGATCATCTCTAGCATGTCTCCATGGAGTTTTTCCATAACAACAAACACTCTTTCAGGCGTCTCAAACATACACTCCAAATTTACAACACCAGGGTGATGAAGGTTCTATTAAAGATAAATAAAGCACTTGAAGAAAATGAGTTTTTTGATACTGTTTGGCATGCTCACTGATTATACAAAACTGCTTAAGCTTAAAGCTATGGAGAAACCCACATTTAAGATTTTAACACCTCTGAATTCCACATGTGCTGCCTTATATTTTTGAAATTCTGTCTCTGGAAAATATATCTTTACTTTCTATGCACAGTGAAATTATTTCTATGCTAAAAATCCAACTTCCAACACAGTGAATTGCTAATTAGGTTTTAATTAGAATACCATATTGAGAAATCTGCAATTTCTTAGGACCATCTCCAATATTAAACACACCACCCTAAAAAAAGTGTACTAGGCCATCTCTACACAATTGATAAAAAACGTAGAAAGGATGAAATTGGTACATGGAATACATCTAACTGCACTGAAGAAGCACTTTATTCCAAACCTTTCTGAGTTGCTCTGCTCTTAGAGGTTTCAGTAGTTTGTCACAGAAGCTCTGATACAGAGCCAAGATCATTATGAATACTGCAGGAAAATTATTATTGCGCCCTTGCTTTGTTCAGGACACCATGCTACGTGCAAGGGTTTCAAGCATCAAGTATTTCCACAATAAAGTAAGGGCTAGTAATGGTAGGCAGCATTTTCTTTCTCATGTTCACTGCCATTTAAATCCAGCAAAATTACTCTTAGAGTCATATCATACCTTGTAATGATGCTTAAATCTGAGAGTTGTTCTGGATCAAAAAGAAAATCCTTTGATTATTTGACCTCGATGTATATATGCATTTACATATGTATGTATTTGTCGGTATATTAGTTTTTCTTTGTACAACAGCAAAAAATCTTAACATTATAGAAATTATATTTTAATGAGAAACAAAAAAATTATTAAAAAATTACCTACTCCCTCACTCTGCAAAATATGATAACAGCTGAACTGTAAAAAAAGGTTTTTTTAGGGAAAACAATCTCGTTGAATAATAAAATTATATATAGAATGTAAATTTCACAAAATAAAGTACTTAAAACATGTAATTGTTAACTATTCAGTGTTTTCACAGATGGGTGCTGGCAGCCAGTAGAAGGTGATGGGTGAATCTACACTGCTGTGGTCATGCACCTTGGTGCCCATTTTCCAGGAATGCTGGAAATCCATTGGGTAAAGAGCCAGGCTATGGCTGGCAATAGCTTTCATGGTGATAACACCTCTTGAGTTGTCCTTTCACTGCTTTCGCTATTTTGATCTCTTCCATAGACGACTGATGAGCCTTTTTTATACTGATGTTGGTCCTTGATCATGTGGAGCAAAATGTGGTCAAGGAATGACAAGTTTATTAAAATTGTCTGAATAGATGTTTACACCTCTACCTAATATCCTTTCACTTCTTAAGGGCTATAGGCATTATTCTTGAAATTATTGCACTATTAACTCATCAGATCTGAGTAGTTCAGATAGACCAGGCCTCCAGAGTTGTTCTCTCCTGGTCAGAACTGAAGCATATAGAAGGGCAGCTGGGGTTAGCAAAGCTCACACTACCACTATTCTTACTTTATATATCTGACTGCCTACACATAACACCAGCTTGGCTTGTAGTACTATGAGAACCAGATCCTGAAGGGGAGGCACCACATGATGTATATGTTTGATATATGGACTATAGGGGATAGCATTATTCATACCAGAACCTGCCCCATGGTGTCTCAGTCCCTTCTTATATCCCCTGCCCTGATAGAGAAATCACCCTGAACAGACAGATCCCTGGCCTTTAGGTGCCCAAAGGTCTCAGCTGATTTTTAAAATCAGGGATCGTAGAGGAAGCTTTAAAGATCACAAGAGAAGTTCTGATTCTTCTGGGAAAAGTCCACTAGGAGATGTGTTAAGCATACGTTCCTCTAAGCATCTTCTCAACTGATTTTTTTCTTTCAATTTAATCTACCTTTAAGGACTTAGGCAGTGTTCTGGGGAGTCTGGCTTTCTTAAATGATTAAGTCTTATGTGACAGTGAGGAGTAGGAAGAGTGAATAAAAAAGAAGCAGAACAAAAGAAGTAGCCAGCTAGGCTAAAGGGTCTTCTGTGCAGGCAGAGGGAAGAACAGAGAGAAAAAGAAGCCATGAAGGTTAAGAGACAGTGACTTCTGGGGCCCAGGCACGTAGGAGAGAAAAAGAGTCTTGCTGTAACCAGTTAGCTTGCTTCTTCTGCTTACCTCATCGCAGACTCCGAAGGGTGGAGAAAAGAAAGTCCACAGATGGCCCAGAAACTCTCCTCACTAAATTTCCTGAATATATATGCCTCGCTCCTCCTGTGCCTGTATGTGAACTCCCCCAAATATACGAGTTCTTCGAGGTATTAAAGTATTTCACTCAATATATTCTTTTTCCTTTGCCCTATTCCACAATATGGCTTGAGCAGCCTCTACCAAGAGGGTAACAGCTTTAATGTATGCCATCTAACTGGAGTATTCCCAGACTACTTTAGGCAAAAATTATGGGGCAGATAATGAGGGTGCTCACTATCATCTATTTTGTAAGCTCAAAGGACTCCACAAATGACGCTAACAGTACCTTTATGGTAAGGATAGGAACAATTTTTCCATTTCCCAATAAAGGACTTAGTACATAGATTTTGAAAAGAAACATGTTCCATGAAAAGCGTTTGACTAAAGGTCATGCATATACACCTGGTTAAAATATTAGAAAAGTTAAATTCACATAATCATCTCACTTGGCCTTTGCTATTATAAAAAGTCTTTATGCTTTATAGGTTTCCCGAAGGATACCGAGTAACAGCTTGAAAAATTTTTACAAAAGTAAAATAATTTTGCTTTCTACCAGTTGATATAAAATAAATTGATATTTTAAATTTATTATATATGTTGAGACAAAGTAATCCCAGACAACTTCTTCGTGAGTTGATTTTTTTGCATTGAACCAAATGGCCAGATTTTTATATCTGACAGTAACAAAAGAAAATAAAACAGGATATAAAGAATCATGCATTATTTATCCAATCTCCCTACACTAAAATGATGATAAGTATGTTTTTTTAGAAATACAGAATATATTTGAAGACTGGAAACAAAAAATCAAGCTAAAGTTATTTTTCTATTTTCATATATAATTTATGTTATCATTTTTAATACTTTAAAACTTTAAGATAAGCTTCAATCAAGGGAGTCAATGTGACTTGATTACAGTTCTAGTTTTTCATGTAAAATATAAAATAGCTTTTTAACCTTTTCTTCCCAATGTCCAAAGTACCTGAATTTTAACATGACAAGAAGACAATAACTATGGCATAGTAGTGTACAAAAAAGAATTTTGCTAACTTCTAAGGCTTACCACAGGAATTCAAATAATAAATTTCATAGCAGAGGAAGCTTCTACAGGACTCTTTGACCATCTGTTTGTTGCATGTAAGTAATTTAATTTTCAGGAAATGAAACATTTGGTCAAGGACAGGAAAGAATAGTGGGCATTCACACATAACAGATTGATGACATATCCAAGGGGTGAATATAAGTTGTTTGAAAGTCTGGGAGGAAGTAGCAATCAGAGATCAGGACAAAAATTTTCCTGACCTAAGTTGCCTAGAAAAATCTTATGCAATAATGGAAAGAAGACACTGGAAATGCACACTTTTATGAAAGTAGTCATAATTTACTAAAACAGCTAATTAACTAATTCTTAGTTTTTGTGTATATTCTAGACTATATTTTTGGTTTCATGTTAAATATGACTTAAATATTGATACAGAGTATATACTTATATTCCATAATACAAATGTCTTGCTTTATTATAAATCTAGAATTGAAAACTTATCCCATATATTTAGTTATGATAAGTTAAAGTTGCCATATTTTTCTCTTATCTTTCACCTTTCACTCTATTACCATCAGGTTTATTCTATTCAAGCATACAAGAGATGAGGAGAAGATTTTACACTCTTTTCAACAGTTGTTGCTGTTGTTGTTATTGTTGTTTTGGCACTGAATTGAACCTGGAGCCTTGGGACTGAACTATATTCCCAGCCCTTTGTATTTCAAGACAGGGTCCAACTAACTTGCTAAATTGCTCAGTCTGTGTTCGAATTTGTGATCCTCCTGCCTCAGCCTCCTACAGTACTAGGATTACAGGCTTGTACCACCAAGCCTGGCTTTTCAATAGGTTTTTAGGTGCAACACAATATTAATATGAGGACTTCCGATGACTTTTCTTTCTTTCTTTTTTTTTTTAGTACCAGGGATCGAACTTGGGGCCTTACACTTGCGAGGCAGGCGGCAGAACCACTGAGCTAAATCCCTGGCCCTGATGACTTTTCAATTAAAGGACTTACTAATTTAGCTCAAGTTGTGGCAGGAAAAACGAGAGTTGAAAGTGATGAGACCAGGATCTAAATTCTAAATGATAATGGAGTAAAAAGCAGAATATCTGTGGTCTAGCAGTACTGGTAGGCCATGAGTATCTTTCTCAAAGGTACAGTACTGAAGCAGTAGCTTTGTTAATTTTCCTTGGTGCCAGTTTTCTAAGCTGAGAAAAAGTGCACCATCTTATCCATTTTATAATCACAGTCTCTTACAATCCTGCTTCATTTAATGGTCCTGGAAATCACAAATCTACCATTGTCAGGGTATTTCTTTCCACCATGCTAATCTTTCCTTACGTAATTTGTGAAAACCTTTGTATGATTCCATTATTTCCCCAGGGGTGGAAATGAAGAATTGAAAATAAGCTGTGCAGATGATAGCGATCAGGTTATAAAGATGGTTCTGAGAGGGGAAACAAAACAAATGGGATCCTGTTAGCCTTCCCATCTCCAAGTAGGTAATAAATATCAGGCAATACAGGCCACCAGGCAGATATTCTGAGATTGGAGAAACATGCGAAAACTGGAGATTTTACAAGTAGGTTGGGATAATATGACCTGCCCATGCTGCCTTTACCAGCCCTGGGTGGCAGGTTAAAAAAAAAAGTTTGATGAGATTTTGCCAATGACTGTTGGAATATGAGGAGTTAAATAAAGTGTGGGGTCTAACACTATGATTCCCGCAGAGTAACCCTACTGCTCTATATTTTACCCACAACTATGAACAGACCAAACCATTAGAATGGTATGTGGAGCTTTACAACTGGACCTTAGCACCAGAAATGTGCCTGACCTTTTGATATCAGCTTAGGATAAACCAGGTACATTCTGGCTTGATGAAGTTTCTTTTGTTCTAACCTATATGCTGACCCTTCATGCAAATTCTGAGGACCCTCTTGATCTACACTCAGGATCACACTTCTCTCATAAGTCCTACCAATAAATTGCACTCAGTGGAATCCTGGATATAACTGCCTCTTTCATCATTCATTCTGAGCACCTTGAGGTTCTCATACAGTGGGACTAGGTTTTTCCAAAACCTAAGGCTTCATATTTTACCGGGAATTATAATGGTTTTAAGTGATAACAGTTAAATAACAAAACAATACTACCAGAAAGCAAAAATCCCAGTGCTTCCTTATCATTTAGTGTATAGAAATAAAATTTGGAAAATTGAAATATGGCTCAATATAAGTAGTTATCATTATAATTTAATGATACTAATAGTCTCAACACCTAAAAGTCTTTTATTTCATTTGTGTGCCTATGCATGAGGAAAAGGTCAATGAATAGGAATGGAAAAAAGAGGTAGGATGCTTTTCCTTAGAGAATTTGAGAAGCCCATACTGCACAATTTTGTCTCAAGGATGCTTATTTTCCCTTTTTTCTCTTCACACCAAGACTTGGATATTTGCAAATGTGTTATTGTATGACTTATGTAAGAAGATATTTTACTCTAATGATGTAATTACTTTCCATCAGTGTGCATCCTTGCTGTGTTTTCTTGATGATGACACAGGTGCTTCTGTTCTGAGACCAACAAAGCAAAGGTTGTGTGCTTTACCACCTGGAAGCTCTTGGTCTATCGTGTGCAGAGATCATTTGGTTGTTGCATGCGACTGTGTTTTCACTTTGTGTTTAGTTGCAACCATTCCAAAATTTAAACAGGCTTATACTTCAGGTGTTACATTTTAGGGGATAGCATATTTTGGGAAATTTCATCTGCAAAATTTTAGAAGCTGACATTGCTATTAACTTAGAACAAAGTAAAGTTAACATAAATAACTGCATACAAATAGTAAGTATATGAAAATTACTTTAACCAGGCTAGATAAAACAATTTAGCCTCTTTTGAATAGGTATTACTGGCTGAAATTTATAGTAATGAGGCCACAATCAAACTTAACAAACTGAACTTGAGGGACTCAGAAATACTCAGACCTTTCCTGGTAAACAGTGTTTATTTGTACCATCTATCAGAACTGAACTGTAATTATACTTTTGTTCTGGCCCTACTTAGCACATATGGATGCTGATTTAATATAGTTCCAAATATTGTGGAAGAAACAAGTTGAAGTATCTCTATTAATTGTTAAAGCCGATAGACTTCAGGGACAAAATTCTGTTTCTCTGGATATATTAGTAACCCCTAGAAGCACTTGTGTGTCTCCCTTGTGCTTCTCTAGCTTATGGAATCTGGGGTCCTAGTTTATGATTAAGCCTAGAGCCTGATAAATTGTGCTCAATGGCTCCCTTTCTTCTGATTCTCTAGGAAACAGCAGGTTAATGTGCCAGATGGGAGAAAATCCTCCTCTTCCTCCTGCAGCTCTGCAAGAACCTCCGGTCAAAATTTTACTTGTAAATAAATAAAGAGCAAAATAGAAGAGAGAAAAATAGAAAGTTAGGAGATATTCAAACACTTCCCCAAATTATAAATTCCACTGGTTTGGAAATATTTCAATATATATATGCTAATTGGTTTCATTTATACTACTAGTTTATCTTAGTTTGTTAAAAAGAAAGGGTTGTGTTACTATTTGTTTCTTTCTTGTGAGAATCTTTTTATGTTTTATACTCTGAGTAACTACTCTGCAGATAATGAAACACGGTGTAATACTTACTGTTATTTGGTTATTATTTGCTTATGAAATTTAGTTTTATTTATTTTATTGCAATGTAATTGTTTTATTTTCCCTAAAATAAAATAAAGCACCTTAGCTTATAGAAGACTTGAGAAAAAGTAGAATTTTCCTTTCCTTTTCCACTTCATATTCTGTGTGTAATTTAGGTAAGGACTTTCCAAGGTCTGATTCTTAATACTAATAAATTTCCCTGAAAATACACTCTCTATGCCCTTTTCTGTTTTTTGTTACTGTTCTTCCAGTTTCTTAGGTGAGAATCATGTATGGTCAATTAATGAAAAGTATGTCTTTCAGTAATACCTGTGAAGCATTTTATTCCATGAGGTAAAGAAATTGGTAGGTTTCTGGACCACATAAACATGAATGAAACCCTTTTAGGTGTTTACAGTGCATTTGGGTAGTCAGATATAATGAGGTGTAAGTCACAACAGCTCTAAGACAGTGAAAGAAATCCTGAGCTGTAACTTGGTCAGGACATTGGATGCAAGGAGAACATCAAAGGGAAGAGTAGAGTGGCAAAATACATCTTGAAACAATTGGCAGTTTTATGATGAAGTAAAAACTACCAAACCTGATATATTAATTATGCCAAGGAAAAAATGACTGCCCATACAGGTTATATGATTAAAAATTTAACATATAAATATGTGTAAACATCTTTTTTTTTGATACCAGGGATCAGACTGAGGACCTTGTGCTTTGTGAGGCAGGGGGCAGAATTATTGAGCTAAAACCTGGGCCCTGTAAACATCCATTTTAAAGGCATAGCTAAGCAATTCAATTGCAAGACCCAAAATAGTAAGGAACTCTGTGTATCTTTACTATGCTGTGTGGTCTGAACCTAGAAGAGTTCTTAGCTTGGGAGCCAACTCAGTACACACTAGTTCCAATAATGAATGGAAGAATGAACAGGGACAGTGGGGTCAAGTGATAAATAATGAGGATTTTTGAGTCTTCAGGCTATAATGAAAATATGAAAAATGTCTGACATTTTCATATGCTCAAGAGTCAGAATTTTCTAAGTTTCTTTTAGAAAACATCATAAAGAAAAAAAGTTTTCATATGTCTCCTTATTGCATTTGAGTTGTCTGTGAGTCAAATTTTAGAAAAGGAGATGGGAAGTAGTTTACACTTAGGTGTATTTTATTCTTTTCTACCTCACTACAAAGTCAACAGCTCATACTATATTGACAGACTCAGAAGGGCCAATTAAAAGGCCTAAAACCAGAAAATCAGACCCTCTACATACATATGGTAGTCTTTTACGGTTGCAATAAAGTCTAGAAAGATGCTAATTATGGAACTCTCATGCCCTGTCTCTGGTACAAATTCCAACTCTGGAGGTCTTTCCCTGCAAAAGAATTTTCCTGAGAACACCACGTGGGAGTGGAGACTGAGAGGTAATGGCCAAGTTTGGGAAGATGTTAAAAGCCATATTTTCACCTGTTACTTATGATTCAATATTGCCAAGTTAAGGATCAAGTTTTTAAAATCTTTTTTTGGTAACTGATTAGCAAGTGCTAAGCCATGAATCTATGGATTGGAATCTTAACTCTGTAGTTATCTTCTTATGAAGATAGAGAACACTGTGACTAGGGATCTGTGTTACATTGCTTGTCCAAAGCCACAAAACACTATTTTTAGAAATTCTCAGTCTCAGAAAAGTTTATTTTTTATGTATAAAAGGTATTATTATTTTTTGATTATCTGCATACAAGACCTTACTTAAGGTAGAAATTATGTCTTTTTAATTCACCATGTAGAATTCAATGAATGGCAATTAAATTAATAAATGAAGAGATGTAATCTGTTTTGTTTTGCTGGTAATATTTAAATGAAAATTAATAAAACTGAATTAGAAATTAAGATCATTTCCATACGTACAAAATTACAGGAGTTATACAAAAATTGGCTTTATCAATGGTCTAAATAGGGGATACAAGATAGCTATGCTGACTATATTAGGCAAACAACTTCTCAGTTTTCCTTTGGTCTGCAAAAACAAGTTTAATGCATGTAAGAGTTATATATACCACATAATAAATTTTATTATCAAATTCTGTCTTAAAAAGGGGACTTTTATTAATGAGAGGAGTCAAGTGATGTGCTCTATATACAGAGAGAGAGGACATTAATAAAATCAAGATGATTTGATTCTCAGACATATCTTACACACCTGATGTGCTGACAGATAATTCTCAAGTCATGTAATTATCACAGCATAAAGGAGGAATGTTTATGAAGTCAAGGTCATTTATAATGTAAAACAAAATGGTCTCAGCATGTCCATTATGAGCAAATGCTGAAACATTACTCATTAATGAATATTAATTACACATTGAAACCTGGAATTAAATAGTGAAAAAGAGGAACTGCTGCCTAGATTCAGGAAGAATAGTCCCCAGGCAGTAGTTTGATAGTTGATCTGCGTTTTCAGTTATTTTAGTGTTTTAAATATCTGTGCTGCAGATATTTGGATAACTTTGCTTTGCAGAAGTAGAAGGTACTTTACAGCTCTAGAATGAGAATCAAAGAAGTACCTGTAAAATTGCAACCTCATTACGAAGCTGGCTTTCTTGTTTAGTTGGAAATCGTAATTTGTCAATGATTTTAATAGCTACATCTCTTCCTGTTTTACGATGTTTTCCTTTAAAGTAAAAATGAAAAACATTAGCATTATTAAATATTAATATTAAAGAGCGCAAAAATTTGTAAGGACAGTTATGAAAATGATAAAAATATTCCACTGAATAACATTTCTGAAGAATATTGACTTATATTCATAAAAATTTCACCTCTTAATGCATTATTCTAAATCAAATATGTGTGCCAAAATTAGCCACAATTTAGAACATAAAAGAAGTGGGCCATAAAAAGCTATAAGTATGCAGTAGTCTAATATATCAACAGTCTTATATTTTCTCTTAAAAACATATATTTTAGAAATAGGACGTTGATATGCTTAGTAGAAAAATATTCACACCACCAGGAAAAATGCCTTAGTTAAGAAAGTATAATTTTAAAGTCTTGATATGCTAATTTATATTATAGAGAAAAGCATTACATGAGTATCCAAGTTTTTGACTTGCCTAGGGCACAATGGGCAAAGGAAAATTGTCTTGGGCTGCATGTGAAATATATTATATAGTTAATGTGTACAAGAAATGAAACTTCCTTTTCAAAAATACTTTTATTTTAATACTGAAACAAAGTAGCAGAACAAATGCCAAATTCAATAATTAAATAAGATAATGTATGTGTCTGCTAAACAGCAATAAATACCTGTCTTCTTAGGCACACACGTATGTAAGTAGACTGAAATACTATGATGGTAATGGATGCTTTTTACTAGCCGTGTTGCACACACACATGTAACCTCAGATACACATGGATTTCGATGTAACTGAATGTGGCAGGCACAGTAGAAGGAGTTAGCACCGCACTGCGGCCACCCCTACATAGCATTCCACTGCCACTTATGCAGTCTATACTCAAGCACTCTGTCACTGAGACATGAAAAATATAGCTAAAAATATCACATAATAATGTTAAAAGTGCACAATTTTGTAAGACCACATTACTAGCTGTCCAGGGCAATTGTGTTACCCCTGGGCCATTGGTCTGACAGACCTTCAATAGAGTCCTGGTCTTGTCATTGACTAGCAGTGAAACCTCAATCAAATCATGTGATCTTTCAGGATTTTAGTTTTCTTGTCTTCAGTGGTACCCCTGTGCTGATTAGGTGAAAGAAAATATATAAAGAACAAAAGTGTCTAGTTAACTATGTACTCAAAGTCATTTTATTTTCATTACCACTTTTATCTATACTATACTCCATGTATCTTGCATGACCTTTTATGGGGTCTATGGGGACCCCCAAATTCTTAACTTCTATGCTACTATACTGTAGTAAGTACAGACTATAGTGGCATTAATTGAATCTGAAAATATAAAATGAAAATGGAAATAGAAAATAGATTTCAAAAGTTTTAGTCATACATTTGAAATTCTATTATTTCAATATTTGCTATAAATCTGGTGTTCCTTCACCCTACATCCTTTTCTCACTATCCATTCTCCCTCCTTGGCTACTGCTTTCCTTTACTACCACACTGCCTTGTTTTGCGACCTCTACTTCCTTATCATCACCTTTTACTCTGACTTGCTATGCTCTTTATCTCAACTCCAGCATTTTATGACTACTGCTGTCTACAAGACCACAGCTCATTTTATCTAGATTCCTCTATCACTATAGGACTTGGCTTTTTTTCTGAAAATCTGTTCTCCTCTGCTTCATCCCATGCGTCTGGTCTTAATATTTTAGTTTTCTGTGTGCAGGCTTCCTCCTATGCATAGTCTTGCAGTGTTGATATTCCAAATTATCTGGCACTTGTTGCTCTTTCTAAAAATCTCATTTGTCATCCCTGCCTCACTCTCGACCAATGTACATGTATGTATATTTATCATGCACCTCTCTCCTGTGATTTCACTTTTTACACATAACTGTTGCACTGTAGAACAATAATCTAATATTTGGTCTCCCCTGTTACACCAGCAAAATAGTTGTTGACTCGTTGACAAATCTTTTATTAAAAAAAACTAGAGTATTTTTATGAGAATCAAAGTGACCTTGTAAATCAGAATAGAACTTAGTTTTAAAATTTAAACATATGACATATGATGACAAGTAAAATTGAGGGAGTCCTTACGATTATTTCAGAGCACTTAGCCTCACACAGAAAAGACAATTTGTAACTTACAGTAAGAAACTGAAACTTGTGATGTCATTTTTATTGAGCAGGTAAACCATTAGTATTAAGTGTTATCTAAGGTTGAATAATATCCTTAAATAGGCTAGAATTTAAAACAGAAGTTAAAATAAATTCCCAAAGGCTTGACAATAAGACAAGAGGTAAAAACCTAGTATTTTACTTCAAAAATTAAAAGAAGTCGTTACAGTAAAACAGATATATTGTTAAAGGCGTTAGAAAGTTAAAGAAATTTTTGTCCAGTTAACAAAAATGGACTTCTGTAGGTGTTCTGATCAAAGATAGAGCGAAGAAAACAGTACAAATTTGTTTATGAACTGTGACTTCCTTGCTTTTTAATGTTTTGCCTAAAGAAAGCAAATTGCTTCAATATTGTACATAGTTTGTCAATATTTAAGTGAAATAAGTTTTTTAAGAGTAAGAAACTTTCTCTTATAAACAGAAATACATCAGTTTTTCAACGAATGATTATCTCAAGAGAAATTTTAAAAGGTAAAATATGGAGGCATACACATATATACACAAAGGTCTTGCTTTTTATTTCTTTCTAGAAAATATTATTTGTGTGAACTAACCTACCTCCATAAACAATTCCAAACTGTCCAGAACCCAGTACTTCATCAGGAAAAATCTGATACACTGTGCTGATGTCCTATGAGTACAAGTCCAAGGAAAAACAAAGATGAGAGGGAACAAAGCTTTATTCCTAACAAATCATATAATTCTATTTAAACATATTATAAATATTTTGAATATTTCAAAAATAATTGTAAATACTTCATAAAATTTCATTGACTATAATGTTCAAAGCATTTTAATTAATGTAATATTGTGAAAACGACTCTGATCTTGAGTGCTAGAGGTTTTCCAATGTGTTATCAAATATGTTTTAATAGAGAGACACGAAACTCCAGAATACACAATGTCATTTAAGTATGCAGAAAGGGAGTTGCTAAATAAAATCGGTATTTAGAAATTCTATGAAGTGTTTGTGGATCCCAATCACATGTCTGAGGAACTCCTGCTGTGCCCCAGTTAGTCACCCACATCCAGATGAACCTAAGCAGGGAAAAAGAGGGGCTGTGGCCCCCTTCGTGATGCAGAGAAACTATAGAAGAATGACAGCCCACTACGGGTCTTGTCTGGGAAGCAGCTAAACAATTCCATTTTTATCATTTCTGGAGGTAAAAAGTTCTGAAACTCTCTTCTTTTCTTGTCGAAATAATAATTGGAGAACAAAGGATGGTTTTAATCTACGTTGTGATTGACTGCTGAAGAGTTCATTTAACACTATGAAGTTGTCTACTTCTAATTCCTCTTTGACTTTTTGTTTTATTTATGAAAATTTAGTCAGGGTTGTAAAGATATAGTAGCAATGAATAGAGCTTAAGCAAGTATTCTTTTAAAAGCAAACTCAAATCAGTGTTGCCAAGGCATAAACTGGTTTCTTTTGGTCACAGGTATAGTAGGAAAAATAGAGCAAAAGCTTTGAGTCACTAGAAGGAAGTGAAAAAGGCCTTATTACTTTTTGGCTATGGATACTGACAATGTAACAAAGCAAACATGATAGTTATAACATGTCTGATCTTTAATTTTCATGAATGAATAGAAAGAATGGATTTGGTTGGAACAGGTGATTAGGGTGCCAGACTGCGGACCCATGAAGTCAGATTTATGCAAATTTCTTGAGGTCTGCTTGGTACTGTAGCTGCAAGAGGGTTTACAATCCCCGTATTTGACAGTAATCCTAGGTACAAGGAATGAGAACAATGGCATGGTTAAGCTACCAATACAAATCAGTGAATTTCTTTTATCTATGTATTTATTTTATTGTGTAGCATTGACTATTAAAATTCCAATATCAAGGACTGGGGATTAGAGATCAGTGGTAGAAGGATTGCTTTCGTGGCATGTACCAGGCCCTGAGTGAAATCCCTAGTATTACAAAAAAATATGAGAAGGGTAAATATGTGAAAAATCAAGTATTACACCATAACTGCCTATCTTCTGGGATGAAAATAGATAAATGTTGCTACATTGTAGATCAGATTATAGCAAAATTACAAAACAAACATAATGCAATGTTTCTAAAATCTTATGGAAGAAAAATATTCAGTAGATACTATTTTACTTTCTAGAAAACACTGAAAAATTAAAACCATAGATTAATAAAAATCTATTTTATATTCTTATTTTCTAATAATCACATTGCCAAGTTTGGTATTAGTATGTACATACTCACCACATTTTCTTGAATCTGGCAATTTGATACTGAAATGCTCACAGAAATATCTTCTGCAAATGCATGTTGAAAATACAAACACAAAGATGTCAGTTAGAGAGGTAATAGCAAAATAAATAAAAATCAATCCTACAGGATTGGATTTAAATACATCATAGTAATTTCGATTAGGACATTTATTTGCCCTTAAAACTATAAACTCATTCTATATTTGGTTTTAAAAAATAGTATTTTGTCCGTTTAGGAATCAGAGGACTTGGGTTCAAATATTGATCTCTCTAGAGCAATTTCTTTACCTGTAAAATAGGCAAATCATTAACTTATTGGTCTTGTTTTAGGCATTAAAATAGAGATCTCAGGTAAAGTGAAAAATGATCAAGCCAAAATAATCATAAACATTCTATTATTGTGTTGGCTGTAGAGATAAACAAAAATTATGTTAGATCAGCAGATAGCACACTATAAGTTGCAAAAAGGGTAATTCACAGGTTTTATTATTAATAATCATTACGCCATTTATAATGACACTTTTATACAGACAGTCCTCTAAAATTCCTTTTTACAATTCATCCTCAATACTTTATCCTGGTTGCATGTTGGCGGACTTGATCTCATTTTACTAATGAACAGAGATTTATTCCTGGGATAAAATTATCAAGAATTACTGACTAGTTCTCACACTAAGTGCCCAGCCTAGAATGTCATGTTAGATGACTTTGGGGAAATATATTAATTCCTGTTTGTGGCATTCTAGATCAAGCTTAAACTGAGTAGATGACTTTTATGAACAAATAGCTCTAGAGATCTATAATTGCCTATAGAGATCTACAATTGTAGTAGCTAATGTAAAGTGGCCGTGGAAAATTAAATCAATCATGCTGGAGTCTGAACTCATAAATCTGTAAAAAAAAAAATTAATAAAAGATAAAGACAGTGGAGCAGCTTCTACTTAGAGACACCAATGTTTTCCAACATCCTAAATCCACTGCAAGGTCTATTTCTTCATTTGTTCTTCGGAAAGGCCGAATGCTTATTTACTGAGCCAGAGGTGGGCAGACCAAGCTTCATGCCAGGAAGGAAAAAGGCAGACTTACTGTGCAAGTTGGTTCCTGAGCCCAGAGAGGAGCCCTTGGGAATGACGGGCATGAGCGCATGTTGGATGGCCATTTCCCACCTCCTGGCCACATCTGCACCGACACCACTGGTGAGGACACTGCTATTTGGTGGGGGGCTGGAAGGATTGACTGTATCTTCTCCCACATAATACACTACATTTGTTGTAGTGATTTCAAAACAGTGAGGATTGGCTCCATTAGGAATTAATGCTGAAGTTTTTGCTGCTTCCAGAGATAAAATTTCTGATAAAGGAATTTCCTGTGGAAGAAAGAGTGTCCTCAATGTAGGATTTCAAACGCATGCAAACTTTTAATTGAACTTCATGCCAGGAACATGCGAGAAATGACATTATAGTCATTTATATAAAATATTTTTATAAAATGAAGTAATATTAATAAAATTCAAAAATATTTTGATAATAGGAAGTCTTAGTATCACTTTTTTCTAGAAATTAAAGTTTCTTTTTTTTGGTACCGGAGATTGAATTCGGGACCTTGCATTTGCAAGGCAGGCGGCAGAACCACTGAGCTAAATCCGCAGCCCACAAGTTACTTTTTAATAATAATCATATGTCAGGAATAAGCATTATTAAAAATAATGGTTTTGAATCGTCATCAAAATCCAAGACTTGGAACATGAATAATATTTTAAATGGTGAGGCAAAATGATGACATTTTTGAAATGCATTTGGGTTTATAGCACAATTTTAAAATGCCAACTATATAAAGTACTGAAAGTAAGCATGATTTAATTCAGTACATGTTAGTGTAAACACAAGTGAATAGATTTAGTGAGGAAAAAATTACAGCACTTGGTCTTTTACAAATACAGTTGTTTTAAAAACCATATAAACATTAAATAATTGCCACATTGTCTCCTAGGAAGTATGAAGTGACTAAAAAATAACCTTTAAAACAAAATGCTTAATTGTCTGTAGTAGCTAATGTAAAGTGGCCATGGAAAATTACATCAATCATGCTGGAGTCTGAACTCGTTTTAAAGAAGCAAGTATCTACTATTTCCATTTCGAGTTTCTTTTGGAGTTGTGTTTTACTGGGTCATTTATTATGCCACATCTGTGTTATTTAATGTAGAGAGATAGAAAGAAAATTGCTGCCAAGTACTTCTCTAGAGGAAAGTATTCCTTATAAATATTGGCAAGCATGAAGAAATCATACAATGTTTCTTAATTTCCAGTGATGTGCTGGATATAATGGATAGCAGGAATTTACTTTTGGTTCATCTGCTGTGACCACTGATTTCCTTGTTAAATCACACAACTGTGCTAAAGTATTCAATTAAACTTCCCCTCCTTCCTTCTTTGTACCATCCCTTAGAGCCGAGCTGCAAGCACGCCCCAGGAAAATGTGAGATTCACAGATAAAGCAAGAGGTTACAATGAGATTCTTAAGAAATCTGGAAACTATAGACAAGAAAAAATATCTCCCAGAGGAAGCACAGACAGAGTCATGTCTGTTGGACATATTTCATATTTCCGACACTCTACACGCTCATGAAAAAGCAGGAAAGGACACTGAACTACAATCAAAGAAAGAGCCACATTTACCTTGTAGTACCTGCTTCCTGTGTCATTTTGAAAGAGTGTGATGCATTTGCTATCCAATCTCCAATAGTGCCGTTTCCGCTGAAACAGAAGTTAGATTCAAGATCTCTTGAAAGCTTTAAATATATCCTAGATTGATAAAATAAGTATATTTTCTCAATGGGAAAATAGAAAATGGTGGTGGAAAATGTATGGACTTTGATTAAGATAAACACACTCAATTTGACTCTAGAAATTCACTATGTAGCAAATGTTGTGCGATGTGTTTCTGCATCTACATTAGACAGTCATGAGTAATAAAGAAGCTAATGTATTGGCACCCAGGGAAGTACCTGGCCGTCAGTATGTGCACAGTCAATGGGAAATATCATTTTAAAATTTGACTGCTTGAAGAGCTAAAGGTGTATTTATAGTCTGTAATAAAATAAGGCTTAGTAGGAGGTGTAATGTTTATTCAAGCTTATTATTTCAAAACATAGGAAATGTCATGCTGTTCTAGCCAGGTATTTTGGCTTCCATTACCAATAGAAGAATTCTGAACATTACAACAGAACTAAAGAATATTTTGCTGGATGGCATCTTGACTCCATAGTAGCAACTTAAAGTTAAACAAATGCATCAAGTAAATCTACCTTCTCTTAAGTTCACTCCATATCTAACAATTTGGTGATAAAGTTCTTGTTCAACCTAGGTAAATCTTTCATGATTTTAGGATATGACACACATGCACGTGTGTGTATTTTCATATTTTTTAGACCCAGCGCCCTCCTAACATTATTTTTGGCTTTATATGCAACCAATCTTAGACTAGTTAAATATATTAAATATATATCAAATATCCTACAACCTGTCAAAGAAGAACTAGATAGTATTCAGTTGAGTTTCACAGTAAGTGTGGATGTTATCTTTTTCCAGCAAGAAGCCTGAAATTATAGATAGATCAATTAGGATATTTATAGCTGTCTATTATCTAAAGAAATGATGGATAAGAGCAAATTAGAAAAGGACTATCAATGACTGAGAAATCAGCCTTTCAATTAGTTTAACTTTGATATGTGGATCAAACTGTTCTCTGGCTTACACATATACACAACCTCATTCATCAACCATTACAAAAATTTGGAAATGTAAATGACTCTAAGTACGGGACTACTATACTCCTGGACTTTTACTATTTTAAGTGAACAAGTAAAGATTTAAGAAGTAATCAATAATTCCAGCACTCAGGAGGCTGAGGCAAGAGGATTGCCATAAGTTCAAGGCCAGCCTGGGCTACACAGTAAGTTCAAGGACAGCTTGAACAACAAAGTGAGACCCTGTCTCAAAAAACCAAAAAAAAAAAAAAAAAAGGAAGAAGTAATCAACATTCATCTGTTATCTTTCCTCACTCCCTAAAATGCCTAAAATTCAGCATTCCTTTTATAATTCTCTACCACTGAGGAGTACTATCATGATTTAAATCTGGACTGTTCCCCTAAAGGCTCATGTGCTCTGAGGTGGGGCTTTTGGAAGGTAACTGTATCACTGGGATGCTAAGCTCATCAGTGGATTAGTCTACTGAGAAGTTCAGAGCTGAATGTGCTATTAGGAAGGGGGATCTGGTCAGAGAAAGTGGGTCACTGAAGGTGTGACCTGGAAGGGTTTATCTTCATCTCTGGCTCCTCCTTTAGTTCTCTGCTTCCTGGCTACCATGAGATGAGCAGCCCTTCTCCACCTAGGCCCTCTCACCATGCCCTTTCTGCCTTGGAGCCAGCTCACCACGGACTATAACCGAGGCCCAAAATAAATCACTTCTCCTTTAAGTTGTGGGTGTCTGGTATGTGTCTTAGCAATGAGGAAAGTGATGAAGAACAGTGCTCGGAAAGCCATGCTGCAGCTTTCCTGACTACTGGAAATAACAGCTGGACATGCAAGTTATCTGGAGATCGGTTCAGTAATCAAGGTAAATAATTTTGTTTTCCTAAAATGGTTTTCTACGTTATTTTTCTTTTGCAATGTCTCTACCTGATCCTACCCCATGGGGCATCCCATAGTCCTGAGAGGGTGCCAGCAGCAGCAGCTTCTCTGATCACAGTCAGGACCCGTGAACTGCTCGCTTTCTGTGAATCTTACCAGTGTGTCCTTGCTGGTGTAGTGGACCATCCACCCTTCCTTCATCACGGAACTGCTTTTCCTCTTTGTGTGCTTGATAGACTGCACCACCCTCATGAGTGGGATATTGTTGCTTGTAGATGGACTTGAAAAGTCAAAATATTGTAAGAGAGAAATGTTCTCAGATTCATATCTTTTCTTGAATAAAACCTTATTTCAATTATGTCAAAGTGAAAGTCAAAAAACTTCACATCTCATTTTCATTGAAAGGTACTGGCAGAATAGCACAGTTCAGAAAATGGGCTACTTGGAAGAATGATGGGCATTAAATGTACATTTTAAAGATCTCAACATAGGGTAATAAGCACCTTGTTTCAGGTGGACCTGAAGGGAGTTCAGTCTTCCGTCAAACAGCAGATTGCTATCAATGTATCAAAGCCAAAATATTTCATACATGAAAGCTTAGTTGCTTATTTATTACATGTTATATGTATATGGTCAATCATCTACAGATTATATTTTGCAAAATGAATTTCAGTCACTGAAGAATTTCTTTAAAATTACAAACTGTCTTGTTAACTGTTTTTTACATAATTATTATCCATGGAATTATGCTGGTCTCTCAGTCCCCTTCATGAGAGAGTCCCTACCACATGCCTCTCTCTTTCTGTCTCTGTCTCTTACCACCTGTTACGGTTGAGATCTAACGTGTCCCCCAAGTGTCTTGTGTGTGTGGAAGGTGACTTGATCCCGGGGGCACTGTGCTCATCAGTGGGTTCATGCACTGAGGAGTTCAGTAGCTGAATGTGCTGATACGATCTGGGGCCCGGTTGGAGGTGAGTCACTGAGGGCAGGACCTGAAAAAAATATTTGTGTTCCCAACTCCTGCAGCCATTCCCATCTTTTTCTTTTTCTTTCTTTTTTTTTTTTTTTGGCACTGGGGATCGGACTTGGATCCTTGCAGTTGCAAGGCAGGCAGTGGAACCACTGAGCTAAATCCCTAGCCCTATTCCCCTCTCTTTCTACTTTCTGCCTACCACACTTGAGAACCATTTTCATCATGCCCTTGTGCCATCCCGTTTCTACCTTGGAACCAGCCAACCATGCACTTAAAACTGGGGGCCAAAATAAAATGCTTGCCCTTCATGTTTTGGGTGTAGAGTAATTTGTACTAGTAAAGGGAAAATAACTAAGACACCTTCCCTCACCCGTGCCTCCTCATGACCCCAAATCCTTACATACTAGAGAAATTTATACCCTTCACAAGGAAGTTAGGTAATAAGACTAATATCCAATATTTTAAAATGTTTACGTGCCATTAAATGAAAAAAAAAACTTGTCACTACATTTCTCTACTCTTGTGAACAATTTTAGTCTGTCAATGAATTTGACATTTGTAAAATGGACACAAATGTTGCACTATGCTTTATAGTATAAATTAGAGGCTGGGAAAGTTTTTTTGTAAAAGACTAGGTAATAAATATTTTAGGCTTTATAGAATATGTAACTCTACTGTTGTAGTATAAAAGCAGCCATAGACAATATGAATGGGCATAGCTATATTCCAATAAAATGAATTACAATACAGGCAGCAGTCCAATTTGGCCTGACTGTGCTAACTCCTGATAAAAAAAAAAAAGTGAGGACAAGCCAGTGGCAAAAAAGTACAGATAACATGAGAAATTGTACTTCAGAAATGAGCAAAAGAACAGTAAGAAAGGTATAGGCTGAATGTGATATTTATAATAGGGCTGAACCATGGAATAGACAGAAACTGCTGGGGCTGAGAGCCCTACATATTTTCACACAATGAACTCTGAATTACTGTTAACTTAGCAGTATGCTTGTGAATGGCAAATATGATCATCACTTACATGCCAAGGAAAATGGGTCTGTGGATGAGGCAGTGCTGGGAAGGAGCCAAACTACACTTCTTCTAGGGAACCTGGACCTCTTAACTCTAAGGATACTCATCCACAATTCAGAGGTCATTCATAATGAAACTAGACACATACTTCAAATTTCTTTCTAGATTGAAATACCAGAGCTTAAAAGGTAAATACCGCATGGGTTCCACTGTTGGGTTGAGGCTGGCATTTGTGCTCTCACCTGATGGTTCTGTTGGAGTCCTCCTGGTCGGGGTCTGCATCCTGCATTTCCCCACTGTCACTCTGGCCCTCGGCCATGGCCATCTCCGCATCTTGGACCATTGCCTCCTCCATATCATCCATAAGCCCACTGTTTCTTTCACTGTCATTATCATCACTTCCTTCTTCCATGACCACATCAGATTCTGCCCCAGGGCTCAGCAAATCTAGAAAATTGTTTTGACCCATGAAGATAAGTCTGGAATCTTGGAGCCAGAGCTTAAGAGAAAGGCACTCCTAAAACAAATCAATTGGAAACCCTAAAAAAAGGCAGTCCTGTGAAGAATTTCTCTTTTCACTTTTCATTTTAGTTCCTAAGTATATGAATGTATGTGAGGGTGAATATGTAATCTTTTGAGGCAGACTCTTATTTTCCATATCCCTAACCCTAAAACATGACAAGTCATGGAGAGCTTTGGAAGGAAGCCAAAGACAGAAGCACAGCATTGGGAGGCAAAGTGATACCAGACACAAGTGAACAGGAAACTGATCATATTTCACAGCACAGCTCTTGTGGGAAAACGAAAGACAGGGGAAGGTGATGGAAAATTTTGCATAAAAGACAATTCAGGGTCAATGACTCTTACTATTCCAGTAACTTTTAAAGTCATGGATTCCAACATATTAAATTGGTCACAGAAGCTGTAGCTTTTAAATACCTAAGATACTGGATACTTGAATATTGAATTCTATTGTTAGGTACAGCAGTTGGTCTTAATGCAAAAATTTTAATTATTTTACTTATACCAATTACTTATTTAAAAATTAGAGAAACAGGTCACTTAGAGTCTCTGGCTTGCCAAGTTTGGAAAATTCACATTTCGTGGAATTTTTCTGATTATATGGGAAAATGCAATTTCAAAATATTCAACATCAAACACAACTATTTCCCTTTAGTTATAGCTATCAAGTACATGCTGACATTCCCTAGGATCAAACAAAGTCAATATTACATGCCACATAAAATGGGAAAACTGCCAAGTTTTTAATTTTGACAGCTAATTCACAAATCTCCATTTCAGAAATCGATGTGTTTGAGAATGTTTCCTAGACAGCAATCCTTTCTTCTTCCTTCTCCAAGAATATATTTTCTTTTCTAGAGAAGAAAATCCTAGAGCAAAGTAAGTTATTCATTCTTCAGCTTTTTAGTGACAAAGATATTCAACTTGTGTCTTTGGTCTTTTACAGCCATTTTTCTTTCCAGACTGGAAGACCGCTATCAGACTGACAGTACAAAGTAGTTCACTATCTGTGGAAAAAGCCCAGGGTTCTAAGCCAAATATTTTGATAGCAATCCACTAAAATAATACCTGAGAAGAAAGTGGGAGCTATTCCTTTAGGACTTAGCATTTTTTCTTGGAGGAGTGCTTCAAAGTCAATTTACATAGTTTTCCAAAAAAAAAATTTCAAACATAGAAAAAGGTAAATTTTTTTAATTGGCCATTTAAAGTTTTTCTTACTTTTAAAGATGCAGGTTAATAATCACAGATATAATGGAAATAGTAACTGGGCAGAGGATAGAAATGAATGATTATTTCCTGATGGGCCTGTGTCTGTGATCTTTTCTGTGGTCAGCAGACGGGGAAGAAAGTTAACTTTTATTGTGATATTGGGTTGAGGACAGAGAAATAGAGAATGAGAGCTAGAGCCTGTAGACATCTTAATGATTCTGAACAAATTAGGATAAAACATAAAATATAAAAGCTAGGAAACAAATTGTGGACATCCAAGTTTACAATATTAGCTATTCAACATGCAAAGATGAAGACCCTTTCAGCTGGGCATGGTGGCACACACCTATAATCCCAGCAGTCTGGGAGACTGAGGTAGGAGAGTCCCACATTTGAACCTAGTCTGGAGCAACTTAGCAAGTTTAGCAAGACTTTATCTCAAAATATTGCAAAGACACTGGGCTCAAGCCCCATGGAGGGGGGAGGGGTGTGCTTTTTGGTTATATCCAAACTTGATGAGCTGAAAAGGATGATTTTTCCATTGTACAGAAGAAGCTCTGATCATAATTTACTTTAGGCTGAGTTGTAAACACTGAACCAAAAATAAAAGTAAAAAAACCTTGCTAAACCAATGGCCACGCAGTTTACTAGTGAAGAAGCAAAGCAGAGACATGACTTCTGATCTTTACCTACCTCCATTGATGGTCACTTCGCCCAGGCAGTTGTTGGGTACTTTTTGTGCACAACGTTTATGACAGTTGAATCTGCAATCTAATCATAATTATTTTGAAACAAAACAAACAGAAACTAGAAATTCATCAGAAAGAGAAGTTGTGACACACACAAAAAAAATTTCACATGCATGATGATTAACTTTCGGATCAAAGATTGGCTGGTGACAAAGGTGACAAGGGCTTCCTTACCTTTGCACTGCAGGCCCTGCCTGAAAAGACCCTTGAGGAGCTTCTTGCAGTACTGGCATACCGTGGGCCGAGTGTAGGAATGGATGACGAACGTGTGCGGCACTTTAACCTTGAACATCAGCATCTTGTCGAGCTGAATTGGTCTTCCAATGTATGACTGAGAATTTGACCTCTTTTCTCGACCAATAAATGACTCTGATGGTGACTTTTGCTACATGTTTAAAAAATAATAAAGGACAATATGACACCAGTATTGGATTTAAAAATATATGTATTCTAAAGAATCATTTTGTTTTCTGTTCCATATGAAATAATCTAAACTATGTTTCTGTTAAATAATGTAATTTATTAACCTCTTACTTCCTATTTGAATTAAAATATTTGAACCTGATTTCTAGGTCTTTTTATTGTTTTTTACTTTATAAATTAATTTAATTACAATGAGAAATACAAAGGTGATAGCAAATAAAACATGGACCTTAATCTCCCTGTACACATTTCCTCATTGGCATTTTCTTGAGTACTATATGCACATGGCTAGAAAATGCAAGCACTTCAGAAAGAGAAAACGAAAAACAAATACTTCTGTTTTCCCTATATAATATTGCTGAAAAATGTCTACATTTCTTTTGGATTCCCTCAAGGAAAATGATTAAATATGATTTTAAATTATTTCTCAAGTATATAAATAAGAAAAATATTAAAATTATACTATAATTTTTATAATAAAAACTAACTTTTGGACTCTAAAAGGCACAAAATACTGATATTTTGGGTAATAATTATCTCTATGCACTCTCCCCTCATTTTGGAATTAATGAACTCAATATATAGGCTTTTAAAATTAAATGAAATAAAATTAACCATTATTTTAATGTTTTTGAACAATCTCATGGTATCTCTTGAGAGGATGCAAATGTACTTGGGACATTCAGAAAAAATGTATCTGGGAATTACTAGAATAAAAGGTGACCTGGCTTACTTCTTAATAATTAGAACACACATTTCATTTGCTAAGCACCTATTCTACAGTAATAACTATATTAAGTTCCTTAAAAGGGAGAACTTGTTATCTTCAATTGAAGCATCTAAATTCATAAAGTTTAAAAACATTCCTTAGGTCAAATGCTAGTAAATAGTGCAGCCAAAACATGAAGCTACACTTTTTAAAAAAATCCTCTAGAGGCTTATTGCTTGCTACTTCACTGTTTTTCTGCCTTCTGCCTGCCATAAGTTGTTTCTTCCCTGCAATGGCCTTCTCTCATCCCACTCTTCTTGAAACCAGCTGATTATGGACTGAAACCTCTACAGTCTGTGAGCGAGCTACAATAAAACTCTCCTCCTTAAAAAAAAAACAACCCTCTACAGCTGCTGTATTATTACCTTACTCATTTAATTCCTATTTTGCCACAATTACTGACAAGGAGAAAAATAAATCATACTTATATATGATTTCCAATGACTTCAATCTCTGTGTGACCAAAAGGTAATAACACTTATTAAATGGGAAAACTTTGATTTGCAGATTTAATAGCTTCAGTAAAAAGAGAGTTGGGTTGAGGCTCTCTATAAGGATATTACATCTAGAATTACATTTATAATTATAATTCAGTAAAGGAAAAGTATAAATCATAATTATTCTGGAAACCTTAATTCCTGCAGGGAAGCCCATGAACCTTATAAAGTTTGGCAAAAACGAATCATGAATATATTTAAGAAATACTTGCAGTGGAACTGAAGAATAATTAATTTCATAAAGTTAGGTCCCTGTTCTAATGTCCTTTAGTAACTGTAGCCAATGGGCCAGTACTAAGTATAGATTAAAATGAAAGTAAAATGGTTGGAATGTTTCAACACAGCAAAAGATGACCCAATGTTACACACTTTTAGCCAACTTAAAAAATTCTCAGACTTGGAAAATCCTACAAAAATCTGGCCAATTCATTCTTCACTTATTCTCTTTAACTTAAGGTACTTAATTCTGGGCTGTGTTAACAGAGCCAGTTTGACATACGACTATTTACTATACCTTTGAACAAATTCACTTAGAAGAGCAATAAAGAGTCTAGAATCTGACAGAGTATTTTCCTCTCATCCAATATGGTGTCATTCAAATAAACACTGCCATAAACTGCAAGAGCCAGAAGTTATTTCATTTATTACTTTCAAGACAGGATTATGTAAGAAATTTTGGTTTAGGGAAAAGAGATTGGCTATCTGTCATCACTTTGTGGCTCTGAGACTGTGCTACCTACATATTCCAGTAGCAATCAGAATCACACAACCGCAACAAAGTAACAATTCAAAAACTACATAACTCAGTGTCAGAAACTGATTTAAAGGGGATGAACAAGGTCCTAACGTTTATGACATTTTAAAATTTGCGATCAGTTAGCAACTGAACTAGAAATGCTTATTATTACTTTGTGTAGTTCCAGATAAAATTAATCATTTTCAGTATGATCTGTTTCTAAATGGAAAAACAAAGTTTTGTGTTTTTTTTTAAGTTTTTAAAATCATGAGACAAAGTGCACATACATGGAAATTTACTGTGGGCAGAAGACTTGAGTTGTTTAATTTTACCAGACAGCAAACGCCTTGGGAAAGAGAGGGCATGTGAAATTTTATTTGCAGTATTATTTGAAGCATACACACACATATTTTCACGTGCTTCTCCCTACCACCAGACAAATCTAAGAAGCCAAGACAAAAAGAAAGACTGAGTCACTAGCTGACCACTTTGTAATTGCTCATGTAGGATTTATACATGCATCCATCAAAATGGAAAAGAAGAATTTCATTGATAACAAATTATGAAACAAAAACACAAGCAAACAAAAAACCAAGAGCCTATGGCATAAAGCCATTATTCTGTAATTTACATATTTGTCATATTTTAAATAGTGCCTAAGGACTGGCATTTCTGTAATCTGTCAATCATCTCTTTAAAACTCTATCTGATGATGTGAACACAAACCAAAAACTAAACAGTCTCAGAATTAGGGACATATTTTTTCATGAGTAATTAGTGTTCAGTCCCTACTTTAAGCAAGAAATACATAATTTGAATTATAATGTAAAGAAAGTAAACTAAAAAGTAGATCACTGTGTTTTTTATTTGATGTGTCAAGTTGTACAGTAAGCACTCACAAATTAGTAATTAACAAGGAAATAGATGATTAAAAAATCTTATCAATCTCTCAAAGTCTTTTTCTTTCCCAGGTTCTAGGGATTGAACTCAGGACCTTTGCCTGAGCTAGGTCTCCAGCCCTTTTTTATTTTGTGTTTTGAAACATGATACCTGCTAAATCTCCCAGGCTGGATTTGAACTTGCTATCCTCCTCCTGCCTCATCCTTCAGCTTACTGAGATTGCATTCAAGGTTCACTATGCTTGGCTGGTCTTTGTTTGGATCTTAAAGTGACTTAGAGATAATAAACATTAGATAGTGATTCAAAATACAATAATAGAAATAATCAGACCTGTTCTTCACATATAATGCCTTATTAGGCAAAGTATTTATTTCTTTATTAACTTCATTTTTCTACTTGTGTATTTAATTGTAATATGTACAGTATTTTAGAGTTTTATTTCTTTAAAGTTAATTCTGTTAAAGAAAAATTATTTTTTACACATCATTAGTGAAGGTTTCAGTAGGTTTGTTAGGTTGGCTAAATGGTGTTTAAATCAATACCCTCTGTTTTAAGGTTCCACTCTGGCCACATGTACTCATTTAACTTGGGGAAAATGAAGAATAATTTCCTTTTGTAAAAACAGTAATAGGAGGAAAACTGAAATTCTTTGGAAAGAGAACAGCTGCATTTTGTTTTATTCTGCTTCATTAATATGTTCAGAGCAAAAAACTGGCTCAAAACTTGAAAAACATTTAAAATTTCCATCTCTATAATTATGGAAAACACATAGAGGAGGATAAAATTCTTAAAAAATTACATTTCTATATTAGGCATGGAATTGTCCTTTTCTCATTGGAGGAATCTGGATCAAATTTCAGGTACCTAATTTATGTGAGAATTGACATACATGTTAAGTGTGGGATTGGCATAGATGTGTGTTAATGATTTGATTTGGCAAATTGTAGATTATGAAACATAAAAGGGCAGTTTTTTTTTTTTGGTTCTCAGTGTAAGAGATAGCACATTCCAGAAGGGAGAGACGATGAGAACAGAAAAATTATGAGAACTAAATTTTAAAACCAGGAACAGAGACTAAACAGAATTAAGATAATTATTAAGATACATTTTTTTAATGGAAGAAGGGAAAGAAAAAATTATGAGAAAGAAAAAAAAATGGAATCAAAGTCTGTAAATAGGGAAGGGTGGAGGGGGTGAAGGGTGCACAGATAATGGGAGGAAAAATAAGAACTAAGATACATCATGTACAGGTACAAGCACCCAGTGATAAATGTAAATGTATTGTATACCTAAAATGTACCAATAAATATATAAATTAAAAAAGGATACATTTTTTTCAAAATGCAATTTTGTGAGTGTCTTTAACATCCCTGAAATTACTGTGAAAGTTAGAACTTTATCTATTAAACAACTAATATCTAGAAAGACAATGTATTCTGCTTTTCCAGAGACAGAATGATAAATTAATGACTCAGCAAGTCTAGAACCTTCCCAGGAAATGATGGTTTAGATTATATTATGGAAACTCCAAGGGCTCGCTTGTCATTAAAAATTTAACAAGAGCCCCACAATTTCTCAATAAGGCATTTTCACTTTGCTATTCAAAATGAATTCTTCATTAGTTAGCTAGCAAACAGAGCAAACAGTTCTCTTTACTTGTGGTTTATTTCTCCTGCTTACATAAAAATCAATCCTAAAATTTCCTGAGAGATAAAAGTCATTTTACAGAAAAATGTAGTTGAAATTAAAACTTATCTGATATTCAAAATGCTTCTTTAATTAAAAATCCTAGTAAGGCCTCATAACGTAACTGGATTTTGTTGACATAAACTCTCTTACATTAAAGAGAAAGAAAGAAAACCAGAAGAGAATAGTTTAGCAGATATGTGGACAATCTTTATGGACCTGTCTTAATCGTTAGGCAATAACCTCCTCAGGGAAAGGGCAGTTTCCTGATTATACTTTTCTTCTACTTATGGAAAGGAATGTCTGATAAATGACAAACAAGAAGCATTTCTTCACCTGAAAAGAATGTATGCCTTCAAGAAGTAAATGCATGAGAAGAATGGATGAGACATTTCAATGGAGATACTAAAATACCAACTTTAACATAAGTTGTTTTTTTAAGTTTAATGTTACATTAACTGTAATTCTGACATGTGCTTCAATTTCTTTCTTTTTTTTTTTTTCAGTACTGGGGACCAAACTCAGGACCTTGTGCTTTGCAAGGCAGGCGCAGCACCACTGAACTAAATTCCCAGCCCTGTGCTTCAATTTCAAGAGAGGACAACTGGTAGGGAACATTTCTAGAAATGCTCTCTGTACTTGTTTGCCTGTTAGCACTTACCGGAATACAAAATTCATGCAGAACTTTTCTGTTCTGGACTGAGAGGAGGAGCAGCTCAAGTATTGCAAGTTGTACATTAAAGGGTGGCTCTCAGTCTAAGGGATGCAACAGGGAATGGTGGAGACTATAGTAAATGGGGAGGAGTTCAGTACAAAAGGGGAATCACTTGCTAAAACACTGCTAATAGTTGCCTTGTGACTAAGTTGGATATTGGCAGAACTTTAAGCTTTTCAAAGGGGGCAGAAAATCCAGGTGTGATGATGTAAGTCTATCCAGATGCAGACAATGCCAAAAAAATATTAAAACATTATGTCAGTCAGTTTATCTGTGAATTATATGTGATCCATGGGGAATCCAAGACCACTGAACTAGACAATGACAGAAGACTCTTTTTATGCCATTTATATGTGTCAAGTTCCTTTCATAGTACTTTACATGCATTAATTCATTTGAAACTCATAATCACTTGTATACGATCTCTCGACTTTATGGATACTGAAACCCAGAAAGGTTAAATTACCTAGCTTGTAAGTGGAACTATGGACTCAAGTACAGTGGTATCTAGGTTCATGAACACTTTTGTTTGAAAACAATTAGGTCTGCAGACAGAAGTGTTTGGCAAAACTTTGTTTTTGTTTGCAAACTAAATTCCATCAGGTTACAAATGCGACCACGGTCATCTTTCCTACACAAACACAAACGTGGCCATCTTTTCCAAAATCGTAGAATGAATTAAGTTTGTGAACCGAGACATCACTGTAGTCTTGCTCCAGATAATAATTCTTTCTCTCCCTTTAGTTGCTCCTCACTTTTCACACTCCCTGGCTTCTTGCTAATTCAGAAATTAGTATTTTCTTCCCATCATTTAAGTCAATAAGGAAGATATAGGAGACAGGGAATAGCCAAATGTTCTATAAGACAAAATGAAATATGAAACAATCATAAACGCCTTATGCTTGACCTACAGGAGAGATTTTCAATTAGCTTGCCTGTGCTGAGGACAGCATCTGAATCCTGAGAACAATAACTACCTGAATAAACAGCTCTTATTGTATAAGCATCACTTAACTGGCCAGTTATTTTTCATTCAGGTGTTGTTACACTCACACAACTATACAAAAAAGGCAGCTCCAACCAAATATGAATCTTTTATTCTAGAAGTTGTAAGGTTGAGTACCTTGGACTACCATATAAGGAGCTGTACACAATACCACCTAAAGAGGGTTCCCTCCTACTGCTATTAAGATGAATCTATCTAATTTACAGGTGTATCCTGGAGTAGATACTACCCAAAGGTCCGATGAGATGCTATGGAACACACAAAAACCACTAAATAGCACTCTCTGTGCCCAAGAATTTACTGTACACTAGAATTCTTGACACAGCATTATTCTTACTGTCATTCTTTATACCTGTTCATTCCTTCTTTTGCATTGATTGTTATTTCTTATTCTTCAGATTTTAGGTCACATGACATCTTTCCTAAGAGGCTTCAGACCACCTAACTTATTGACCACTACCCATCCACACTCTGTTCTCTCTGTCACCTTTCCTGTTCCTCCAGAATCATGACTGCAGCCTGAAACTGACTTATTTACCTGTTTGTAGTTTTTATTGTCTCCCTTCAATATAAAAAAGGTCCACAAAAGGTTCTTCACAAAAGAATTAAAAGAATCTTATCACAGCGATATATGTGCACCCATGTTTATAGCGGCACAGTTCATAATAGCTAAAGCTTGGAAACAGCCCAAGTGCCCATCAACTGGAAACTGGATAAAGAAGATGTGGGGTTTTTTTATAAAATGGAGTACTACTCAGCCATAAAGAATGAGAAACTAGAGTCATTTATAGCTAAATGGATGCATATTGAGGCCATCCTCTTAAGTGAAATAAATACGACACACATGTAAATACAGAATAGTTTCTCTAGTGTGAGAAACTGAAAGTGTAATTAAGGATCCACACGGATGAAATAGCCTAATAACATATTTCTCGGATTGTGTTTCCATCGTGTGTCATGTGACTGTATTGAAATTTAAATTAGGGAGAAGCTTGGTTTATGTGCAGTATGCTAACTAACTGGAGATTTTTTTCCAGACCACTATTTGTTCAATGTTGGCTTTGCAGATCTCTCTGAAACAAATCACATCCTCTGGTGTCTTGTTGGTGCTTGAGATGCTTTTTAAGTTATATGGAAAAATGTTTAAGTGCTTTTCAGTTTTGTTTTGGGTGAGTTCTACTGTATTTGAATACTATTGTAGCTTTTTCCTCTTGCATTGTTCTTCTTTGAATTGTTTTAATTTTTTGTATGTGTGTGTGTTTCTTAATAAAGTTATTTTTAAAAAGGTCCATAAGGACCTTGGCCATGTTCATCACTGCACTGCCAAATTCTAGAATAGCACCTCACAAAGGACAAATGACTATACATAGAAAGTTTCAAAGCAAAGACAAGCCATGTTCATAGTGCAGAGGAGGGTCCATTCAGAAAGGGAGTTTCCTGAAGAAAAGACATTTGTATGGACCTTAAAGTAAGTTTTGCCCTACAATGACAATGCTGAGTAAGCAATTAAAGTCCTGTAGGACAGCTGATTACTTTCAGTCTTCATATTGCAGAGATATCCTGTATATATTCTGAAACCTAGTTATTTCACTTGATAATAATGATCTGACCCTCACTTACAGTTATTGCTAGTAAAACATCACTGTGATTGCTTTCTCTGAGGCTGGTTACTTTATGAAGAAAAATAAACAATCATCTCTTCTCAACAGCACTTATCTGAACACATTACCTCTCCCAGAGGGAATCAGGATTTTCCAGCACAGAGCAGTTATTTGAAAACAGACACATATGAAGAGCCTGGGGAATGGAGTTCACATAGGAACACACATATTTCCATGCTCTGTGATTTGGTAAGTAGAGGACAAGGTGTCTGTTGAGTTCCAAATTGCTCAGTGCTCTCCTGCTTCTCCATCCCTTGAACTACCTGCTAAATGTGCTGGATAAACAGGTTTGGTTTCTCAGTCAGATACATAAATATATAGCATAAACACAAACCAATCAACACTTTTTCCTAACAGTGAAAAGGGTTGCTACAGGGCAAGAAAAAAGGGTGTGCCCCCTGCTTAGTGGCGATGGATGCTGTATTTTGCAGCGGAGAATCCAATTCTTCAGGTGTGCAGCAATTTGTGAAAGCTTTCACTGTAATAATAGATATGATCTCTTTTTAAAAAATACAAGGTGACCTGGATTTTTTCAATGCTAAAGTAGCCTTGGAAGTTATATTAACTTTTATATTGTCTCACTCTTTTTGAATAAGCAGAAATGAGGAGTAAAGGAACCTTACTATTTTCTTTTGTGTTTTTTACTTTATTGTTTTCTTAAGAGATCCACCCTTTACGGGGAAAGCAGAAAAACTGCTGGAAAACTGTTGCAAATTATATGCACTGTCCTCTCGAAATGTCAGGTACAACATCCTACAAATGTCGGCTTCTCAAGAAAAGGAAGATGTAACACCTCTCTCTCTCTCTCTCACACACACACACACACACACACACACACACACACACACACACACACCCTGAAAGGAAAGACAATACAAACTTAAGGCCATGCACTCTAAAATAAAAGGGGGATCATTTTAACTGAGGAAGAAAATAACTTTGCATGCCACAAGTGCTTTGGGGCTTTAACTGTCACACTTGATCTAGATATAGAAAATGAACTGAAGAGTAAACAGATTTGAGGGGAAAAATCAAGGACTGTCATTTAGGAACACACATTTGCATGGTATTTGACATTGCCTGAGTAAACAGAGGCATGGTTGGGTTTATGAGCTCACTAGGAAGCTGAATGAAACAACCTGGAAAAGAGGATTGTTATGGCTTGTGTCCAGATGTCCCCTCAAAACCTCAAATGGTCATAGGTGGGGCTTTTCAGAGGTGGCTGGATCTAGGGTGTGTGATGCTGATATGAAGAATGGAGACAGGAAGAGGGTTGCTGCTTGTTGTTTATCACTTGTCACTTGTCAGTTGTTACTTGTCACTTAGTGTTTGCTACTTCATTGCTTTGCTGCCTTCTGCCTGCTATGAACTGTTCCTCCTTTGCAATGCCTCCTGCCATGCCACCCTGCCTTGGAGCCAGCCAACTGTGGACTGAAAACTCTACAAACTGTGAGCCAAATAAACCTTTCGTACTCTAACTTTGGGTGTCTGGTATTTTGTCTCAGCAATGAGAAAAGTAACTAAGACAATGATATTCTACTGTTCACTATCTTGGATACACCAAGGAAAAGCTAAAAAAGCATAAAGACAGTCCAGAGCTTCAAAGATGAGACTCTCTTTCTCCAACAATGGCCTATACCCCCAATTTTATAGAATTTTATACAATTTTACTCTATAATAATTAATGGTGAACATGAGGTGCTACGTGTGTGCCTGTATGAGTATTTAACAAGCATATGTGCTTCTGAAAAAATGTAGTAGGACCAAATACTAGATTTTAATGTAACTTAATAAAAAAATAAAAGATTTTTTTTTAAAAAGATGAGGGACTTTTTCTCTCACCAGTATCTTACTGCCCCTCTTCCTCCAAAAGCTTTGGGTTTTAAAATACAGGAAAGTTCTAGCTAAGTGATGTGTCAATATATGGCTACAGAAAAATAAACATCACCAAAAATTGATACATTTAGAGAAAGCAGGTTTTAGTTCTTAACTTCTGGACACTGTCTTATCTTGCATGTCACAATATTTATTCTCAAAAGAACAACATTCTCTAGACAATATATACATGAAGAAATGTTCGATATCACTGGCCATCAAAGAGATGCAAATTAAAACAACACTGAGACTCCATCTAACTCTAGGAAGAATGGCTAACCTGAAGAAATCAAATAATAACAAATGCTGGCAAGGCTGCAGGGCAGAAAGAACCCTTCTATTCTACATGGTTGGTGGAAATGTAAACTGGTGTAACCACTATGGAAAGAAATACAGAGATTTTTTTCACAAAACTAAAACTAGAAATTTCATTTGACACAGTTATTTACCTTCTCGATATCTTCCATAAAGATTTGAAGACATCATATTACAAGGATACATGAAAACTCCATGTTTATAGTAGCATAATTCTAATCTTGTAAGCTGCCTGTGTCTATCAACAGATGAATGGATAAAGAAAAGGTGGTAATTATATACCCTGGAGTACTACTCTGCCATAAATAAGGCTAAACTCGAGTCATTTGCAGGAAAACAGATGCACCTTGAGACCACGAGGTTAAGTGAAATAAATCAGACACACAAGCTTAAATACTGCATGGTTTCTCTTACATCAGAAACCCAAAATAAATAAAGAACAAACTGGAAGTTAAATAATAGGAAGTAAGGAGATAGATTTTGTTCAAATGGGAAGGGGATGAAGAGATGGAGGGAGAGAGGAGGGAAGAGTAAAAAGGGTTGAAAAAAACAGAATTAAGATGTGGTATGTACATTTACCAACTCCCCACAAGGAATGTAATCGTTATGTAATAAAAACATGTACTAGTAAAAGATAAAAACTGAAAAAACCCAACATTCTCCCTTCTCTTGGAAAGGGAAGGAGAAATTAATTGGATAAAATTGAGCCATACAACAAAACTATGTCTAATGGATGATATAAAATAAAAAATATTTCTGAAAACACAAATACATATTTTATATGCTAAATTATTTTTACTGTCTAGAAATTTAATGTATAACTTCCCATTGCCATCTTCCTCTATATTTTCTCCTCATTCTAGTTTTTTATGGCAGTCTTTCTTTGTTTTCCCCCTGGATATGCACATTCATAAGGACACAGGAGTTCTCAAAGGGAACAAGAGTAGCCTTTGTTTCACACTGCTCAGCCAGGAGCTCGGGGGTGATAAATGGCTAGCTATTAAAGAGGCTTGAATCTGGCTGGACCTGGCAAGCCATCAGATGGACACAGGTGAGCAGTAAGTAAATAAATTCCCGTGAGTGGTGACACAGAGAGCTGTTTTGTGTCTCGAGGCAAGAGTTATGGAGGCCATGGCACCTGACCTTATAGATGGACTTTTGCTATGCTGGAAACTATTTTGGAAAATATTCATTTGGGCAGAAAATATCATCCTAATTCCATTCAGGATTTTCAATTCCTTTTTTCCCCCATTATTTGCTCATTTGAGAAGAATTTACTTTGACTATTATAATATATACTGGGATCATATCCAATTATATTGATATTTTCTTGTCTTCGTTTAAAAAAATAAATGAAAATAACAAATGAATGGCTCATTTTGGGAGAGATTTTCTAGGAAAGTATGAAGACAACAGTTTCTTTTAATACAGTGCTTGCCTTACAAGGGGTAAACTTGTAGGGATTTAGCTCAGTGGCAGCGTGCTTGCCTCACAAGCGCAATGTCCTGAGTTCAATCCCCATACTGAAAAAAAAAATTACCTAACAAGGGTAACTTTGTATCTTAAATTCTGCTTCATTTGCTACTTTGACCTTACCTTTTTTACTTCAAGAAAAAAGTCATTCTCCTAAATCATTTGACAAGAATGTTATGCTCTATTCATTAATTTTCAATATCTCTATAGAGCAAGAAAATGCATGCCTTCCCCATTAACAAGGCATTCTTTTTAACAAAAGAATATTCCTATAAAAAATATATAGATCTATAATATGTAGATCAAAACATCATACTGTACTCCATATATATAATTGTTATTAATTAAAAATAAAAAATTTAAAATCACTATGAGAAAACACACCAAAACCACATACAAAACTAAAAGTATTTCATTTTAGATTAACACAAAAGGGATTACTGTCATAATATATAAAAATTAAGTAACAATAAACAATTCAATAAAAAAGTGACTATCCACAAGTGAAATATAATTCACCAATAAGCATAAGATAAGTTATCAACACCAATAAAGAAATAATATATGGGCACAAATTTCTTTTTTAACCTATCAGTTAGCAAGAAAAAAACCTTTTAAGATATTGGTAAAACCTGTTGCTGGAAAGAGTATGAAGAAATGGAAACTCACTATTGTCAACGGAGTTATAAATGTAAACTTCTGCATCATTTTGAAGACCTAATTGTCAAAAAAAGTATACAATTGATTTGGCTTCTAAGTATATAAACTTCTAACTCAACAAATATTTATCCAGAATTTATTAAATTTTTTACATGCATGAATCTATGCAAGCTCTGTGAGGGTAAATAATTTATCCATTTTTTATGCTTTTGCTCCTCAGTGTTACAAACCCAAAAGGTATCTCTCAAGCATTTCTCTGAAGATATTTGGTCAGGTTTTATGCATCGTCCCTGAAGACATTTATGAGGAAAAAATTCTGCTATCTTTTGGAAAAACTAAAGATAAAGTTCAATAAATTAGCTTATGCAGAAAACATATTTTATTTCTATCAGGAGCTATCCAGGGAAGGCTTGGCTGCCTTTAATTTATACCACTTCCACAGAACATCTAACTACTCCTGAGTCCATTACACAATCTGTTCCCAATTGCAAAGTGGGAGAAGGAAGTGAAAACTGCTTCATGTCCTTCTTGAACTTTGTGCTCAAAGGATCATTTGAACAGGAACATGATAATTCACATTTAAAATTATGTCTGGAAGGCACTTTAGAAAACAAATTTGTGAGAACATAAAAATACTACACTTACCTAGCATTCATAATTAATTTTTCGAAGGAGTGTACTTTTTTTAAAAACAAGGATGATTTTCCTAAAATTGGTATGTACCATTATTGAGGATGATTTCTTAATTTTTTTTAAGAATCAGACAGTTTCATAAGAAACTGACTCATCAATTTTGTTTAACCCAGACCATGTTCTGGTTGTGTTTTCATTGACTTCTTTTATAACAAGACCATCTTAGAATGAACATTAATAATAGTATTTGAACTTTACATTCTCTTGAGAGAAAATAACAATATGTCACCTCTCAATTGTCTGGATGGAAATATAGGAATAAGGGAAACTAAATATTAACAAGTCAACTAGTCAAAACAAATGATCAAAAAAGAGCACAATTGTGTTCTCTGCTTTAATACTTGACCTAAATGCCTGTCCTCCACAGTCAGGTTAATTGTTTAAGGCAGATAAAGGACCAGTTTTCCAGAATGAGGTTAATAAAATTTGGAAGGAATTTTGCCTTTTCCATTTATAATTTCTGTTAGGTTAGGAGATGATATTCCAAATTACATGCCATCTCTTAAAATTAATATAGTAATACATAAGGATTAAAAGAGCCTTTCTTTAAAAAAATCTAAGTTCAAGAACTATAAGAAGCAGTTATATTCACCTTAGGGAGTTGGTTCTGTTTTGCTCCTCACTATGCCATCAAAAGATATAAATATTGGGAGAACATCCTTGTTTTGCTTCATTCTGTGGGAACTGGGATTGGAATACAGTTCGATATGAATAAGTTTCTGTTAATGTTACGACAGGAACTAGGGGCTGAGTGTACAATATTCTTTTATTCTCAACTTGTCTCTTTTGTTTTTACAGAAAAGATACCCATGTTATGGAATCTAGTAACATGAAGGCGGTATCTGACTTTACCAACCTAATGATTGCATTGCTTTGTTAAACAAACATCCCATTTGCTATTGTTAAAAAAATAACCACTAGATAAATAAAACAAAAATCTGTATGCTTTTTGAAGTTCAATGGGTTTAATTCTCATGGAGTAAATGTAGACATCAATCTAACATAAAATGTTGTTTTTAAAAAGATGGTAAGGCATAGTTCTACTGCTAGGTAGCCTTAGTACCTACCTCAAAGCCAGGACTCACAGGAGGCTGAAACATGAAGTTGTAAGTGCAAAAAGCAGGCAAAGATGCAGAATAAAAGGAGAGAAAGACAGGAAAACAATGTTATTAGAGGAAAGTAGTGCATATTATTCAATAATGTTTGATATAGGTACATTTTAAAGTAAAAGCAAAATGCTATACTGATTGTAGCTACAAGGACAGTTGAGCTGGAAGCTACTTCTAAAATAAAATGGAATCATAATGATTAACTCATACCTACAAAAACACAGTTTACAGTTGTGAGTGGGTAGAGGTAAAAAAAAAATCTATCTGTCATAGTTTTAGTGAAAGATGTTTCTTTCACTTGTTGAAAATAAACTGAAGTCAAAATGAAGCATTTTTGACCTTTAAGTGAAAGATTAGATTTTCCTCATAATAATTTATCCTCTCAATGGGAAAAAAGAAAAAGGTCATCAAAGTAATCAAATGTTACATAGCTCTTAACTGCCTGCAGGCCAGAATAAACTGAAGAGTAATCAGTATCTGTCAGCTGTTTACAAATCCAAGAAGTCCAATAGTAAAAGTTTTAATAAGACAATATATCTAGATTCCGTTCTTTATTCATGATAGAGTCCTTGTTTTCTGTCTGATTACATTGAAAATTGAAATATAATTCAAAAGTAAAAATGTTATTCTGGATTTCATATTTTAAGAAGAAGTAGTATCATTGAAAAATAAAGCCTGAACAAGAGTTATCCAGGAATTTATACTGAAGAATTCTGTTTTAAATCCTTTTCTCTCTAACTTTGTTAAGCTGCTCTGATAATTAGAAATCAAGCCAAAACTAAACTATGGTTGACTCTATTTCTCAAAAATAAAAGCATGAATGTGTTTTTGAGATCTGTGATTTTTTTCTAGTAATGAATTACTGCAAATTAAGAAAAATCTTATTTGTTTTCTGAAACTTTATATCTTCATTCATAAGCTACAGGTGACCATAAGGTCAGAGACTTTGGGAGCTGCATACATTTAGAATGAAGTTCCGTCAAAGTTAATCATTTTCTAGTACTACTTGCAATATTTCTGGATTGACATGAAGAACATACAGAACTCACTGCTCACTCGAACACACATCCAACTGTGACTTTTAAGGAAAAAAATTACAGCCCTGTTTGTAAGAGACAGAAATCAATCAAATTTTTCAATTTCCAAAAAAGGCATTACCTTTTCTGTCTCTACAACTGGCAGACGAGCTCATGATCGTCATCCAGTTGGGAGCCCTGAAGACGTTTTTACTCAGGGCTCACATTAGAACTCAACTTCAGCTAAGTGATGTGAGCTTTTTTGATATCTGAAGGTGGACTATGCAACATGCATGCATTCAATGAGTTCTCTTAAGTTTTCTTCTGAAAGTGTCTTTTTTTCCGATAGGATATTCTTAGATATTTGAGAAAAGGGGATTCCATATTTAGGTCAGTTTAAGGACACTGATTTTATTATTCCAAGACTCTTTAGCCATTTAATGAAGTTTAATAACTGTTTTGATAGCCACTAGTTAGACGGAGCAGAAAGGATTTCCCAAATTTATTTGAACAAGATTTGTTTACTTGTAGAATATTTTATGGAATCATGTTTAGAATGATACTGGGAAATATATGAACAGCCTATCTTTTTACCTTGTTGTGAAGTTAGAATCACCAGAAATATCCATAGAGCATAAGATGAGAGCCAAATATTCCACTGGTTATTAAATATAATAATATTTATATACTATTATACCAGAGTTTTGCTTTTGTTTTGTTATTCTCTTGAAGAAAGTTCATATGAATTACAATTTTGCATCTGTGGTGAAAATTACTGTAAAATAGAACGTTTATTATGCAGATAGATTCTATGTGTCTCAGAATACTGTGGCACATTTAACATTCAAAGAATTTATTTTGTGTTATTGAATAATGTCTGTTTTATAATCCCTTTTTAATTGACCAAAGGAATTTCATAACTTTAATTATTAATTATTCTGATACACTGTTTCATTATTTTCTGATATAACCTGTGAAGAACTCCAGTGACTTTATAATTTCCTACTTGAATAGCTATTGCTATTATTATTCAAAAAATTTTTATTGAGGCATAATTTATACAGAGTTTTAAAGTGTATAAAGTTCTAGGTGTATAGTTTCATGAGGTTTTGCATGTGTATTCACCTCTTTTACTGATGAAGTTATGGAATACTTCCTGCCTCCTAGAAGCCTCTTTCTGTTCTCTCCTGGTTGACACCTCACTGAGAGGAACTGTTATTTTGATGTGTTTCACCATAAATTGGCTTTGCCTGATTTGAACTTCATACACTGGGTTCATAAGTATATACTCTTCTGGGTCTGATTTCTTTTTTTAAATACTATTTTGTGATATACATCCACACTGCTGAGTGAATCGATGGTTCATTTATTCTACAAGTATGTCATTCATGCATTCTATTGTATGATTGAACCAATCATCTGTTTCCAGTTTTTAGCTGTTATGAACAAAGACATTAAAAACAAGCTTGTAACATATCATTCTGTATATGCATTTTAACACTGTTTCTGTTGAATATATACCTAGAGGTAGAACTTCTGATATGCATATGCATATGATCAGCTTCAGAAAGTAATTGCCAAAGCAGTTTTCCAAAGGTGTTGAGCCCATTTATATTTCCAGGAGTAATATGTATAAGTTCTAGTTGCTTAGAATATTTGCCAATACATACTTGTTATTGTTAGGTTTTCATTCAATGTTAGGTACTCTGGTGTAGAAAGATCTCATTATAGATTTAAATTTAAACTCCTTAGTCACTAGTTAATGTTAAGCACATTTTCATCTTTACTGGCTTTTTCCATAAACTACTGTAGGAGAATTTGCTACATTTTAAGTGGAGGCTGGCTATCTCCCAACTTTCTGTAAATTTTCTCTATATACTCTGGAAATGAGGTTTATATCTTTCCTTCCCTATAGCATGCTTTTTTATTATTGTTACTTATGGATTAAATAAATTTGTAATTTTATTGATACTCAATTGTCTTTCCCCTTTGTCCTCAATGGTTTGAGTCTTATTTACAAAAGTTTTTCTTATTGTAAGTTTTTATATTATTCTTCTGTATTTTTTCCTTCAAACTCTAGTCTATCTACAATTGATTTTGTAAATGGCATAGAATCAAAATTTGTATTTTCATATAGATGTTGAATTGGTGCCTAAAATATTTGTTGAAAAATACACCTTTTCTTGTAGTCAAAATCAGTTGGCATGTGTATTGTGCACTTTCTGGACTCTGTTTTGTTTCACTGGTTTATTTTTCTGTTGGTGTATTACCACATTATCTTAACACTTCACAATTAAACCCTGTGTAACACTACCTTATCTTAGCCATGGTTTTATGTTTGGCAATTCTCCAGGGTTGTTCTATATTCTGTGCTTTCAGTCTCAGCACTGTGAACATTTTGGACTGGATTATTCTTTCTTGGGAGAAGCCACTCTGTATGTTGACCTTTCTGTGATCTGACCCTCAACTCCTAATTGACTTGGATGCCCTTAGATGCATTTAAACAATGTTCTTTAAACTGTTCTGTCCTGCCATATTTTATTCAGATTTTATAATTGTCCCTTGTGTGAAAATTAACTTCTTCAGACACAGGGACACAGTTCTCCAACAGATTAGGAAAATTTATCCTAAAATTGTCACACAGCTTGTTTTCCATTGACCCTTCTCTAATACTAAAGAACACATGTAAATAAAATAAAACACTGAACAAAGCATAAAAGAGATGATAGGACCATTAATCCTGACTTCTACAGTTGTCCAAAAGTTCATAAAATTGATATAATACCAATAAGTACACTTAGCATATGATACAGTATATTAGTGTGTTCTTCTCAAGACCTACTGAGTTTTTCTTTCGTTTCCTTTTCAGAGTGGTAATAGTTGACAAAAAGAAATACACCTCCCTACTGAGCTGTTATATCATAAATTGACTACATTTCAGATTTTCTTGAAAGATGGACTGCTTTATTGTTAGCATAATGGATCTAGTTTACTGCCAAAGTGATGAACGATAAAGTTTGTATTATTATCTATGCTGTAAAATTTTTTCAACTTAGCAGTATGATAGAAATCTGAAGTTCAATTTGTGTGTCAAAATTGAATAAATTAAAAGAATAACAATGTTTTAATCTGTATGCAAAATCAGATTTCCATTGTCAAAATAGGCAATTGTGGCAAAGAAAACTTTATTTTCTCATATTTTTGAGAGAAAATTCATATATTTAATATCACAGATTTGTAAAATAGACAATCTAGTGGAATTAATTAGCGATCCCACCTTTTAATGGAAAAATATTATTTACTATATAGAGAAACAAAAAGCTTTTACTCTTATTGCTCTAATGTCACCTCTGACTAGACATTCACTGCAACTTTTAAACTATAGTTACTGGCCTCTTAATAAATGCATAGTTCTGCTCAATGCTGAAAAAGGATATGCACTGTACTCCAAGCATGCCTGAATAGAGAAGGGTGGGTTTGCCCCTATAAAAAGTAGTCAAGACACAAAAAGGGAGCAAAAGCAAAAGGGAAATAAGTATCCCACCCAAGATGGACTAATATTTCCTACATTCTCAGAAATCAGACAAAAAAGACACTTCCTAGAGCACAAAGCGTTTTGAGAATGTAAAAAATGATCTAAAAGCCAATGTGTCGAGTAATGTTACATCAGTATTTCCAAGGGCATATCTCATTTAAAGCTTACCCAGAGGACATTTTTATTGTTATAATTATGAACATATTAATCATACAAATTAATTTGTTTCACTGCAACATTTACTTACACACCATACTATGCCTCAATCATGTTCACTTCTGAAGAAAAAATTTTAAAAGCTTATGAAATCTTACAGTACCAATAATTTTCAAAGTATCTTACGGCTCCTATAGATTTTCATATCCTAAATATCTTATTTGATCATGATTTTCAAGCATTCTTGAAATAGTTAAAATATGATTTAAAAAAATGTATTTTAAAATACTTTTAAGTATTCTGCTACAAAATTTTCCATTAATGAAGCACTAATGAATTTCAACATCTTATATAAAATACAGCTTACAGTCAAGTAATTCAAATAATTTAATATTTATTCAATTGATTAAATAAAGCAATTAAATAATTCGGTTAAATGCACAAAAATCTATGGCAAAGATCATAGTTATAGAATCCAAATTATATTTACATATAAATCTTTTGAGTTGTTTAATAAGTTGTTCAGAAGTTATTCCAGGTAAAACTGAAAAGAAATTATTAATGTGCAATTTTGTTTCATTAAGTATTATTTAATGTCTACATTAAAAACACTCTCTCAAGAACTATACATAACAGCAAGAATAACTGCTATAACTTATAAAAATTCAAATTCAACCAAAGAACTTCTAGGCTAAGAAGTTAACATGACAGTTATTTTAAAAAATAAATTTTTACTTAAGCATCTTTCAGGAAGAATATCATTTACTCTACATAATAGAATTTCATAGAATAAAATATAATCACACATATATTCTAAAATGTGTATCTATACAAATAATATCTGTAAACATATTTTTCTAGCTACTGGCAGGAGTTAGTACTCACCTTCCTCAGCAGTTTCACTTAAAGAATGACTGACAACATAAATCACCCCCCCATAAAAATGCCCTGTAAAAGTAGAGTTTGGAATATTCCTATTGATAAAAATTTAACTTCCTTAGAAAAGCATGCTTAAATCACATCCATAAGATGTTTTAGAGTTAATGGAAAGTGTTAAGTGCTAGTATTATAATGTGGTTTATCGGTGAATGTTTGATGATAATTTGCACGTATACAAGCAATAAAACTTTCATATTTTCATAAAAGCCAATTTTCTCCCAAAACAAATATTCAGCTATGCTACAAATTACCCTAGAAATCTACAGAGAACATCTTTTATCTTTGGTTTCCAAAGTTTGACAAACTATGTTTTGCAACATTAACACATTGGTTTGTGCTGCCCCAGCCTTATGGCCATGATGTACCTCACATATTTTAGCTCAGAGATAAAAACAAACTAAGCGCTGTTGGATAGTTGATGAAGCATTGACCAATCCCAGCAAAGGGCATGAAGAAACAGTCATTAACACTCTGATGGTGTCCTCCCTCCCAGCACACTGCCTGATTGACACTGTTATAACAAAGCCCCACAGACTTCTCATGTAAACAGGGAAATGTAAACAGGAGGCCATACCAGAAGGGGCTCATCAGGAGCACTGGTAGAGAGCTCAGTGGAAGATGTGCGGATGGTGTTGAGCCCGGTGAGGGAAACATTCGAGAGCCTTCTCCGTCTCACACCACTGCAGTTGTTCGGAATTTTAAATGCACATCTCTTATGGTAATTCTGACCACATCCTGGAAAGAGAAAATAAACACAGCTTCTGTTCAACCATAAATTAAAAGTCATTCCACTATTAGTTGTAAACTATGAATTTTTAAAAATAGCACTGCTTCTATTTTTCTTGAGACTATTCAAAAATGCAAATTTTCTTGTGAGCTTTCTCTGATTCCTCCTCCCCACAATCTTTAAATGGGTTTTGAATTCTGATTTTTATTAGACAAGCTCAGCAACTACCCTGGTTATCAAATCTGCAAATGTTTGGCAATATAATGGCTTTGAGGGATTTAGCAACAATATCCAAGTTAATTATCTAAGTGATTTTTAGCTTCCACCAGTTTAAATGTGAGTGGACACGAAAGGAGATATTGAGACTGTAATGATTTAAATTATCTTTCTATAACTTGCTTTTCTACATCCCCTTGAACAAATTAGTTCATCTTAGTTTTCCTATCTGTAAAATCAAGAGACTAGTAAGAGCCTTGTAAAATTGTTATGATAATATGTAAAATAGTTCACATTCTGGTTTCCGTATGGTAAGTAATTGAACATTGGAAGTACATTTTTCATTTAGGGAAATGTTATTTTCTTTTCAATATTTCTACTATTCATATGCCCCACGCAGCTGGCGGCCATAACTCAGAATTTCTTCATGTGTCACACAGTAGGTCAGAGAAAATTTCATGAAATAGAGTTTAGACAGAATTTCTTCTAGGTCACTGTCTCTTAAGTGCTTTCCTCACAGAATAAATTAAACAACAGTGAAGAGCGTATTTATATGTTACATTACAAAGCTTTGTCATGTTGGCCAAAGTTCAAAGAGAGCTATTCTCAATCCACAAGAGCAGGGGATGACTGGCTAAGGTTGTAAAAGATGATCGTGGTGTTCAAGCATGCTGAGTTGTGCACTTCAAGGAGTTTTTTCCATGGATATGATAAAATTCTGGTATTGGTGTAGAAACTCCAGTATATATGCCAATATACTACCCAATTGAGGGGCTGAGTGATCTTCAGTTGTTTGATTAATCTAAATTTCTGCTCATTTCAATGCCTACCACTCTGATTTTGGTTTAGTTGTGATGCAAATCTTATTTTGTGTCTGTTGCTAAAATATCCAATAAAATACAGATGAGACACAATATGAGGGAGGGAAATAAGCAAATCAGTGGTCCCAGATCAGACTAAATATGACAAAGACAGGACATTTTTAAAAATGAAGAAAATAGTGTTCATACATCCAAAAAATGCCTGGAGGACATTTCCAAGGGCCAGAGGACACTGTTGGAGAGAGCATGATATAAGTGGATCACTCCAAGGTGCATCTGACTCCTTGGGAAAGAAAACAACTTACCTTCACATTTAAGGCCTTGACGCACCAGGCCCCACAGCATTTCTCCACAGTGATCACAGAAAGCCGGAGCTCGGTAGGAATGAACGAAGAGAGCATGGGGACGGATCTGGAAATCTTCAAATGTAGCAGAAGCTGTAACATTGAGAAGGAAATTGGATGGATCTGTAAGTAACAGGCATGTAGATAACAGGGGTGTGAGCTTGGATGGGACTTTCTAGGAAGATTTAGAACAGATTCAATGTAATACAGGTTGCACTCGGAGACACTAGTCTTTATTCTTCCTGGCTGCAGTTTTACGAATAGTGGCATAGCCACCCTTTCTTGTCTCCTTTTTCTGTTTAGCAAACTTCCAGGCCACTTTCAAACACTCAAAATGCTAGGAGAAAGCATGAATGAAAGGATAAGTCAACTTGGAAATACCCGAAATTAGTTAAAATATTTTGATTTTTTTATTTTCCTAAATGAACCTAAAAAGTATTCAAAATATTATAAAAAGGAAATACTGATGAATTGAATTCAGACAGATTTGAAAATAGTGTTTTTCAATATGAAAAAGAAGAGAGATATTAGAAGAGCAAGTATAAGTGGAAGATGTAAGAAATCTGAGCAGCTTCTCTTTGAAGGGATAGAGCTGTTTGAACTCTTGGGCAATAAAAACAAGTATAAGACCATGTTCTATAAATAATCAAGCAGCCTCTTCACCAACATGCCAAATGGAAGGATTTCACACACACATTGTCAAACTCCAGTTCACTCAGAGAAATACACTTTAGTAAACTACAGTTATGCTTTAGGGCACCTCTTGTTATTTTGTTGTTGTTGTTCCTTATTTTATATGGTGCTTGTACAGAATACTGAAAGTTCCAAATGCTGATTTCTACCACAGTTCAGAGCAAATACTTGTGCTCTGATTTCAGTTGGATGTAAGACCTCACCACACTTGGTAGATTTTTAAAATGAAAATTATTTCACTAAATTATAATTATTTAAAATTGTACTTTTCCACATGATGTTTTTGTTATATTATAAAAGTGATTCATGATTTTTGTGGTGGTTGTCTAAATGAAGAAATAGAAAGGTGTAAAGAATTGAAAGTGAAAGACCAGCTCTTCCCTGAATGTTCTAATGGATAGAGTGGGGCACTGGCAGACCTACGTGCATGCAGGAGCCAGGGTCTAGGACTGCACAGTGTCCTGCAGAGAACGAGAACGTGGTCCTGGCAGTCAGAAGGGCCAGGTGAAGCTGTGCCACTCCCTGAGTGACATCTCACTTAATCATCAGGAGCTTCAGCTTCTCATTCCTGTAAAGACAAGCTTTCAATGACAGTAACTTCTCCAGTCCCTTAAAGTTTAAACTTCAACTGATGTTAGAACAGAGCCATGCTTTCTTGGTTTCATAAAGTTTGACCCGAAAAGGACTTGGTGGAAAACTATTATGTATTCTTTTCTCTTCCTTCTCAATTGAAGTAAGATTGGGAACTTGAGTATTACATTTTCCACTTCAGAATTCTGGAAAATGTTTATTCCAAGTAAAGAAGCAAAACAGGGTACAGTTTGGGTACCTATCACTGATTTTGGTGGTTTGGTCAAAATGTGTCTAATTGGTGAAATGCTAAATTGTCTTTAAATGTGTACACATTCATGTACAAAATATCCTCCTAAAATATTATAGAAAATAGTTAAACAATTCGTGCCAACATTAACTTCTAGCTTCTTCCCTGAACCTCAGTTACCCCTCAGGACCAAACAACTGTGACAATACTATGACAGTAATTAGTTGAATAATTAATTATTGCAGTTTTCAAAATAAGGAACACTAGAATTTGACAATACAAATACCAAGCTGCATTCAGACATTTTTGGAATTAATCAGGAAAAATACAAATAATTAAACTACAGATTTTCAATGACACCCCCTTCCCATTTATGCCAGGTAAATTTGATTTTTTCATTTTTTGAAGGGGATTAACATTCATAAGCAGTTAGCACCCTTGACTTATGTTTAAATGTCGTATTGCTAAAGTTCAATTTTAATATTCTCCTGTTAATTTTAGAATAATTAAACACATTTTTAAAATAAAACTACCAAGTGTGGTGAGGTTTTACATCCATTTGAAATCAAAGCACAACATCCATTCATTATGAGTTTACCTGTTTTGCACCCTGGGGAAAATCAGCATTAGCTGAGTATATGCATGCCGTCTCGCCTAATCACAAAATTGCACTTCAGAGATAATCACTTAGCACAGGAAAACAAAGTGAATGCTGTAATTCCATTTCATTTAAGTTTTGGAATCAAAATGGACAAGTAAGAACAGGAATATGAAAATGTCTCAAGATTTCAAGGAGGAAACAATGTACTATCTGTCAGTCTGTCATAATCAATCAGCCAACCGAAATTAAAACCATATGACAGGGCAACACACTAACACAATAGGCCCCTTATATTGGTATTTGTGTCTCTCTGATTTGCTCTATTCACAGCCTATTGTTATACTCCAGTGTGCAGGAGAGGAGAAAATGACATGCTTTCCTTACTCACTGAGCATTTGAAACAGGTAATTGAGCCCCAAACCCTAATATAATCAGTTCTTTTAAGGTACATTATAAATTGTTGCACAAAATGGAGTAAACTGGTTAGCAGTACAGAAGAAATAAGGCTTCTGAAGTAAAATAAATAATGTCGGGAGGTCAAAATTATTTGCATGATAAAATAATGTCAGATCTTAGATTTTCAGAATTTTTTACTGGTAATTTTGGCTATTTGGGAGACACATTAACTCTGGCTATGAAAAGTTGTGACTGATGTAATACAAAGAAATTTTCAACACTCTACAAGCATTGTCTCATTCAACTTTTCAGAAACAATCTAGGATGCAGCTATTATTCTCAGTTTGCAAATGAGAAAACAGAGTGAGAAATTAAGGCACTACACTAGGTAATAAAGGTTCTGGACTTAGCCAGCACACACTTGAAAAATCATACAAATTCTCTCAGCTACTATCATTCAACTTATATTTCTTTGGCCATTAAAACAATACAGAATATAAGGTGTATTTTTATTTTATGTATCACTGGGAAGGATTTTTTAAAACATTGGAATCAAATATAATATGTTTATTATTACATGTATCTTACCTCCAGTAATGTTAAAAATGTTGGGGAAATAAAAGATATCATACAACAAAATGTATAAAGAAATTATTTCAGTTTATAATAAAAATTAATTTAACACACATTCTACATGGACTCCACATTTTGAAGCTCTCCCCTCCAAACAAACAAGAGTTAAGAACAATAATTTGTTTTTGAATTTTTACAAAAAGTCAAGCATAGCTTAGATCTATTTCAGGTTTTAGGGCACAGGATAGCCAGTGTTGCCACACTGAATCATTAAGTCTGGCCCAGAGGAAAACATTTTGAAGTTTTTCAAAATTCTAAACGCTTTGTTGTGGAAACTTTTATTTTTGTTTTTTGTTTGTTTGTTTTCTTCACATCTACAATATTGAAAATAATTTTTGGATACCAGTGCCTCTACACAAATTCACATACACATTGTTTTAAAATAGTCTGTGGCTAAAAAACCCATATCTGTGCCACGTGCAGTGGGCATACTTATAACCTCACCTAATCAGGAGGCTGAAGCAGAAGGATTGCAAGTTTGAGGCCAGCCTGGACAACTTAGTAAGACACTATCTTAAAAATAAAATAAAAAGGGCTAGAGACATAGCCCAGCACAGTGCTTGATTATCATGTGTGAAGGCCTGGGTTCAGTCCTAATTATTAGGGGAAAAAAACCAGACAAAAACATATGTTTTACCTCCTGTCATACGCGCGCGCGCGCGCGCACACACACACACACACACACACACACACATACACACACACAGAGTTCATTTTTTGTTGCCTAAGAGCACTCAGTGATGGAATGAATACAATTTACAATCAATTTATTACATTTGTGAATATCTCAAATTTGGAAGTTCTTTATATTAAGTCTCTAGCACTTTACTGTAACTTCTACTTATTGGTCACAGTTCTAAAAGCAACCCTCTAAAACTACAACATTTCCGTAACTCTCTAAAGTCTGCTTGTGGAGGCCAAGCAGTTCTACTATCTTCAAATTGATTTACATCCTATTTTATAAATATAACTAGAACCTACTATGTAATATAGTATATATTGGAAGTAGGAAAATGACTAAGGAATGGTGCTATTGCAGAGCGTTCAAACCTCGAATAAGAATTACAATATCTTAAATAATAATACAAAGTTTGAAAATAGAAACACATAAAGAAAGGATGGCTGAGTGGGCCTCCATCTACCAGGGAAAGCTTCATTGCCAAGGGGTCCCCTATAGAATCTTGAAGGATGAAGAGTATTGGGAAAGACAGAGAATGAGATAAAGAAAAGAGAGGAAGCATTTTATGCAGTCTGCTTTTATTTCATTATAGGTAACTTATAGGAAAGTATTTCTTTCCATTTCTTGTGGCGTCTATATTCTATACATCATGTTTGGAGCATGGTCAGGGTCTTCAGCAGGAGTGACTCCCAACTGTGCAGGGGAAAGGCAACAGAGAAGGCAGCTCCCTGTGACTGTGGGCCAGTTGTGTGTGACAGTGCCTGTGGAATTCAGCTTGCATATATCTACACCCCTTCCCTGCCCCAATCCACACATACCCACACTCTAAGGGTGCTCTTTTTTATTTTGCCTTTCTGCTGCTCTTTCAAAGCCATTTTTCAGATTCTTCCTTATGCAACCTTGTTCAAATTAATCTCACATTTCAAATTTCTATTAACCTAGAAAGATCTAGAGTCTAGAGTTAGGAAGATCCCATAGCTCCCAATCACAAGAATATTTGACAAATTCTTGTTGAGACGCTTGCAACAGCGCGTTTAAGCTGATGGAAGAAACCAAAAGGGAAACTCCACTTTTTACTTCACATCTGACCAGAGAAAACATTAACAAAGTGTAACAGTGAGAACTTTGCAGGGGGTGGATGGGACTGGTGCTAAGAGTGTATCCTCCCAGAGATGGTAGAAGCCAAAAGAAAAATCAAAATATATTTAGATATGTTGATTAGGGAGCTCAGAGTTCTGGAAAATTGTAAGTGCATGGTCATGCACTGGAAAAGGGGAGAATGGGACCAAAAGGCTACAGGCAGAGTTTAAAGTTATCACAAGCCAGATTGGTAGTACAGTAATTAATCAATTATCCCAATAAGGAAGACTAGGAGGTGGTAACTAGATACACAAGTGTGACTGTCAGGAAATTTCCTGAGAGGCTCTTCCTCAGAAAGGGAGTGTGTCAATCATACAAGGGGCAGCACAGGGTCATGCTGAATGCAGGAAGGAGGCTCTGTCCAGAGACCACTCCGGAAGGCTAAAAGAAGGGAAAAAGCTAAAGCTTTGAAAAAGCTAAAAGTGAATAAAAGGCTGAGTTTCATGAACACAGAAAGAGGTATATACAGAGGCCTTGCCCAGAGCAAGTGATAGTTTAAGAATAACAGAGACAGGCTGAATGATTCAATTGTAATTTTGTTTCTTTTCTTAAAAAGGAGAGCATCTTTAGAGTAAACAATATACACAAAAAAAGGGGGGGGACCTGATCAAGAAGAAAATCAAGTTTAAAATGGAACAGATTATCTAAAGTGTAAGTAAGGGTTTTACATGAATTATTTTTAATATACTCAAAATGATATATGAAAGCTCAAAAGGTTATAAACTTTTTTTTTGGTTGGTACTGGGGATCAAACTTGTGACTTTGCACTTGTAGGGCAAGCGGTGGCACCACTGAGCTAAATCCCTGGCCTCAAAAGTTTATAATCTTAAGAGAACATTTAGCTCAATAGTGTAACAAATAGCTGGGCTTAGTGAAATTATACTCAAGTCCTTCTTTAAGGATAAAAACATATTCTAGTAAGAACAGAAAAGTTTAGTAGGAAAATTATGAAGAGGTTTAGCTCTATTTGATGCCAAATATTCTATAAAATAATGCTGTTTAAAAATGATATTTGTATAAGATGAGAGAGAACTCAATAAGACAAAAAAAATTACTAACCGAGAAATCTAGCCTATGTATGAATTTCAATTATGGAAAGAGATATATATCAACGGAGAAGGGAAACATCATTTAAAAATAATTAACAATTAGTAACAACCAGCAATGTGGGGAAAACACAATTTAGAATCTCATTCTTCTATCTTTTACTAAAATGAAAAAGGTTACCTGACAGTCTCCTATTTTGTACTAAAATGAAAAAAAAGGTTACCTGCAGTATAAAAAAATTAAATAGAAATACTAAACCATAGAAAATGTAGAAAAAGTAGAACGAACATTGATCAAGCTTCTGGAGAGAAAATGACTAAGATACTGAGATAATTAATAAATCTGCAAAATGCTGGAACCAATTAAATGCAAATGATTCATCAGAATGATCATGCAGTAGGACCTACTGGTGGACTTGCCTGAGAGGTATTTAACAGTCTCTTTTACTTAGCATAGTTACAATCTATAATAATTATATATTTCAGGTCATAGAACAGCTAATTATGTTTAATGCTTTCATGTATATAGGACATAATTACTAACATTCAAGTAGGGATCTTTAGGCATTGTTAGATACGAGGCATGGGGGTATCAACACCTGTGTTCTATTAGAAAAATTAAGAAAGTTAACATTCATTCCTCTTCATAAAGAAAGAAATTCTCCTACCCTCCTCTCTTCTTCTCTTTCTGTTTTGTAAAACGAGAAGCAAGCAGCAGGATAGTAAGAGTGTTTGATGGCAAGGCTAAAACCCTGCTCAAGAGTACTTTAGGATCCATTCATGAACCAAGATAGTTACCGTTAACACAGGAGAGAGCCTTTACTTCTTTCTTAGGAAACTGAGCTCTGTGGCTGCTGTAGAACATCTGCTTTAGAAACAGCAATACTTCCTGCCAGGGAGAGGCTACTTGTATAGAATAGTTATGAAATATACATGATTATTATTTGTCAATAAAAGAAAATGTTTATTTAAAATAGCTACAAAATATAAATTTATGCAACTAAATGAAGAGTGGTATAAACGGAATTTCTAATGCCATCTATCATTGAGAAGCTGGACAAGAACACTCCCTAACAATTTTTTGGCTCTGTTACTGACACAGGCTTTCTAGTTAGCCTTCACACATCCTTTCCATGGGCTTTGCAAATAGCTACCCCCTCGTGTGGCTAACTCCTACCTATTCCTCAGTGCAGTGCCTTCTGCTCTGGGGAGCTTTCTGAAATATGGACACCCTCATCTGAGACAAATTGCTCTCTTCTCTGGTCTATAGCTTCTTAGACCACTTGTGCCATGAAGTGTGCCAGTGTATACGGCCAACACTCACTTGTTTATGTGTTCACCCTTGATATAACAGATTGCTGGAGGATAGTGTATATGTACATATTAAAATAACCAACTAATGCTCATGGCAGAAAACATGCTTTTAAAACTCATGTTGCTTATGTACAGTTATAAGTTTTGGCATTTCACTACATCCTAATAATCTATAAATGTAGTATTTCAAGATCAAAAGCAAAGTCCATCAGAATTATAATTTGATCATATTTTTGACATACATTAAAATGTTTCTCGCAATGTTTTCTAGAGATGTGCTTGCTCTGAGAGATGACCTCTTGACTCTAAAGGCAGGATGGTGTTGTATTGATGAAAAGCATGACCGTCATGTAAGGGCAGACCTGGGCTCTAATCCCTGTCATAGTACATGAGTGATTTCGGGTAAGTGACAGCATGCTCTTTGGACCTCACTGACCCTGTCCATTAAACTCCTTATTCAAACTTACCTGGCTGGGCTAAGTGAAGGAACAGGGTTATTTGCACAATCCTTGGCATACTGGTGGAACCATCATTAAAAATTCTATCAAAATAGGGCCAGGGATTTAGCTCAGTGGTTCCGCCGCCTGCCTCTCAAGCGCAAGGTCCCGAGTTCAATCCATGGTACCAAAAAAAAAAAAAAAAATTCTACCAAAATGATTAAGAATATGGGCTTTAAAGTCAGAAAGCCTTAAGTTCAAGTCCCAGTTATTATTATAATTATTTCTAGTATGTATTATAATAATCATCAATACTAATGGAAGAGAGTTCTGCTTTTAAGTCTATTATCAATCTAGGGTACTTAAAAATTAGGGCTTTAAAAACATTTTTTTGTTTCCTCTACTACATCATAAAATATGTTTCCACTCCAAAGGAAATTGCTTTTCTATCCACTGTTCTGGTTAACACTAATTAAATGGCGCTAAGTCCATAGGGCCGTGTCTAGTGCCTTCTCTAATATAAATCAATTAACAGTTGGGAATTGCCATGTTGAAAGAAGGGTCACCACATCCTGATGTGACTGAATGACAAATGCCACAGCTGGAAAGAGATTAAAGAGCATCTCAGATCAAGAAAGAACATAAATGGTTGCCTCATGTGTCCAACATGGAGTGAAAAAGAAAGAAAATTAAGTAAAAATGTCATGGAGTCAAATTCAGGCTAATGAGTGCAAGCTCCACAGGCACCCTGAATAGAGAGAAAGAAAGGTCAAGTCTGTTTCTTAGAAAGCTCCATCATGTATGGGAGACTTTCTACCTTTTAAAAGATAATGACCTAATTTACATGAGGAACACCAGCATACAAATTACCCTTTAGACTTTCTACAAAAGGCTAGCAAGACAAAGATGAGGTACAGTATTATTCATAAATGTTCTGATAGGCAGCAGGACAAATAGCATCTGATAAATGTTCTGGTAGGCAGCAGGGCTTCTCAGGACAAACAGCATCACTGTTGTCAAATGCGCCTGCATGTCCAGATTCTTGACTGAGGTCCTACATGCTTACTTCAAGTTTCTTAAAGTTTCACTGTTTTTTCATTAAGACATGGATATTTTTGATTGAAGAACAACAAAATCTTTAACAAAATAACTTCATGTAAATCTGCTGGGTATTCCCACTTCCAAAGAAGCAGCAGTTCAATGACTGCCGAATTCAGTTTCACATCATTGACGAAGAATCTGCTGTGTCTCAAGGACACAGCGAAGAGAACTTGCTATTGAGAGACTCCTCATAATCGTTATAAAAAAGGAAGCTGATTGGTTTGGTTGGTCCAGTTCTGTTCATTAGAATAACATTGCTTTATTAATAAAAAACTTTATTCTTTTGTCAGGTTTACTGAAATAAAATTTACACAAAATAAATTTACTCCCGTTTGTGGACAGACTGGCCAAATACATACAACTAGGTAATCAAGACCAGAATTTAAATATAGTATAACTTTATCACCATCACCCCCAATTTTTCTGAGCCATTTTGTAGAGAACCCATTCTCTGCCTGTCTCTTGAAACTACTGATTTATTTGGTCCTCTTTCTAATATTCATATAAATGCAGGGTTTTGGAAAAAAAAAAACCTAGCTCCTCTCAATATAATGTATGTGAGTCATCTACTTTGTTGTGTGTATCTGCAGTTCAATCCTTCTGTTGCTGAGTAGTATTTCATTTTGTTGATGTCACAGTTTGTTTATCCATTCAAAGCATCAGTTTATACATTCACTAAGGCAGTAGAGGATGAGCTGGGAGCTGTGGGAGGTGAAGATGAAGAGTCCAGATCAGCAGGCTCCAGTGAGGAGGTGGAGGAAAGAACAGGTCAATTTTAATTGCTACTGGTTGTTCACATCACAGAAGCTGTATTGTTGAAGACAGTTTCCTTTTTGTGTATGCGTTAGTGGGGAGTTGGACCCAGGACCTTTGCACTGAGCTGCAACCCCAGCACTTTGTAAAATTTTTAATTTAGAGGCAAGGTTTCTCTAAGTCCTAAAGTTGTCCAGGCTGTGCTCAAACTTGCCATCCTTCTGCTTCAGCCTCACAGAGTGCTGAGATCATAGGTGTTCACCACCTTTCTTGGCTAACAATTTCCTCTGTAAACACTGCATAGCCTGTGAGTTTCAGAGTCAGATAATGTGACGTCATTGCTGTTTCCACCACTGCTTTTAAGCTGAAGACCTCTTTGTACCTCATTTTTCTAATCTTCAAAATGGATATAATTATTCACTCAATGAATATAGTAGTTATCATAATCACAACAGAAAATATTTAAAATACAATTTAGAACTGGGCACTATAATGTAGTAGTACACAAAATATGGTAAAAACGTGGTGCCTGTATATCAACTATCTATCTGTAGATTCATAATAAACATTTTTTACCATTTAAAATATTAAATCAAAGTAGATCATACACTTGAATAAAAAACCTAATATATAAAACTTGTTTGAATCCTAGGAGAAAATATTTATAATATTGGTTTAATCAAAGATTTCTTAGATGTAAAATTAAAAGTATAATTCAATTTTTAACACTGACCAAAAAAACCTTCAAGTCTTTCATTGATCTTCAAAGGAAAGAAAAAGTCATAGTCTGTGAGAAAATATTATTAAAGCACATTTCTGATAAAGGATTTGTATCCATAATTTATGAAAAACCTCAAAAAATATTAAGGAAGCAACTACTGAATAAAAATGAGCTAAAGCTTTCAAAATACAGTTGATCACAGGAGCAACATGGATGGCAAATAAGCAAAGGAACCTGGCTCCCTGCAGATGGATTGTTGTTCAGTAGACTTTGGTAAAATAGCTAGTGATCATTATCGCTATTAATGATATTCTTTAAGTCATAAAATCATTGTTTCTTGATTACTTAACTTGTAAATTAAGGTGTCTTGGAATATAATTCATATATTATATTCAGGGCTATTTATGTTTTTTTGATCTTATATCATATTTCATTTTTGTATCTGAAATCATCACTTTTGGTCCTACCTAAAGAAATATTTTTAAAGGTCAAGTGATCATCAAAAATTTTAGAAAAATATCACAAGTAATTTCAGATTATAATTTCTAATCTAAAGTTCATTACATGGGGCAGCCTTTAATTCATTATGTGCAATGATATTCATTTTTGATTAGCAAAATGTTCTGCAGATGTATGGTAAGTGAATCATTATTTCAAATTTCGTTCACTTACTAATTTCATATGCACTTTATTCTCATATAGTAGTGTTATGCCGCACCCAATTTTAGCATTTATTTTAATCCAATCCTTCCCCTTTTTAATGTGACAATTTCACTATTATTAAAGGAAACACTGGACTCATTTTATCATCATATAAAACCAGTTACCTTGGGGATACGGGATTGTAGGGAACAAAGACATAGGGAAAATATTTAAAAGAAGAAAAGATGTAAATTTTTATCTGAATATGTTTCCTATTATGGTTTGTTTAGGGAAGAGATTCTTCCACAGTAGTGTTTTCATAGCGGAATATACCAGCACGAGACTAAGGAGATGAAGAAGTTTTCACTTATAAATGCTGACTAAGAATGATGCACTCCTAAATTTTTATACTGACCCCTTTTCTAATGTACAGGAAAGTTTTCCATGCAATAAAGTGTGCTGGGTAGGTAACATGAAAGCAGAAAGCCTCATGATGTTCCACATAGTGAAATGGGTTAGGGCTGCAGTTCTAGAACAAGAGTGTTTGACTTCAAAATGCAGCTTTACTATTTTCTAGCTATCTAAGCCTGGCCATGTTTCTTAACTATGCACATCTTAGCTACCACATCTGTAAAATGAGGGTGATAAATATTATAGTAATTCATCCAGGGCTGCTAAAGTATTACAAATGTATAAAGTATTTGATTGGCATAAAATAATTTTGTCACAATAAATGTTTGCTAATACGTTGGACATTTTCTTATGTTGTCACTACACAGTTATCATTGACACACTGTAGTATTTGCAATACAATGTGCTATCTACCTTATTCTTTCCATTAATCATTTATTTTAAAGTTATGTGGAAAAGATTCACCATGGACAAATGGGGGTGCCAGCAATGGGGAGTAACTATGATTTCATGCTGAGGAAAAGTAGTTACCTTGAGATAATGTCTGACATGGAAGGATAAAGGATAAGATAGTCCAGCTGGATTGAAATCCAGAGTTTAGAGGGTGAGAGAGGGGAAACTGGTTCATGCCTGGATCACTGTACCCACTGTACCACCCCACAGCTGTATCATCTTGGAAAAGGGTTGGGCTGAGGGAAGGAGCATGTCAGTCCTTCAGTGACAGTCTGACATAGTACAGAAACCCACAGTCAAGCTATCCTTCCCATTGGTCATGGTGAAGTTAGGCAACTATATGTACCCAGAGACTCAAAGAAGCTGAAAATAGATTGGAGTAAAACCTAACTGGCATGCACCACTGCTCCTGCCTCAGAGCCTGCGAGTGGCAGGACACGAGGGAGAGAGAAACTTTTCGCAACACACATAATTTTAATAGTAATGAAAATAACAATAATAAGCTGCCCATTTTCCTATATACAATGGGTGTGTTATTCAGCACCCTACCCAAAATTGTCAGAGCCTGTGACAGAGGGAGAGGGCACCCTGAGAAGCCTGGATGAGAAGAGCAGAAAGAAGTGAAAACTAGTTCCGTAATCAAACAATAATGCAGCAAGAGTGCCATTCCCAGGAGCCAGGAGAGAGAAATGGGGTCCTCTTGCTGTTTCTGCAGGTGAAGCTGAAACAATGGCGATCAGCACCTGGGATAGTGGCCTATTGGCCATACAACAGGCAAGAAAAAGCAGTGAGGGGGAAAAACAGGGTCCTAGAAATTAACCCTCTAATCAACCAAGATAATCGGATCTACCAAGGTCTGCTGGGGGCCACATTTAGAGCTCAAAACCAGGACACAAGTTAGTAGGCAGCAACAGTCATCAAAGCTTTAACAGGCCATTGTCTTGAACACAAGCGGAAATTGTGTGGCTAATCAAAGACAGGCAATGATACCCATGAAGAGGGAGCTGTGTGGAAGATCTGAGCTATTGCTATAACAACTGTGTGAAGGCGTTTGTTCTTATTTCTAGTATTATTTTGGCAAACTTGTAGTTACTGTAACCTTGCTAATTTGTTGGATTTGGATTATCATGGTTGGTTTTTCTTGTTTCTGTTTTATTTTTGTTTGTTTTTCATTTTTCTTATTTTTCTTATTCTTTCTTTTATCTTTCAGCTCTCTCTTCACCTTTTTTTTGTCTTTCTCTATGACTCAACTTCTCTCCTTCATGACCTTCCCCTTTTCCTCTCCATCTAATAGCATAAATAGGAATGTGAAATGCATTAGAGAACAAGAATTAACCAGTGCTATAAATTAAACAGTATCACTGGTTTTTACTGAGAGCATATCAGGATAATTCTTAATAAAATTGGGCTTAGAGAAATCAAACAAAACTGCCAACAAACATATTAACAGGCACCAGCCTTCACACAGACCCCCACAATCTTTAAATACACTGCTACCCTTCTGCATACATCCTCTTGACTACACAATTGTTCTCCCAAATCCCCTCCACACTCAGTCCTTTACTCAAGCTGCAAAATAACTCCAAAGTCTGACTTGTCTATTTTCTTTTTTATCCATTGACATAGCTGTTAACTTTGTCTCTTCCCATCAATATATCTAATCCCTTCTGCTCTATGTGTCCACACCTCACACACCCCAGTACAATATAGTTTGCAAAAGGTATTGACAAAAGAATGAAAGTATCAAAATGAGTTTAAATGGTTAGGATTAGTGTATGTTCGGCTCTGCTGACACTGTTATAACTATGCTACAACATAATGACCAACCTAAGTAAACTGAAAATCTTGCAGGGGTGAACAATATACCTAGACAAAATCACAAAAACTTCACTGAAGAACCGAATCTAACTATAGTGATCCTCATATCAACAGCAAATTCTGAAGCTACTTAACTTCAACATTCAGCACCTAAAGAAGGGGGAAAAATGCACATGCACACGCACACACACACAGGCACACACAGGGACATGAAAAAACAAGGCAGCAAAAATCCCCCAAAGCAAATCCAAGGGGCACTGGTTAAGAGGAATGGAGACATTAGGGAATGAAACTGTACAAAATGATTAAAGAAATGTAAAGAAACTTAGTGAGTTTAAAGAGCACACGAGTCAAAAGATGATGGAGCTAACATACAAACTGATCAACATAAATATGGGGAAAAAAATTTAGAAGACCTACAAAATTGGAAAACCTGACTAGAATGGTTCAAAACATAAACAACAAATTCACTAAAGATATAGACTTCATGAAAAAGTGCCAGAGAAATTCTTACATAGAATTCATAAATTGTAGAAATGAACAATGTGAAGACAGTATTTCTAAAACTGAGGACAAAATGAAAAACCACAATGAATTGCTCAGAGAAGCTTTGAAAATGGTAAGGGCATATGAAAAAATACATCCCATAGCTACTAGGTGATGCTAAGACTAACATAAGGCTAACTGGTGTTAGAGGAAAATTAGAAGATGCCACACATAGAAAAGAACAAAAGTTTACAGAATTTGTATTAGACAAAAATTCAAAGTATGAAGAAATTTTTTAACATAAAGGTAAACAAGGTTCATAGAACACCAATTAACTACAGTGAAAAAGAAGCTCCCCACAGTGTATCTAGGCAAAAATTTCAAATGTCAAACAAAAAGAATCTTAAAAGCTGTCAGAGAAAAGCAAACAATAACTTATAAAGGTAAATTCATTAGGATTACAGCAGTCTACTTGACCCAAATTTTAAAGGCCAGGAGAGTCTGTAGTGGAGTGTTTCAAGCTCTAAAAACAATTTCAAACCCATACTAATGTATTCTACAAAATTATCTTTTAAAATTAGTTGAGAAATAAGGATATTCTACTATAAAGAACACCTTAAGACATACAATAATATCAGACCAACATTCTAAAAAATACTCAAGAATATCCTAGACCAGTGATGGTGAACCTATGGCATGCTTGCCACATCAGGCATGCAGGTTCCTCTCTGTCGGCACATGAGCCAAGTTGCTCCAACAGGCGAACATTGGATATTCAGGTTTAATTGCAGTGCTGGAACTTTGTGATAAATAAGTTGGTTTGAGGTTGCAGTTTGGGTACTTGATCTCTAAAAGGTCTGCCATCACTGTCCTTAGACAGAGACAATAAAGCCAACACAGCAAAAAGAATCAGATGGAATGAACATATCAAGCAAGGCAAATAATTAAACAAAAAAAAATAGGAGTCATCAACAGAAGCAACATGTAATGACAGAAATAAAAAAATAACTTTCAGTAATAACTTTCAGCATAAATGGCCTCAACTTCCCAATAAAGACACATGTATTGGCAGAAGCCATCAAAAACCAGAATCTAACAGTATGTCAAATTTGAGAAACTTATCTAATAAAAAAGAAATTCATGACTAAAGATCAAACGCTGAATACAATATTGCATGCACCACGATCCTTAATCCAAGCAGGGCAGCAAATTTATTCTCAGACAAAAATTTATCAAGCAAAAATTTATCAAAAGAAGCAAAGACCATCAGTACATATTAGTGAAAGAGTAATTCAAGAGGAAGAGATAACAGTTGTAAATATATATATATATATAGAGAGAGAGAGAGAGAGAGAGAATTGGAGCAGCTACGTTTGAAAAAACTGATAGACATAAAAGATCAAATAAACACCAACATAATCATATTGAGTGACCTCAATACTTCACTTTCAAAAGGAGACAGATCACTAACCAAAAACAAACCCTCCAAAAAATTCAATAATTAAATATTAGAGCTGAACCATATCCTTTAAAGCAGGTCTTGAAAAACAAGTTCTTCCTAGACTTGGGCAGTTTCCCCCTTCCCTTTGACCCCTGGTTATCCCCCTATACCTATAACTCCTTGTTCTTGTACAGAAAAATCTAACAACTGTGCCCTGTAAACAGTTTATGACACTCGTTTCTCATATGATTCATCGGACACTGTCTTCTTTCCAGGCTAAGTTACAAAACTGTCTGTGCTTGTAAGCTCACTTGCTGCATCACTAAAAAGACCATCCCCCTTTGACCAAATGTATAAAAATTAAAACTTTTCTTTGTTCATTGCTCTTCCTTTGCACAAGACATGAGGAGAGTCGCTAAGCTGTAGTGCACTGGGATATACAGCTGGGTGCTGAAGGCAGGCTAATAGAAAAAAAGGCACCCTGTGAAACAGGGTGATGATGGTGACCAGTCCAGATGGGGACCAAAACTGAAAGATCACCTGAGCACCTGGCTGGTCCAGTGGGTGCGGTGGGCAGGGGTGCCAGGGACAGAGACTTTGGCCCAGCTGGTGCCTGGTGAGATTAAAGGGATAAAGCAGAGATCATTTTTTTCATTTCAAACTGCCAGAAAGCACAGAGTGATACAGTGCAATGGACACTCCTGGCTTTGGGACCCCCCAAGGTCAGAGTTTGTTCATCATCACCAGCCTTACACTCCCTGCCGACATCTGAAATCTGGAAAAATCCAAGCCTGGGACTGAATGGTCAAAGTTGAGGAGCTGTGACCACGTCCTCCCAGGCCTAAGGAGGTTTCACAGGAGGAATCAAATTACAAATAATAGATAATTCTTAAATGCACTTTTGAGTTGATATTTTTGTTTAATTGGTGTGCTTAAAGTGTTTCTTGTGCATTGCAAATTCTTGAATTGTAATTACAGGGTTAACTTGCTTTTTTTTTCTGCTCTCTTTAAAATAAGAACACTGACTCAAGGTTACTAGAGGTCTGTTGGCAGTCAGTCAAATTCAAAATGTAACAATCTGAGAACAAAAAATAAAAGGGAGAGAAGGACACTTTAAAATCCAAGTGGCTTCAGCCAAGTTTGTTATAGAAGGTCTATAGTAAGTGAGATGAAAAAAAATATTAAGAAGGCTATAAGAGATATACTTCTGATGTGAGAGGATTTTGTATGATAAAAGTTTTTCCTATTAGAAAGATAAAAAGAGAGATAATGACAAGACTGGAAAGCTTATGTATGTCAGGGGAAAGTTTGTGGAAGTAATTTATCAAAGGAAATATGTATGTTTGCTTGTCAGTTTGGTGAAAGCTCATGCTGTTTCTTCTAAAATTTCTTTGTTGCTCAAAAGAAATATGTATGGTTCCTTGTTAGTTTGATGGAGCTCAGGTTGTTCCTGAAGTGAAAGTGCTTAAGAGTGATTTGCATCACAACAGAGTAGATATGGGAAGAAAATATTCAAAACCCACACCATTAGAATGTACATTAAAGAATTCTAAAAGTAAAGCTGGTTTATTACTAAACCCTCCCCAGAGGTGAAAAACTCTTTATGAAATAGATTGGTCCTACTTTGAAGTAGCTTGGCTGGGGAGGGGAATGATTGGGCATATACATAGGGTGATAACTGGGGCCAGAGAATGGCCAGGAGGCTCAACAACAAAAGAAAGACAACAAAATGAGAGACCAACTAGAGGCTCAAAAAACCCATATCTGTTGGTGGTAGTGTTCACAAAAAGAAAAAGACAGAGATCATTTAGGGGCAAGGCCCAAGATATGGGCAAAATAAGAGCCAAAATGAGCTGGGATCTACCAGTCAACTAAAGCTAGATTGGGATCAATATGTGCAATGTAAAAACCATGGTCAGTGCAAAAATAAATGTCCAAAAAAAAAAAAACTGACAGAGATGATAAGAATTCCAAAACTAGCAAACTACCTGCAAAAGGTCATCATCACTGGGAACAATCTGACACTGCCCTCATTAAAGGTTACAAGGAGTAGGCCAAACCAGACTCCATCTCCCTAGACTCCCAAGAGCCCATGGTCACAATGAATGTAAGGAGCTGATTGATGGACTTTATGGTAGACAGTAAAGCCGAGCACTCAGTGGTGATGCAATCTATTGGGCCATTAGCCAAGAAAAATGTGACTATTGTAAGAGTCAGTGGGATTAGAGACTGTTTTGCTGGCCTAGAAGATGTATTATAAGGGAACAAAAAGTTTAACATGAGTTACTGTATCTGCCAGACTGCCCAGTTCCCTTGTTAGGGAGAAACTTACTTTGAAAGCTAAATGCTCACATTATCTTCAGGCTGCAAGATGTGACTTTAAGCCTGGCTGTGACTTTAAACCTGGCTTGATCAAAAGCCATGATGTTAACCCATACGATCCCACAGACAGAAAAATAAAAATTGTATTCAGATAATTCACAAAAGCCAAGAATAGATGAGCTGTATAGACTGGCACACGATATTCTCAGGGTTTGAGCTGAGGACAACCCATCAGGGCTAACTGTATATCAAACACCAGGAATAATAGATCCAAAACCCACAGCAACTCCAGTTCAAATTCACCAATACCTCCTCCCCTGAGAAGGGATACAAGACATTCAAGAACATTTAAAGTGGCTCTTAAAACAGAATCCTGGCTACATGCTAGTCATCCTGGAACACTGTGCTTCTGCCAGTATGTAAGCCAGGGACAAATGAATACAGACTAATACAGTTGCTACTTGCTGTAAATTAAGCCACTGAGACAATTCATTCAACAATGCCAGATCCATACACACTGATAGGATTTATTTCAGAAAGTGCTGTCTGGTTTATTTGCTTGGATTTAAAAGATGCTGTTTCTGTTTGCACCTTGCACTTGTCAGCCAGCCTATCTTTGCATTCCAATGAGAGGATTCTGTCCCAAACAAACAAACAAGCAAACAAACAAACAAGAGCTAATCTGGATTGGCCTTCCTCAAGGATTAAAAAACTCTCCTACAATTTTTGGAGAGGCACTAGCTACCAACTTCAATGCTTCTATCACACCTGGGGACAATTGCACTCTGTTGCAATATGTAGATGACCTCTTTCAGGCAGCCCAGACCCAAGGAGACTATTATCAGGAAGCCAAGGACTTCTTTCATTTGTTTTGGAGGGCTAAATATAAAATATTTTTTAAAATTGCCAACAAACATTTTGGCTTCTTAGTGACTTGGGGGAACGGTGGCCAGGCACAGAGTAAAAACAGACTGTCTACGTCCTCCTAATCCCAACTACCCAATGCCAAATAAAAGAGTTTCTGGGGGCAACAGGATTCTGCCATATCCAGATTCAAAATTTCTCACTTATGGCTAAACCCTTATGTAAGGCCACAAAGCAGGACAAAAGGAGCTCCTCCTCTGGGAGTTAACCAAGAGAGAACATTTAAACAAAGAAGCTTTAACTCAGGCCCTAGCCTTAGGGTTGCCAGATGTAATGAAGCTTTTCTTCCTATGTGCCCATAACAAAAGAAATGGGCATGGGAGTGTTACCTGAGTCATAGAATCCTGACATTGTCCAATGACAATTGCTTCAATATATGTTAGTGCTTGTCTGCACTTTCTCAGAATGAGTTGAGGGCTTTCCCACTCAAACAAAAAGTCACAAGAGGTGACCAAGGTGCTGTTAGGAGATATCATCCAAAGATTTGGATTAGCTCTGACCTTAGGGTCAGACAATGAACCAACATTCATAGCTGAGACAATCCAAGAGTTCACACAAATGTTAAAGATAAAATAGATGTTTCACATGGCTTACTGGTCACAGAGCTCAAGAAAGATGGAAGGTACGAACCAGACAATCAAACAATTGCTGAGAAAACATTATCAAGAAGCCCACTTAAGATGGGATCCAGTCTTGCCCATGGTTCTTCACCAAGCCACGTGCACCCCCACCAAACAAACTAGTTATTTCCCTTGTGAGATTCTGTTTGGCAGGCCACACCCAATCATAAATCAAATTAAAGATGATCTCTTTGAGCTAAAAAAAATGACCTTCAGGAGACAAATATAGGCTTTGAGAGTCGCCCTGCAAGATATGCATAGCTGAGTACAAGAAAAATGCCCATAAGCCTAACAGACCAACACACCCTTTCAAGCCTGGGGACATTTTGTTCAAAACACAACATCCAACAACTCTGGGGCCTATATGGGATGGGCCTCATACTGTAATCCTGTCCACCCCCACTGCTGTTAAAATCACAGATACAACAGTCAGCTAAAGCTAATAACTCAACAAGTGGTTCAAACAGCAGGATACAGACCACTCGAACTAGCTATCCTGCAACAAGGTCAGGCCACCACCAAAAATAATAGCCTTGTTCTAGTCATCCTGGAGGCTGATTGAGTCTATGCACAGCAGAAGCCTGAGGAATCAGCAGCCCTGCTCTGATCACTTCAGAAGCTGTCTAGTCCACACAGGGCTAAAGCTTGAGGATCAACATAGAGTCACAATGACAACATAAGTTTCTTACCGTCTTTTTTATAATTCTCCCTTGCCTCCTACCCCTACTTGTCAAAAACATTCACATGGCCATAGAGACTGACAGACAGGCACACCACCAGTCGACTGATGACCTTAAACAAGTACCAACCTCTGCTCAGTAGGTTGTACTAAGTGCCCCCATGTGCCAAAAAATGATAATAATAATGATGATAAAGATGATGCTCTCTATTAAAACTTGTTATAAAAAGCATCAAAGGGGGGCAATAAAGCAGGACTTTAAAAATAACAAGTTCTTCCTCCTCTTTAGATCGCTCCCCCTTCCTCTCCTGGAGATGTAACTCCTTGTTCTGGTACAGATAAAATTGACAACTATGTCCTGTAAACAAAGTTTATGACACTCTGTTCTCATATGATTCATCAGACACTGTCTTCTCTCCAGGCTAAGTTACAAAACTGTCTGCCCTTGTAAGTTCACTTACTACATCACTAAAAAGACCATCCCCCTTTGACCAAATATATAAAAACTAAAACTTTTCTTTGTTCATTGCTCTTCCTTTGGACATTAGTCTGTTGAGCTGGTGCTCACCTAAAAATACAGACCCCTGTTTCCCAGTGGTCTCTTCTGTCTCTTTTATCATACAACACTTGAACAAATGGATTTAATATCTACAGAATGTTCTGTCCTACTACAACAAAATACATATTCTTCTTATCTGTATACACAATTTTCTCCAAAATAGACCACATACTCATCCACAAAGCCTGCTTAAGTAAATATAAAAGAATCAGGATCATTTCAGGCATGCTACCAGATCTTTGTGCACTGAAACTAGAAATCAATCACAAATGAAATAACAGAAAATTGTAAATGCTTGGAAACTTAACACACTCCTGAACAATGTATGGGTCACAGAAGAATGCTAGCAAAAAATTAAATAATTCCTAGATCAAATGATGATGCTAGTACTACACATCAGCACCTATGTGATACATTGAAAGCATTCTTAAGAGGGAAAGTTCTGCAGTCAATGCTCAAATTAGAAAAACAAAGAGAACTCAAAGAAATAAGCTAATTATGAACCTCAAAATACTTGAAAAACAACAGTCCAAACCCAAACCTAGTTACAGGAGGGAAATTATAGAGATTAGAGCAGAAATTAATGAAATTGAGACAAAAATCATACAAAGAAACAATGAAATGAAGAAGTGGTTCTTTGAAAGAATGAACAAAATAGATAAACTCTTAGCCATATGTACCAAAAGAAGGAGAAAAATGAAATTAGAAATGAAAAAAACAAAAATCACAACAGGTACCATGGAATCAAAAAAATCATTATTAACTACTAAGAAAAATTGTACTCCAATTATTCATTTTAATTCTTATTTACACTTTCAGTTTCTCACACTAGAGAAACTATTCAGTATTTATGATTAAAAAGAATAGCTGATAATTTGAAATAAGAAGAAAGGTCCAAAGGGGTAGGGGAAGTGGGAGGGGAAGGGGAACGGAAAGAAGGGAAAGGAAAAATTATGAGAAAAGAAAAAAATGGAAACAAAGTCTATACAAATAGGGAAGGGTGGAGGGGGTGAAAAGTGCACAGGTAATGGGGAAAAAATAAGAACCAAGATACATCATGTGCAGGTACAAGCACCCAATGATAAATGTAAAAATATTGTATACCTAAAATGTACCAATAAAAGAATTTAAGCAAAAAAAAAGAAAAATTGTACCCCAATAAACTGGTAAATCATTTAAAAACTATGTTTAGTTCTTCGCCATTCTCCAATTTATTGGAGTACAGTCTCTAGGCACCATCCCTAGGGATTACCAAAAGTGAAATAAGAAGACATAAACATGCTGAACAATCCAATAACAAGCAAAGACATTGAAGCAATTAAAAAAAACCCAAAACTACAACTAAGAAAAAGCCCAGGACTTGATGGATTCACTGCTAAATTCTAGAAGACTTTCAGCAAGGTTATAAGTAATAATAGCAACATTCCTCAAACTCTTTAATAAATTTAAATAGGAATAAGTCCTTCCAAACTCATTCCTGGAAACCAACATCATTATGATTCCAAAATCAAACAAAGCACCCAACTGAAAAAGAAAACTTCAAGCCATTCTTTTAAAGGAATATAGATATAAAAATGCTCAATATGATATTGGAAAATAGAATGGAACAAATTATCAAAAGGATTATACATCATGACCAAGTAAATTTTATTCTAGGAATGTAAGGATGATTCAACATTTGCAAATCAATAAATGTAGTACACCACATAAAACAGAAGCAAGATCAGAAACCACATGACCATGTCAATATATAGAGAAAAATATTTTGAAAAGATTCAACACACATTCATGATAAAATACCTAAAAGACAATAAGTCTAGAAGAAACTTAATTCAATAAGAGGCACTTATAACAAACCAATGGTCAACATCAAATTAAATAAGAAGAAGCTGGAATCTTTCTTCTCTAAAGTTGGGAACAAGACAAGGATGTCCACTATCCACAGTATAGTACAAAATTGTACTTGAAATATTTCCCACAGTAATCAGGCAAAAGAAAGAAATAAAAGGGACTAATTTGAAAAATCAAATTATCACTATTTGCAAATGGCATAATACTTCATATGGAAGAGTCAAAAAATTCCACAAAAAAATCTCTAGAATTAATAACCAAATTTAGTAATGTAGCAGAATACAAAATCAAAACACAAAAATCAATAGCATTCCTGTAAATAAAGAACATACCAAAAAAGAAACTAGGAAAACAATACCACTCTTAATAACATCAAAAATAAATCAAATCCTTCAGTCTGTCAAACAAAGGAAGTCAAGGATTTTTACAATAAAAACTACAATACTCTGAGAAAAGAGATTGAAGAGGACATCAGAAAATAAAACGATATTCCATATTCCTGGATAGGTAGAACCATTTTTTTTTTTTAGGTAGAACCAATATTGTAAAAATGGCCATACTTCCAAAACTGATGTAGAAATGTATGCAATCCCAAATTAAGATACCAAAAGTATTCCTCACAGAAGTAGAAAAATATCCTAAATTTCATATGGAAATGGAAGACCCAGAATTGCAAAAGCAACTCTGGGTAATAAGAGCAAAGCAAACTTCAAGTTATATTACAAAGCTACAGTCATTAAAAATCATCTACTGGAACAAAAACACACGTGTGGATCACTAAAATAGAATAGAGGTTGCAGAAACAAACTAAGATACATTCAGCCACCTCATATTTGACAAAGGGGCCAAAAACATAGGCTGGAGCTAACATAGCCTCTTTAGCAAATAGTGCTGGGAAAATTCACTATCCTTGTGCAGAAGATTGCAGCTAGACTCATTTCTGTTTAGTTTATGGGCAATTTTGAGCTTCTTTGAAATAAATATGTGACCTAATCCCAATCCAATACAAGTGTAGAAAATTATGAAAACATTAAGTATATTTAAAAAGTTGAATAAATGCAAGCTCACAACAAATCAACAAAATTATCATTCTTTGAGAAAGATGGAGAAAATACATTCATTCAACAGATATTCAATAGTGCATGAAATACCAGAGAATGTTCTCTATTCTGAAAACAAAAGAAAATGTAAAAAGAATAGAGAAACAGATACAAGGAATTAATACCCAATCCATGGGTATAGTTATTTTCACTGGCGATTTGCTAATTTATAGTACATAATGATTACATCCATTGTGGGGAGTTTGTATACACATATAACACATCTTAATTCTTTTCTGTCCCCTTCCCACCCCTCTCTTCCATCCCTCTTCTCTCCATTTCTTGATCTCTTTTACTTTTACAAAATTCTGTCTCACTGTTTGCTACTATCAATCTTTTATTTTGCTTTTGAATTTGTTTATACTTTGGGCTTCTCAAATAAGAGAAATCATGTAATATAAAGCTTGGGTGTCTGACTCATTTCACTTAAGCTTCTGCTCTTAAGATGCATTCATTTTCTTACAAATGAATCCTGGACAAATAAAGATACAAATCAACAATGGGGAGTTCTGGAGAATAACTTAGATCAATCTGAATTCAGACCAAAATATTGATATTCCAAATAATCATAGCAACCTCAAAAAGTATCACTTTTCTTGTTCTTCTCCAGTAACTCTAATTTCTTTTTATGGGGTTATTGAATAAAAATTTCCTGAACCATTATGAATATAATATTTGTACAGGCAGCTCTTTCTTTCTTATCCTTATTGTCTCATGCCTCATATATTCAGATTCATACTAAATATGATTCTGTTGATATGTTATCTATTCACAGTTATTTAAAAGATGATGCTTTTATCTCCCTCTTCCTAATGATTTTTCATTAAAAATGGATATAGAATTTATGAGTGATCATAAATTCCGTGATCATAAATTCAGGATAGATTATAAAAATCAATTTAATATGAACAATAATGTCCAATTACAGTATCTTATTTCTAGAATTATTTACTTGGTTATTTTGTAACCTCATGATTCAATTTTTTTCAAACATTTTATTTAGGATTTTTACACTCAGAAAACAAAAATAATGTAACATTAAATATGAACTCAGATATTCCTGAGGTTTATATACAGTTTTATAATTAAATTTACAATTTAGAGCAAATTGCTTAATGTCTCCACTTCTCAGTAAAATGCTCATCATTGTGCCTATTGGACAGCAAATCCTAAAAACTATTAGCATTCCACTAGTGTGTGTGTGTGTGTGTGTGTGTGTGTGTGTGTGTCAGCTATAGGTTTCTTTCCTTTATAAAATATTTTCTCTTTCAGAATTTGGCATTAAAATTCTACTAATTTGTGTAACTTATTAAACAAGATTTATTAATTTTATGTGTTCTGGAATAATTTCTGCCTAAGTGTATTATGAGAATTTCATCTAAAATTACCTGACACAATGTTCTTTTATTTGTGCATGAAGTTTCTACTTCATAAAAAATATCAATTTCTATCAAAAATGTGTATCCATGATTTTGTGTGTGTCAGAGAATAAAGAGGGCATTCCAGTAAATTTTTACCACCCAAATGATGCAAGTTTTATTATAATATATTTCAACCCTTAAGTGAATTTAATTGTATGTCTCATAAAAATAATGGGTTTTCACATAAATATGCACACTTAAATGAATAAACTTGAACAGTTGAGTCATAACATAATTAGCATATATTGAACATGATAATTCACATCTTAAATAAGAAAATACTATTTGAAATGATAATATGTAAACATTGTAATAAATAATAAAAACAGAGGACAAATTATACATTAATTTACAGATTTAGGTAAATTAAAAGTTTCAGGCACTTTTAAAGACTGGTTGTTAATCATAAGCCCACATGGCAGCAGAGAAAGAAGTCATTTTCTTGGACTCTGTAGTAATTGTTCTATATGAATGTGATAAACAAAAAAAGTATAAAACTCAGAAACCAAGCCTTATGCCATATTTCTTTTAAAAAGCTGATAAAAATGAGCCTAAAAATGGAAACTTAAAATGAAGAAAAATTTACTTGATGATATTCAGAGAACAGATTAAACATGTACCATATGGCAATTTTTAGCTCATCTTTCTAAAGTGTGCTGTAAACACATTAGCACAAGTGATTTTGAGCAAAACGTTCCAAAAGGTGATCTGCCTGCTGATTATTATATTTGGTAAAGCTTTCAAGTCATTTTCAAAAGCCATTGTTTTTAGCACTCACAGATTATATCTGGCCTTCAACATTTCTTTGGCTCCCTCTATATTTGCAGTAACATTCTCTGAATTATTTCAACACTCATCATGATTAAATCAAAGAAATGCATTATCCTCCAACATATTTAAAACAAAGTAGCAGAAGATTCATGGTCAGCTGGCTAGGATTTTATATTCTACTGAAGGACAAATGATAAATGTACTAAAACAAAATAGGTCAAGTAGACTATAACGTGGTATGCAACTGGACTAAGCAGTGGGGAAGGCAGTGGACAGTTTGCTCAGAATGTCCACCTTTGGAATTATAACTTGAGGTTCTGCAATGCAGTAAGATATAGCTTGGAGTTTTAAAAAATGCAATAACAAATTTTAGTAAATGTATTGCATATGACAAAGAGCACAAAGAGCATATATATGCTCCATCTCAAGAAAAAGGGCATTCTATGATCTCTGAAGCTGTCTTGTGATGCCTCTCTTGGTTGGGCTGATTAAATAGAGTAGTGGCAGTGTTTTGGTGACATTACTGGACTGGTGTTAAGGAGCATATAGACAATGACACACAAAGCACACAGACATAAGAAACCAGTAGTGCGAATAAAGAAGAAGGGAAAAACCTCCAATACACCATTATAAAAATATACAAAGGCAAATATAACTAAACTTATTTATTTCTGAAGCTGCTTTAGTGTGGGTTGTTTTTTGCATGGTTGAAACAAAGTATTGGAACTACTCATAGAAATGAGAAAGCCAGGAACATATGAACAGAAAGTTCATGTTTTAGGCCCAGGGCTGATGTAATAAGTTAAGAGTGAAGCTGTATCAGTACAGGGAAACATACAATGAAGCCAAGACGAGGGACAAGAGTTCAAGAAATGATTTCCCAAAAAGTGTTTGATGATGAAGTTGACACAGTATTAGTCTTGTGAGAAGAAAGAAGTGAAGGAAAGAGTTAATATTTGTGGCTTGCAAGCTAAGAAGGAACTAGATAAAGAAATGGACTTTAAGACGTGAAAACAGAAGAGAACTAGGAGGACAATATCACAGATGGGAAAGAAGAAAGCCTTTGAAAAGGGGTGAATTGTGTGCTCTGAGAAAACAATTTAAATATTAGGTCAGTTATAGACCTTTATGAAAGGGAATGAAGAGTCAGAGTCCAGCATACTCAAGCTGAGAAGGAACAAGATGAGAAAAGGGAAAAGTGAGAATGAGAACTAGAGCAAGAGCAAGCAAAAGAGGCTTCTTCATTTAGAATGTCAAAAGAATATGACATATTTCAAGTTTTCTTATCCATAGCACAGTAATGTTTTTGGGTCATAAAAACAAGAGTAAAATGTTCTTATATTTCAGCTATATAACGATATTCCTTCTGAGGCAGCCCATAATTAGCCTTCTAGTATGGTACAATAAGCTCAGGGAAATGTTGAGACATTTGCCACCCCTCTCAGTCAGTCTGTCTGTCTGTCTGTCTCCCTCTCTCTCTCTCTCCATACACCCCCAATGCCCTTAAGAGAAGAAACAAAAACAAATGCACACTTCCCATTCAATTGCCAAAGTACCTGGGCTTGCCTGAGTCTCTTTATCCCTCCTTTCTGCAAACTGGCCCTCTCAGGAACAGGAATTCTTGACTTGGCTAAGTCTTTGAAAAATCTCAGAGCTTTAAACTAAGGAAAGATGTTTAAACAAACCCACCAGAGAATCTGATTTAACTGTTCTGAGTTGAAGCATGCAGGGTGTCTTAAACTCTCATGAGTTATCAGGGTTGAGAAGCATTGATTAATGGTGACTTATTTTCATAGATCTCCAAAAATCAAAAATTAACAGGGACTTAGGATTTGGCATCAGTTCATTATTGTTCAAGGTAGTAAGGGAGATTTTTAAAGTAAACATGATCTCCACTCATAATTGGCTAGAAAGGAAAATTAAACAATGTTATGGATGTCAATTTTGAGAACAGCAAAGACATGTGACTCAGAGCTGAATTGTGTGGTGAACACTGTCAGTGAAGACTGGCAGAGTAAAAACCACATGCTTGAACTTGTGCATGGGAGAGAATACTGCAATTTGACAAAAGCCTCAGCCAATGAAGGTGCATCTACCTGGAATAAAATTCTTCAATATCTCCTGCATCACTCACCAACCGATCAGCGTTGGCCTGTGAGTTCAAAACTTCTGCCTTCCATGGGCAATGCTGGGAGCATCTCACATTAAAAATGGCAGAATGATGGCAAAACACAGATTATGTCTGTGTAGAAATGTCCTGACATCACTACATTACTTAGTTGCAAAATAATCAAGGAAGAGAAGAGAAGCCATGAGTCTTTCCAACATATAAGCCGATCATTGTCCTTGGCCAGCATGCCATGAATGATTAAATAAGACAGCAGAGGGTCTGTTCTTAAAACTGCAGTGTTGGTCTACTAAAAACATCACCTATGGAGAGCTGACAGTTCAACCTAAATCCTAGTGAGACTGATCCTAAATAGCAAAAGTGAGCTTATGTCCGAAAGAGTCTTTTTGTTGGATGAGAATCCCTGCACTTTAACCCACTGGGCCTACTTAGTGTCTATTTTCTACCTATCTCTTTAACAGAAGCTCTTGAGCTCTGAATTTAGCATGTCCTAGGGACATTCCAACCTGAAGAAGCAGCCACCCCAGCTTTGACCTGATAGTCTCTAGGAGGAACCAAGGCCACCATTTACGGATAACTTTGACACTTTGCTCCTACTCTGAAGATGAAATTACAAAATAATTTATTGGCTAGTTTTTAAGAAACTATGTAGCCCTGAAATTGCATGGAACAATCAGAGGAACAAGGATTACTATGGATAAGAATGTCATCTCTTTTCTCCACTCTTCCTTCCTTGCAGCCTATGGGGTGAAAGGTGATGACAGCCTTTCATTGTAAACCAATCTGTTGTGGCAGTACACTGCTTCAGAAATGTATAAATTCAGCATGAAATGACCGCAGCCATCTTGAACTGTAGCCACCATAAATGACTCACAGTAACACTAGTCTGTCTTTTCTACATAGTTTCTCATCAAACCATAAATAGAATGAACTATTAGAGTGGTTTGTGGAGCTTTACAACTGGACTCTGACACCAGGAATGTGACTGACTCTTTGATACTAGCTTAAGATAAACCAGGCACATTCTGGTTTATGAAATAACTTTTGTTCTAACCAATAAATATTCTCCTTCAGACCCAAATTTCAAGGATCCACTTGGGCTTGATGATGCCCACAACCACACTGTGATCCGTAAGTTCTCCCAGTAAATCTCACTCTGTGCGAATGTAGATCTGTCTCCTTTTCTTTATTCAGTTTCACAGCATCTTGGGACTGGTCTTCGTATACTAAGACCAGCTGTTTACTAACATCTGGAGCTACGATATCCACTGCTATGTAGCAAAGGTGGCAATGGTGCAAATGACAGTTTCAAGTCATGGCCAATAGCACAGGCTTAGGGCACAAACTTTGGCCCTTCATCGCTCATCTGCTAGGTGACCTGAGGTAAGAAATGTAACCTCTGTGCTTTAATTTCTTCCCTAAAAAAGGAACTGAGAATAATAATAGGACCTACTTAGCTGTGAGGCCTTAGTGACCTTTTAGAACTGAGCTTGGCAAATAGCAAACACGCAGTATTAGTTATTTTTTATTACCATAGTGTGTATCTTTTTTTTCTCTTTTCTTTCTTTCCTTCCTTTCCTCTAAATTTCTTCCGTTTTTTTCTTTTGTGTGTATATGAGCATGCATATATGCACATGCAGCACTATATTAAAGTTTGCCAAAAACTCTTTTTTGGGGAATAGAAATTGAACTGAGGGTCTTCACACTGAGTTATATTCCCAGGCCTTTTTCCATTTTTTTGTAAATTTTATTTTATTGGTACAATTTAGGTATACAATATAATGACATTCACCATTGGAAATTTACACCTTTACATAATCTCTCTTGGTTCTTATTTTTCCTCCTTCCCCTACCCTCCCTTCAACCCCTCCATCCCTTTCTATTTACAAAGACTTTGTTTCCTGTTTTTCATTTTCTCATATTAATTCCATTCCCTTCTTTCCTTTCCCCTATGCCTCCCACTTCCCCTTCCCCTTTGCCCCTTTTCTTCCTATTTCACACTATCCATTACACCTTTTAGTCCTTATTTACACTTTAAGTTTCTCACACTAGAGAAACTATTCAGTATTTACATGTGTCCTGTTTATTTCACTTAAGAGTATGGCCTCAATGTGCATCCGCTTAGCTATAAATGTCTCTAATTTCTCATTTTTTATGGCTGAGTAGTACTCCATTTTATTTTTTAAAAAAAACATTTTCTTTATCCAGTCTCCAGTTGATGGGAATTTTTCGGCTTCGTAGTTTTAGCTATTACAAATTGTGCTGCTATGAACATGGGTACACATATATCACTGTGGTATGATTCTTTTAATTCTTTGGGAAAGATATGCAGCAGGGGAATAGCTGGGTCAAATGGGACTTTCAGTCCTAGTTCTGAGGTATCTCTATACAGATTTCCACAGTGGTTGCACCAGTCTACACTCCCACCAGCAGTGGAGCAGGGTTCTTCTTTCCCCACAGCCCCACCAGCATTTGTTATTGGTTGATTTCATGATAGCACCCATTCTTTCTGGAGTGAGGGGGAATTTCAGCATTGTTTTCATTTGCATCTCTCAAATGACTAGAGAGGTTGAACATTTTTTTGTGTTTATTTACTACTTCTACTTTGAGAAATGTCTGTTCATTTCAGATGCCCATTTTCGGATTGGGTCTTTAAATTTGGGAGATCTAAGTTTTTTAAATTCTTTATAGATTCTAGATAGTAGACCTTTTTCTGAGGAACAGCAGGTGAATATTTTTTCCTACATTGTGGGTTGTCTCTTCACACTGTTGGTGATTTCTCCTGCTGTGCAGAAACTTTTTAATAAGAAGAGATCCCACTTGTTGATTATTTGTGCTAGTTCATAGGCAACTGAGGTTTTGCTCATAAAATCTTTTCTTACACCAATGTCTTCAAGAGTTCTACCTAACCTCTGTGCCAGGCGATTCAGCATTTCTGTTTTAATATTTAGATTCTTAATCCATTTCGATTTTAGTTTAGTGCCTGGTGAGAGATATAGGTCTAGTTTTAATCACTGGCAAGTTGAAACCCAATTTTTACAGCACCATTTATTAAAGAGGCTATCTTTCCTCCAGTGAGGGTGTTTGGCTGCTTTGTCAAAGATGAGATGGCTGAGTGTTTCTGGAGTTGTTTCGGAATCTTCTAATCTTTTCCATTGGTCTTCAGGTCTGTTTTGTTGCCAGTACTATGCTGTTTTTATCACAGTTGCTTTGTAGTACAGTTTCAAGTTGGGGATTGTGATACCCCCTGCCATGTCTCTGTTACCTAAAATTGCTTTTGGTATTCTGGGTCTCTCTAAATTAATTTTTGGACTGTTTTCTCAAGGTCTATGAAGTATGCTGCTTGGATTTCAATTGGGATTCCATTGAATCTATACAGCAGTTTTGCAAGTATGGTCATTTTCACTATACTGATCCTTCCTACCCAGGAGAAAGGGATGTCTTTCCATTTTTTGATATCATTTTCAGTCTCTCTTTACAGAGTTCTATAGTTTTCAGAGAAGAGGTCTTTGATTTCTTTTGTTAGGTTGATTCCTAGGTATTTCAGGTTTTTGGATGCTATTGTGAAAGGAGTTTTTTGCCCTATTTCTCTCTCAGTGAGTCTATTGTTAGTGTAGAGGAAAGCTATTGATTTTTGTGTGTTGACCTTGTACAAAGCTACTCTACTGAATTTGGTTATTAAGTCTAGATGATGACTTCTGGTGGAGATCCTGGGCTCTTCTATATAGAGTATCATGTCATCTGCAATTAATGACAATTTGACTTCTTCATTTCCTATCTTTAATCATTTTATTTCTTTCTCTTGTCTAATTGCTGTGGCTAATGTTTCCAAAACTATATTGAGCAAGAATGGTGATGGTGGACATCATTGTCTTGTTCCTGATTTTAGAATGAAGGATTTCAGTTTTTGACCATTTAGTATGATATTGGCTGTTGGTTTTTCATACATGGCTTTTATCAGATTGAGGTATCAACTATCTATTCCAATTTTTGGTAGGGTTTTTACCATAAATGTGTGTTGGATTTTTTCAAATGCTTTTTCTACATCTATGGAGATAATCATATGATTTTGTCCTTGGCTTTACTGATACATAGTTTATTACATCAACTGATTTGCATATGTTAAACCATCCCTGCATCCCTGAGATGAATCCCACTTGGTCAGGGTGTATGATCTTCTTGATGATCTTCTGCATTCTGTTTGCCAGTATCTTATTAAGGATTTTGAATCTATGTTCATTAGTAAGATTGGCCTATAGTTTTCTTTTTTCGTTGGGTCTTTCTGTGCTTTGGGAATCAAGGTGATACTTGCTTCCAGGAATGAATTCGGGAGTATTGCTTCCCTTTCAATTTCATTGAAGAATTTAAACAGTAGTGGCAGTAGTTCCTCTCTAAATGTCTTGTAGAATTCAGCAGTGAAGCCATCAGGACCTGGGCTTTTCGTAGTTGATAAGTTTTTAATTATGTTTTCAATTTCCTTGGTTGATATTGGGTTGTTTAGAATTTTTAGGTCTTCTTCATTCAACTTTGGTAATTCATATGTATCTAGAAATCTGTCCATTTCTTTTGTGTTTTCCATCTTATTGGTGTATAGGTTCTGGAAGTAGGTATTGATGATCCTCTGGATTTCTGCTGGGTCTGTTGTAATTTCACCCTTTTCATTCCTAATTGCATGGATTTGGGCCTTTTCTTTCCTTTCTCTGATAAGATTGGCTAAGGGTTTGTCAATTTTGTTTATTCTTTTGAAGAGACAACTCTTGGCTTCATTAATTTTTTGTATCATTCTTAGTCTCCATTGAATTGTTTTCTGATCTTTATAATTTCCTCCTTTGTATGAGCTTTGTGTTTGTCCTGCTCTTCTTTTTCTAGAACCTTGAGGGTCAGCATCAGGTTGTTTAATTGGCCTCCCTCTGTTTTCCTAATATGTGTATTCACTGCTATGAATTTCCCTCATAAGACTGCTTTCATTGTGTCCCATAGATTCTGATATGTTGTATTGTCATTTTCATTTAATTGAAGGAATTGTCTGATTTCTTCTTTAATTTCCTTTGTGATCCATTGGTTATTCAGAAGTGTGTGGTTCAATTTCCATGTGTTTATAAAATTTTGTGATTTCTTTTGCTATTGATCACCAATTTCATTGCGCTATAGCCTGATAATATACAGGGGATAATTTCAATTCCATTGCACCTAACTGAACATGTTCCATGAATGAGTATGTGGTCTATTTTGGAGAATGGCCCATGTGCAGCTGAAAAGAATGTGTATTCTGAGTTTGTGGGGTGGAATACTCTGTAAACGTCTGTTAAGTTTATTTGTTCAAGAGTTTGATTGAGTTCTAGCATTTCAATACTTTTTTTTTGTCAGTTGATCTATCTGTTTGTGACAGTGTGGTATTGAGGTCCCCCACTACTATTGTATTAGTGCTTATATGACTTTTCATTTCCATTAATGTTTGTTTTATATAATTGGGTGCACTAGTGTTTGGTGCATAGATATTTATGACTGTCATCTCTTCCTGTTGGATGGTTCACTTTACAAGGATGTAGGGTCTTTCTTTGTCTCTCTTAATCAGTGTCAGTTTCAAATCCACTTGATCTGCAAAGAGGATTGCTACTCCAGCTTTTTTTTGGGTTCTGGTCTCATGAAATATCATTTTCCACCCTTTAACTTTCAATTTATGAGTTTCCTTTTGAATTAAGTGTGTTTTTTGTATGCAGCATATTGTTGGATTTTTGTTCTTGACCTATTCTGCCAGTCTATTTCTTTTTGATTCGTGAATTGAGACCATTGATATTGATGGTTATAACTGATACATATTGACTTATCCTTGTCATGACTTTTTCTTTTTTTTGGATTCTCCCACTTTTCATTTAATTTCTTGTCACCCCTGATGGATTCATTCTGCTGGGCTTCCTGGGGTTGTGATCCTCATTGTCTTTTCCTAGAAATTTATCTAAACTTTTTTGGAGTGGTGGTTTGGTATTCATGAAATTCCTAAGGTTCACTTTGTCATGAAAGTATCTTATTTCGCCATCAAATTTGAAAGATAGTTTAGCAGGGTACATCAACCTGGGTTGGAGGCTGTTCTCTTTTAGGGCTTGGAATATGTCACTCCAAGCTCTTCTTGCCTTGAGGGTTTGTGTTGAGAAGTCTGCTGTGATTCTGATGGGCTTTCCTTTGTATGCAATTTGTTTCTTTTCTCTGTTTGTAGAATTTTGTTCTCCTGTTGGTTTTCTGTAATCTTAACAATTATATGTCTATGTGTAGATTTTTTTTTTTTTATCAAGTGTATTTGGAGTCAGATATGCCTCACTTATCTGTATGTCAAGTTCTGCTCCCATGCTTGGGAAGTTTTCTGCCATTACTTCTGTGAACTTTTTTTTATGTCATCTGAACTCTCTCCTGTTTCTTTGTTGTCTCCAATCAGTCTTATTTTATTCTTCTTTGCATTCCCTACCAGCTGCTGGATTGATTTCTCATGTTCCCTTACAATTTTAAAGCAATTTTTCTTTTCCTGGTCAATAATTGCAATCTTATCTTCTATATCTGAAATTCTATCCTCACATTGGCTCATTCTGCTGTGTAGACTTTCAATGGAGTTTTTAATCTCCTGGAAGTCTGTTTGTATCTGTTTTATGGATTCCATTTGTTTCCTATGTTGGGATTCCATTATGTTCCTCAGCTCCTCTATTTTTTTTTGTCTGTGTTCTCTTTATATTTATTAATCATGTTTTGCACTATGGGCACAATCTCTGCTGTTATCTGATAAATTATTTCTGATTTCTTTTTTTCCAGATCCTCTTTTGTTGAGAGTTCAGGGAGTCCAGGTGGTTGAGTATCAGAGTGTTCCATCTCCTTTCTCTTTGGCATTGCTGTAGGTGATCTGGAAGTCTGGTTTTTAGACTTGTTTACATGTCTTCTCATTTTGATGGAAGGGGTGCTGTTGGGGCCCACACAGCTCACCTCCTCTGTGCTGGAAGCAATGGAATGGATGCCTGGAATCCCCAACCTCTGGGCTGGGAGCAGTGGACCTGTAATCCGGAAGCCCCTTCCTCTGGGCTAGGAGCAGTGAGGAGGTGGCCTGGTAGCCCCTTCCTCTGGGCTGGGAGTGGTGGAGTGGTGGCTCAGAAAACCCTTCCCCTGGATTGGGAGCGGTGGCCTCGAAGCCCCTATCTATGGGCTGGGTGTGGTGGAGAACCCTTTCTCCTTTTTTATTTTGTGACAGGGTCACACCAAAAATCCAAACCCAAACTTCTTAAAAAATTTCTAGGAATATCCACCTAGGCTTTTGTAAAAGAAATTATATTCCTGCTTTGCAAAATGTGGTCCATGAACCCACAGCATCAACAGCACCTGAAGGTTTGCTGGAAATGTAGAATCTCCAGATATTCACTCCCTCTCTCCACATTTCATCAGAATATACAGGTTAACAACATAGCCATGAGGTTTAAATGCACATAATAAGATATGAGATTTTTGAACTGATGATTTTTGGACTTTGCATTAATTCTATAGCTTCAGGGATATGTGCATGTAATGACTGTATTCTGAATGTGAGGTGGATATGAATCTTTGGGTACTAGAGAGAAATCAGAACACTGTTTCCTCAAAGATATCCAAGATTAAATCTCCTGATTCTGGGAATATATTGACATTGAAGAATTAAAGTAGCAAAGTGGCTAATGAGCTTCCTATTCTTAGATAGGAAGATTGTACTAGATTATTCTGGTTAGCACAATGGTTGAGTGGCAGTGGTTCAGTGGCTCATCTCAGTGGCAATAGTCCTTAAACGTGGCAGTGGACCAAAAGATTCACAGTCTCAAGAATGAAAAATGTGGAGAACTCTACTAGTCCTTTCTGGCTTTGAATATGGAAGTGGCCATGGACCAAGCAATGCAGACAGCCTCTAGAACTGGAAAAGGCAAGAACATTTTCTCCCGTGGAGCCTTCAGAAAGGAATGCAGCCATTATGACACCTTAAATTTAGCACACCAAAACCCATTTAAAGTCTGACCTCCAGGATCATAAGATAAAGCTGTGCTAAACCAATAAGATTGTGGTAATTTGTTAAAGCAGCAAAAGGAATGCTATCTAGTTCAGCTTTGATCTGAAGATTTTGATAGATATTGGTATTTTGGAACAAATTTCCTGCTGCAATTAAAATATTGCTTCTTCTTGATTATCTGTTCCCTTACATAATTTCTGACCTTCAACAGTGTGGAGGCTAAGGTATTAAGAAAAAAATCCCCAAGGTTTATTTAACTACCACCTGAAATTTTTGTACAGCAAAACTTAGTTTTCTGGTGTCATTTTCAAGTTGACTTCTTGACCATTTATGTCTCCTCATGAAAATGAGAATCTGTAGTGAAATGAAGAAATGAACAAAAGAAGGTAGATTTCTGGAAAATTTATCCTGCTTCTGAGTTATCAAAGGTTTATCACATACATATGTGTCCACAACAGAGATGAACAGTATCATCACACTGAGTGCAGAAATAATGGAATGAGCTAGCTATGTCTCATTGATGAAGAATGTCCACATGGGACCATCCCTGCTTTTCCATGCTAGTGATCTGCATCTGAAAGGACCCTCTTGCACTCTGAAGAATATAAAGCCAGGAGACACATTTATTATGCTAAAATTAGGAGGACACTTTTATATATATTAAATAATTATACACTTACATATCATAAAAAATAAAAATATTCTGAGGAATACTTCCCTTTTGTCCTAGTTACATTGCCTGTGTGAAAACCAAACCTGCCCTCATGGATCAGAGTTTTGACTCTGTAGTTCTGATTAAAACAGGCAATTTATATTCAAGAGTTCACATAATTAATGGCAAAATGCTTTTGAAAGCATTATTGCAAGCCAACAGAATGCTGAGAAAATGAGCAGTTAAGTTTTCAAAATTGCTGAGTACAGATGGTAATTCTCAATTACACTACCAATGACATTTTCCATAGCAAAAGAACTACACTGAACATAAAAGATAATGAATAAAGGAAATTGAGAACCAGAAAAATGGCCATGGGTGGTTGTACATTATTTCGTATCTACTGAATTATGAAATGTGTTTGTGTGTGCTAATATTCATGTAATTAAGAATTTAGGTGGGCAATTTGACTTATAATTGTCTATCCTACTCTCTTATCTAGAAATGTAAATGTCATATCTGGAAATATAAACATGGTTTGGTGATTATTATACATTTAATTATTTCTATCAGTTAGAGTGAGGATAATGAACTATGCACATTGGTAGAAAAAAAGATACAAATTAGAAGATTTTTTTTTAACCTCTGTGTCAAAGGCTTTCTCTGCAGCCTCCCTGTAGCTGAGAGGATAAACTAGGTTCAGTCTTGATAAAATAATTTTATACCCCTTTGTAACTTTTATACAGTCTGAAAAACTACCTTATATATTTTATGTAATTAGTGTCAGATTAATCTTCCAGAAATACTAATTCATCAACATCCTTTTCTTGCTTCAGTAAATGTTTTTATGTTTCTCATCATATTATTCCTTCAAGAAACATTTTTTGAGCATCAATTACATGATAGACAGTCTTGGTAAGTGACCAGGGAACAGTGGGGTTGGAGATTCTAAGAGAAGTATGGTTCAAGTGCTCATGAAGCTTATGATCAAATAGAAGATATAAAAGATGGATAAACACAATTATACGTAGAATGTGACAATTAATGTAAGAGTGAAGGAGGAGCTTCATGAAGAACCTAGGATGTCAGCTGTGTCAGCTAGGTCTTACAGGAACGTGTGGAGTTTAAAATGTGAAGCTGGGACAGGGCAGGCATTCTAGACAGAGAAAAATGTCCAGAACCAAGAGCTAAAGGGCAGTTCTAGGAGTGGCAGTGGTTTGATCTGGCTGGATCATGAAATAATCAAGGGTTATATGCAGAAGTGTGCAGAAAAACCTGAAAGTAAGACAGACCTTGTGCAGAGAAGCTTGAAGACCTACTTTGGGAAACTATATTCAGCAGATCATGAATGGGAAGCCACTACAGGATTCTAAATGAGGTGGAACCAGACCATGGCCAGATGTTTGGAAGACTGAAATGCAGGACAGACTGCAGACAGAATGTACTGCAGAAGAATAGCAACATTGCTGAGAATGAGTTGTGGGGGTTTCCATATGGTGTTACTGCAGTGGAAAGAGAGGAAAAAATAAACGCAAGTACTTGACAATTATTGCAATGAGAAGCAACATAGAAAAGTAGTCAATGGTAATGCTGAGGCCTCACAACAGACTAGAGGCCAGTTGGTATTATTGGGGATGACTGATCATCAGCAGGAGATGTCAGCTTAGCAGAAGAAATGATGGGTTCTTTTCTAGATATGTTGGGTTAATGGTCAATGGAATATCTAAGTAGAAATGTTCAGCAGATGGCTGAAAATGTATTTCAGGATCAAGAATATGGGACAGACAGAGATTGAAGTCATTGGAGAGGCAATTCTTAAATTAATGATGCAAAATGTCACCAATAGCAAGAGTAAAGAGTTTTTCCAAGGAATGAAAGAGCCATAGACAAAACACAGGAATTCAAGGAAAGACAAGGGAGAAGCAAATCTAAATAGAATGTTTAAAAAAAAACTCATCAAATGTTCAATAGGTGACTACTAAGTAGAATGTAAACTGAAATGATAAGCAATATTTACTATGAATGTACTATACATCAGACTCTTTGTTAAACTCTTTAGATGTATGATTTCACTTAATTCTCACCCAAAGCACAGCAAAGTCTAATGTTATCAACATCAATTAATATATGAGAAACCTAATGCTTTGGAATTTAAGGAATTTGTGCAAGGGTATATTTATTAATACTGCCTGCATTTCCTTAACTGAAATATCCCTCACATTCTTCCAACCCTGCCCATAGGGGTCAGTCCACAAATTTCTAGAAGGTCTCATAACTGTCCAAAATCTTCTGCTTAGAATATTTATAGCATTTAGACTTCAAGACACAGATGATCATTTAATTGTATATAATGTCTATATTATACATCAACAATTTAAGAGTATTGTTCTTTCATCAGCTAAGTGGCTGGTTCTTTCAGAGATTTTTTTTTTAGCCTTTTCTCTTTCTTCTCTATCTTGCCGAGTAATCTGATGGTGTCAGGGAGGGAGTGAAAAGTACCCAGTGAGGAAATATTTGTTATGCATCAATCTGTATCTGCACACTCTAAAAGAAATGAGGATTGGACCAAAGGTAAAGTAGACAGAATCATCATGGGAACTTCATTTGGACAGAAGACGGGACAGCAAATCCAGACACCTGAATAGTGGGCCATAAGAATGGAAGGTGATGTTGTAAACTTCATTAGGCAAGGGGAGCATTTCATTAAATTCTGGTTTCACCTTGTTCAAGATAACTTTGATTAAACTGAACAAATATGGATGGTTAAAATTTTCAGTTGTAGAGCAATATGTACTCTAATGTATTTTTTGGTAAAGATGATAAATCTTTGTAAGTAACAGTATTCTTTTTTTTTTTTTTTTTTTTTTTTGGTACCAGGGATCAAACTCAGATCCTTGTGCTTGTGGGGCAGGCGGCAGAACCACTGAGCTAAATCCCCAGCCCCAGAAACAGTATTCTTTATGGAGATTAGTTTAGTAGTTTAGAAAGATGAGTAATTTTAATACAAAGAATGAGCAAAAGACGAATCTTTATTTCATGTGTGTGTGTGTGTGTGTGTGTGTGTGTGTGTGAGAGAGAGAGAGAGAGAGAGAGAGAGAGAGAGAGAGAGAGAGAGAGAGTGTACACTTACAACAGTCTTTTCTATGCAACACTGGACCAGCTAACTATAACTCAAGTTCAGATGTTTATGCTTAGGAAAAAAACGCTATTTTGGACTGTATAGCTCTCATCAGCATTTAGTTTTAGAAACAGAAACTTTTTTAACTCAAAATTTCTAACAGTAAGACAGATTCTCATTTTGATGATGACAGCTGATTTTGGGAAATGTTTATTTCCATTTTAAAGTCTTCAAAGATGCACATATAATAACTTTCCATAGTAACAATATTATAAGGGGGGAGACACGAGCAGCTTTGGATTTGATTTGTACAAGCCAAGGCTTCTTACTTTTCTTTGATAGTTTTATAAAACAGACTGTGGAGATCCTGTCTTACTGACAGGTTGAAGCCTCTTCATTCTCCTCCTCTTAACTGAACACTTTTGGCTTTATTTGTGCTTCACTGGGGAATGTGCTCCACAGTTCAGCTAGGGATGCACTTTCTTGATGTACCTCACCTGCCCAGATAGATCATCGAGTAGCAGGAGTCTCACACAAGGACTGGGGTGGAGTCAAGTAGATGCAGGACTACATGATGTGTAGTCAGTTGAGAGAAGGTTGGGGGCTTTAAGCTGGTGCTGTGTCATGTTATCCCACCACCTCTGTCAGCTATGTGTGACCTGTGTTTCTACATATTCAGAATGTTGCATGCACCCAGTTCAGATGGCTCACTTACTTTCCTTTTGTCTTTACTACGATCTGTGTGTAAGTATCCTGGTTCTATCTGTTGTTTCATCCTGATTCTGCCAGTTTTCCTTCCAGAGGTTCAGCCACACACACTAAGTGGGGGCTGGGCTTGCTATTTTATGGTAGATGTTCTACTCTAAAGAATGACTGTTCTTACATTCCAAGTCAAGGGCTCTCCAGCAAGCCATTTATCTCTATTAGTCACTTTGCAGCTGTACGACCTTGGCTGAATTAGTAAAACTCTCCATACCTCAGTTTCTTCATCTGTGAAGTAGGAATGATAACCATATTACATACCTAATGGCATATTGTGAGGATTAGTTGTAACATGGTAAAGATGGTACTTGGTGCTCTATTAAGTACTCAAGAAGGAAACCTATTATTATCACTGCCATTTTGTCTACCTGCGGGTAGACAGAACTGACAATGATCATAGCACAGTGCTTGCCATCAGCTGACTGTTGACAACGCACCATAATATTGTCTTAGAGTCTTCTTCTGCCTAGTTTCTAAGCGCAATCTCTACAGTATGTCTTTGAACATCCCTTTGACCTGCCCCTGTGGCAGAAGTCATACCCAGGTCATCCTCCTCTGCTTTGTCTATTTCTTGAGGGCTGGTCACTGTCTGAAGTATATTTCTTTTCATAAAATGGACTTTAGACAAAAACTATATGAACAGAAAACTTAAACAGTCTTCCCTCTTAAAAGGCACACTATAATATCTTATGATTTATGAGGTGAAGCAAAGCACCCAAACTTCTTTTACTGAAGCCAAGTTGAAATCAAGGATCTTTGGATAAGAGGATAAATTGTTTGAGATTAGAAGTGGAGAGGAATCAAGGGGAGAGGGAGTAAGTCCATACTAACCTCTTCACAGTAGTTCTTTCTGGTATTACCAGGGCCTCAGAGTTTTGCTACCTTTTCCAAGGTCAGCAGCGTGAGGCCCATGTTTATGGAAGACCCCAACACAATGCGTTGCAGAGACAATTGAGGCCCTGCCAGCTGGAACGATCCCTGAATGCTGGAGGTCCTTGCTCAGGCTAGAGAAGCTGTTCTTCATGTGCCACAACTACTGTTTAGCACTTAATACCCCCACTTAGCACTTCTTACATATCTAAATACCAGAATTCTCGCTGTCATATATCTATTTGCATGTCTTTGTATTCTGATCGTCATCCATGATACATATTAACTGCTTAATAATCTAATGTCACAATCAACCACATCTGAGACAATTCACTCACATCTGCTGCTCAACATCTGTCACTGAATTAGTAGACAAACATATAACCAGGCCCTCACAAGCATGTTCACTTTTCTATCCATCTGTAGTCCTCAAAATCATTATATATCCATAATGTGATTTCATCTGCCCAACACTTACATTAATTTCCTGTGGCTGATGTATTAACAAGCTACTGGTTCAAAATAACAAACATCTATTATCTTATAGTCCTACAAGTCAGAACTCCAAACTAGGCCCCAGTGGGCTGAAACCAAGCTGCCAGCAGGCTGCATTCTTCTTGAAGTGTCTAGGACAGAATCCTTTCACTTGCCTTTCCAGCTTTGCATTTCTTGGCTCATGGCCTGTTCTTCCATTTATAAACCCTGTAACATCAGGCCAAATCCATTTCAGGTTGTCATTTCTCTCATTATTTCTTTTCCACCTTCAACCTCTACACTTAAGGACCCTTGTAGTTACTTTGGGCCTTACAAAGATAACTTCTTTATTTTAAAATCAGCTATTTAGCAACACAGATTGCATCTATAATCTTACTTCTTTTTTTCCATGTGTTCTGACACATTCACATAGTTCCAGAAGGACTACTATTCTGTCTACTATACAACTTTATGAGGTAGGTGGGAGTATGGGCTTCCCAGGGTATGATCCAGGAAAATTAAATGAAAATAATTAAATTACTTGCCCACAGCATGGTAATGGGCAGGGGCAAAGTTTATATCCTAGCTACAGTGATGTCCAGAGTACTAGATAGGTACTGCTACTCTGAACTCTTTTGTTCCTTAAAATTTTAAACACAGGTTCCTTGCTTTCTGAAAGAGGTCATTCATTTCCTTGGCTAAATTCTTACGAAAGTGTTTACTTCCTTAGACTATCTCTAGCCCCAAATCAGTCATGAGCATTAGATCTGCATTCCAGCTACCTATTACACAGTTTATTTATTTAGGTCAAAGGCACCTTCAGTGTAATATATTCAAAATCAAAGTCATTAAATTTTCCTTAAAACATGTTTCTATTCCTAAGGTTCTTATTTTAATTCTGTCAAATTGCCCACACTTCACTCATGGATGCCCTCATTGTCTTTTTTCCCCCTTTTTCTTCTGCCCTCAAAAACTTAAATCTAAGTCCTTCCTTCTCGAAAAATGTGTCTACTTTTTTTTCTACTTTGGTGACTAAAAACCACTGTAATTTTTTTAGCATGGATTTCTGCTTTATTATCTATTTTTTCAGTATCTATTCTTGCCTCCCTTCTCAGTCTACTCTCAATCTTGTAGTAAGAGTGAATTCAGTATCTGTGTGAGTAAAGGCACAACCTTTTATAGAATCAATCCTCACATCTGCTTATCTGTTTAACTTCATATAATGCTCCTACCCTTGGTCTCTTTACTCCAGCACCATTGAAATGCTTCTGTTTTGTGATATCCATTTCCCATTCCTTCTCTCTCATTTTGCTATATTCTATTTAACCTTCATTTTTCAGGTTACACTTCCCTGGACCGGCTCAGACTTCTGTTTTCTCCTTGGTTTGGGTAGATGCCTTTTCTGTGTGCCGGCCTTTCCTATGTACTATGTGAACACTGTCTTTAGGCTTATTTCACCTTAGATTGGTTCTGTGTCCCAAAATGGCAGCTGCATGGCTCATACTTAATATGGAGCATAGCATAGAGCGGATGATCAATATGTGATGTAACATACATAAATGTCATGCTTAATTACAAAAAGTTCTAAATTAAATGGTGTTGATAACAAAGTTCATGAGAATTCGATGGAGGTCTTTATATATCTCGTCCTGTCTATTTTTCCAAGTTTCTAAAATCTATACCCAAGAGGGTATTAGACTAGTTCCTATGGACAGTGGTTTTTCTGTTCAGTCTAGTAGGGATTAACTTATAGCTGCACATTAAAATCAACTGAGGGGCTTTTAAAGCATATGCATGCTGGATTACACCTACAGAAACTGAATAGGTCTTGGCAGTGGAGAATATATGGATTTTCCAAGTGATTTTAATGAGCAGCCAAAGTTAATAACTAATGTGGTCTAATTTAAAAAGACTTTCATGAGAGTAAGAGCTTTCTGAGAGCATATGGTCCATGGTGACCTCAACAGCTCGAGGTACGTATTCTCCCACAGTGGGTGGCCAAAACAATAGCAATAAGAGAAAAGTTCGATTCCATCCAGACAATACCACACACTAGAGCTGGTATTCGGAGAGGCAGAGTTAACAGTGTACAAAGGATAAGAAATGATGCTTATTTTTTCAGCACTTAAAATTTATATAGTAACAACAAAGACACTCTCTGTCAATGCCATATCACAAACTTCAAAGGTATATTCAGGATGGTGTAAGCTAGAATATGGCTATGTGAACTTTAAGAAGGAGGCTTTCCCCTCTCCACTCTCTTCTTTAATGAAGAGATAGTATCCAAGGCTTTTGAAAATGCTGAATATAGTTCTATGTAGATGCTCCACCAGAACAAAAAGCATATAAAATTATCATGTGCATGTGTATAAATACAATATTTTAAATGAGAGATTTACTTTACACAGCCAAACTTTGAGTACAACTTCAGTCTTAAAATGATGATATTCTGTGATAAGAAAATTAATTTATAAGTTACCTGCTTAAAATAATCTGGATGGGCCATTTAAAAAATATTTTTAAAAATCTGCTACATCCACCCCAGAATGTTGACTCTTAATGATATCAAAGTCATATCGAAAGGATAAAAGTAGTAATTATTCTCATTTGGGAGGACAAGAAGGATCTTGGTGGCTTCTTCAGACATGCTCTAAGACAGATACTTTAGTTTGATAGTGCAAGACAAAGAGTCTCTGGGAATAAGTTTGCCATAGTTGGATTTCTTTTGCTTTGTGAAACTGCTCCTCTACAGAGATTTTGATTTTATTATTTTTACTTGCCATTTGTAATTATTTGTATGTTGTAAGATCTGAGTGTTACACAAGCTATTCTTCCCCAACATAAACACTATGTTCTGTTAGAATCTGCATTTACTTACTAAAAGGTTTGCTTTTCAATGTATCAGCTGTTTATTTTCACTGGTGTTTGAGCATATGATTTTATAAATGATGAGAAGGTGTAAATTTGTACCTTTTGTTCTTTCATTGTTTTAATTAAAATTATGGCAGTTAAACAACTTATGTTATGATTTATTAACTTGAGAGAAAAGGGTTAAACATGTTTCAAACATGTTTCTCTAAGGTTAAACACGGTTTTCAAGTGTTATTTTTACTTGCGTTTAGCTTTTGGTACAGATAGATATTCAGCTTGTTTTTGGAGATCCTGATATTTTCAGAAAAATCAAAATAAAGTTGTTCCCTAAAAACATCGCTTTACACTGAGTTCTCAATATTTTCTACTCACATTTAAAATTCTACTCAAAAGAAATGTAGGACAGTTTCAGCAGTCTCTAATCTATATGTACCTGTCAGATGATTCCACTCTTGTCTTTAAATCTGCATATGCAGCTAAGTAAAACATTGAGTGTCCTTAGAACTTCAGATTATATTAGTACTTGACTTTAGGTGCATTTTGAAGCAAGAGAAATGTATGATTTAGGTACTGAGTTTTAATCATAGAAAATCTCACAGAGTAGCCTTCCTTGGGAGAAAAGATTGTCTTTATTTAAAAGAGGAGAGAAATAATTCCAAAATGCAATGACAACTGGAAAAAGGGACTTTATAATGTTTGATAAGAGGGGCAGCTTGGATATTTTACTTTTGTAGTTATAGTTTAGTTAAAATGTACATTATTAAAACTACTATGCACTAAGTGGCTTTTTAAAAATGATGACCTAGAGCTGATGTAATACATATTCACCATCCTCATCTTCCCACAATTCAGATTAATTTGAATGCTATTCCACACACAATTCACCCATCTTTTTTCTGTGTACTTTCATGAAACAACTACCATTATTTCCTTACAGGGAGATGTTAAATAGAAGATTTTACTGATTCTGAAATTCATTTGAGATGCAATTTTGCCAAGTAACTACAGCAGTTTTCTCCGATGTTGGCTAATATTGATTCATTCCATAGTAACTAAATTGTATATGACAATAAATAAGTTCATACGGAGGTGAACTGCAGGCCAATAAACCAACTGTCTTTCAGATATAGTGCATTTGAAAATGTGCATCAGCCTTCATAGAAACTCCGTACCTTCGATCTCTTGAATCTCTTCCTTTGCCATAAGGAGATTATAATCTTTTCTGAAGTCTTATAGCTCTGTTTTCAGGATTTTCACCATGGAAGCATTTCTTTCTCTAGGAGACTATACTTTATTGAAATTATGTTAACCATCTGATGAACTGAAAGTAATGCAGGTTCCAACTGTGTAGAATACAGTAAGACTGTCATCCCTTTGTTCTTTGCTAACCAAAAACCACTTTAATTTCCTAGGTAGACATATCATACTGTTATTTTATACAGAATACACATCAATGAAACCCACTATTTTTCATGCATTTCAGCTGAAAAGTTAACTGGCCCAATTATGAAAAAGAACAGACTTAACAGCAGTTTCATATGCAGAAAGCAAAATTTCTTGTGGGCCATTTTTCAGTAACCTCATAGTAAATGGATGAATTGGTTGCATTCTTTGAAATGAAGATATTTTTCTAAGCAGTTTACATCTTCCAAAACATTTGGGTGCTGAGGTAATACAGTGGAAAATAACATTTTTTTTCCTAGAGTCTGTATTCTAGTAGGATAGGATACAAAAATTAAACTAATAAAGCACATTCAAGCATGTTATGCAGTGGTAAAAGTGAAAAGGAGAAAATATGACGTGAAGGGGGATAGAATGGAGAAAAATATAAAATAAGAAAGTGGGATGGGAAATATCTGCAACTTTTAGACAACATTTTGGAAAAGTTAAATAGGGAGAAGTTCACTGAGAAGGTGCCATTTGAGTAAGAGTAAGGAAATGAAAGAATATAGCAGGAAGATATATGGTGCAGAAGCACTGCAGGTAGCAGGAAAAGCATTTATGAGGTAGTGGCAAACTCAGCATGTTCAAGCAACAGAACTGAGGCCAGAGAGAGAGTATGGAACCTCTTATTACAGATCCAAGTGAGAGGGGAAGTTATTGGAGAAATATAAGCAAAGGAATGATATAATTCAACTTAGAATTTAATGAGATCTTCTATCTGCTATGGTGAGTAGACTGCATAGGGGCAACAGGGAAGCAGGTTACAGACAATGTTGGCTTGGACCAAAGCAAAAGCAGTAGAGAAAGGGAGACATGATCAGGATCTGGATCTGCATTAAAGTGGGAGTAAATGTGATCTTGTAATAGAGTAGAAGGAGAGTATACAAAAGAGAAAGTATAGGGCCGGGGATTTAGCTCAGTGGTTCTGCCGCCTGCCTCTACAACCAGGAGAAGGCTGAAATGGGAAGAGTCTGGAAGGAGCAGTTTGGGAGGAAGCGATGAGGAATATGGTTTACGATATTTTTCCACAGAAAAGCTTATTAGAAACTCCAAATAGATATACTGAATTGAACAGCAAGTGGATATGAGAGGCTGGAGTTCAAGGGAAACATTTCCAAAATGGTAAAATTTTGAGTGTTTAGGGAGATAACAGAAAAGAGGAAGACAACAGGGAATGGAAACTGGCAAAAGCTACTGTAGATTTAAAAATGGACTAGAAAGGGGGAAAGTGATAGATCAATAAAGGTGAAACATAAATTTGTGATTGAATTGACAAGTTACAAGCACTTACATAGGGGCAAATATTGAGTAGTTGATCAGTTTGAGTCAGATGGAGATACTTTGTCTTATAAAGTCTCTTTTGCTTTATACTGAAAGATACGCGATGGCAAGACATAAAACATTTTGTTCTCAGAAAAGAACATGTCAGGGGGACTCAGGTTAGCATAGTAGGTTAAAAATGAGCTGCAAATTATGAATATAGATTGATGATTAATAGACTAACATGCATCCCAGGAAATTATCTAGCAATATTCCATAGTGTTATATATTTGGCATGTGTAAAATGGCTGTTTTGTTTTCTGTTTTCTTTTTTTAAAATTAGTATCTTGTATGAACAGATGAGATGCTCGACTACAAAATTTTAAGTATACACAAAACTAAGAAAGAACAGTGGTTTACGAGCATAAAGATCAAATTTCCAAAGTTTTGAAATAAAGTTTGAATTACAGATTAGAGCTGATTCCACTGTTTCCTATCTTCTAACAGGTTCATACTTTAAAATATCTATAAAGACTGCTAATAGTTATGGAGTTTCTTCTAAAATTAGAGGGCAATGACGGTTAGAAGTTTGAAAATGTACTCAAAACCACTGAATTATGAAGTTTAAATGAGAAGGCTTTGTGGCATATAAATCATATCTCAAAGATGATGTTTTCAAAATGTCTGTAAGATTTGACAGAAAACACAGATGAATGAAACGAATCACTCTTACTCCAACACATTTTGCTTGAAACATTATGCCATCCAAAAGTTTTGTTTCCTGTCACTGGTAGAGACATAGTTTCTGTTGAATATTTCTAGAGTATGAGAAACATAATTTACCATTGCCAGCATGAGTGGTAACTGACACTCAGCCTCAGTGGAAGGAGGACAATAGGAATGGAAGTGACTGTTGTGAACCAAAGAATTCAAGATTCATCTGAAAAGGGGTCACCTCCTCTAGGTAGGGGCTGCCCAGGAATGCCTAGGCTGTGTGGCAGGTCCTCTAGACTTTAAACTCTGGAGTCCAGATTTTCATGCGAAATCTCTGTATTTTCAAATATCTGATGTTCCAGGGAAAAGTGTTTCTGGCCCAGTAATACACATCTGTAGATCATTATCCGGCCCATGCACTGATAAAAGTCACATTTTTGACACACACTCAAAGAAAGAGAATCGTGTGGCCCAAATTTAAACCCATTACTAGTTTCAGTATAATTAAAAATCTCAGTATCAGGAGTCAATACATGTGGCTGCATCTATTGAATCCTATTCTTAAGACCTGCTCCAAGACAAATGACCTCCTGTGCTCAGGTGTAAGTAATAAAACTAACACAACTCCCAGTGTTTCTATAACATAAATGAATATATGTACACAAGATTACACATTTAATTAAAATATATAATGTCATCAGGATCACCATTTTCTAAAGCCAGAATGATCTGCCTTGTGTATGCAGATTTGCTTTTACTAACATGTTAATTTTCAAAAATCTGTTTCAGGACAGCTATTGATTACCAAGCGGTATGCTAAAACACTGCAAATATCTATTTTATTATTAAAATCTATGTGCAAGATAACTTTTGAGGAAAGGCAATAATGTTAAAATATAAAATTTTATTTCATGAATTAGACTAAAGACATTTTAGGTACTCACACTTCAGTTCTTTTTCATTTTTTTTTTGACATGATTGTGCTTGAATTTCTTCAGCAATTTCAGCAAATGTATTTTTAACTTTAACAAACAGTAAGCTTTAATGTATTCCTGTTTGACATAATGAAATCTTATAACTCCCACAGCTTTCTACTTTTTTATATTATATAAGAACCCTGTAATTTTATATGCCAGAGAAGACAGAGCACCTGAGAATAAATGCCTATTCAGACTTGTAGAGCAATATCTTAAGATGCACTATGCATTTCTACAATATCTCAGGGTCAAAATTCACAAGAAAACAAGAGATGCTCAAACATACATTACTGAAATGTGTTTTCCTGATTATACCTTACATTTCAAATCTTGTAAAAACTGTTATCAGTCATACAGGATCTGTCAATGCACAGACGTTAACAGCACTAACCTGGTGTCCCCCCATTTCAAAGATCTGGATATTTAAAACTAAGTTTTGAAAAAAAAATGAAAAATGACATTTGAAATGTAAATAAATGTTTCTAATTACTGTTATCTACATAATAAGATATTATATAAAACTTTATAAATTACTAAAATTAAGTGAAGTAGGTATAGTTGTCTAGTATGTCATTTTTTAATGAAAAGAGCAAAGTAACAAATGTAACAGTATTACTTCTAAGGAATACTTTTTTACAGTTTTGTAATTTTATAAAGCAAGTTTATCAAGCTCTATCGAGCATGACAGAGTAGAAATGCAATATTAAAAGTATTTATCATGGAAAAATTCTAGATGGCAGGTACAGTTTGGTCTTACGAATGAACTTCTGCTTTCTAGGTTTTGACTTTAGTTTAAATGCCACAGAACACCTTACTTAGCCTTTCAGCTCCTTTCTAGATCTTAATCATGATAGCCGTTATTACTCTTGCTGTTGGGGAAGGGTTGGAAGTACAGCATCCAAACTTCTCTTTGCGTGCATTCCAGACATTTGATAATGCGAGAGCTTCCTGGCCACAGCCCTGTCCACTGTGTGACAGCACTGCTTGGTGGTTTGTGACACTTCATAATCATGGGGTATTTGTTCTTGACTTATGAAAAAATTTAACAGTAGACAGGAATCTATTTAAAAACAGATCACAAAGTTCAGCCTGTACAAAGTAAAAGAGATGGTGTGAGGGATGAAGTGAGGAAGGGCTAAGTCATCTTCGGATGTTACAGGGAAAATAGAGATTCGTGTGATTATGAAGTACTGCTTTTGACAAAGTACATACCACAGGATGCACGCTTCTTATTTTTTTCCACTTAAAACTATGAATATTTTTATTTGAATGACTCTAGATCTCATTTCATCCTTCTATTGTGTAATATTCCATCACAATAAAGTGCCAAATATTTGTTCATTGATGGTATTTATTATAGACGGTTTCTAACACTGCTAAATATATTTTCAAGAATATTTCTATATGTGAGAATATTTCTCAAGATTAAAAGCAGGGAGTTTTAAAAGCTTGGTCAGGGAGTTTTCTTTTTCAGATCTTCTGAAAGGTACTATCAAGTTGCCTAACAAAAGAGATTTCCCAATTTGCTTTCCAACCAATACTATGTGAGGTTGCATATTTCCTAGCACCCTCATCAGTAGTGTATCAAGGACTGGGCTCTTAATATTTGTCAGTTTGCTAGGTGGAAACTATATTAGGTTACTGTGCCTTTCTTAAATTACAGATGAGGGAGATAATTTTTTCAAATGTTCATTAATCTTCCATTTACCTTTGTACACTCTTACTTTTTTTGCGAACTGTGTCCAGATTTCTACAAATTTTTCCTTTGATTAATGTGACATGTTATTTCTGGAAGAAGACTGACATATACCTGAACACTTAATCCTTTGTTTTCACAGCAAAATTTTCTCCACTGCATGTGCTACTTTATATTAATGATATTTCTAATTGTTCAAAAGTTTAAATATTTTAAATAATACAATTTCCCTTAGGGTTAGGGTTAGGGTTAGAAGTTCCATATGTCCATATGCTACAGTTGGGAATAGTAGAGAGTGGTTACTCTAGAACTTGAATTTGGTATGGATGAAATTCAGTTTAGAACACTACTTGTCAAACCAAAAAGAAAATTCTTATCATGTGTTTTTGTCAGAGATTTTATAACTCATAACTTGAGCAATAACTAACAACAAGATTTCCTGAAAAATATTCATCAGGTAACAAGAATAAAGGACAGAAGGGTTAATTTTCCACTGAAATTCAAAGTGAACTGGATAGAGTCATATGGCTGGAGAAATAATCATAATTCTTAGTAACTGTGATTAAATATAAGGTAAATGAATGGATTTAATGAATCAACATGTTTTGTTGATAATATCTTCTACTAAATATTTTCTTCCTTTTTGCAAATCACAAATTTCATAGGTCATTTACAAGGATTTATCCTCATACTATTAAAGGGCTTTATAAAGAGAAAGAGCATGATCCAATTTAGAATTTTGAAGTTATTGGGGTTGAAATGCAAGAGAATGACAAATAAGACTAGAGGCAAAGAAAAAATAAGGAAAGTATTCAAGTGATAATAGTTTTTGAATTAGAAAATATAGACATTTAGCAGAGGATAATATTAACAGAAGTTGTTATTTGTTACATTCATTTGTTTAATTTGTAATTTTTCATGCTTAGTGTTAAGGCATTCTCCTAGACACTAGGGTTACAACAATAAAGAAGAAAGACAATATACCTGCCTTCTGGGACTTATATTCCAGTGGGCAAGAAAAAAAAAAAGAGCAATAGCTACACAGATGATTGATGGTGTATGTCTATATGTGCAGTACCACAAACTTCTCTCATTTGTTTCTTCCCAATATTTCTAACAATTAGAACCTTCAGATTAGAATATATCCCCTATCTCAGGCACTTTTTATGATTCTGGAGCTCAAATCTCTGTTTGTGTATGAAGGTCATACGACTCCATGATATTGGTAACTTTCCCTAGACTCCTGACTCTAGTTTGTATCTTCCTGGGCTCACAGTTTATTCATCATTATAAGGTGACCATGGAGATATAACTTTCAGTGAAAATAGATTACTGATGTTGCCAAGTACTCAAAAATATCTGGCATTTAACATTTTAATCTTCATTAACTGCCCATGTCTTGGGACTGAATTTTCAATTAACCTTCAAAGTAAATTTGTCAACATTACATTCAGATGCTTATCTCTTGTCCAAGACTAAAATGTTGGTTAATAAGCATTTGTAGTCATTCTTGTGTGTTTATCATTCTTATGTAAAGAATTAACACATACAGATACCCTCCTCAGGTAGATGAAATGATGTTAGGAAAGATAATTTAATAGAATGGTCAAATCAAGTCCTCAAATGGTTTTTAGACAAATAGGTAGTTGAAAGAACTATGAAAGTATATCCAAGAAAGAAAGACTTTAAGCTATTGAATATTTGTGAATGAGATAAACTGGATTGCTAGAACAAGTCTTCATTTTTGTGATTGTTATGACTACTGCTTTAAATACATTAACATTTGAATTTTTAATAGCTTAATTTTGAAACTTATATGGTGTCCATGGTAGTAATTAGGTTTGTTCAAACATTTTGTTCTGATTTGTTAGTCAGAACATTTACTAGAAAATTTTTGCCTTTAAATAGTTTTATAATAACTCCTTATGTAGAAAGATCATAATAATTTTTATGCTTATTTTAAAATATATTTTTATCAAATTTATTGACTTTTACTATAGCCTTAATGTGCTAGGCTTCAATTTTCACAAAATGTTTAGAAATTGCTATTAGAAAATTCCTTTTTTGGGGGTAAATTCAGGTTGAAAGAGAAGACCTGTTGATTAGTATCTGCCTTGAAAGCAGATTAATGAATGAAGTTGTTCTATGCAACTTATTTAGTAAATAACAAATTTTATTAATATTACTATAAAGAATTAAGAAAGACATTTATTTCCCCAATAAGAGGAACAAAATCTGAAGTGTAAAGGTGTTATAGTTTTTGCTGCCTTAAGAAACATACCTACTTACCCATTCCAGAACAATCCCAATTTAAAATATTTAAATCTCACCACTTTATAAAAAAGTGCCTGTATATGATTAATACAAATTTCAAGACAGCAGAAAGACAATCTGGAAAAGGGCATACAAATGTTTAATTTTTCAGTGGGATAGTTGGCATATTAAGGCTCTTGAGGGAACCAGAACCAAAAGAGAGGTATAGATAGATAGATAGACGGATGTAGGGAAGATTTATTATAAGGAATTGGCTCACACAATTATGGAGGCTCACAAGTCCCAAGATCTGCAGTCAGCACGCTGGAAACCCAGGAGAAACAATGGTATAGTTCTAATCCAAGGCCAAGGCCAAGGCCAAGGCCAAAGCAGAACACTGATGTCCCAGCTTAAAGAGTCAGGCAGAGAACAATTTCTCCCCTGTTTCATTTAAGCCTTCAGTGGATTAGATGATGCCATCCACACCAGGAGGAACAACTTGCTTTACTTAGGCTAGCAATTCAAATGGTAATCTTATCCAGAAACATGCTGAACAGTATTAGTATTACTAGTAAAGAATTAAGAAACAATGCAATTTGTTTCACAGACACACAAAGAATAATGTTTAACCAAACATCTGGGTACCCCATGGCTTTGTCAAGTTGACAGAAAAGAAGCCATCATAGTTGATTATACTAATATTCACTAATGTTCACAATTGCTTCCCAAAGCTCTGTATATATTTATATTTGCTCTATGTATTTATTAAGAAAAGCTGAACTCAAGAATATTATGACACATAGTGCTAGAAACTGTGTAATTGAATATAGTTTGCTAATACTAAAGACAAGTAAAAGGAAAAAGGACAAAACGTCCTTACAGAAGATTTCCATTTAATATCTTCCTATGTAGACACTCCCACGTACAGAAGTTGGATCTTGTCCTCTCCACCATGAGGCTAGGCTAGGTTTAGTTAGAGAGTTCAGATAGGCAAACTTCTAAGTTTATACTGGAGAAAACTAGCAAACAGGATCTTAACCCGGGTACATGTCTAATACTATCAGTGATGTTGTGTGATACCACGCATTCCTGATGTGATGTGATGAGAAGGATCTTCATCTTTATGCTAATCTTCCCCACACCTCATAACCCCAGTTTAATCATGAAAAGGATACCAGATAAATGAGTCTGGAGGAATTCTACAAGACACCTGGCCTGTATTCCTCAAGACTGTCAAGGTCATGAAAAACACAGAAAGTCTGAGAAGGTGTCATAAACCAGAGGAGATTAAGGAGATATGACAGCCAAATGTGACCCTAGATTGGGTCCAGAGACAGAAATAGAACATTAATGGAAAAAACTGGTTAAGTTCAAATCATATGCCAATATTGATTTCTGAGTTTTGACAAATGTACCATGACAAGGTAAAATGATAACATTAAGGGAAACTAAAACTGGGTGAGATCAATTTCCTTCACTGTCTGCTGCTTTTCTGTAAACCTAAAACTATTCTTTTTTTTTTTAGAGGAAAATATTTTGCTTTTCTGAGCTCCCTAGAGGAAGAGAGGTAGATTTGTTGTCTCTCCAGCAGTGCGATGGGCAGGAACTTCAGTGACCTGGGAATCATCAATCCACTGAACCAACTGCATGGCTCCAGGGCCCTACCCCTCAGTCACACTCCCAAGAAGAGGAAGCAGCCATTCAAAATGTTGCAAATTTTGTCCCAGATGAGGTCCAGGGATCAAAATTTACCACCAAACCTATTGGCTACAAATCTACTCATGAGCCTGCCTCACTCCCCACTTAACTCAGCTCCTAGTTCAAGGGTGCATGATTGTATTTAGGTAGCAATTCTCAATCACACAGGAAATGGTAGTTGCAAGAGAGTCTGGGTTATTCAATTTGCAATGTAAGGAAAACATTAGAAGAAGGCTGTGATAAATAGGTGTGGCAATATCTGCCGCAATGAAACTATTCTAAAATACAGTAGTTTGTTTAAGACTATGTTGGGCTTTGACTACTGACACTCTTGCTAGAGTCTTATCATTTGCAAAGGCCAGTCTGATTTTAAAGTTACAAAGACACAGTTGTGCTGTCTCTCTTGTTCAGCATGTTAAGAACTCAAGGACACCAAAAATAGATTTCAGTCAGTAGAGATGGCAAACCAAGACCTCCGCTCAGCACTAAATGATTTTAAAAGCGTAAAATCAGCAAGAGTGGAGATTTACATGTGAGATAATCCTGAGATTGCTGTTGACCTTGAAGGACAAGTTGAATCTTTTTGGCTCAATATGTAAACACTGCACATTTGTTCTAGGTAGAACAGGCAGTATGCTTTAGATTGTAGAATTAAATATATTTCACTGAATTTTTATAATTGCTATAATAATGTTCCACAAAAATCTAATGTGCTCTAAAAAGTAAGAGAGGCATGACCATGCCAATCAGCATAAAGGAAAAGAATATTTTTATTTTATAACCCTATGGTCACATACACTTATCATTATGCTGCAATATCAGGTAACTAAAGAGAGAAACTGACACTCAGCTATAAAACTACATCCGATGCAATATAATACAATGAAAGAAGCAAATAACACAGTGGTATGATGGATTCTTCTCCCTTCATTAGTGGTTAGAAACAATGCATGTAAGATGAAACAACTAGATTTATAACATTTTAACTTTGTTAAAGTTATATTTTCCAAATATATTAACTCTTAAAACCGCAATTAATTTTTTTCATTCAAATTAAGATCCAACTATGAACTCTTAAATTGGCAAGGCAAGTGTATTAATCATGAGTAAATTTTGTAATTACTGTATATATAGCACTGAGCTAATTATTATATGGATTTTAAAAGTACTATAATTTATTGCTCTGTTTCTTTTGTGTTGTAATACTTGATGGAGATGTAAGATAAATTTGTATCAAAGTAAATCCATTTTAGCAAGTTTTTTTTCATGCTCGATCACTATCTTTCCTGCCCTGGCAACACAAGAAACAAATAATTTTTACTGATCAATTCTTACAAATAAAAATGATTTTTAAAATTTGTGTGAAATTTTTTTAAATGTGTGAAATTCACATGGGGAAAGATCTCATGTGGGATAAACATTAACAGAGAGCCAAAGGAATTCAACATAGATCTTCATTGGACACATGAATATTGAAGAGTAAAGAATAAAGCAAACCAATTTCAAACTATCCCATGTTAATTTTTAAAAAATGTATATATGTCCAGTCACTTTAGAGGGAAAAAAGGGGTCTTAGGACAGAGTGACAAGATCTTTCTTGTCATTTAATTTCCATCATTCCTAAAGAATATGATTATAGATACCATAGTGAAAGAGATGCAAATTGTCCCTATGTGTGTATGTGTGTTGGGCAGTTTAGTTCATTAAAAAAATTTAAAAAGGGAATCAACTGCTTGGTTTCATCGAGAATTCTTCACACAGTTCTACATGATAAATGTTCTTTGGATTAACAAGTTACAATAATCAGAATCTCAAAAAAAACCTTCTGGGCAAAATAAAAATAGAATAAAACCTACGGTTAGCCAGAAATTTTTCATTTTCTAGAAACTGGAAGGCTGAAATTGCTTCATAACATGAAAAAGAAAATTGAGCTGATTGAAATCTGCAGTTTTTGTATTAAGACATATGCAATAAAGAAGATAATGGTTTATTTAAATTTTGTCTCTAAGCTTGCAGTCAGCAATTGGTAACAGACTATACATTTTTTGAATGTTCTTTTAAAAGTGGAGGTACAAATATGCTCTGGTGTACCATTGCTCTCTTCAAATACATCTTTCTATTTTATTCCTCCATACTGGCAAGGCAAATGAATAGTGCTATCGCTGTTTAAGACTGAAAACAGCTGCATTTCTAATTTTGGCAGATTATGAGGGATTTTTATATGGGTTGCATGTTAAAAGCAAATAAGCGACATGCCAACCAGCAGAATGAGAGTGCTGGGCAGATGGTGGTACGGCTGAGAGACTGAACTGAAGTGCTATGTGCCACCAATCATGGAGCCACAAAAGGGGATACTTGGCAGCTTTTCAAGTGAAGCTTGATCTTTTACCTCAAGTAAAAATAATGCATGCCCATAAAGCCTCTAGAGAGCCATTCAGTAGCCATTCTCTACTTGGCCTTTGTTAACATGGGGGGGGCCAGCAAGGATTTTTATTTTGGTAGTCCATACAATTTTGTCTTTCTTTTCTTTTCTCCTCCAGACTCTTTTGGCAAGTGTGTGAAGTGTGTGTGTGTGCGCGTGCGTGCGTGTGCGTGCGTGTGCGTGTGCATGCCTGTCTGTCTGTCTGACAGGGAAAGAGAGGGAGAGAGAGAGAGGGAGGGAGAGGGAAAAAGAGAAAAAGGAGAGAGAGAGACAGCTGAAGAGCAAGAGAGAAACAGAAATAGAGACTGAACATAGAAACAAAGTACACGATTTTCCCTAGCTCCTAAGATTATCACCGCATAAGGATGAATCAAAAAGATATTCCAAAATATCCTCATAATAAAAGAGAACTTACTGTATAATATTATGAAGCAGTAGAGATCATTACTGATGCCTATTGATCAACATCTCTAAAATAGCATTCAGAATGCTACTATGTAAATTTCCCCCACATCTAAATGGATTATTTTTCTGAGAACAAGCATCATGGAATTTATCCAAGAAAGACTTGATCTGAAAAGTAGGTTTTCTTTTGGTTGAAATCAACTTATGAAATATGAGGATAAAGTTATGTGACTGTATTTTGGTGAATATTCTAGAGCTGATGCACTTCAATAAATGTTATCTTCATCCTTTGTAACTTAGGTGATATCTATTGTCTACCAACGACATTTCAATATATTTTATATTTTAGTAAGCCAGTGAGAACATAAGCTTTGGAAATATGTGATATAAAACAAACAAATCTATTCATAAACTTGTATACTCTACACACCATACCATAATGCTATATTACTCTTCCTGAGCTATACAGCCTTATTCCCTAGATAATTTGCTAGATAATTTACATTATTATCATGGTCAGTTCTCAGTTTAAGAATGAGACAATTTTAACACTGAAACACTGAAAAGCTTTCCCAGTGCCACACAGCTAGTAAAAAGGGCAGCTGAGAATAGAACTCGGCTGAGAATTGAACTCAGTTTCTATACTTGTGCTTTAACAAGGAAGGTATATTCAGTGTGGCACATAATGAAATAAGACAAAGAAATTAAGAACTATCAGAGAATTTAAATATTATGTCATATATAATTAGTGTATTAAGAAAAGTGTAGTATTCACTTGTACCACTATTAAAAATAGCCAACAGGTACAGATTTGGGAGTCTAAGCCCACAGCAAGAACAAAAATTAAATGTCATAACAGGAATATTGCTTATAAAAAAGATCTGTTTGGGGTACTGAAGTCAAAGAAATAAAACTGTTAGGAAGTTATAGAGTGATATATTGGAAAATTTCTCCAATGAGATTTTGGCAATAAACATGCTACTAAAATTTTTAAGTGTATTATTTATAAACAACTCTCCATATATTATATCAAAGACCATTTCAGTAAAAGTATTTCTGCAGGACATGTGTGCATACAACATGCAATCCAAGTTAGTATCTCTTTGAGTAAAATTTGGTTTATTTAGCTATTTTGTCCAACAAAACCTCTTTTTTTTTTTTACAGTGAATGGATGGCAGCTATTAGCCACACATCCCTTGAACACTTGAAGATAATATAACTGAGGAATTTAATTTAATTAATTTAAATATAAATAGTCAACCATGTCTAGTGCCTATCACACTGAGCTGTGCAGATCTGGAGGAAATCTTGACTGCATATCTCTCAGCCATTTCTTCCAAATAGAATTTCGTATTTTAAAAGACAAACAAAATGAAAACCTAAACATGTTGATTCTCTAGTTTAAATCCAGAACACAATAATTTAGTATTGTATGAAAACTAACATTTAAAAAATGTTTACCTTAAAAAAATCCTTGTCACCTCTTCACAGAAGTGAGCAAAGGAAAGATCTATTTTCAAAATAGTATTAGTACCTAAAACATTTGTCTTATAAGGATCATAGTGTGTTAATAATCTAGTTCAGTATTTCTAATATATGAAGATCTCATTTTTGATTGCACAGTATTTTTTTTGGAAATAAGACCTAAATTGATAAGACATTTGGGGGTAGCTCATCAGTAGAGTTCCTGATTGACTTGCACAAAGCCCTGTGTTCAATTATTACCATGAAACCAAAGTTTAAAAAAAATTAATAACAAACCATAAACAAAATACCTACTTTTGCATGTTTTTTTAAAAAGCCAACTCATATGAAAAAGCAAAAGGATCAAGCTAATGTCTCACTATATTTTCTAGAAGGACTGTTAATATGCAAAGACCTCTGAGTTCCTGTTGTGTAATCAATGTCCTAACATGGTAAGATGTACACACATAGGAGACTATAAACCTCCACTTGAAAAAGCAAATGTTGGAAATCTTTGGCTACACAGTGCAGTGTCCAGAGGTGACACAGAAAAAAAACCCTTGTATGAGGTTTTCATTGCTCTTGTGTTCTGTTCTTATTTATCTGGATGACAATTATAATACTGTTCTCAATTAGCACAGTAACAGATGAAAAGAGAAGGAAAGGAAAAACTATGATTTCTGGCTGGATATCCACTTGCCAGATGGGGACGAACTAGGCCTTAGGCTAATTCTGTATGAACAGAGGAGTTTGATATGTTCTTCCTTGAAAACCACAGTATGTACCCTGGCCAAGTTCTATGAAGATTCAGATGCTAGTTCTGGTGTACATGACTCAACTTTTCCTATAGGTCTTGCCAGCTGACCCCTTAGGCAGAGACAGCTGTTCTTTGAGATGGATAGAGCTACAGGGCTCTAGTGTAAGGAGCAAGAAGGGAAGAGGGAGTAGCAACAGGAAAGGCCAGCCAGAACTTGGGGGAATTAGTGCTCATCCTCATTCCTTCCAGATTCTGAAACAGAAAGGCCAGAAGCAGAGGCCGGCTTCAGGTCCACTGTTCAGGAACACCACTGCAGATATGGAATGTGCAGGCTCCTGCAAAGAAGAGACACTAAGTTGTTGAAGTCAAGGGAGATTAGTAGTGGGTGGAGGGTGTTAAAAAGGATGACTACTGAATACATTTTAGAAAGAAGACAGGACTATTTAGGAAGAGCAATGGTTGGGAGAACAGATCAAAGCAGGAATGAATCAAGTTTGGTTTCAAAAAGGGTTACTTTGTCATGGTGATGACTATAATCCACAAGTCATAGGAATTAGGAAAATAATTGGTATTCTATGCATTGGGCCTCATGTTTTGTGAAATGTGTTGTGAAAGGAAATTGCAATGTTTTGAAAGCAGGACTGGTTTTTCTATAAATAAATAATTTCTAAAAACAATTTTTGACAGTATGTATGGGATAGCAAAAATTCAGGGAAAAAGTCTAGTTAGATAATAACGCTGTTAACTTTACTAATAGAGTAGGACAAGAAGAGCTAGTGGTAATCAGTGAAACTCAATTCCTACTACAAGCACAGCAACTTTTGGATGTCATATATAGAAGGCCAATTTAATCATTTGTCGGTTTGCTCATTTTATTAAATTAATTTAAATATTCATTCATTCATTCACTCAACAGACACTGATTGCATGTTTTATACTAGGTCCTACGAATTCAAATAGAAAAAGTAAAGGGTTCTTATTTCAAGAAATGTGTAGTCCAGTGGGGTATGGCTGAAGTGAGAGGGTTAAAGTACCATAGCCAGGTATCTTATGAACTGGTTTATATTTATTCTCATGAAATCTACAGCCCAAGCCTATATGGAGATATTGTTAATGTGTTACAAGTGTTGGATCAATATCCAGAGAAATAAGGTTAATTGTCAAACATTATATAAGAAATAAATGGCAGCTCTGAGACTCAATCCAGTCTTTGACTGGAAATCAGCTACATATCAATTTGAAGTTATATGGAGATTTACCGTAACATAAATATGGTGCATATTTCTGAATTAATATATGTGAAGCACTTCCAACACCTGTAAATACTCTGTATCTCTATATTACCATCACTATCTTCATTATTATTTCTGGAAGAACAGCATGGGAGGAGGAATATTTTACTGATTCAAAATTAAACTACCAGAGAAAATGCAGCATAATGCAAAATGCACAAGAATTTATAGAAACTAAGTCTTCAAAGATTTGTCTATTCCCCTGTGACCTGGAAAGAATGCTCCATATGCCTAGAAATTTAGAGGATGTTGGGGGAAAAATGGAGGAGTAATCACTACTGCTCAGTATCTCCCTGGAGAATCCACTTCATGAAGGGACAACTAAGGAAAATGTCAGTAAGCAAGGAGGACTCCATGTCCCTGTGTCCGATTGAGATCACAACTGGGGAAAGGTGTGAAGTCAGATGGAAACATTCTAACCTCACACTCCTTGGGCTCTATCCTCCATAAAATAGGTGAGTGTGGCACAAGGAAAATAAAGCAGGTTTGCTTGAAAGATAACGATGGAAAGAGAATATTAACAATAACAGGGCCGGGGATTTAGCTCAGTGGTTTTGCTGCCTGCTGCGCAAGCGCAAGGACCCGAGTTCGATCCCCGGTACCAAAATAAAAAATAAAAAAAAAAAAAACAAAAAAGGGAGATACTTAATGTAAAGCATGCATAGTAGAAAAGAGTACAAAAGCCTCCCTTCCTCCGTGTCTGTGGTTTGCTTCCCGTGGTTTCAGGTAATTATGGTCAACCATGTTCTGAAAATATTAAATGAAAATTCTAGAAATAACTCATAAGTATTAAATTGCATACCATTTTGACTAGCATGAAGAAATCTCGTACTTTCCTATTCCGTTCCCAGAAGCATCCCTTTCTCCAATGTATCTATGCGATATACGCTATCTGCCCATCTGTCATTCAGTACTAGTCTTAGTTAGCAGATAGACTGTCAGAGTACTATAGTATTGCAACCCTTACGCAGTACCCTAATACTATATCACAATACATCACAAGGCCTGTGGCATTCATCTCACTTTATCTCATCGTGTAGACATAGCATCATCTCACATCAGCACAAGAAGTATGAGCACAGTACAAGAAGATATAGTGGGCAAGAATACATCCATATAATTTTTATTATAGTACATTGTTATAATTATTCTATTACTGGGTATTATTATTATCACTTATTGTGCTTTACATATAAACTCTATGATAGGTATATATATAAAGGAAAAACATAATTATACAGGGGTCAATACTATCCCCAGTTTTTAAGGGTCTTGGAATGTATCCCCAGAGACAAGAGGGCACTAGTGTAAAGTCATGTGAATTCACATTTAAATTTTCCATTGTTACAAAATCATCCACAAAAGAACTGAAATTAGAGTTGGACAGGAATTGGTACCATTCATACTGAGACATTTAGATGTCCAATAACAACCACAAAGAAATATAAATTGAGAAAAAACGCTCACATTTCTGATAACTTTTAATTACTCAAGCAATGCTAGGACAAGGGAGTTGCTGGCTATAATTAATTCTGCTCTTTTAAAGCAAAGAAATAAAACTGTATGTACGTAATGTATTTTGCAGGAAATAAAATACAGTGATCTAATGTATTATTCTCAAGGCTTTTTCTCTTACACTTATAATTCAGAAAAGGATGAAACACTGGTAAGCAATGTACTATATCTAAGAGAAATGTATATAACAGTCATTTAAATAAATAATTTACATCCTCTAGAAAAAAAAGGAGGCCCTTATTAGAATGATGCTATCATATATTTGTTTCCAATTTATAGTTTAGGCATGGAATCTTAAACATGGTCACTAAGACACTATTTCAATTTAGGTTTAGGTATGAAGTTATGATGGGTCTCTGGGTAAACAGTGGCATTTATTTTATTTCCTATTTTATAACTATAAAGACAAGACCCTTCAGGATGTTTTAACCTAATTGTAGTTTGAGTGGATGTATTAACTATATCTTTAAAAGGAAGAGGAGGGTAGTGGTTCTATAGTAAAAATAATGTGAATGAATCTTGAAGCTCATTGCTATTTTTCATTGTTACAAATGACATCAATAGCTCTGTGAAATGCAAACTGTCTTACTACAGTAGGAATTCTTTAATAAAAATGTTCAAGAATTTCTGTTCACTGGTTCAAGATCAGAGAATGAAGCTGCTCTTTAAGTAGAGGGAATAGGAACTGAACACACGCTCTTGGTCACCACCTCTACCCTGCAGGGTACAGGCAGTTAAAATTCACATTCCACAGCTTTTCAGATGCCTGACTCCTCTATTTCCCTGAGTCCTTGTGAAGGAAACAAAGTCATTTAGATAAAGCAAAATACTTAAAAAGCTTATGATCTTATAGAAGCAAAGATTTCTTTCTTCCTAATCCCTTGTTTCCTTTGGCTCAAATATTTCCCTCTATGAGAAGGTAGTGCCCTCGGTGCAGAGAGGCTGGACACTCAGCATTCAGATCATTTATTCCATGGGCATGACCCAGAGGTATATCTCTGGTTTAGACTGCTGAACCAAGACTTGCCCAATGATCAAAGGAGACCAAAAGTATCGTGTGATTCAAAAGTGAACTTGGGAAGTGATCTTGGAGAGAGTTCTGCTGCATATGAGTATGCACCAAAGTTCTGAAGACACCTGCAGTCAAGAACTCTTTTAACATTGCTTAATTTGACATTTCTCAAAGTTATCGGACCAGTTTTCCCTTTTGTGGTATGTTTAATAAATAACTGTGAACACTATGAGGAAAAGCAGCTTAGAGGGTGAGAAGGAGAAGCAGTTATCATTGCTAACATTTTTTAGACACTTCCTACATGTAAAACCCTCTGAAGTGCTTTACATGCATGATTTCTTTTTATTTGTATAACAACTTACAATGTAGGTGTTAATGTTTTCTCCATTTCACAGATGAGGAAACTAGGGCACAGAATGATTAATGTCTAGGCAAAGTAAAGAATCGAGAAAGGATATGAATCCAGATGATCTGCCTCCGGAGCTGTAAGCAGTCACCATGCCTATTTTATGAGCAGCATAAAAACACCCCATAGACTCCATGTATTATTAGCACTGTAGGATATTTTCACCTGGTATAATTTCTTGTTTGATTAAAAGAACAAACAAAAAATCCCAGAGGTTTTGGAACTTGTACAGAATTACAGAGGAACTCACTGGGCACTACTTGGCCAAGAAATTAGTTCTCTCCAGAAAGTGCCCACACAGCCTGGCAAACACAGGACCACAGATGAGGACAAGGTTTGGGATGGCGAAGTGGAAATGGCGCCACTCTCAGGTGGCTGGATTGCTCCTTTAATGTCTGGCCTTGAAAATAGACACAGACCTTTTCCTGAGCTACAGCACTAGCTTTCTAACCAGGCTCTTGGCACTGAGGAGTAAATAACTACATGTGGAAGCACCTTTTTACAAAAGAACACTCACCTACTATAAAAATATCATGTAAAAGATCCAAAAAAATCATGTAGTTTTATGAGGAATGAAAGATTCAACATTTAACACTCAGATTTTACAATTATGACTTTATTTGAAGAATTTTTATGGTCCTTGACTATTTCCATTTAACCACCTACAATACACACACACACACACGCATGCACAGGAACAGGCAAATCATAGAGATCAAGGCAAAATCAAAAATTGTTTATAATTGAGGTTTCTCATACAAGAGAAACCCTGCTATATATAAGCTGGTGTGTATGATTTATTTTACTTAACATTATGGTCTCAAGGTACATCCATTTTCTTTCAAATTACTCAAATTTATCCTTCCTCATAGCAGAGTAGTACCCCTGTGTGTACAAATAGCACAGCGAAGTAGATCTTTTGCAAGTGGCGAGGGGACCTAGCTATGCAAGCAGGGGTCAGAGGGAACAGGGAAATAAAAAACTAAAATGTGTCAAGTACTTGCACCAACTCCCCATGATGAATGTAATCATGATGAATAACAAACATGTACTAATAAATTTTTTTTAAAAAATCAAAAACTTCAAAACAACAAAAGGAGTTAAGACATGTAAATATAGTCCTGTTATTCATTTGCTTTGTTATGGATGAATTATCAGGTCTTGATTAAAAGATTCATCATGTAGGATATTTCAGATAAATTTCTTGATTTCATTTTACCGTTCAGTTCCATAGACTTGAACTTGACTTTGGTTCTGTGAGAGAAATTTCCATGTGCAGTGTTTTCCCACTTCATAACAACTGTAACAATTGTGATCATTAGTGCCAGTGATAGGGCTATGTGTGGTGGAGAACTTTCACTGAGCTATTAATTTTTTTTTTCCCCATAGCACAATGCATCCACCCTGGAGCAACCTCTTCTAGGCTTAGTGGATGTACTGGCTCATGCAAGGCATGTTTTTTTAAAAAAACCAAAAGGAAAGAGGTGAAATCAGCAAATGAGCCAGGAACAGTCTGGTTAGTCTGTAACTCCAAATCATCTAACAAATGATAAAAGGTCTCAGCAGAAAATGACCTAAGCAAAAAAAATTCCTGATGTTATCTGAAGAGAGGAAAGTACTTAATCTTCCAAATTATTTTTTTGCCAGATTTTTTTCTCATTTTTACTGTATCCCTGTATCAGAAAATGTTTTTATTGGTGAAACATTAAATATAAAAAGAAGCAGATTATGTTCATGTCAAATTACACAAATAAATTTAATTGATGACAGAGAAAAAGCAAATTTGGGTAAAATTTAACAGTACAACTACAGTCTTCAAGAGGAAAATTTTCATAGCTTGTTTATATTATGAAACTGTAATGGGTCAAAGGCAGTAGAGGGGGTGTCCAGTGTTTTTTTTTCCCCAATTTCCTTACCCACTGAAGTCTGGGTGAAGTGAATCCTGAATCACACTTCCCGGAAATGGCATAGATCTGAACCCTATGAAAATGTTCTGTCCTCCCCAGGGAATGGGGCCAGTATGGGGCATGTGATCTGTCAGTAATTATCATCTGTATTGCTTCAATTTATAAAGTAATCCTGCTTTCTTCACAGATATTAATTTCTTCACTGGCCCAAATAAATGCATAGCAAGGAGGCTTAAAATTCAGTTTATTTTTGAGAATATATCTAAAATTGATATTTTTATTAAAAAATCAGTATTTTATAAAACTTTATACATGTAGTAACTTCTAATCTGATAGCTAATAGTCAAACAATGAACTCACACATGCTTATTGAGAATCTCCTATCTATGGTAACAAAAGGAAGGGCAAGAGAAGATTACTGAACAGGGGTTAATGCCAGGTACAAGTTGGGTCTATATGGAGCCAACTAGGTAGGGGGCTATGTGTGTCTAGCATACCTGTGCATCTCAGAAATAGAAATGTCAAAAATGGATAGTAAAGATATTCAGATTGCAGACAGGTATAACACACTTTGCTAGGAAAAAGAGGATACAAGTTAGCTGAATTATGGAGAAAAAGCTAGAGTTAGAGAGCAGGAGAGCCACTAAGTGAAGACCTTGGAACTACAGTCTTACTTGTGAGGTCAGGTACAACTCTAGAATGACTCAATAAAAGGAAACAACAAGGAGTCCGAAGAATCATAGGCATGTATGTTAACAACACTATCTTAGTTACTTTTCTCCTTGTTGAGACAAAATACCTGACACCCAACATTAGAGGAAAGGTTTTTCTGGCTTACAGTTGGTAGAGGTTTCAGTCCATAGTTGGCCAGCTCTAAGGCAAGGTGGCATGGGAGACAGGCATCGCAGACAATAAACAGTCCATGACAAAGGAGGACAGGTGGGAGGCAGCAACCAGCAAGCAAGCGACAAGTGAGGAGAAACAAGTGGCAATAGCAGTTTCTTCTGTCCGCTTGTATTCTATTAGGTTACCCACCCTAAGGGTAGCACTCACACCCAGAACCATGCCAAACTAAGCAGTGGGCTAATTTAGTAATCACACACCCTTAATCCCAGTATCATACACTCTAGGTCCAGCCACCTCTGGAAAAGCCCCATTTATGACCACATGAGTCTTTGGGGGAACATCTAGACATAAGCCAGAACAAACACTGGAGTAGGAGGGTAAAAAGAATTAAGATGTGTCATATATGTGTACCAACTCCCCATGATGAATCCAATCATTATGCACAACAAACATGAACTAATAAAACAAACACTGAGGTGCATAAAATGGAAAGCAAGATTAGGAGTCAGATGCTTGCTCTTGCCATGGTTAAATGTAAATGAGTCTTCAGGAAAATAAATTTTTCAGTGCAAATATCAAAAAAGGGTGACATCTTCGTATTGGGGGGAGGGTGGTAGAGCAATAACCCAAAATGGGATTGGGGAATGAAAAGAAGGGTCACTTTGCCCCTCTTCACCCACGAGTGGAGGAAAATATGAGGCCTTGCCTCCTGCATTGAAAGGACTGGAGTATCATTTTCAGACAGGTAGGCTGCCAATAAGATGAGAAGACAGAAAGGAAGGAAGAAATTGGAGGTCTAAAAAGAGTATGAGAAAGAGGTAAGAGTTATGGGAAAGAAATGCCATTTAACATGGAGGGAATAGGAAATTTTTCAAAATTATTTTCAATATTTATTGAGGAAATCACAAAGATAAACATTAGACTGGGAAAGGAGCTAGGAGAATATGTCTAACAACAATGTTTATAGGTAAGTACAGAAGATCTAAGCCAAGATACACATATGTTATTGAATATATGTAATTGAATAGTTTGTATATAAACATACGTAATCAAATACTTTAAGATTCAGCGACACTGGGGGCATCACAAACATATACACACACATATATAACTGAATAATTCAAGGATTCAGTAACACCAGAGAAAGAAGAATATGTGGTTGAAGATTAGAATCAGACTGTTAGCTCAGCTTTCTTATAATTACCAGCAAGATAGCAGGCAAGAAGATCGGAGCCGTTCCTGAGTGTTATGCAGGGAGGACAGGTAAGAAAAAAGGATGCTCTTGGATGCAACAGTGACCGGGGAGATAGGAAGGGAGAACATAAAGCAGTATGGAAAAAGTAGTGGACCATAAATACAGCGAGGTCCTCAGTCTGCAAACACAGGAGAGTGCTATTCTTCGTGCAGCAAGGGCACTCCAGAGGGCTGCAGGAGGTCAGCCTGGCACAGGGGGAGCAGGTCTGGCTCACAGATGCTGGGCGATATGTAAACAGCAGCCCTCCCCTGCACAGACACACCTACACCCAGGTTGCGTTCCATCTGTCTGCTACTACCATAAAGCATTTGATAACAAAAGTAAAATGGAAAGAAAAACACATTAAATATACAAATATCATTTTTTGGACCCTCATATATTTCTGGACATTGCCATGGGGAAAAAAGGACTCATAAAACTCATTATGTTGTTTGCAAAGCAGTCTGGCAATGAGTTTAATATGAATTATGGCAAGAGCAGATCCAATGCATGATTTCCCAGAATAATTTATTTCAGGCAGCCTCTAGTGTTCGGAAACAGGAAACCTAGAAAACAGCATGTCTTGTCACTAGTTTTGAGAGGCCAGGTGCGGTAAGCAAATGTGAAAAGCACCAAAGGAAAATAAAAGGGAGAACCTAGCAAAGCAAGCAACTTCTTCATAAAGTTCAATAAAAAAACTTTCAAAGCTCTTGTTTTACTGATATGTTTATTTAGCAAATGGCAGCCCTATAAACAATCAGAAAATGACTGTTTATATCAAGCCAAAAGAAATACTTCATAGGATGGAGCTACACAATGAAACCATGGCAATCCTATGCCCTCACACAATGAAAACAAAAACTAACAACAGGGACAAAAAGTGAATTGGACCGAATCAGAGCAAGTAAAAAAAATAGACACACTGAAGGACAATCACTAGCCCAAGTAAGGGGCTCTAGAGAGTTAAGAACTTGAGGAAGTCTAGTGTCTTTTTTGTTTGTTTTGGTGCTAAGGATTGAACCCAGGTCCTTCACACTGAGCTATATCTCCAGCCCTTTCTAGTTTTTATTTTGAAATCATCTCACAAAGTTGCCCAGGCTGGGCTCAAACTTGCAATTCTCCTGCCTCAGCTTTCTGGAGTTCTGGGATAACGGGCATGTGCCATCATGCTCAGCTTCCAGAATCTTTAGGACAATTAATTTCCTTTAAGGAGATAGCAAATCAAAGTCAGAGGGAAGAAGGGAGCAATGTAATCTGAGTTTATTAATTAATGAACCGATTATTAACAAAACGTACAATAAAACCTGAATACAGTCATGACCATTGCACTATCATTGTAAGCATCTACAGCAGCTGTTTTTTGATACTATTTTTTAAGTTAATACATCCATATTTTTTCTGCATTGATAGGCACAGTCTGCATAGTCCTATTACTAATTTCTAGATCCCAAACAAGACTATAAACATGGGCAGAAGCAGGCAGCCATTTCTCAGGGACTGAGTTAACTCCTGTCACCCAGCATGACCTGACTTGATCTAACTCCTGAGCTTTGGCTTCTTTTTAGGTCTTGGCTTATATCATAACTAGGAGGCTTCTGGTCCTAATGAATCAATGGTTAAGAGTTCCATTAAGCTTTCTTGGCTGGCAGACACCCGGTACATTTGGGGTCCTTACTTTAGCATTACTGTGGTGAGATTTTTGTTTGCTTTTGCTGCTGTCCAAGTGATTCAAGATGATAAACAAAACAAAACTGTGTTCTTCTGTGTGTCTGAGTATTTGTGTGTATGCGCGCACATGTGTGTGTGTCTGTGTCTGTGTTATTGGGTGCTAGGAGGGAGCATGAAATTGGGAGACCTGATTAGGACAGGTGTGAAAAAGCCAATCCAATGAAAACGTCTGCTTCTCTTCCAAAAAAATATGGAAGCTCATGTAGACAGAGCCCTAAAATTTATTGGGGCCCAATTTGATATTCACTTTCTATGTTGCCTTAGAAACATGTGCCCAATAATTCTCCAAATACAAAATGCTGATCTATAGATAGGGACAAAAGCATCCTACCTGACAAAACCACTTCAATAAGGTCGCCTTCCTGGATGTCATTGGCCGTTTTTACCAGCTGAAGGATGTTTTCAGAGGTAGGGTCATGGCGAAAAAGCAGGATCTTATCATACATTCCATAGAAACCACATTCAGGGAACTGCAAACAGAAATACCACAAAATAATTTAAACATCAAAATCCTCCTAAATATTTTGTTTTAATAAACATCAGGGCATAAATGTAAGCTGATTTAAAAAGTTGAAAATATCAAAAACATTCAAATTTTTAAAATGAATGACAGAGTTGATATTGAGAAGACTCCAATTTAGGAGGGAAGATATATCATAAGGGCAATTACGGCCAAGTTGTCTTCTAATTAAAGAGAGATAAAACAGGAGATTGTGGTAAAATGCAAAGAAGTTCTTACAATAAGATGGTTAAGAAATACAATAGGTGGGAAGATGTATGCATCACAGTCTAGCAAGCCAAGAGCATAAAAGTGAGAGTCAGTTTATTACCATTCTAATTACATACACCTGGGGCAATTTGTTGAAAAAGAGGTAGATTTGTTTTAGCATACTGAAAAGTAAAAGATGACTCAATAAATCTCAATGCATTACCTGTGTGGCAGAAGCAGCATCCTCTGACTCAGGAAAGCATCAGAGAAGACAACCCAGATCTCCCTTCTGCTGCCGCCCTAGTGGACCCTTGACTTACAAACTCAATATGTTCATGAGGGCTGGTTGTAACTCAAGTTGGTCAATGGAGTCTCAGGCTCCTTCACACAGCCTTCAACGTCTCTCTCCTGTATACAGGCAAATTTCAGTGTCCTTAAAGAGACACTGGCCTAGGATTTCTCAATTAATCTCACACAGGAAAGGATGTTGTAATGCTCCTTCCAGAACTCTTTAGGGGTTAAATCTATCTGAGACCATCTGGAAACACAAGTGGCCTGCATTCAGGTCGTAACTCAATATTTTGTTTGTAAGTTAAAACTAAAATTCTGGCTGTAAGCCAAGTTGTTTGTGTGTCACGTCAGTCGTAACTTGAGGTACACTGTATTTCCCCCCATTTAGTTTTCCTGCAGTCTGCCAATCTGTGTTCTCCCAAGCAGTGTTGGAGGTCAATCGGCCAGCCAAGAGGATTTTCATTCACACCACGGAGGCAAATCTGGCAAATATGTGAAAACGGCACCCTTTGTATGTGACTGTCTCACATAACTATTGAGAGGTGTTACCTTGTATACACTGACACTGCAATGTGGTGGGTAAGGGCTTGAGGTAGGAAAAGAGAAATCTCAGTCCTGGAACTGGTGATGGGTCTGATACTACCTATCTGTGTGGACTTTTTCCTACTGTCAGGGAGAACTGTCCAGAATTTGATACCTTCTAAAGATAGACATAACATATTGTAAATTCCTCTTTCTTTTTCTTATTAATAAAACTAGGACCTACATTCATGTGAGCCATTTGTATGAATTAAAAATAAACATATTCAGAATACTCTCTTGCTTTTAAGAGTCTGTGCAGATGACTAGGCTTAAAACTACTTTTGCGTGTCACTTAGGAAAGTTGACTTTCCTAAAATAAACACCACAGCTGAAATGATGTCACTGCTTCCACTGTGCTAATTACAAGAAAAAAATTAGCTCACTTTTTGGAAATATCTCCAATATTATTAGAGCACAAGAAAACAAAGGGCAACTAAAATATCATTTCCTCAATCTTAAAAATAATGGACAGTTCCTTAATTATTTTAAAATTCAACTTCATTGGAGAATAATTTATATGAAATAAAATGGATAGAGGAGTTTTGATGAACACAATATCCATGCAACTGATGAAATACTTTCATCAACCCTAAAAGTTTTAGCATAGTTATTGCCACCCAGTATCTTAACCCCCGGTACAGATCTATTTTCCATCACCAAAGATTAGTTTGTGTGCCACAGAATTTCCTATAAATAAAATCACGTGGCAGATTCCATGTGCTTTTCTTTGGCTGGCTCATTATAATGTTTCTGAGGTTCACTCATACATACTGCATTTAACAATCATCTCTTTTTATTACTATTTCATTAAATGGATCTAGCATAATTGCCCATTCAACTATAAATGGACATCTGTTCTTCCCCAGTTTTGGCTACTGCAGGTAAAACTGTTATAAAAATGTATATACAAGTGTTTCAGTGGTCTTTTCATTCTTGTGGATAAACACCTAGGAAAAGCATTGTTTGATCCTAAGTGCACATTTGATTATGTTTGTTCTCATGCCAATATCACATTATATTTATATGGTAGCTTTATACTGTGCAGGGAATTCAGGACATAAAAGCTCTTCAAAATCTCTACTTTTCAGGGTTATTTTTGAATATTATAAGTCCTCTGAATTTTCACATATATTTAAGAAACACTGTTAAGTTTTACAAAAAAAAAATCTGCTGTGCTTTCCATGATATTGCATTGAACCACAGATGGATTAGAGAAATATACTTTAATATAGAGACTTCTACTTTCTTATGAACAAATTGTATCTCCCTACTTATTAGGTCCCTTTAAATTTAACTTCATATTTTATAGTTTTCAGTGTATAGGACTTAGATATGCTTGCTAGATTTATCTTCAATAATTAGTAATTTCATGCCATTGGAAATGATTAGGGTATAGTTAGCAGGTAATAAAATTAATACTTTTTAGTGTATCATTCCACAGGGTTTGAAAAATGTGTATGATGACCACAGTCTGTCTCTTTCTTCCTCTCTCTCTCTCCCTCCCTCCCTCTGTCCTTCTCTCTCTTTCTCTGTGTTGTACATAAAACACAGCAATGATATGGAATAGTTCCATGATTCAAAAACTTTCTCCACATCCAGGGAAAGGTCAGCTCCAACCCTAGTACCCATTTACCCAGTTCTCAGCAACTTTCCCACTTTGGTGCTTTTAGCACATTCTGCAAAATTATATAGGTTTAGTATTATTCATTCCTTAAATGTTTGATAAAATTCTCCAGGGAACCCATTTGGTCCTGGATTTCTCTTTTCTGAAAGGCTTTGAACTTCATATTCAATATCTGTAATAGATATAGTTCTAGGAAGATTTCAATTTCCTCTTAAGTGAGCTTTGCCAGTTTGTTTCTTTTGAGAAATCATTCATCCAAGTTGTCAATCATGTGTATTTTGTTGTTAATATTTGTCCTTCATTACTCTTTCAGTGAAGAGCTTCACTGAAGTCTCTTTATTAATTTCTTATATCCATTATTTGTGGATTTTTGAATATAATTTGTCCTCCAATCGTCCCTATGTTGGGACCTTTAAGGGATGGAGAGTTCGGTCTCCATCGGGTGAGCTCCTTTTGGAAGGTGCTAAGGGAAATACTATGACAGTGAGTTCTTATAAGAGTAAGCCCAGTTCCGCCGCCTGCCTCACAAGCACAAGGTCCCAAATACGATCCCTCGTACCAGAAAAAAAAAAAAAGAAAAGAAAAAGAGTAAGCCCAATCTTTTAATCATTTGGCTTCATGTTTTGAGATTCAACCTCTTGTTCTCACACGTGCTCCTGTCATCTCTACAGATGATATAACCAAAAAGGACATGTGCCAGAGCCAGTGCTATGCTGTGTGGACTGTTAGCCTCCAAAACTATGCCCTAAATACACTTCTTAGCCTAAGCAAGTTACCCAGTCTCCAGATAGTTCATTATGGCTACCCAAAATGGGCTAATAACAGCATCTTCTCTATTGCTTGGTCAGTCAGGTGACAAATTTGTTAATTTTATTGATTTGGTTTCCCAGTGAATCAGGTATATTAATTTTCTCTATTATTTTTCTGTTCTCAGTTTCACTAGTTTCTTTTTTATCTTTGTTATTTCCGTCCTTTAACTTGATTTTGATGTAATTTGTTTTTCCCTTCCTAGGTTTTTATAACAAAAGTTTGTATTATTGATCTGAGACTTTCACCGTATCTTCACCAATATAAGCACTGATGCAATAAAATTTTCTCTAATATTCCTTTGGAAGCATTTCACAAGTTTTTATAAAGCTGTGTTTTCCTTTTATTTAACTCATAATATTTTCTCTCACTTCTTATACAACATAAAATAAATTAAAACTTAAATGCAAGCCCCGGAACTGTTAAATCATTAGAAAGAGACAGGGAGAAATCTCTACAGCATTGGTCTGGGCAATGATTCCTTCGGATATGATCCCCAAAACAAAGAAAGCCAAAGCAAAAAAAATAGATAAGTAAGATTATATTAAACTAAAAAGATTCTGATCAGCAAGGGAAACAATAAACAAGAAACAACATATAGAATAGGAGAAAATATTTGCAAATCATTCATCTGATGAGAGAATAATATATGAGGAATTAAAAAACTTCAGTAGGAAGAAAACCTGATTTTAAAACGTGCTATGTGAACAGACATTTCTCAAAAGATATACAAGCAGATATATGAAAAAATTATTACTAATCATCAGAGAGAGGAAGATTAAAATCATCATAACACCTCAGATCCGCTAGAATTGCATTTTTCCAAGGATAATTAGTGTTGGTGAGTGAGCAGAGAAAAGGGAACCTTTGCTCATTAACAGAAATGTAAGGTGGTACAGCTACTATAGAAAATTGTACAAAGGTTCCTCAAACTATAAAAAGCAGAACTACTACATAATCCAGCAATTCCACTTCGGTGGACAGTAAGAGAATGCAAAGTCTGCACTCTTGGGTCATTTCAGTATTATGTGCAATAGCTAAGATATGGAATTAAAATAAGTGGTTATCAGCAAATGAGCAGATAAAGAAAATGTGATATATATATATATACACATATATATATACATTGTATTCTTGAAATTTGTTTAATTTTTTATTTGAATTATTTTCTGATTTTTTTTCTTTTTGAGACAGGGTCTCACTATATAGTTCTGCCTGGCCTTGAACTCACTATGCAGCCCAGACTGGCCTCAATCTCATGGCAATCCTCCTGCCTCAGCCTCCCAAGTGCTGGGATTAAAGGCTTGTACAACCAGGACTGGCTTCTTAAAAATTTACTGATAGTACATTTTAAAGTTTCTCACCAAAAAAGTATAGGAGGTAAAATACATGTTACTCAGATCAATGTAGCTATTCCACAAGGTATTTTATGCACTCATGTTGTACATGGCACATGGTAAATATATATTGTTTGCCATTTTAAAAGTTAATAAACTTTTTGGGGGGTACCAGGGATCAAAATGGACCTTGTGCTTGCAAGGCAGGCAGCAGCACTGAGCTAAATCCCAAGCCCAATAAATTTTAAAACATTCATATTGTCTAACTGCCTTTGTGATTTCTTTTATTAACTTTTGGATTATTTAGAATAATGCAGTATACTATATAAATATTCTTTATCTTTTTTATTCCTACTTTACTTTTGTTAAGGTTCAAGACACTACTTTGTAATATTTAAAACTTGTAAATTTGCTAAGGTATTTGATAGCATACATATGGATGCTACATCAGATGCATACATATGGAAGCCTGTTATATTTTCTTGGAAAATTTAACACCTTCTCATTATATGATATCTCTTGTTATGTTTGGTAGTATTTCCTGTCTGATAACTTAAAACTTCTTATACTTAACATTTGCATGGTATTGTTTTGTCAACCTATTAACCTTTCTATATTTAAAGTTCTTATATACGATATCCATGTAAGTTCTATGGTTTTGAAAAATCCAGTCTGACAATTTTTAATAGATTTATTCCTACTATTTATAATGAGTTTCCATAAAATAAAGGCTACTACTGTTTTCTATTCCATCTGGTTTTTTTTTCATTTTTGCACTCATTGAATATTATTTCTTCATACTTTATTATTTGGCATCTTCTTTTCTTGTTTATTAGCTTCACTTCCCTGTATTATTTTTTCACACTTCACATACAAGATAAGGACCACACAACTGTTGCCTTCATTTTGAATCTTCCTTTGTGCTTTTTGCCATCATGATTTTCATACCTACATGTTAGAAAGCCCAATGTACATATTCAAAGCAGAGAAAGACCTAACCACAAAAGAGAACTATGGGCCAATCTCACTAATGAAAATGGATGCAAAAATCTTTAATAAGATACTGGCAAATACAATGCAGAAGATCATCAAGAAGATCATACACCCTGACCAAGTGGGATTCATCCCAGGGATGCAAGGATGGTTCAACATATGCAAATCAATCAATGTAATACACTATATCAATACAGCTAAGGACAAAAACCATATGATCATCTCAATAGGTGCAGAAAAAGTGTTTGACAAAATCCAACATGCATACATGATAAAAAAATAACCCTACAAAAACTTGGAATAGATGGTCTCTACCTCAATCTGATAAAAGCCATCTATGAAAAACTGAAAAATGGTCAAAACTGAAATCCTTCACACTAAAATCAGGAACAAGAGAAGGATGTACACTATCACCACTCCTGTTCAATATAGTTTTGGAAACATTAGCCACAGCAATTAAACAAAAGAAAGAAATTAAAGCAATAAAGATAAGAAATGAAGAAGTCAAACTGTCATTATTTGCAGACAACATGATACTCTATATAGAAGACCCCAAGAGCTCCACCAAAAGTCTTCTAGACTTAATAACCAAATTCAGTAAGTACCTGGATACAAAGTCAACAGATAAAATTTAATTTTTCTTAAATCATTAGTCGCTTTTAAAGAAATTTAAAAATGAGTACAGATCTTTTGTACTTGTTAGCATATTTACTATTTCTGTCACTCTTTGTGAAGATCCAAGTTTTCACATTGTATCATTTTTTGAACAATCTTCTTCACAAACACTTATTTCACCTTCTTTGAAGAAAGGAATTTTTGTCTATATACAGCTGTACATTAATATATTTGGCACTTTAAAATGTTTTAGTTTCTCATGCTTCAAATTATTTTAATTGTCACATAAAAGTTGTACATATATATATATATGGTACCATGTAAGATAAATGTATGCATATATGTATGCATTGTACAATATTTGACTCAAGATAAATATTTCTACTTCTTCAAACATCTATTTTTGGGGGTAAAAACATATAAAATATTTTCTTCTAGTCCTAAAATACATAGTATATGGTAGTTATCTATATTTTTCCTATTGCACAAAACTTATTTTTCTCATCTAATCATAACTTAGTACTTGTTGACAAACCTTTGATTTTTCACTCCCTTTTTCCTGCTCTCTTCCACTCTCTCACAACAATATCAAAATCTCTAGTTCTTTGAGATCAGTTGTTTTAGATTCCACATATGAATGAGATCATTAGGTATTTGATTTTCTCTGACTGATTCATTTCACTTCACATAATGACCTCCAGTTCTACTAATATTGTGGCAAATGACTGGATTTATTATTTTTATGGCTGACTAGTATTCCATTTTGGATATAACCCACACTTTCTTTATCCATTCATCTCCTGATGGATGTTTAGTTTGTTTCCATTTGTTGGCTACTGTGAATACTGCTGCAACAAATATTGGAATGCAAATGTCTCTTGATGTACTGATTTCCTTTCTTTTGGATATATACCCAACTGTAGATTTCTGGATCATACAGTATTTCTATTTTTCACATTTTGAGAACCTTCCACAGTGTATTAAAACACGGCTGTACTAATTTATACTCCCATAAATATTGTTCAAGTGTTCCCTTTTCTGTATACCCTTTGCTAGGTTTTGCCATCTTTGATGTTATTTTAAATAGCCATTCTAACTGGATTGAGGTGATACTGCATTGTAGTTTAGATTTGCATTTATCTGTTGATACTGAGTATATTTATATATACTCATTGGCCAATGAGAAATCTGCATTATTTATTCTCCTTTATGCAACCTTTCTTTTCTAATACTTTTATATATTGTTCTTAAACACTTTGACTGTAATATACTTTGAAATTGCTTTATTTTGTTGATCACGATTGAAGTCCATGGTGTTTTAATCTATGTATTTATACATTTCACAACATTTGGAAAGTTTTTTTTCATTACTTTTCAGTCTTTTGGGTTCCATTTCATTAATTTCTATAGCTATATATTTAGGTTCACTGGTCTTTCCTATTGCAGTGTCTAATTCTGTTACCTATGTCTACCCAGTAAAATTTTCAATTTAAGTATTGTATTTTTCAGATGTAAAAGCTCATTTGGCTTTTTTATGTATTTTCTATTTCTTTATTATGCTCATGTTTTCATTAAGATATCTGTAATTTTATTTTTAACCAAATCTATTACATCTACTATTTATGGTTTGTTTCCACTAGCTGTTTTAATTCTCTTTATGGGTCACATTTTATATATATATATATATATATATATATATATATATATATCCAATTCTAGATATAATTAGTATCTAATATATATAATTATATATATAGTAATGTATATAATAATGCAACATATAATTAGGTGCTAGATATGGATTATAGTGAATAGTGGGAGTTTGCTGTCTCTTTAAAAATACTGCCATCTATTTTAGCAGAACATTACGCTATTTATACTATACAGTACAGCACTCTTATCCTTTCAAGAATTATTTTAAAACTCTGTCAGGCCAGTTCTTCTTTGCTCTAAGCATTGTTTAACCCTATTATTAATGAGCCTTTGAAGATTTTTACAGAATCATCCAAGTGCTGAGTGAAATCACTCCCATTTGTCTGGGAGAAACTCGAATGTCTCTAAGCCCTGTGTGAGTTTTGGAATGCAGTCATCACACAGCTTACCAACAGTTGCTCTCTTTCCTTTCTGAAAGATTTTTCACCCAGTATACAAACAGATTTATATTCGGTCTAATACTCAACTGGACCCTTACACAGATTTCTGGATCTCTTTATTTCCACAGGTCCAACTCTTCCAGCATTCTTTCCCCAACTTTTCCTTTTGCTAGAGATCACAGATCTGAACTACATGTTGGCCAATGTTTAAGACAGGCATTTTATAAATTAGTGTTGTTTCCTATTTGTTTAGAGCAGTAGGGCAGGTCCCAAACAAATCACTCTTTCTGGGTGAAAGCTCTCAAAGTTGCACGTGCTTTTAAAACACAGAAAACTTATCTTGTGCACTCATTACTCTACTAAATTTTAGGTAAACTGCATTTTCCAGAAACATAAAGAAAAATAAAATCTCTATTACTGGTAAGACTGCACTAAGATTTTGGTAATGAAATGAAATAAAAGTACACATTTTATGAATTATAATAATCGTTAGTTTGAGTTCCACTGCTTAAACTAACTTTTAAAGGATTGTTCCAACTTAGAACACAAATGCTCATCAAAATTTAGGAAATTAATGTGTATATATTCTGTTATCATACACTTTTATAACCACAGGTCCTGATTCTCATTTGAAAGAGTAAACAGAAACAGAAAGGAAGGAAGGAAGGAAGGAAGGAAGGAAGGAAGGAAGGAAGGAAGGAAGGAAGGGAGAGAGAAGAAAAGAAAGAAGGAGGGAGGGAAAGAGAGAGGGAGGCAGAGAGAAGATTCAGTGCTGGAGCGGGAAAAGACAATAACAGTTACGAAATGTGCCTGTTTGGCAGAAGAGTCAGGTGGGAAAGCTGAGGAGGGTGCGCAGGAGACAAGGACAAATCAGCACAGCCCCGGTGCAGTCTGGCTTTATGCACATGTCTCTCGCTTTCATCAAGGATTTCTCCATATTCCGTTTCCTTCTGGCCTTGTAAAGCTGGCCCTGGAACATTACATTCTCTGCTGTAGCTCTTTGTAAAGTCATGGTGTTCAAGTCAGTCTTGAATGCATCACAACCTAATAATTATCTTTCTCCTTTAAGGTGACTCAGAAAATATTTTAAAAATAAATAGTAGATTAACACTGATAATATGTCACACACGTTCTAAGTGTTAACAATACTGATTTGTGCACTATATGAGTGACTGGAGCATGGATATCCTCTCTCGCATTTCTTCATACCATTTCACAGACAAGGCTTTTTTTCCCCTTAAGCCTCTTCAACATGGTGTAGGGCCTGATGAAGTAGGACACAGGAGTGTCCATTCAGGTTTCCCTCTCTGGACAGTTGTCATGGTAGCACCAGCTGAAGGTTTAATTATTTTTTCAGATTGTACCTTTTATTAATGGAAAAAAATGCATATTCGTTGTTGACTATGAGAGAAAACACTTTTCTTCTATGTAGCATAATGTTCTATTTGAATAGAAACTATATACAATAAGACTTTAAAAAATCATATTTAAAAATGATGTCTGGGAGGTGAAAAGTGTAACATAACAATGCCTGACAAGCAGAAAGAGAACATATTGGGGGGAAACACTCATGGAACAAAATTCCCTAATTTGGTGGTAATCATCTGTTTTTATGTGAAGGTGTGTGAGCTTTGAAACCTGAAAACCCTCATTAAACTAAGCAGGCTTTCTAAAAGGCTCAAAGGCTTGTAAACTCAGCTGGAGTTTATTACAAGATCAGAGATCAGTTCTGTGTTTCTCTGAGGCTTTGTGGTTATGAGCACAAATATCTGAGATAAGTGATTTCAAGCTCTCTCCAAGTCTGAGTCTAACAAAACTGACCACCATGAAAATATGGCCAACAATCCCGGCACTGGTCCTAAGCTCTTGAATTCCACCCTATGCTGGAAAACTCTATGCTGCTGTGTGTATCCTTTGGCATGTCTGACCACAGAGCACAATTTGCTGTTACATTTCACTATAAATTCATGGTTGGCCAGACAATGTGCTCCAGAGTAGAATAAATACATGTTTTAATGAGTGTCTGAAATGCGAGCTGGCCAACAGCAACTCTAAAGAACAAATGGCGCTTTTTCATAGCGGAGGCCAATCACAAGCCGTGAGGAACAAGCAATACTAGAAACAAATTAATCCATGACTCAGTCAAGTGGACAAAAAGAGAAAAGACAGAGAGGCATGACCCAATTAAAAAATGAAAATACTCTACTCTGCCAGTTTACTTCTGATAAAAGGTGAGTACTGCATGAAAGTCATGAATTTAAATTACTCAGATCAATACAGAATACACTAGGCAATGGAACACCGCAGTCTTCTCACTGAATATGATTTCCAAGTCATTTTCCAAGAGCTTTTCATGTTCACAATATTAGTGCCATGACTGGTCACTCTTAAATGAGAATAAACTTGGTAACTAATAACTAATAACTAAAGTAACTAAACTAAAACTAATAACTTACTAACTCAGTAAATACATCCTCTTCATATTGTTCTAGGAGTGGAGGGACTGAAGGACACAGTATGACCAAGTTATTTTAGGTAAGAGTGCCCAAAACATTGAGTGAAAATTTATTTCAGTCCCCTCAACGGAGTAGTCTTTGTACCCAGCTGTAAAGGGCAGGAAAGTGAGCAGCTGCCGATTGTTGTGAAAACAGTGGATCTCTAGGTCACCTGAATAATGTGAGAGACCAAAGAGGGCAATCATCAACTTGTATTATTAATTTCTGTCTAGGAAATTCAACTGTCTTCTTTTTAACTGTGCTAGCATTTTTAAGAATCCTCTAATATATAATAAATTTTAAGTATTATTCCATTAATAAGAAAATATTTAGTAAATGGGTGATTATCATGTTAGAGCACTACAACTGTAAAACAGTAACTACAGCTGTAACAACAAAAATTTATGGATATTTCAACCCACTGAAAACATAAACATTAGAGTTTCACTTAGGAACACAAGTAACAAAGTGTAAATAAAAGGATAAAAGAAAAATGTAAATAATTTATATTATTTAGGCGTATGGTTCTAAAATTGATTCAAATATGGGCATAGGCTCTGTTATTGGGCAATTACATATTCTCAAAAGGAAGCTCAGGGCCAGGGATTTAGCTGGTTTTGCCGCCTGCTGCACAAGTGCAAGGACCCGAGTTCGATCCCCAGTACCCAAAAAAAAAAAAAAAAAAAAAGGAAGCTCAAAGACCAAATATCTAAGTGACTAATTATTGAATGTAATCATAGGAAATAGAAAGCAGAAAAATAAACTGGAAACTTTTTTTTCCTTCTCTTCTCTTTGTTCTGCCCCTTCTTTAACCTATGGCACCTCCCTGTCAGTACTACTCCCTTCAAAGCTAGGTAGAAAATGAATATCATATAATCACTATAGTCGCCATCAAATATAGGGCTGTGCTACTTTTTCTAATAGCAAATTTTATTATAGAGTCTGATTGATTAAGCAGCTCTCAGTCCAAAAGATCTGATTGCTGAAGGTAAAGTTTATTTCATGAAATTAAACTGTTTATTTTCATTAAAATGTCTTAAAAATCTCTCAAAACTTCCAGTTTCTAAAATAAGGTCAATCAAATGATACTTAAAGTGTTGGAATAAGAAGATTCATTATACATTTTTCAAGCCATGCAAAACTGTTAATTGTGGCTAGGAATAAACTGAAGTGTCCATTTTAATTTGCTATTTTTCTGGGCCATGGGCATGGTATCCAAATGCAGCTCACTCACTCTATCATACACCTTTTGCCTTTTTCTGTCTACAGTTCTTTCTCTCATATCAGAAGCCATTATCATATGACTCTGCTCCAAAAACCCAATGCTTCCTTTGATAAAGGACCACTGACACAGGTGTCTATCAACTTCAGAAATCTTCAAGGTCCAAATTCAGAAACACAGAAGTCACTCTCATTAGTCCGTGTCTCTTCAACCTTTGCCAAAAACCCTTCATTTCCCATTTAAGACAGGACTTTTTTTTCATTAAATTTGAAATCTCGTTGTTTAAAATGTTATTTTAAATTCAAACCTTAATGTTATCTTCTATTTGTAAAACAATAAGTAAATAATATAAATACACAAAGAAAGAAGGACTGTATCTTCTCAAAGGTCTGCTTGGAACTTTTGAAATTAATGTTTAAATTAAATGTGAAATGGTAGATTTGGGCTATCAGATTCTAAAGTAGGTTACATTCTAAGATAGAGAAATGTGCTGTATTCACTTAATCTTCCAGGAATAAAACTAGATGATAAATTCTTTCTGGGGCATATAAACATATTGATGTTTTGTATCAAATACTGTTAAGGGAAACTAATAAATCACATTCTTATTTTTAAGGCTATAGATGGCTTATGTGACTGTGATGTCTAACTATTGGTTGAAAGTTTTCTTTTATTTTAATTTCAGTAATATCATCTATTAAACAGATAATATTTATAGTAAGAAATTACTTAATAAATCATTAACTCTAATGCATCAACTTCCACATATAGACTTCCTGGAGGTAGGTAGTTTAAATAATTATTTTGTTGTATATAATTTTTGTTTTGAAATAAATATTCACATCAAGCAATTACAGGTGGTAGTAATTAACGAGAGCTGCACCATTGTTTTGTTAAAACATATTATCCTGCATTATGCTTTGACAGGTCACTGGTTTGTGATAGCTTGGTAGATGCTCGGAAATTATTCACACAACAGTAATTAGGTGAATGGATGTGTAGCTTGGAAATGAAAAAAAATGTACTCTACATTCTGCCTTACTCTGAATAAAACTAGCACTACAGAATACAGTAGACTATACTCCATAAGGCTACATGTTTATTTCTTTGATGAATTAAAAATAATTAATGATTATATTAGATAAAATGAAGGCTATGACAGCAACTAAAGAAGTTTAAACAAAGTTAAGAATCATAAACTTTAGAGGAAAAAAGGTCCAGGCGTTATTTCTTTATTTTGAAGATGAGAAAACCCACACCCAGAACACATTATGAATACTCACAGTGGCAATGCCAAGTTGTACCACAAGGGCTAGCAGCCTAGCTTCCTTTGATCATCATCTTTGCTCTTTTCTCTCAGTTCTCCTTCTCTCAGAAAGAAAACACGGGAAGAATGGCCAAATTCCTGCAAACACTGGCTCAGAACTGAAATCCCTGAGGACTTCTCTTCGACAGAAAGGTCTGGACCCAGGATCACAGGTTTTTATTTTTGAATAAAATAGAGATAAATGACTTAATGAGCTCTAAGCACCTGTTCCCTAACAATCTGCAGTTCTTACTAGATACACGAGGCCTTGTAAGGGTGGTGGCAGTGAGGTTGCCCACTGAATTCCAGCTGCCAGTTGACTATACAGATAGCAGTAATAGAAAAACTGGCTAGTGTCATTAGGACAAAGGGCCATGTGCTAATGACCTGGGCCATCATCCAGGTAATTCTCATTTCTCCTGCATCGCTCTTCCAAAGTGCAATTCTCCAGATGATAACAAGTGCATCTTTAGATCTATCAAATTATTCTGTGTAAAAGATCACTACTTAAAATATACTTAGTAAACATCAGACAATATAGAACCTGATAGCAACAGTTAAAAGAAGATGATTTATGAAAAGTTTTTAACTGGCCTTCATAAATTTAGTTTTAATTGGATGGAAAATTACACTTCATATATAGCGAATGTAAACTGTATTAGACTAAATGGTTGCCCTTCATTTATCACCATTAGTGAAGATGGTACTCAAATATATGCATTTTCCAAATAAAAAGGATACATTTTATTTTCAAATTTCACTTCAGAAAACTTAATGGAGATTTATTCAAGACTCAAGGGTTTCTTTTTATCTAAGAGACCTATAATTCTATAAATATTAAGTATAGTTCTCATATAATGCAATAATCATTTAAAGGAGAAATTATCTCCCAGGTATGAAGTGCAGAAACGAAGATGGAAGAAAAGAGTTTGGAAGTAAAATACTTTTTCCTTAGCATAGATATCTGAATAATCAATAATAGAGGAATAATAATGGAGTTGAAAAGCCGATGTCATAAAACAACACCCATGATGAGAACTTACTCACCTGGATCACCATAGCACACAAAAGATGCATTCCTTCTCTCAGCAGACACAGCTATGGCATAAGCCAAGAGTTCACAACCACTCATTCACTCAATAAATAATCAGCAAATACATAAGCACTGTGTCTCTAGCTAGACATATAATGATAAGCAAACCAGAAATGGTCCCTCATACTCATGAGATTCATTGCATAAGTAAACGGAGAGCACATAAGCAGGAGCGAGTAGAAAGGGAGATATTATATAGGGACTCACACAAATGAGGGTATAACGACACAGTGAGATAGTGGTGTAAAAAAAGAAAGCATCATCTTAAGAGAGAGTATAACAAAGGAAAATGAACTAGATGGCAGAAGTTCCAGGCAGAGCAAGCATCTGTGTAAAAATATCGTATGTTCTTTGCTATTCTTATAAATAATAGTGCTAAGTTCTCTGTGATTATGGGTAGAAAAATTATTACAGGTTCCACATCACAACCCCATCACATCTCACCATAATCTACACTGGGCCCAATGCCTGAGCCCAGGTCTGCTTTGTACCACATGACATCTGACAAGCTACTCATTCTTTTCAGAATCCCTTTGCTTAGATCTAAATCTCTGTTCAATGATTAAATAATATGTTCATATGCACTTGTGCCATGAATAGCCATATGAAGATAAGATTTGAAATAAACTTAGAAGATGTGGCATGGACAATGTCCCTCTTGAAAATTCATCACACAACTTATCATAATTAATGTTTATAAAAAATGTGTCTCCCAGTCCTACTCCCATATTTTACACATCTGTGTATACATGTGTAATATTTACCATATGTGTTTGTTCTTACACATACATATGCACATATATTTAATTTTTTATTAATTTATTCATTGCTTTTCAGGACCGCTGCAGAGATCAAATGAGCAATCACATGTCATTATAATAGGGCCAGACCCATAGTAAATACTTTAGAAATGTTTGCTGTTATCATAAGTAACCATGATCTTGAGAGGGTTTCCTAGGTCACGCCCCTCCCCACGCGGCCACATTTATCAGACATACTCAGTGGTGTGCTATTTGTGCTTGGCTCCTATACCTTCTGTGTGGCTCTGACGACTTCTAATCGACTTAAGGCAGGTCCTAAAATTTAAAACAGCTAAAACTAAGATTTGTCTTAACTTCTAGTTTTGTCAATGTTTTAGCACATATATTCATTATACACATACATCATATGTTTCTTCAAAATCAATCTGTATTTGGTTAAGAATAATAACTAACGGATTTTTAAAACTCCCTTCTTTATACTCAGTAATATTATGACACTTTTGCATTACTTTCAGATATTGTGCCAGAACCAAGCCCGGCCATAGATCTGGATGTTGGCAATAATACAGTGGAATTCCATTGTTCTGGCTATGCTGCAAATGATCCTGTGGTTCCATGGATAAAAATCTCATTTCCCGAAAGCCAAATCCCCAAGGAGTCAGGGTATTTCTTTTTCTTCTTTGTACTGATAAGCAGGCAATGCATCTGATTTAATGGAACAAAAGAAAAACAATTGCTCTCTTCTACTTTGATGTTCCTTGAGATAGGAAAGAATTGCTTCTCCCCTTATAAAATACTATACAACCTCTGGAAAGTATGCTGTAGCATGTGAGAGAGAGGAAGTCAAAGATAATAAAACCACCTGCCACCCCATCAGAACCACTGTTTAATATTTTAGCCATTCAGTTCACTTCAAGGTGGCTAGATATTCTAAGCTGAGCCCAGCTAATAGGCTTTGGCTCCACCTGTAAATACCTTTCCTAACTTGTAGTAAAAAGATATCTGCAAAACTCTATGGATTTCTTAATGAATTGAGATCTTGATTTGAGCTACTAGGTCTTAGAAAAATGTATTATGTTTCCAAGAAAACTGATTCATGGTCTGTTGCTGACTCTCTTAAAGGCCGGTATAATTAACAAAGACTAAAGCTTTGTTAAGAAAAATAGTAAAAGAAATCAAGTACACTTGACTCCATGAAGGCTGAAATAAAGATTGAAGCACTAAAGAAAAGCAAAATCTATAGGTGTTTTTATTCTGTGATTTAGGGGTATATAGTAAAAGTGGAGATAAAGTTGAAATATTACACTATGACTTTGCACAAAAGAGTGACAGCTTAATCCCGTTCCATTTTCAAACATATCGCCTACAAATATTTATCCATGCTACAATGAAATAACTTTAAGAAGAAAAATAATGGTAGCTGTCCTGCTGATACGTGTATTAATACCTTGTGACATAAATTATCCCACTACAAATTTGTTTTTATTCTGTCGAGTATCTGACAAGATGGCAGTAAATATTATAGACAAATAGCTTTCACTCTCATGAAAATCTATGATATTCTCTGTTTTCTCTGCTTAGAATTTGTAAGTGTCATGGAGTTTCCACAGGCAATTCCCAAAGATCTAACTTGACATTCTCCATCCTGTTCGTTTTCTCTTTCTGTGATACAATTTGCTTATGTCAACAACACAGTAAAGGAGTAAGTGTGAGAAATGATTTAAGAAAAACTATTTTTTTATTAGCAAAACATTTTGAGAGAAGATTCTATTTGCTTTTAAAAGAGAGCAAAACAAAATCATCCTGAAAGAAATCTGGCTTGCAACTGAGATAGTTCATTGTTCAAAAAGTTTATTTTCTCTATTTATCACTACCCTCAAAGGATCTTTTCCAGTCCCCCACTTTAAATACCATTTATACTCAGGTAACACACACTTTTTCTCTCTCTTGTGGAGCTCCCTCCAAAACACAGACTTATTTATCAATCTGGGACTCAACATCTCTGCTGACATACACACACAAAGTGTGCCTACCAACATCTTCACAACAGAGCTCTACAGGCCTGGCCCTCGCTGCCTCTCCTCACTGTTTCCTGTCTCAAGAAACAGTGCCAACACCTAGTTGTTCAGGTTGAACACACTGGAGTCAATTCAAACTTTTCTCTTTCTCTCACTATTTTTCCAATCCCTCAACAAATCCTGTTGGATCTACTATAAAAGTATATGTTTCGAATTCAAATTCTATTACCATGTCTACCGCTCTTTCCCCCGTGCACACTGCCATTTCTCCCTTTCTTACTCAAATCATGATCATCACACAAGCAACCTGCTCCTATTCTTGACCCATGATCTTTTCTCCACCCAGGAATAGGGAGAGGGAGAGTGGCTTATTTGGGGACTGAACCTACAACTTTCACACTGAGGTACGTCCTCAGTCCTTTTTAATTTTTGCTTTGGCTGGGCTTAAGATCCTCCCATTTCAGCCTCCCAGAGTGCTAAGATTATTACAATGCCTGGCTAGAGTCATCTTTTCCTTTTTCCTTTTCAAACTTTTAGAGTCATCTTTTTCAGCCCGTGACAGGTCAAGTTCTTGAATGGTTTCCCTTCAGCCAGTGATCATCCCCAAATCATAACAAGGACCCACAAGGCCATTATTCAATTGCTACCTCTCTGCCCTGATCTTCTACCACTCTTCTTCCACTCTGGCTTTATTCCTGGTTCACAAATAAATCATTAACACTTCTGCCTCTAGGCTTTTGCACCGGCACCCCTGCCCAGTTTGCAGTATGCTTTTTGTTGATGCCCACATTGCTAATGCTGATCAGTGTTACCTCCTGAGATAGTCTTTACTGGAGCACTCACAAATTAAATAATGGCCACTCTATGCCATTCTTTCGCCTTGCTTCCTTTTACTTCAGAGAAGTCATGAATTCCTGAAGTCCTATAATGTATCCATCATTTTGAAATCATATAGCATGTAATTACATTCTCACAGAATATAAGTGGGGACTTTTTTCCTTGTGTTTACCGTGTCTCTAAAGAGCATAAACTGTCTGCCACATCGTATGTAGTCAACTTGTAATATCAAATAAGGGAATAAACAAATCACAACAAAGTGAGCTGTTTCATTTCATAAACATATTGGAGGAATTACTTAAGGAATTTTTTCAACATTACCCACACAGTAGTATTGAGGAAAAAATTTAGAATTTCTAAGTAGAGGTCCTAGAACCTCTCTACTTGCAAATATTTTAAGAAAACTATTTTATCATCTAAGAGATAACTTCTCTTCCTATACCAATTCCACAACTGAAACACTTCAGTGACCTCTATTTACTGGGACGGTCTGTTCCCCCTTTGACTCAAAATAAAAGCAATCTTTATTTTTAGAATTCAGGATTTCCTTTCCCTCTAGAGGTTACAGCCCAGACACATCTGAACACTCCAGTGTTTATGCTGAAGCTGGCAGACTGCTCGCACTATAGTGCGTGTTTCCCAACATGGAACCTCCAATCTCAGAGGGAAATGTCCTCTATTGCTTTATCAGGGTATCTTGACTGTATGATGTCTAGAAAACTTTAGTTAAGCAAGAAAAACTGAATATGCTTATTAAAATCGATAAGCACAGGATCCAGGCTCAGTTCACCTCTTTAAGTCATCAACTGCAGTCTTCTCTCCTACCCCTGTCACTCTTCTGAGGAACCATCAACCAAGCACAGCAGCCTCTGGCTGTCATTCTTACTATTCCTTTGCCTGAATGGTCTTCCACCTAAAAGTCCCCTGGAACACGTTCACCTGACTCAGACCCCTACCCAAATGTCATTATAGCATGTTTCTTATTGTGTGTATGGGCACAATCTCTCTACTTGCTAAAATGTGAACTCATCTCAGCAGGGGCTGTGTGCATCTGGTTCATTACTGCATCCCTAGTACCCAGGACAAGGCAGGGCTCAGAACAGTCATCCAAGAGCTATCACATAAATGTCCCCAAAACTGCCTGCATATTTTTCATCATCCCTTCCTAATTCTCCTCATTATTCAGTGAATGAATGTTCTCTTACTTCAAAGTCTATTAAGGGTATTTTGACACTTACATGAGAATATAATTTCCTCTTTTGGTTATGAAACAACTCATTTTATTGTATGGAGCCTACTGAAATGTAAGCAAATATCATATCTAACTAATATTCATATGTTTCACTAACTTATGATTTGATATATTTTAGGCAAATACTGTATTATTTCATGTCACTACTTTTTTGGAATAATTTTTAAAATTTTCTTCTATAATGTCATTTTAATGTCCATAGCTTCAAAAATTGCTCTTTAAAACTTGTAGTTCTTTTTAACACATATACAAAATGCCCTTGATACACTTGCACAACATATCTATGGGTGCTGTTATCTCACTACAGAATTACTGTATTTTCTCAATAGAAAATATTAATAATAAATATCTTGATTCCGGTAATAGTCATAGCTATACATTTTTAATATATGAATACAGTAATATATTGAGTTTAGATTTCAAAATGTTTCAGGAGAAATGAGTGTATATCTCTGCAGCCAAAGTCCATGCTGAATGAGTTAAATATAAATCATTAAAAAATAAATCAGAAATATGATTATATTTATCTGACAGGGGAAAATCTTCTTGAATCATATAAGCTAAGAAAACTTCTGATCCAGATGAGAGATAAAACATAAACTTGAACATTTCATCTTCACAACTCCTACGGAAACAAAAGTAAAGTACAAAGGGAACTTAAGACATTTTACTCCTGAACATGGAATGAAGAGAACATGAGCCAAAACTGAACAAAATTCATGAAGACTGAAACCTCAGGCAGACCCTGGTCAGCACTGTGCACACTGGAGACTCTGCCCGCCATCCCCTCAGTGCGAGCTCACTGAGCAAGGGTCTCATCTGCACCCTTCACCACCATATGCTCCTCGGCACCTACAACACACCACACACAGGAGAGGTCCTCAAATAAACCTGCCAGTTGAATGAATTCCAGCAAGAAATAGAAAAAGAAACAAAGTGAATCATTTTAATACACTGTATTATGCTGTATTTAATATCCAGTGCCTATAACATAATTGGTTTTCAATAAATATGATCTAAATGAATGAAGGATGAAAAATACAATACTCAAAGTTGTTATAAATTGGCCATGAGGTTCCAATGAGTTTGAAAAGGATCATTATAAAATAGTATAGACAAGGAGCTTGTATTTTATTAAAAAAATAAATGTATTCATAGAAAGACTCAAAGAGAAATCAGAACATCTAAGTGTGAATATATCTAGGAATGTGATTATGAAAAACTGTATTACCTTGTATGCTTTTCTATATCTTCAACTATTCTACTACAATTGTATATAATCTCTTTGTAATCACAGACAGGGGAAAAGCTGCTGTACAACAGAACATTTCTCTTTGCTTAGAAATTCTATGCTTTCCTCTCTCTCACTTGCTAACCAGCCACCTTAAGCCAGAGTAGGTATAGGTTGTAACCCCATTCTTCAAACAAACATCATAGAAAGAGAGAAAATTGGAAGGTACCATGAGACAGTTATAGAGACAGTCAAGAAGCAGGCTATGGCTTGTGTTCTGTCTTCCAGCACTGAATTTTTATACCTATTCAGGCAAGAACATATTCCAGATGTGTGTCTATGTTTAGAATGGTACAGAAGGGTCATTCTTCCAATGATTCCTTCCTACCAACATCTCTGTAATGCTGACTTCTATGCCAGAACAATCAGCAGCTCAAAGATGCAAACATGAGAAGTACCTGACCACAGCCAGCAGTTCAGATCAGGCACATTTAGCTCAACTCAACTAAATAGGTCACTACTGACCCATGCTGGATATCATGTCCTTTACCTTGCATAAAAAGTGGGTTATCAGTAAGGTCATTAGTGCAGGGCCTAGCATACAGTAAGATTTAATAACATTTATCATAATTACCATTAAATAAGACAAAGTGATAGTACAAAATTACCAACTGAATGGAGAAACCCTCCTTTACCTCTAAATCCTTATTTAATCCTGAATCCAATGTTTATGTTCTTCCTGCCATATACAAAGCTGCTATAGAAAAAAATATAGGTTTCTGGCAGAATTACTTGGGAATGTATACCACCCAAACCTGTACTCAAAAAAAAACAAACAAACAAACAAAAAAAAAAACTACAGAAATGTGTTCCACATTACAGTAAGAGAAATACCAGAGTCTGCTGAATTGCCAAAGGAATAGTTTTCTCCTCTTTGCGCTATTTGGAACACTGTATCATAGTTTATTAAAAGGCTGTCCCTTGGTCATGATCAACATGAAAATAAACATGAGATAAGAGGATCTATTCATTCTAGCAAAGCAAATTTGCAAAGAATCATCTATAGGTTTTCAAAATCATTGTTAACCATAACTCCAAATCAAACACCTTTGTGCCCAGAGAGTACGCTGTTGAACACAGAAGACAATTAGTATAATTTATCTTTCCTTTTAAAAGGTATGTCCCCCGTGAAGTGAACATTTGCTGTCATCATCAGATATCTTTTTCTCTTTCTCTTTTAGAAAACAGCATTTCACTTTTTGATGAAGAAAATCACCACCCCATCCTTAAGCCACTAAATGTGCACAATAAGGAACTCTGTCTTCCCACAGTAACAGGGTAACGATTGGACCCAAGTTAAGTACACTACACTCTCCTGTACCTCTGGTCCCTGACCTGAGAGACACAGATATGTGAGCGGTGACTGACTTGACTTTTTAGCAACCACAGGATCCTGGGACATTTTCTAGTCCTTCTTAGACACTGGTAGTCAAATATTCACTAGCTATTTCTATCATTCTCTGAACAAGGCTGAAATTTTTTATTCCAGCTTCCAGAAGTTGAGGAGGCCATGTGACCTAGTCTGAACAGTGAAGCGTGAGGGGCAGACTGCTGATGGCTTCTTGGGAAGTCTTTTTATTTCCTGATAAAAGATAAGAAATGCCAATTAAATTCTATCACTGGCCTGATCATTCATATGCCTCTGCCTTTTATTCAGAGTTTCTTAAGGACATGCTATCTAGATATCTTCCAAGACAATAAAGCCAAGAGAATCAGAGCGATAACTCTACAATCAAGAGACTGAGAAACTGAAAACACTCTAGAGTATCTCATACCTACAAACGACATATTTTTAAAATATAAAATATGTTTACATGTTCTTATAGTTTTAACACTATTACGTGGGGTTTTTGTGACAGGCATGTGTGATGAAGGCATCTGTGATAAACTGAATATGTAAAATTGCAAGCAATTACTTCCTTCCTTGTGGGCAAATTGGTCTCTGTTCCCTGTAATTTTGAGTGCTTTCTCACTCTGACACTGCAATGAACTGTGTGACTTGCTTGCTTCTACGATGTCAGCAAACAAATTCAAGCAGAGGCTTGAAAAAGCTCCTTGAATTAGGATTTGTCTCTCATGCTGACCTTGAAACCTGCCACAATCACGTAAACTGTGTGCGCGCGCGCACACACACACACACACACACAGAAATTTTTCTTCCAGTATTCAAAACAATTTAGCAAAGAATTCAGCCATGTCATTGATGAGTGTCTGAAGTTCATGCATACATCTTGGATAGTTCACTTTCATTGTATTTGTTAACATAAACAAAATTATCAGCAAATAGCCATGCCTGAATTGAACTCATTCATCATTTACAACATAGGCTGCCTGCAGCTGTAAGTTTAGAAAAAAATAGACACACTTATTCTCTGAAATGTAATTGGCTATTTGGAGTGTACAGTAAAAGGTGTTTCACATTTTTTATTAATATTTGTAAATTATATTTTACAAACATATCATTAACATGTGCAATAAGCTTTCCTTAGTTGTTAAACATTCACCAACACACTACTGAGTAGTATGTAGTGCACCCCCTAAGGACTAAGGCGGAGTCAGAAGGGTGGTTCTTCTCCTCCTACTGCTGACCATAAAACCTAAAGACATAATCCTAAACCCCACAATCCCAAAAGCTGAAGTCTTAGAAGATTAATCATGGTCTAAAATCCTTAAAGATCAAAATCCCAAAACCATAATCCCAAAAGATTAAAATCCAAATCTTAACTCCTGAAAGACAGTAATTCCTAAACCCCAATTCCTAATTGGAAAAAAATGCTACATGAGAATTCTTGGTTATATGGAGCATAGTTGTGAACTTATCCAATTGATAATTTTATCCTTTTATTACACAAAATACCATTCTTGCCTTCCAAAAATGTCCTTCAAAGAAGAAAGTCAACATCATATTCCATAGTCTGGTTTCCACTGGTACACCCTGCCTAGTAGAGTCTACTTTTGATGTTCTGACTTCCTGAACATTACTGAAACAGTGCACACTTGCATCTCGGGGCAGACAGAATCCATTCCTGCTTCTTTGGAAGTGCTATCTACACTTTTCCTTCACTTGCTTTATTCTTGCAGTTCACTTCCTTTCTCCTTCACACCCAAGAGCAAACCATCATGATGTGTTCTGTGTGTATCTTTCCTTTATATGGACAAGTCTGTATTGTGATTAACTTTAATGGCATTACGTAAGTACACCTTGGCTTTGTCTCCCAGATATATCCACCTTGCTATGTGCACATCAAATCCATAGCTTCTGTGTGCTACAAAATACTCCTTGGTGTTTACTGTATTATACTTAGCCACTTTACCAGGGATGTTCATTCAAGTCTATACCAAATTGCTTCCCCACAAATAATACTGCCAGGGATATCCAGATGTAGCCACTTTATGTACCTGTGGGAGAAATTGGGGGGAGGGGACATATGTTTCCTAAAATGCTAATGTATAAAATTTGTATATTTTAATTTGACTAAACAGGGTCAGGTTGTTCTTTAGCTGAAACAGTCTGTATGCTTACCAGTAGTGAATAGGGCCTTCACAACCCTGGGCATCATTAAATTTTCTAACTTTTCCTGTTTAATTGCTGTGAGATGACATGTAATAATTTCATTAGTTTGTATTTATCTAATTACAAAATACATTGAGATTTTGAGCATTAATGGCTTATTCTTCTATCAACTATCTGTTGACATGATTTTTCTATTTTTCCCATTGGTATTCCTTTCTCTCACTTGTTGATTTGTTCAAATATCTTGTGTTTCCATTCTTAAGCCCCTTGTTGGATTAAGTATTACAAATATCTTCACCCATTTCATCATGCATTTGTTAATGTTGTCCATGGTGTCTTTTGATGATCAGACATCCTGAAAGTGATGTTATCAATTTTATCAACTTTTAATTTTATCATTTTGCTTTCAAAATTTTAGATGGTTTCCCTGGACTGGGGATGGGATTCTGGTAGAGGGCTAGCCTAGCATGTTCAAGGCCTTGCCTTCAACCCTCAACAAACAAAAAAATTTAAAAATTAAAAATAATAAAAAGATAGATTTTTACCTCTATTACATAGCCTCCTAAATTTTCTTTAAATAAATTTATAATTTTAGCTACCATGTTTCATCACTCAGAGTACAACTTTGTATACTGCACTGATAAAACATCCATTTTCTTTCATTTAAAAATATATAGTAAAGCACTTTTTGCAATATCATCTACCAACCCATCCAGCTGTTCCCCATTTATTTGTAGTGCAACTCGTTATCATATATAAAATGTTCCTGCATATGATTTTATTGCTTAACACTCTATTCAATCTCATCAGTCTGTCTGTTTTGTACAGATAATTTTTTTTTAATTTACTATTACTTGATATTATGACTTGATTCTTGAGGTCAAATATTGCTTTTTCTCTTTTTAAGGTTGGGTCAGCTATTTATGGATTTTAATTCTTAGATTAAAAATTTGGTAATAAGTTTATCCAACTGATAATTGCCAATTACCAATTGGTAATATTTTTATCCAATTGAAATTGAGATCAAGGTCAATTAGGGAGATTTCACTATCTTTGTATAATCAAATTTTATCATTCCTACAACATAAATTATCTCTTTATACATATTGTGTTTATCAGATTTTTTATATTTCCCATAGATATCTAATATAAATTCAATGACATTAATTCCCTAATACTTTAGATTTTGTGCTGGCATTTATTCCATTATTATTTCTAGTTGATTATTATTATGAAGGAGAAATACTGTTGATTTGTGAAAGATGAAGGTTAATCTTGCATCCAAGATCTTGCTTCACTCTTTATACACTTTTAATATAATGTGTCTAGGAAATCTGTGTGTGCATTTTTTGTTTATTTTTTGTTTTTCTGAGACAGGATCTCACTACAAAGTCCAGGCTGGCCTGGAACTTGCAGTGATCCTCCTGCCTCAGCCTCCTGATGTGAGTACTGGGTATTACCAGCATGGGATTACCAGCATGTGCCACTATGCCCAGGTGTGTGCTTCTTAAAATAAGTGTTCTAGTTTTCTCATTGCAAGTCTTTCATTTATTTTGTTTTGCATTTTTAAAATTGTTGCTCTTTTACTATTGCCTTTTTTCTTGTTCCAAATCTTGAAAAATAGGTACTAAATTGCCCCATGAAACACAACTTCTTAGGTTTTTTGTACTTCACACTCCTCAAATTAATAACATTCCCTGTTAATCCTTTTTTCCAAATAGTACTGGAACTTTGAGCCAAATGCCGAGTCAACAAAGCCAAGAGATGACCCTTGGCAACACAGCCCTGGAAAACCACAAATCTACCCCTGGTTGAATCAGTGTTGTGTATTATGAGAGTCCTTTAAGAAACAATTTTATAATGGTTTCCATCACTTGCAATCACAGGATTAGGATTCCTAAAAATTTGGTCCTAGTACCTATAAACTTGGATCCTCCTCGGCTCTTTGTAGATCATTGAAGTTGACCAGGAAAGCAGTGCCCATTTCCTGGTCTGAGGGAAACTGCTGGCTCTGTAGCTACTAAGCCCACATTTTCTGCCTGCTCTCATGTGTTTGAGACACAGCAAATCAAGAAGTGGCAAACTGAGATGTGGCTTGGATCTTACTTTCAGACTTGACTTTCTTGCAGCCCTGTGAACAATGAGCTTTCTCTTTAGCATTCTAGCCAATCAAAATGGTTCATGCCACCCTGGTCACAGAGTCATTGATTTGCAGGTAAAATAGAGATTTAATATTACTACACATGTCTGTCACTTAATTTTTATAGTTAGTCCCCAACTATGGCACTGCTATTTTATAAAACTAATGAGAAATAGGAAAAAAATATAACATGTTTATATATAGTCATGTCTATATCTATAATAGTTATACATATGCATTTTTCTTCTAGTAAGTTCTGGCACTCTCAATACCCTATTGAGTTCCCAGAACATATGATATCATTTCAAAGACATATGACAGAGAAACAATGTTTAGATTTCCAAAAGTGACACAAACCGAATTCTAACTGTAACAAACTGTTGTACCAAGCTATGTTTAAAAACTTTACATTTAGAAACAATGACACATGCTGCCAAAGTCTGTTTGGTGCTCTTTCTCAGTACTATGTATAAAGACTCTCAATGTTTTAAAATCAAAATTTACTAAGTCATAAACACATATTCAAGATTTTGAAATTTTTGTGTATGTGCATGCAATTTTAAAAATATATGTGGTCATTCATCTCTACAATTTTGGAAGAATAAAAACTACATTTAGCAAAAAGCACTAATAGGAGATTTCCACCAAAGATCACCCACTGTCTGTCCTTCAGCTCTCCTGATGGACACAGGGCCATTGTGGATATCTAGAACTCATGTTTTCCTGAGTGTGACATTCTCCCCGCCCCCCATCCCCACTTCAGTGCAAGCCAAGGTCTTTGCCACATGACCAGAAAGCTTGGGATCCTGTAGACAAAGCTATGTGACCTGCATAGTTGCAAAACCACAGGGATACCCCTAGACTTGAGGCATGTCATATTTTGAAAATTATCTGAAAGGCTCAGAACTCTCCTAGAATAACCTATTTATAAGTTTTAAGAGAAAGTCAGAGTAGCTAGGGACCCATTTTCATGTCTCTTAACTTGAATGTTCCCTGACAGAAGAGACTATTTGTCTTAAAACTCATTTATAGAAGGTAAACTTTGTATTTTGATTCTGTATGTATTTGTATGTGTAGTCAAAGAGACTAGACATCACCTAAATGTAACCCACAATTAAAAACCATATATGAAGTGTGACCATAAAGTATGGTGAATGTCTAAATAATTTATTGCAGTAAAAGATACACTGCCATTAATCCCCACTTATCCATCATTCTTGCCATTTTCTGAAGCAGTTCTGGAAGTTCTCCTTTATGAGTATTTTTTAATGGCTGCCTCAATGTTGTGAGTCCATTCAAAACAGTTTATATCAATATCTGTCAAATAAAATTATTGCAGTTAGTCCTCATCCACTATATTCACTGGATCTGGCATCATGCAACTTCTGGCTCTAAATGCTCATAAAAGGTAAATGTTTTGAATTGATTCAGGATTTTGAGGCAGCCACACTAGTGCAACTAAAGACTCATGAAAGAGGACTTCTGGAACTGCTTCGGAAAGTGGCAGGAATGATGGGATAAATGTGTTCAAAGCAAGGCAGAGTATTTTGTGGGTGATTAACAGCAATGTGTCTTTTACTATAATTTTAAAAATTTGAACATTCATTCACTCTAGTTTTTGATCATACCTCATAAAATTAAAATAACTATTATGCAGGCCAAATGAATCAGGAGTATATGAAAAAGTCTTAATAAAGCTTACAGACTTGAAATGTTATATTTCTAGTAAACACAACAGTTCTGTACTCTGAAAAAAATGAGTAACTGAAATTTGCTAGGTGTTTTCACATTTTGTAGAGTCTAGCATGGTAGCCGGTCATAGACAAATATTAAGATTAAGCTCAATCTAGGGATTCTGGGACTAAAGATACTTCTTACTCTCAAGAAGCTCATGGTAAGATGAAACAGCTGAACAGCCACGCAGTGCCCTCACAGGGACACAAGTAAATGTGGGGTGCTGTCGGGAGCAATGCTACATAATTTTAGGGTAAAATTATTTGGTTAGCCTAGCTCTCCTGCCTACAGCCCAGCTATGGAATTCTGAAACATAATTGCATTTTGACCTCTGGTAACAACTGAGACCTCAATGATCCAGTGATGATGCTGTGATTCTCCAGGACAAGATTACACCAGCTGAAGACATACTGGGAGGAACAAACATCTACTCAGTTCCTCATTGTTCTTGGACTGTTGCCATCTTGTTTACCCAGATGTACTGAATTCTCTGCAAGTCATTTGTTACATTTGTTTCTCTCGATGTACTGAATAAAACGTGTGGTAAACTGGGGGCTTTCGTCTTTGCTGCCCAGAGGAGCACTGATCAGATCCAAAGCTCAGCTTCTTCTCAGTCTCATTTTTCTACCTTTCCTGTAATTCGCCGTGTACTGCTGTGGCTCGCAGGAGACTAGGACTTAACTGCAGAGGTTCTGGTAACGTCCCCTTTCCCTGTTCCCTACAGGGTGCCACACAGGCAGAGGTACGGGGCACTAGCTCTACCTGAAGAGTGCCTGGAGAGAATGTTTTCCAGTGGTGAAGCATGAGGTGTGGCTAGGTAAAGAGAAGGGATGTGAACAAACCCATGGCATTCCAGGAAATGAATAATGGTACAGTATTGACTGGAACAAATCATATTTCAGAAAAATGGCAAAAGAGGTGGTAGGGAATAGTTCCAAACTGTGACAACAGGACTTTTTAAAAATTAATTTATTCGTATACTTTAGGTATACATAATGATCCCATTCATCATAGAGAATTTGTACCTGTACATGATACATCTTGCATCTTGTTTTTTTTCCCATTCCCCTGCCTTCATTTGACCTCTCTTCCCCTACTTATTTACAAAAGCTTTGTTTCCATTTTTTCTTTTTATTCTTTCTTTTTTGTCCCTTCTTTCCTTTTCCCTTCCCTCCACCCTTATTCCTCTTCTTATTTGAACATTTTCTTCCCATTTCTCAATATTTATTATACATTTCGGTCCTTATTTCAACTTTCAGTTCCTCACACTAGAGAAACAATGTAGTATTTAAACATGTGTCCATGTGTAAATACTGAATAGTTTCTCTGGTGTGAAAAACTAAAAGTGTAAATAAGGATCAAAATGTATAATTGATATTGTGAAATGGGAAGAAAAGGTCTAAAGGAGTAGAAGAAATAGGAGGAGTAGGGGAAAGGAAAGAAGGGAAAAGAAAAAATATGAGAAAAGGAAAAAAATGGAAACAAAGTCTTTGTAAATAGGGAAGGGTGGAGGCAGTGAAGGGAGGGCAGGGGAATGGGGAAAAAATAAGAACCAAGACACTCATGTAAAGGTACAAGATCCCAATGAAGAATTTAACTGTATTGTATACCTGAAATGTACCAATAAACTTAATGGGGAAAAAAAACATGTGTGTCCAATTTATCTCACTTAAGAGTATGGTCTCAAGGTGCATTGTTTTAGCTAGAAATGTCTCAAGCTTATCCTTTTTGGCAGAGTAGTACTCCATTTTATTTTTTAAAAATCCCATTTCTTTATCCATTCATACATTGGTGGACATTTGGGCTGTTTCCAAGTTTAGCTCTTACAAACTGTGTTGCTATAAACATGGATGTGCATATATCACTGTGTTATGATACTTTTAATACTTTGGGGAAGATACCAAGAATAGCTGGGTCAAATGGAATTTCTAGTTTTAGCTTTTTGAGGAATGTCCACACTGATTTCCACAGTGGTTGCACCAGTGTACGTTACCACCAACAGTGGAGAATGGTTGCTTTTTCCCTACAGACTTGCCGGCATTTATTACTGATTGATTTCATGATAACAGTCATACTTTCTCAAGTGAGATGGAATCTTAGCATTGTTTTAATTTGCATCTCTTGAATGACCAGTGATGCTGAACATTTTTTCATGGCTTTATTTGCCATTTCTACTTCTTCATCTGAGAAGTGTCTATTCATTTCAGATGCCCATATTTGGATTGGGTCTTTATATTTGAGGGTCTGATTTTTTTAAGTTCTTTATTTATTCTAGATATTAGTGCTTTGTCTGAGGAACAGCTGGTAAAAATTTTTTCCCATTCTGTGGGTTGTCTGCTCACTCTGTTGGTGGTTTCTTTTGCTATGCAAAAGCTTTTTAATAACATGAGATCCAAGTTGTTGATTTTTTATTTTATTTTCTGTGCAATTAGGGTGGTTTTGTTCATAAAAATTATTTACTGACTTTTTAAATAGAAATTTGGCCTGACCATACATGAGATTTTGCAAAGACTGGCTTAAAGTGAAAGACTGAAACTAATCTGATTGACAATATTCCCAAATAAGAAGTGCTGAGGGCCTTAAAGACTGAGGTATGGGGGAAAGACAAGAGATTTGATATGCAGAGTGTAGGCTGCACAGGGAAATGGCAGAGGCAAGATAACCTTTAAATGTAGCTAGCTCATGAGATAGCTTGCATTGACATTTTCTATAACTGGAAAAATAAGAGGAACAGATGCAGGCAATGAAGATGAGGACCTTGCTCTCTTTGTTAGTATGCATATGTTTATGATAAATAAATGCATTGATCATAGGGAACCGGTAGCTATACATATCACATCTTGATCCTTCTTACTTCCTCTTTCTCTTCCCTCCCTCTAGTCTCCCCCATCCCCAGATCTCCATCACCAAAAGGCCTATCTCTCTGTTTCCTGTCATCTGTCTTTTACTTTGCTCTTTAAATTATTTATGCTTTGGGTTTTTCATATGACAGAAACCATGTTATATTTAACCATTGTGGTATGATTTATTTTATTTAGCAGTATGGTCTCCTGGTGCATCCATTTCCTACAAATGACTCAAATTTATCCTTTTTATGGCTGAGCAGTACACATTCTTTATCAAGTCACCTCTTGATGGGCATTCAGGCTGCTTCTAAGATTTAGCTACTGTCAGTTGTGCTCCTATAAATATGGGAATGCATGTATCATTTTAATATGATGTCTTTAACTCTTTTGGAAAGATACCTTGGCAAGGTATAGTTGGGTCAAAAGGAATCTCTGTTTTCAGTCTTCTGAGGAATTTCCATATTGATTTCCAAGGTTGGGTTCACTAGTTTACATTCTCACCAATATGGTAGAAGGGTTTCTTTTTCACCATATCCTTGCCAGCATTTGTTGTGTTTTGAGTTCTTGATGACAGCTATTCTTTCTACAGAAGGAAGAAATCTTGTGTTGTTTTGATTTGCACTTCTCTATTGGCCACAGATGCTGAACACTTTCTCATGTACCCATTAGTGCTTATACTTCTTCTTTGAAGAAATGTCTATCCATTTCAATGGCCAATTTCTGATTGGGTCTCTTATTTTGGAAGGTATATTTTTAATTCCTTATATAGTCTAGATATTAGTACTCTGGCTGAGGAGTACATGATAAAAAATGTCTCTTCCCTCTGTTGTTTCCTTTGATGTGCAGAAGCTTTATAATTTGATATAGCCCCATTTGTAGATTGTTGGTGTTATTTCATGGGCAGCTGAAGTTCTGTCCAGAAAATCTTTGCCTATGTCTTCATGAGTTTTACATATTTTATTTTTTAGCAGATTCAGTGCTTCTTTTTTGTTAATCTAGGTCTTTTTTCTGTTTTAATTTAGGTCTTTTTTAAGAAATCTAGATCCATTTGATTTGATTTTAGTGTAGGGTGAGAGGTATGCGTCTACATCTATTCTTTTGCATGTGGATAACTAGTTTTCGCGGCATGATTTGTTAAAAGAGTTTATCTTTTCTCTGATATATGCAAGGAGCGATGAAATACCAGGATGAGAGGTCTGTTTCCTGGGTGTGTCTCCTTTTCTGATTGCACTGCTGAGAGGCCAGTAATTTTCTGCCAAAATTATAGTTTCCTATGGGGTAAATAAATGTCTTCCTAGCAAGAGAGGGGGTTCAAAGTACGAAAAGGAGAAGAAAAAAATGAAACTACTTCACTGAGTGGAGTGCACAACGTGGAAAAAAGAAAAGTGGAAAGTGATAGCTACAGGAAATAGATAAAAACATTTAGCAGTATCAAGAGTGAGCCAACCCTTAGTGGGCTGTACAGACCGGACCTCAAGGTAGCTTCAGCGAGAGTTTTCAAACCATTTTTGTGACCCAGGAAACCCCAGCAGTGAACCTTTGAGACATGCCTGGCAGCTCAGCAGCAGACTTCAGGGACTTCTTATTTGTAAACCTCATTCTTTCCCACGGGGAGTCAAGCAGAAAACATAGAGCAGGGCACATTTTACTCTTCTTTGCACAAATACTGAAAGTTTGCAAATAATAAGATGTAGAGCTTTCTAAATGAAATATGAACATTTATTTATATTATATGTATAAGTAATTTCTTCAACTGGGCTTTAGAGTATAAACTTCACAAAGGTGTTAAGTTTAGTTCATATTTCTTTTCTACTAATATTTTAAAATTGAGAGATTTCACAGAATTTCTGATATCTCTTCAAGAATTAGAAGATCTGACCACATAAATCCCACCTTCCTCCATGACCTCCAGAGCTGGGACCAAGAGAAGCTTCCCTTTTTAGACTGAGAATGCTTGCAGTGGGATATAGAATGTGTTCCCCAAGGATTCACGTGTTGGGAGCTTGGTCTTCAGTGTGGCCATGTTAGAAGTTGATCAGACCTGTAAGAGGCAGAACCTAGTGGGGGAATCTTTGGGTCTCTGAAGGAGCTATTCTCAGGTCGGTGGAGGTTAATCTCTCAGAATGGATTAACATAGTTCTCATGAGAATTCTAGGACTCCCAAGTGTCTCACAAAAATGTTGTTGTTGTTGTTGTTGTTTAAATAAAAACACCAAGCCTAGTCCTCTCCTCACTCTGGCTTCCCATCCCACGTGTGATTTTTCTCATCACACTGTGATGCAGCAAGGGGCCAAGTCGGGGCCTACTATGGGGTTGCAGCCTCTAAAACTATGAGTTAGAACATCTCTTTTCTTCACTAATATTCTGCCTCATATATTCATTATAGCCAAAAAAATGTGAATTTTGATGATTCAATTTATCACTCTTAAAAGAAACTTCTCACATCAATGGTTATCTATACTAAAATTATACTTATTGGATACATCTGTGCACTTCCAATGAAAAAATATTTTAAATAAAATTCCTATATTTATGCATACCCAATTTATAGACTTTTATATACAAGAATAAAGTCACACTCCAGAGCAATAGTGTCACAACATGTTGTATGTTATATGTGAGGATTAGGATCTTAACCATCCCAGGGGTCCTTAGTCTAGGGAGACTGTTGAAACTGTCCTGGCTTTTGCAAGATTGTACAATTATGAATCACATGATATTGGGATTAAGTGCAAAAACATTGAGTATGAAAAGTGTAAGGTGAGGGATATCATTAAAATGCAAATAAAGGAGAGATAAAAGGAAAAAACAGAGAATAACTGGGAATATTCTAAAAGCACACAGAGTTCACTTGAAAGAATGTATTAATCATCTGAAGGAATGGAATAAAATAAAATGAAACTTGTTTTTAAAAAGAACATATTAATCATCTGGTATGTATAAAGAAGAGGTCTGTGCATTTTAGACCATATTTTTAATTATTTAAAAACATCAACTTTCTGAACTAGTGATGTAGCTCAATGGGAGAGTGCTTGCCTAGCATATGTGAGGTCCCGCTTTGATCCCCAGAATCAAAAAGGGAAAGAAATCAATCTATTATTATCATGAAAGTAAGTTCAGTCATTAAACCAGTCAAACCAATAAATGTGTTAAGTGTTTAAGCATCTTCAGAATTAAGAAAACTTTAAACACAGTCACAACACTAATATGAAAATCTAAATATTTTAGAAGCTGCTACAGCTTGGCTAGCAAGCACACTACTTGCCCTCTACATTTGGAGAGCAGTTTTGAGGTACAAAATTCAGGTATACTCAGAACACATTTGGAAGTCATTTTGGCACAATGGGAGGACTCTATTAAAATGTATTAACACTGTAATTTGATGCACATATAAGACAGCTCTCCAAGCACATACAAAATATAAGCGCCCACACAGGGTGGCTGCAATTGGCATTATGCGTCATAAACACAACTTCACATCTCTGAAAAGATAGCACATTGTGACAAAACTCACCAAGTGAAAACTCTTAAAGAAAGCACTCATACATAAAATTTTGTATGTTTTCCTTTTTACTGACAGAAATTAGGGCAACTGCATAAAAATCCCTTCATATTTATAAAATTAAAATCAACTTTTTTATATTAAGAGGCTTACGGTCAAAAGTTAAAATCATCTGGTCAACCATACCTTTGACTGTAAACACATACAGAGGCTTTAGAAATACAGACCTCACCAATGTTATTAAACAAGAAGCCATTGTGTTCAGCTACTGGGCAAGAATTATTGTTTACTATTTTTGTGTAATGCCAGTTTCAATGGCTCTCTTATTTTCCTTTTTAGCAAGCAGCATTCCATTCAGCCAATGCAAAATTCTCTCTTTGTTCATATCATAGACATTCTCCTGCACAGTGAACCCTTGACTTACGAACTCAATTCATTTGTGAACTGTAACTCAACTTGGTCAAATGAAGGCTCAGGTTTCTCTACACAGCCTTCAAAATCTCTCTCCTGTATACAGGCAGATCTCAGTGTCCTTACAGAAACAGTGGCTCATGATTTCTCAATGAACCCTACATAGGAAAGGATGTTGTAATGTTCCTTCCAGAACTTTTAAGAGTTAAATCTGTAACTGAGACAATCTGGAAGCCCAAGGGGTTGGCATTCGGGTCATAACTCAAGACATCCTTCACAAGTTAAAACTTGAATTCTGGTCATAACCCAAGTTGTTCATATGTCAGGCTGGTCGTAACTCTAGGGTCCACTGCGTTCTAGTTTGCATGGTCACTGAGTTAAGCCAATAAGAAACCACACACAGTTCTAGCCCACTTGTATCAGTGGTTCACTGGAATAGCTCCCAGACTTCAAATTCATTTTCAGGTGAAAGTTACATCTCACCACCTGGAATTCTCTTACCTTCTTAAACATGTCAGTCAAAATAAATACTGGTGAATTATTTCTTGAATAATGCCTAATTGTACCATTCTACCAAGTCTCATAATACAAATCATTCTACTTTGTTCTTCTTATCTGTTTATTTTGGTAACTTTGTATTTTTATGGTTACATTGAAAAAGTTTTAAAACATAAAGCCTAGGAATATCTTTGTTAGCTAAATTTCATAATATTTTATATTACCAGCTTAAGAAACATGTATTAAACATAAATAAATATCAGGAAACAAGTATTAAAATTTTTCTAGCATAGGAAACATGCTTCCTCAAGTATATTTGTAAAACTTAATTTAAAATTTGAACATTGGCTTGAAGTCATCATAATTAACATTAGTAATTACTAGAAATACCACAGCGGAGCATGAAAAGCACAAGCATTTTGAAATACTGGGCTTGATGCCCAAACTCATCATGTTACTCTGAACCGTGAGCCTTAGATTGCTTACCCACAAAATGGGAATAAGAGCACATTTCTCATATGGCTGTTGGAATGATTTAGCCTATTAGCAGCATGCAAACAGCACAAGTCCATGTCACTCATGTACAAAGCTAAACTGCTCTCAGAAGCTGAAGCGATAAATGAGACTCCCACCTCCAATCTATGCCAGCTGCAAACCATTGTACCTTTAGGGTTCTGATGCCTAATTTTTTTATTGTCTATTTTCCCATGCTCTGAGCTGATGCCATCACTGATAGCATGATGCTAGCCAGTGGCCTAAGGAGTAAAAATGGGAACACAAGATTCAATTTTAAAGAAAAGATACTTTCTATGGAAAACAGTTCTCCCTTTTCCCCTGTAACAATGGAAAAGGATTTCCTTAACCAACAACAATAACAACAAAGACTTTAGGGAATGAATAAAGGGAAGAAGAAACCAGTCTGGCCCATCACAACTGTCCAGTTATGTAATAAACATATGGCAGCCTTAGATAAGCAAAATTTGTTCAAAATGAAATAGAGTCTTAAGACTAAACTTGACCACAAGTTCAAACATTCACCAGAAAACAGACATAAACACCATCACATTACTTGTTCATCTAGACTTTTGAATTTTCCTCCTTTGTCTATTTAGGTACCTCTGGCACCACTCTCATGAGAGTCATCTAATTTAGTCAAATCCGAGGGCAAAATGCTCCCTGGAGTGGACTCACTGGGATTCCCAGCTTAGGGGATATACTCTGAAGGTTTTAGCTATTCTACCTGCAAGATTCTTATATGCCCCTCATGCAAAGGATAGACATACTTGGATAATTCTTAATAAACTACATCATCAGAACATTGAAGAATTATTCTAACACACATCTTGCTAATTAATGAATTCCACAGTCTCTATGGCACTATTTGAAGTGTTCAAGTTTGAGTTCAGGTTATCAAAAGACACAATCCTAAATCCTATAACCTCAAATTCTGAAAATTCTGAAAAGTAAAAGTCATCAAAATGTAATTATGGAATAATAAAAAATTATTTTAAAGGTATTTACTTACATTTTGGAAAGGGGACTTGAGTTCCATATAAAATACAACAAAACAGACGTATGTTTGCAAATGTGAACAGTAAGTATACTAATAACAGTTGCACAGGTATGAGATGAGTCATATTCATAAAAAATAAGTAAAAAATTCCAATATGTATTAACACATACCACTGTAGTTGGTGACTGTGTGCACTTGAGCTTTACAAACACAATCTTCTAAAAACCCAAGTTTTTTAACAGCATTAACCAAAAACCACAAGTCACTGCAGCATGTGCAGTCTGGTATATACACTGAGGCCAGTGAACCTGGACTTCTGGTGTTCAAAGAAGCAAAAGAAAACTGTTTCATTTTACAGAGAGAAACCAATTCATATTTTTTATTTATTTTCCCTAGGTCCCTGACCAATTAGATCCTGGCCACCTTCAATGAGGGCAGATCCTCTCCACTTAGTCAGAAGAGACACATACAGTAATCTCCTCCAAAAGCACCTGTGACGTTACTAAAACATGTCCACTTGACTTGAGTGAGAGCTGCCTAACAGATTAGTAAATGCTGGGTGTGTCTGTGCATGATCAACATGTAGGCCAAAAACTGAGGGAGTGTTATGTTTTATAGCTAGATCCCCCCGCCCCCGCCCCGAGAGCCTCCTGCACTCCTAGGTAGGGCCTTTGGAAGGTGACTGGGTCTCATACTTGACTGGCTGTTAGGAGGTGGGGCCTGGTTAGAGCTAGCTCACTGGGGCCCCAGCCTTTGAAGAATGTATCTCCCTTCCAGGCTCCTCCCTTCTCTCTCTACTTCTTGAAGTCCATCCTGACTTGAACAGCTTTTCCTCCCTTATCCCCCTCTGCCATGCCATCCAGCCTTGGAGCCAGCCAACCATAGCTAAAAAAATGAGCCAAAATAAATTATGGCTGTCATGTATTGTTACTGAAACAGGAGGGAAGACCCACCCTGGATATGGGTGAAACCAAACAATAGGCCTGTAGCTTGGAGAGAACAAAGTAAGAAAGAAGGAAGTGTTTCCTTCTTTTTGAGGAGCTCCGGTATTACACATAACTGAAAACACACTAATCTATGCCCCAGAATTTGGCTGCCTGTCTTAGCCTTTTTTCCTGTGAGAATTGCAATTTGCGGGATTTCAACTTTCAGGATTTCGAAACTGAGATTTTAATCTTTCAGGATTGTGGTTTTAGGGATTTTTTTAACTGAAGGAATTTTGGGGACTTTAACATTTGAGACTGTGTCTCTTGGGACAATGACGAGCAGTAGAATTCTTCTAAGTGCCTATTCTCTTCTAGAGTGCAGACTCTCACTACAATTCTTCTTGTGTAACTGCTCATCCCTAGCTAGAAAGTGAACTTGTGCACATGCACATTCCTGCCTGTTCTAAGGTATTTTAGAAGTATATAACAAATTAGTAAAAGCCAAAAAAGGGAGTTTGTCATTGTTAATCTTGTGTTCCTAGTGGTAGACAAAGGACAGAGAATGAAGGACAAAAGTACTTTCACGGGCAGGAAATGTAGCTCCTTACTGCCTGGGGGCTATCCTAGGAACTTGCACAGATGTGAAAGATGGTTAAGATTTGATCTTTATCTCAAAGGAGCCCTAGGAAGGCCACAGAATGAGGAATAAGCCTCATCTTGCACTGTCCTTCTTCCTTCTATGTGCTCTTCCCTCTTTCCTACCACTTTCCTATTGAGCTATGAATATGCCCAGAGCAGAGAATTGGTGACAGCATCTCCTATTCTAGTTAGGATACATTATATGTGCGATTATGGCTCATCCTGGATCCAAATGCATCCCAGGAAGCCTAAGTTATCCCTTCTTTTCTGTGTTTACTTATTCATTCCAATCTGCTCTAAATTTGCAAATTAGAATAGTCTGCATTATTTCTTGTGTTTGTGTGTATATATATATATATATACATAAATATGTATAAGTGTACATATGTATTTATGATTTTATTCATATATGCATGCATACATGCCTAAATATATATGCTGTATTGTGTAATATATATTATATTTGCATGCATGTGTATATATAACAATGATACTTAAATCATTCTATAGAAAGGATCACGTGGATAGAATTTTTAAAATTTAATTCTCTTACCCCACAGATATAAAAAATCAGAATTCCTGTAGGGAGACCCAAGCATCTGTATTTTTTGTAGGGTTGGAGTCCCTCTTTGGTTCTGATATACACATTTGGTAAAAATCACTAAAGAACTGACAGTTTCCAGTAATAATGAACTATGTTTTCAAACCAGTGTTCCCCCACTGGAAAAAATAATTTAAATGCTGGATAGTTTTTTTAAACTCTTTAAAAGCATTGGAGAACTGATATGATAAGACATTATTAGGCCAAAACTGGAAGAACAATGGGGACCCAATCTGATTAGCTACCATGGAAAGTACCTTTCCAGGAGTATGTGTGTACTGCTGTAGAGAATACCCAAGACTGGGCAGTGGTGGAGGCTGGATAATCTGAGGAACCAACAGGTCTGGTTTTGGGTGAAGGCTGCTATCTGGTTCCAAAATGATCTCGTGCTGTTTCATCCTCCCACAGTAGTAGCAACAGATGGGTGAAAGGGGGCAATTACCTCTGTTGATTCCTTCTATAGGGTCACTTAATAATGACTCAATCACCTCATAAAGTTCACACTTTTCAATACTATCACGTTGAGATTAAGTTTCAACATGTATTTTGGACAGGACAAAAAATTCAACCCTATCAATAGCACTTGCCAATTCTTGCAAAGATCAAAATTCCTGTGGATTTGAACTTTTGCCTCAAGGGCCTCACTAACAGAGTGTGTCTAAATCCAAGACTTGGGTTGAGAAATGTGGTAGACCTAGCAGGATATTACCCTAGCAGAAGAAAATATTCATTATTCTTTGAATTTCACCTTAAAATCCAGGGTGCAAGCACAATAGAGTGAAAGGATTTAATTGCCAGCATCCTCCAAAGAAACTCAACTCTTGAATTTGGTTCAATAGCGACTGACTTAGGGTGTTTCTGGGTGCCTAGCAAAAGTAAATATAGATTCTCCCTGCAGGGCATTCTTTTCATTCCAGAACTCAACTAAATGTGATTTTATTCACATAAAGTACTTCTGTTCATCCAAAACTTTCACAAAAATGGAAAAAGTCAGAATCAATATGAACACAGGTAACAAAAATCTAGTAGTCAGAAGACAGGCAAATCTACATAAGATTTATATAGACATTTCAGAAAAGAGGAAACACAAATGGCAAACAAATACTGGTATAGGTGCTCATTAATAATGAGAGAAATTCAAAACAATTAAAGATGCTACACTCCCACTTGATTGCTTTGTATGCAAGACTAAGAATAGCACACACTGCTGGGAATTGAGAATCAGTAATTCACTTTCCCTTCCAGTATAAATATAAATTAGTCGAAACTACTTCATGGTCATTTACTAATCTAACAACAGAAATATAACAATGCTCAATAGCCCAAACTAGAAACAACTCAAATGTTCACTAGTAGAAAATAAAGAAATTGTGGTACAGGAACATATTGGAATACTATATAACAGTGAGAATACACAAATTACAACTACAAACATAATTCATTATAGTAAATGAAAAAAATAAAGTCATTAAAGTATCTAAAACAGGATTCAACTAGCATAAAATTCCAAAAACAAACAAAATTAAACAATATTGTTTAGGTATGCACACATATTTGGTAAAATTTTAAAGAACAGAAAGAATTTTGGAGTGAGGAGTTATGGTCAAATTGGAAAGGGAAATACAGGACTTGTTAGTAATGATCTTCTTGACCTGGTAGTGATAGATGGTTTTGTGTTTTATAATACTGCACGCATTAGTCACTTTCCTGTCACAGAGACAAAATACCTGACACTTAATACTTCAAAGAACAGAGGTTTATTTTGGTTCATAGTTTTTAAGGATTCAGTCCATAGTCAGCTGACTCCAAGGCCAAAAGGGTTTTGTGGAAGAGTCCAGAGGAAGATTGCTGCCAACATCATGCCAGCCAGGAAGCAGAGAGAGAGAAGAGAGGAGCAGAGAGAAAGAACACACCCTTCCAACCCATGCCCCTTATTCACTTCCAATCAGGCTGAGGTCCTAACAGCACCTTCAGCTACTGAGCTCATTAATGGGTGAATCCACTGATAAATATAGCAACCCGTGATCCAATCACCTTCCAAACTCATGAGGCCAGAAGTCCTAACTCCTGACATCTTCAGCTTTATAGACTTTCCCAGTTTTATGTTACATTTCATAATGAAAATAATATTAGGGTGAAAAAGGACTAACAAGAGAAGGGAAGAAAATAAGAAGAGTAAGGAGGAGAGGAAGAAGGACATCTTTTCCTTTGAGTGCACAATGGTATGTCACTTCTTGCAGGTCCTTTCAGAAAACCCTCCTCAAAGCCACACTGTTCATGATGGTCTCAGGTTGCCTACAGTAATTACTTTTGGTTCTCTTTGAAAATTTTGTCAGCAAAAACTATGACATAATACACAATGGAATAAGTATGCAAGGAGCAAAGCAATCATCAGGATATTACAGGGAGACCCTTGCTTAATTAGTTTTTGAATCCTATGAACAGCATTCTCACAGGTGTGACAACCACCTTACCTGTGGGTTTGCTTTCATGGCTATTTCCCTGAATCTCACCAGTACTGGACAGTGATGATAATATAATAATCAATGCCATGGTCACATGCCTGTTCACAACCACAGCAGAAGAATTACCTGAAATATACATGTGTGTACACCTCTCCTGGACTTGTTTTTTTAAAAATAAATCTTTTAAAAATGTAATTGGAAAACTGTGACTGACAGATATAACCCAATTGTTAGCCTCTAACAGATTCTGAGATAATGTTACACACCAAAGAAAGAAATTCTTCTAAATGTGAAGCTGAAACAAAAATTTTAATATTATAGACATCCGGTGGATAAGAAAAGGAAAAATACTTTTAATATGAAATTATTCAATATTCTGCATATTCTTTAGGAAATTTTAGTATCATTCAATGCACTGGGTTTAGAAATTGGCCAATTAGTCCTCAACTATCTCCAGGAAGAAATTTTACAGGTTTAGGAATTTGTTCCTTCTCTCCGCTAAACACACTCTCCAAAAGTTACTGGTAGAGTTACTTGTAGTTCATCCTATGCTATTCTATTCAAGTATATTATTTTTAATTGACACACAGTAGTGTTACATAGTTTGAGGGTGCAGTGTATCACAATATGCACGCAACATGCTATGTGCTATTCCCAATTGCCATACCTTATCCACAAATACTGATTTTTGTACCACCAGGCTACCCCAACCTTTCCATTTTGTCTAAGAAAAATCTGCCCACAGTCTGTGCTTCCCATTAATAATCTGTCATTTCCCTGGAATTCTTATCTAGTCTGTCTAATCAATAATTTCTGAGAGGAAGAGTTTCCCTTCTCCATGTAGGAATGATACTTGGTTAACATGGATCTCAGCAATGGTGAACTCAACTTTAAATGGGACAGGATTCATAATATGTGTATCTTAAATGGTAAGGAAGTTGTAATATTAATTCTTGAAACAGTACCAACTACTCTTTGTCCTACATAGTAGAGCCATGCAAATCATCTCTCTCTTTCAATCTTATGCCAGTCCAACATGGATTTCAAAAGAGAATCCTATTTTCTTACTTTCAAATTAAATATATATGTCATTCCTTCAAATGTTTTAAGCAAATATGGTACTGGAATACTTCACTAATTTCACCCTTCATTTGGTCTATGTTCCTTTGCAAATAAAATGCTCAAACTGAACATGGCATTTCATGTTTAAACCATATTTCTGTTAATGCATCCTGAAATAAAGCCTATTTTGGCAGCAATGTCACACTGTTACTTGAAAATCAGTCAACAAATACCTCAATCTCTCTCATGCACAATTATATATTAAATGATTGATTTCATTTATGTGATTTATTTCAATCACGATTATATTTTAAGTGATTTAATAGCATATTTAGTTTTTTGTACATAATAAATGTCATTCTTGTTAATTATAGGCCATCTTTTGAATTTCTTGAAATATTTATCTTTATTCTTTCAACCAAGAACTAAATCAGTTAACATTTTTTGATACCTACTTGTATGTACTATCACAAATTGCTATTTTGAAGATAAGAAAATAAAAGTCCAAATATTTTACAGTATTCTCCCTGGAATCAGCATTTCATTGAGTCTGGGTGACTCTAAGCCATGCCCTGGCTTCTGGTCCTTTATGAGCCATCTCTCTTTATTTCAGTCACCCACAGGACTGACAAGTAGACCTTTTAATCTTTGTCCAAGTCACTAATACACTCCCAAATAAGGCAGGACCTAAGGATGGAATCTTGCAACATGTCACTATTAATGTCCTCCAGGGAAAAATAATCATCAAATGGTCGATTTTACAGATAAGAACTATGCTAATCATTTCTATCAAGCCCATGTTTTTCTATCTCATAAGACTAGCATAAGAAATTCTGTAAAAACAATCCAAACTTGCTACATACATAAAGTTCCCCACATCCCCAGTCGAGTCCACATTTAAAATAGATGCCAAGTTTAATAGGACATGATTTGTGCTTGGATTCTGAAAGCCAAGTCATTTATTAATCACAGCTACATTTTTACGTGCTCACTGAGTTTCATAGTAGGTTTTGAAATTTTGCCATAGTTTGAGATTACACTGACAAATCAGTAATTTATGAATTATTCTATTACTTCTATTGGGAAATTACCTTTAATGTTTTAGACCCTCCAGTTTCTGAAGCTGTAAAGATGAACAGTGATGCTTCCAAGATCCTTGCATGGTAAATATGGATTCAACATTGAACTACCACTTCAATGCCCAAGGATTCACTCACTCTTTCCATATCTCTTAAGGCATCAGATTGCTGTTGACCAGATTTGTTCTACCTCTAGAATTGAAAGCTTTCTCCTTGATTACAAAAATTCAAAGCAAAACAATTGAGAACTCTGCTTTCCCTTGTCATCTTAAAATGCTGCATAACAGGCCTCAAACATAAGACTAACTCTTCAATGGACTTCTTACTCTAAAACCAGTTTTAAACACATTTTTTGGCAAGATGTTACATATTTCAGATGACTCTATGCCTTGAACTTACTGAAGAACATTTCAGAGACCCCCCCCACACACACCCTGTGATAACCCTTCTTAATTATGTACTTCTCAAGCTCAGCATGATGTGCATCTTACATCTGGGAGCCAAAGTCCCTCCTAATCTCTGATGGTACATTGCCTTCAGCTCACCCCCAGGATCATCTGAATATTCTGCATCTGAGCCAAATGTTAGCCAATATGAAGAAAACCAAAAGCATTATAGTAACTGGTACAAAAAACAGAAAATGACAGAAGTGTATCATCCCTGGAAAAAAATAAAGATAGAAATGCAGGTCCTAGGAGTTCCACAAGTCACCAACTGGAGAAAAATCAAACCCCACAAGTCTTCAAGGCCCACATGCAGAGAGTGACTGCTCCAATACAGTTCTTTTCTTCCAAATTTATATTAATTTATATAAAGAGATTTTTAAAGAAAGAGCCCAGGTCAATATTTTCTTCTATGTGGAGAAAACTATCAGTTAACTATTTCAAGTCATAAATCACCTGTATATTAAGGAAACTATATACTTTCTACACATACACATACAAAAATGTGTAGGAAAATAATGGTATGACATGTTATGAAAGGAAAAGTACATATATGAATTTAAATGAAAATTCATAACTAATACATTATATATATGGAAATTATTTGTTGCTACATATATATTATAAATCATATATAGCCATATGTTGGAGATATGGCAGATTTGGTTCCAGATTGCCAAAATAAAATAAATATCATAATAATGTAAGCCACACAAATTGTTTTCTTAGAGCATATAAAAATTATGTTGGGCCAGGGATGTAGCTCAGTGGTTCTGCCGCTTGCCTCACAAGCTCAAGGACCCAAGTTCGATTCCCGGTACCAAAAAAACAAAAACAAAAACAAATTCTGTGTTCTCTGCTGAAGTCTATTAAGTGTGCAATAGAATGTCTGAAAAATGTGTAAAAATGTATATATATATATATATATATATATATTTTAAAATATCTCATTGTTAAGTATGTTAAAGCTCACCTGAGCCTCCATGGAGTCCCTATAATTTGCAGGTGGAGGATCTTGCTTCTTGTTGATGGCTGCTGATTGATCAGGCTGATGGCTGCTAAAATTTGAGAAGAAGCTTTGAAGCCAGACCCTCACTTCCCTCTGGCTATGGAAGTCTAGATGGTGTCTTCTCACAATATAAAGCTGTATGTCTACATTAAAAATCTGGTGTTTAGTGTTGCCAGCCACACTGATTACCTTATCTGGATCAGCCTGCTTCACTTTGTACTTTTAGGCAGAGATGGTTTCTTCTCTTAAACCTCATGAACCAACTCCTGCTGGTTTCAAATTTTTCTTCTGCAGCTTTCTCATCCCTTTCTGTCCTGACAGAATTGAACTAAGTAAGGGTTTGCTCCAGATTAGGCTTGGGTTTGAGGGAATGTTGTGGCTCATTTGACCTAGCCAGACCACTAAAACTTTCTCCATGTCAGCAGTAAGATTCTTTCACTTTCCTATCATTTGTGTGTTCAATGCAGCAGCACTTTTAATTTCCTTCAGGTGAATTCCTTTGCATTCAAAGTTTGCCTAACTTGTGCAAGAGGCCTCACTTTTAGTCTATCTTGGCTTTCCTATCCCTCCTCACTAAGCTTAATCTTATCTAGCTTTTGATTTAAAGTGTGAAATATGTGACCTTTATTCACTTGAACACTTACAAGGCTACTGTGGAATTACTAACTAGCCTAATATCAATACTGTGTCGGGGAACAGGGAGGCTCTAGCAAAGGGAGAAGCTGAGGAAGTGGCCAATGAGTGAAGCAATCAATATGCATGCAACATCTATCAAATAACTTTACTGTCTTACAGGGACATGGTTTGTGGTGTCCAGGATCAATTACCGCAGTAACATCAAAGATCGTTGGTCACAGGTCACTGTAACACAGTTAATAATGAGAAAGTTCATAATATTCCAAGAATTAGCAAAACATGACACAGAAACATGAAGTGACCACATGCTGCTGCAAACACAGCACTGACAGACTCGCTCAATGTGGTTTTACCACATATTTTCAATTTGTAAAAAACATGGTATCTGTGAAGCTCAATAAAGTGAAGTGCAATTAGACTAAGTATGATGCATGCTTTATCAAACATTACATATGATAAATGATTCACATTACACCTGATGTGATCTGAATGTTTGTGTACTCTCAAAATTAAAGTGCTGAAAATTAATCTCCATGGCATTTCTATTAAGAAATGGGGCTTTTAGGAGTAGACTGGGTCAGACAGCAAGTCCTCATGAATGAGATCAGTGCTCTTACAAATGAGTCCTAGAGGAGTTTGCTGGCCCCTTCTGCCCTGAGAGGCTACAGCTAGAAGACATCATCTGTGATGCACAGAGCAGGCACTCTCCAGACACCCACTCTGCTAGCCAGACCTTAAAGTTGTCAGCCTCCACATGTGGGCAACGAATTTCTGTTGTTCTGTGATAGCAGCCTAGAGGGATCTAACAAGTAGCTAAAACTTTGGAAGCAGCTTTGGAACTGAGCAATGGTTCAGGCTGAGAGAGTCCTGAAGTGTTTGCTATAAAAAGGCTACATTGCTATGAATGGATTTTAAGAGCTATTCTATTGAGGGCTAAGAATAAGAGAGCTGTAGAAAAAGGCTTAGTCTTCTTATAAATTATTTAAACAGTCATGATCAGAAGGTGAGGTAGAAATATGGATGATAAAGGTCATTCTGATCAGGTCCTAAATGGAAAAGTGGAACATGGTATTGGAAACTGGAGGAAGGGTCATTCTTATTACTAAGTGGCAAAGAACTTGGCTGAATTATGCCCATGTGCTAATGTTTTGTGGAATGTAGCACTTGTAACAGGATATTTGGCAGAAGGAACATGTGAGTAAAGTGTTGATGGTGTGCAATTATAGTAATACATGAAAAGAATCCTTTAAAGGGCGACTTTGGGGTCAAAGGGGAAACAGAACTTAAAAATTCATAATTTTCTCAGCCTGATTCTGTTGTAAAAAATGAAAAGGTGTGTTCAGGAGAGAACAACAGTGCAGCAAAGTAAAAGTCTGATAAGGAATTTATGTTGCATCCACAGAAGTCAGACATTATTTATCAGGACCAGAAAAGAATGACCCCAGAGGCATTTTGTAGATTGCTAAGGCTGCCACGACCAGCACAGGTCCAGAGCACCAAGGCTTTAGGAACAGAGGAGCTTCAGGCCACCTCCAGAATCTTCACACTCAATGCCCAACATTGCCTCAATGCTTCCCACATTTTAGCACAGTGCTCCTTGGTCACCTCAGGTGTGACTGCAGGGAACCCAAGTGCAGCTGTAGCTGCTCCCCCAGAGGAAACGGGTGGTAAGTTTGTGGCAGTGTTTGCGTAGTGCCATCTTCATCACACACAGCGTGTGCAAGTGGTGCTGACGTGGCCGTTTCCATTAAACTTAAAGAGGGCCTCAAGACCAGGCTGAAAATCTCCACCAGGGCAATGTCTACTGAAGCAATGGGGTTGGGGCCACCATGGAGACCACAGATCCGCAGGCCACCCACATACAATTCTAGCCAGGGAGAGCCATGAACATGTGACTACTACCCATGAGAGCCGTGGTGTGGGTAGCCCCAGCAAAGCACTGAAGGCCCTGATGTCCACACACTCAGAGGCCCATTCCCCAACCAGTGTGTTGCCAAAGCAGAGAATCAAGCAGGAGATTATAACTGATGCTCAAATTTAATGTTGTTTATGTGTGTTTTAGGCTACCATACTTAGAATCTGTTACTCTTTTCTTTTTTACTGTTTCTCCATTTTGTAAAGAGAATGTCTACCCCTATGTCTGCCCAATCATTGCATTTTAAAATCACACATTTGTTTGAATTCACAAGCTCACACCTACTTAATATCAATACCATCTTTACTGATATTTGACAACTATCCCTAGGTTGCTAAGCTCTGCCAGTGATAAAATGTTACACAGTTATGTACATTAGATTAACAAATAGATAACATATTTCCTTGCCTCCGAAGATGGTAGGATTTATTTCTACAGAATTTTCTTTTACCTTCTCTGAAATATAATGCCCATTTCTGTCACCTCCTACATGTTTATCCTCATAATTTCAGCTCCCACACATTCCTTAAGAAGCATAACTGGTAAGAATGTCCTTCAGAACATCTTATTCCAAGAAAATATCAGTGTTACATGTTTTAGCTTTACTTCATGATGTTTGGGCTCATTTTTTGTTTTAATAATATCAATTTTTTGACACACTATGCCTTAATATTTCTTAGTTGCTAAAATGTCCTTATAAAATCTTAAGTTATTTGAACTATTTAAAATATTTTAAAATAAGGATCAGTAAGATATTTTTTAATAAATCCTTCTGCCAACTATAGTTTTAGATAACCCTTTTACATCCATAATTTTTAAAAAGAGTACAGATAAATCAAGAGCCTTATGTAGATACACATGTTCTATATGACACATAAATTACCCTCAGATAAAATTTTTGATGAGCTGCTTGTGCTCATCAAAGCTATTCTTTATTTCCTTTTGAAAATATAAATTTATAATTTCATATAATCTGATCTCTTTTGGAATATTATTTCTACTGTAAGGAACACAACTTCCTGTAAATTTTACTTAGTCCGACCCCTGCTTGATAATTGAATTTACCTATTTTGAGAGAACTTCATTGATAAATAACTACAAAATAGACACAAGATTAAGAGTTGTACCCAAACAACCTGGAAATAATTCTTAAGTGACTAATTCAAGACCATGTATTTAATGAAAACCAACTATTTTGACAAGCAGTGATTGACGTACTGAAGCTCTTATCTTCCAGAATCTCACATTCCAAGCTAGAAAGACAAAAGTTAATACATACATGTGAAAAGGAGTAGATAAATCAATGTTTAAGTTTTACTTGCAATAAATTTAGATTGGAGAAAGAAAAATCAGGAAGAAAAGTATCAGTTGAGATAGGTTATATGGGAAAGTCTTCCTAAAAACTCAATGTATGGAATAAGCCTGAAAAAAATGGGGTGTGCACCTAAGAGAAAATTAACGCAAAGCCAAGCACTGTTTCTTTTTGCATCAGAAGTGAAATCAAACATAACAACATCAAAGAGTGATAACTAACATAGCATGTAATAGAGAGAACAGACTAGAAAGGATGACACTGTGAAAAGGTAAGATGGAAGAAGCCATGTTTAAGGAAGCATTTCATGATTTTTTCTTGTCTTTTGATATTATTAAACCATACCTCCAGAAAATGTGCACATCATTGGACTTGGTAGCATTAATAAGTAAAAGAGAAAGCAAAGTGCAACAAGAAAGAAAAGGAGAAGAAGAGAGAGAAGGAAATCAGTGCTCACATTACTTGAATATTTTACCCTAAGCAACAGTAATGGTAAAAATGTTCATTGAGGGGTATTGTGCCCAGCCCTTTTCTAAGCACTTTACTTGCATGAGTTAGATGCTATTCCCATGTCACCCATTTGCACCTGGAAAAACAGGCAGAGGGAGGCCAAGTTACTTGCTGGAATCTACATAACTATTAAGTGGCAGAACCAGGATTTGAAACACAGGCAGTCCACACCATATGGCATCATTTCATGTTAATTAAATTCCCACAAGAGCTACACATTTTGTAATCTATTATCCTCATTTAAAGGTAAAAAAACTGGTTTGGAGAGAAGAATTACCTCATTTGTGGTCACACAATCTAATACAAAAAAAAAAAAAAAATCAAGGTTGACTACCTAGGCCTGTCTGGTTTCAAAGCATCACAATATTTAGGAGATGCTAGGGAAGTCTTGAGTTTTTGCAGAAAAAATACAACATGGTTATGTTGTATTTAAGAAGAGATCTCTCTCTCTAAAAGATAAATTGCAGTAAAAGGCCGGGGGTAAAACTACTAATAAATCATTATAATGACTAAAAAGATGAGCAATAGGTGTGGCAGAGGTCATTTCGAAACATAAAATGACATGATTGTGCAATTGTTTAGGATAAAAAGGTTAGTATCATGAAAGCCCTTAGTTGGAAGCAACAGAAACACATGCTGACTAATTGATGAAGAAAATGAATTTACAGAAAGAAATATGAACAGCGAGTACAATCTCAGAGGGACTGGAGAAACGGGCTTTGAAGTTCAAGGCATAGGTCCTTCGTCTATCCCTGACACCCCAACATATCCAAAATGAGACTCTAGCTGGACACTGCTATCGGTCCAGCTGTCACAGCTTCTCTGGATCCTGGACAAAACAAAGGCAAAAACCCAGGCAGTCAGTGAGGTCCCTGATCCACAAGACCAAATTTTATCTGGTCTGTGTCAAACTACAAAGAAGACTGGAAAAGCATCCCCAGTATTGTGAATGGCAGAGAGCTCTGCTTCAGAAGGCAAGAGAGACTTCACAATACCGGACGATCCAAAAGAATGGCAAATGTCCATCACCTGGTTAAAGTAGAAACCTTTGAAGTATACTTGGTACTGTGTATGTTCAGGGACTTCAACTCACGGGAACATTTCCATAATACAACCATAGAACACAATTTCACTAAATAACTTGAGAAGGGAAAACAGAGCAGTCAATATCTTCCTCCTAAAGAGTACTGAAAGGGAGGTAGTAATAGCACTGGTAGATATTAATGGACAATGTAGTTAGATCATGTAGTTAGATCTGTTGCTACTTCTAAAACATAGCCATTTCATGTTTTTTCCCTGTCAAGTAAAGCATTTTTCTTTCGTCTTGTCAAGAGTATCTATATTGTATATGTGCTCAGCGGTTTATCTATGATATATTAATTATGCACTGATATTCCTTGAATATATCAAAATATTTATTTCCCTAAGACCACTGTCTTGGTGCATCATGATGTTCATTTAAGGACTGAATCCCACTTGTTCTGACAAGGACCTAAAGGAAGGAGAAAAGATGTTCTCAGAGGCAGTCTGGACATGTCTGAACACTACTGATTCTTCTTTTTTCTCAGTAAAGCGTTCTGCTTTGAAGAGCACTTGCCCAGTATGTTTTGGCCTGACACACAAATTTGTTTTGAGCAATTTGCTTTATCATGGGGACTATTTTACTTTAATGACTTCCCCTAGATTGTTAGCCTCACTAGCAACAACATCCAAAAAGTTCTAAGGAAACCACAAAATATGATTACATATTTTGAATGAATTATAATAATGAATTTTATAGAAAATCATTTTATTATTTATCATTTTAATAAGATGCAATGTTTATTTTAAAATATTTAAATTATTCTATTCTATTTGGTTTGGGAACTGTTCTGTTTACTTAATAGTAGAGGTGTAAAAGGGTTGAAAGCATCACCTGAGTAAGCTGCACTTAAAGACTGACATCATAAGTTATACACTTAATAATGTATGGTTACTTGAGTGAACAACTTATAGAAAAAAGATGTATGGTATGGATACAATCTATTATTTAGTTTTCATTATGTCAGCTATCACAGAGATTCCTAATTTATTCAACAATATATTGATCATATATATGATCATAAATACCTCTACGTCTTTATTCTTGAATTTTCAAAAAAAATCAATACTTCTTATGATGAGGGCATTCATATATTGATTGAATTTTATTATCCCTGGAACTTATCAGGTCTTGACAATTTTCAAATCTAATTTAACATACAGTATATATGCCATGATTTTCTAACATAAAGACTACTTTTCATACTTTCATACTTCATACTTCATAGTTCATACTTCAATCTCATTGCTTATATTTCTGTTTAGTTTTCTTCACTTGTTTAAATTAAAATTATCTGTAGATAATTATATCCTTTATAGAGTACCTAAAATCAATGCATCATAAATTTATTGCCCATATCATGAAAGTATTATGTTATGATGATATTCTATTCATTCCCTCACAAATGATATAAAGCTTTAACGATGTGAAGCTCCTGTGAACAAGACATAATGAGCTCTGTATTTTGAAGGGGAGATATATAACAACCTATTAATTATGGAGCCCATTATACAGTTGCAATAGTCAGAAGTATCACAGAAGTATATAGGATAATACAACGCCATAAAAAATGAAGCTCTGATTTCATCTGGGGAAGAAAGATGATAGAAAAGAAAGGCTTCTCTGAAGGGTTACTGTGAAAACTAAATGTTTTAAAAGTACTTTGCCTGGAGCTCAGCGTATATAACAGCCATTCAATGGGCATTAGAGTTTACAGATGTCTGTTGCATTGCCCTCCATCACAGAATTTGCTCATCAGAGACTTAACTATGTGTGCCTCACCAGACTGTTTTTGGCTCTGAAACTTCTGACAGGTTATTTGAGATCCAAGCAGGAGTCGCCATGCTACTTGCTGGGGAATAGGAAGAACAGGAATGAAAAGAGTACAGGCGGCTCCAGGTATGATGAGATCTCACATTCCTCCAGTTTGCATGAAACCACTGGGAAACTTGGCATCATTCACCTGAATAGCTGCCTCTTGCAATTTTTCACATGGCCCAGCCACAGCTCCTCTTCATCCTGGGCTATCCCTCCAATCACTTGGAAAATCTATGATCTGGCACTGTATTCCTTCACATGTGTGCACTGCCAGTGACTAAAACAAGGTAAGGGTGGATTCAAGGAATACACACACATACATGAGTATAAATCTGTGCATAAACCAATCCTTAAATATACACAGAAATTTTCTCACTAAAAGAGAAACTATTGTTTACTCATGTTTTCCTTGTAGTAAACTGTCTCCCTCCTCCAATTCATCAATTTATCATGTCAATTTAAAAACATTCATTGGGAAACACTTTCCTATGTGTTACCTTGTCTAATTTTTACCAGTTAACTGAGCTATAATTCACATACAAGATACTATACATATTCAAAGTGGACCATTTGATAAATGTCATATGAACATACCACTGAGATTACCACCAAAATTAAGATCATAGACATGTATTTTATCCTTTATCTTTCAAGCTTTTCTGTCTGCTTCCCTTAGCTCCTTCCTATCACCCAATTACAGGCAACCATTGATCTTTTTCTTGCAATAAACAGTACTTCCTGGAGTTTTCTATAAATGAAATCACATATTATGTACATTTTTGTATGTGGGAATTATTTGAAATTCATCCATGTCATATCACATATCAATGCTTTATTCCTTTTTATTTCCAAAAACATTCCATGGGATGACTACACCATAATTTATTTATGTATCCACGTGCTGTTGGACATTCAGGTTTTTCTTTCAATTTTAGGCTATTATCAAAATAGCTACTATAGGCATTGTATGTAATTCTTGGTATAGACATAATACATCAAAGTACTGTAAATTTGTCTTGAGTAAATGCTCAGTAGAACAGCTGAATGAAATTTCTTTTATTATTTTTTTAAATCTGCCAACTATTTTTCCAAGGTTATTTTACCATTGCATATTCCCACCGTAAGTGTGTGAATGGACCCAATTTCCTTAGGAGCTCACCAACTCTGGGTATGGCCAATCATTTTACTATTAGCCATTCTAAAGGTCTAACTTGTTTAACTCTCACTCTGTAAAAAGTATTTATAATTCCCATATTACATGTCAGAAAAATGAAGCTCTGTCAATGTTTTTTCTCCCAATGAGATAAATTGCAGAAAAAATCCCTTTAAGGGATGCAAAATTGTGATCTAACATAAAATAATATAACTTTAAAATGTCAAAATTGTTTTTATTTAGTACTGTAACTGATTTTTATTTTTATATTTTTATGTCACAGTAAAATTAGCACAAAAGTGAGTTTTAATTGTGAACACAAATGAGTGCATGATACACTCTGCAGAGGTAAGAAGGGATCTGGGGATGAGGAAGATGGGATGGATAGGAGAGTAAGCCAATTAAGAAGGATCAAGATGTGATATGTATAGGTACCAATACTCATCATGAGTATATTTATTATGTATTGCAAACATATACTAGTAAATTTTCAAAGAAAATGAATAGATGAAGCCACTTTTCACAAAAAATAGCCTTAAAATATAATAGTTTTTATAAGGTCAGAAATTCCAATTCTTTCAACTCAATCATACCAAGTTAGACAAGATGAGATACCTTAATTTTACTACTTAATTATTAGTAGCTTTAAGAACCATCCACATGTTAGTTTATCTCAAATATTATTTTAAGTATAGTTCTCTACTTTAAAAAGTTCTCTACTTTTTATTCAACATTGAAACTTCCTGTGGCCAACAGTGGCCACAATTAGTTCTTGAGCCATTTATAACAGGATGCTGAGATTTGGTGGCCAGAATGCCATCTGTGTAATACCAACAGAAAATTGCTAAATGTCTTGAACTCTAGAATGTACACTGTTGAAGAACTCAGGCAAAAAGACAGGGTTTATTTACTATACGAGAACTTACCATTCACAAATACCTGGACACAGCAACACTTAAGAAGAAAGAAATAACATGGTGCAAAGTAGGGAAAAAAATTGAAATTCACTTAGCAAAGTTTTAGTAAAATAACCAATGTTATAGTATCGCCAATTTGAGGACATTACTTAAAAGGTAAACATTCCCCTAGATTAAAGCTATCTGATCACAAAATAAAATACATTCAAAAAATACAAGGGGATACAAAAATGGCAAAATAGAGAGAGTTACAAATCAGATTCTTTTATAAAGCCTTCAAACTGAAAAAAAATTGACAATCTTCAATTATTAATACTGCCAAAACTGGAGAAAGTTCTTGTGGTTAAAATAAAAGCAAATATGCATAAATATATACAGGTAACAACAGACTATTTTTGCTTGCAGGAACACTGTAATTTTATTTAAATGGTAGGTGTTTCTCCAGAATAGAGAATGGAATTGCACTCAAAAAGACATCCAGTTCTATATCTCACATATAGTAGTCATCTTTAAAATGTTAGCCCATAGGAAAAAATAAAAGAATTTTCTTTTTAAAATCATCCAAGCTACAATAACCAAAGAAACACTTCATCTGTTCACTCTTTTTCCCTCTTCAAGTATTTCCCTTAAAGAAAATAAAAGCCACTCTCAAGAACTAATTTGTTCTCAGATTCTGTGTACGCAAATCCCACATTCTGTTAAGAATATCACAGCTCTCTTTTCAATGCGTGTTGTGTGGGAAATTGGGAGGTAAAAACATAATTTGGTTTCTTACATTTAAACAAGAGGAATGTTCAAAGTAATCACTCCCATGAACAGTGAGTACATCTGATTCAAACAGCAATAGTTAAGTGCAACTTTGGTTTTTTCTAAAATTCCTTAAGCTTTAAAAAAGAAATGGAGCTAGTTTCCAGAGCTCTTATATATAACTCTATTAAAGGAGTGAATTTTAAAGCATACACAGCTGCTGCCTGTGCAAAATTTGATGAGCAAAATTGGATTAAAATTTTTTCTTAAACATTTAATATCATTCCACATATAGGTACATTTTGCATTGAAGATAAAAGTAAGGAGAGACAATAAAACAAGCAATCTAGGGAAATGCCTCTTCCAAACTCAGCAATTCATGGGCTGTGTTCTGAATTTACTCAGTTTCAAATGTTCCTCCACAAAAAACAGGTCTTTAGGGCGGCCATTTAAAAATAAACCATATTAATAGTTGGCAAATTTCTGGCTCATTTGATTATGTGTGTTTTGTTGCCAAAAAATGCAGAATTTTGAATAGTTATTTTAGGCTCATATTGTACCTATAATTTAACATTAAAATGCTGACTTTATAAAAGGGAGCCCAGAATTTCAAAAAGTTACTTCAGACTATTTTCAAGCTTTCACTTTATTCATAAACAACAGAGGCCGTAATCTCAAAAATTCACTGGAGTACTAGATATTGTACTACAGCATACTTTAGTATACTACACTATTGTATTGTTTCTGAAGTATGAAACATGCAAAAATTATTGCAACTAAAATTATAAATTAGCAAAGAAGTGAAGACAAATATAAAGTATTCCTGTAGTAAATTAAACACATAAATGAGAAGTTTGGGGGGAAGGAGTTTGGCTTATTATTTTCATGTCCCTTCTACACAGTCTTAAATGTTTATAACAATCGTGTAAGTAACTGTAACATGTTTCTTTACTTAATTATGGACAGTTTTTCACTAGTCTATACCGTATATTTATGATTACATAAAATTTATATCCCAAGTCTCTATCTGACCACTCAATGTTAAAGAAGATATATTTGTATTCTCCCACACACACATCATCTATGTATGTCTGTCTATCTCGGTCTTTGCAGCTGTATTTTTTAGTTATTTTCTAGAGAAAAAAATCTCAAAGGTATAACCATGGTTGTAACTCTCTCAATATCACCATAAATTCTTCAACTTTATAAAACTAGCAGCAGTATGACGTTCACATGTCCCTACACACTCATCAATAGCCAGATTTATGATTTTAGTGATTTGACAATTTACTGAATGAATTGTACGAGTACCAGTTTTGATTTACACTTCAAAAATATTAGTGAGGTGAAAATATTTCCTGCCAATTTAGAAATTTATGTTTTCATTTATGGAAACATTTATTTGAATTCTATGACTATCTGTCTTTGAGTCACTAAATACAATAGTTCATCAAACTATAAAATGTTTTAAGATTCTAAATATAAAGCTAGAAAATGTCATACTTAAACCATTTTGCTTTTGTTTTTGTAAACTTATTTCAACATATCTTAAATATAATATATACTTATATAAACATTTAATTATGTTAAGTGTATTTTGTATGTTAAATGTCATTGTATTATTAAATCAAATAAGTTATAGGGAAAGTTCATCTTCCTCTGTATTCTTGCCTCACACAACATATATTGAGTAATTTATGTTCCCATTGTATTCTCACCTAATTTTCTTTTACAAATAAATATATCCGGAATATTGAATTTAACATTATCTTTTCTTTAATGTGGGTATTACTACTGTTACTTAGAGAATGATTAAACATTTTGGTGAGTCTAAGGTTAAAATTATTCAACCTAAAATTGCTTTTCAAATTGGAATTGTTTTTTCTATTGGGAAACTAAAACAAAATTGCTCAACTAAGGAATGGTGAATTTAGAATGTTCCCAAATCACAGATGTTAAAAGTAATCATTGAAGACAACAAAACACAAAATCTAAGCTTTTAATCACTGAAAATTTTGGACATTTTTAAGCCCAAAATTATAAATATTTCATGGACTGCATATTTTAGTTACAAATCCAACTGTCAACTTGGTTAAACCTGAGTTAACACAACTTGAGTTAACTGCTTATAAATAGGCAAAAAAGACAAAGTTTACAAAGAAAGGAAAGAAAAATGTACACATAAAATTAATTTACTAAAATCATTTTCAATGTGTTAGCTGATCATATTAGTATAATTGTTTCTTCCTTAATTACAAATTCTATATTCTTTTTCATGTATTTATATATAAATAACAGTGATACGCATATTTGTAACACTCTTCTAAACAAGCAAATGATTTCTCTGGCTAAATGATATCTCCCAATAGGATTACATGTTACATTATGTTGGTATGAATTAGTTTGTTAGGTAAATAACCTTAAATATGAAATAGCAATCAACAAGTATGCATAAAAATCATTTAAATGTGCATGATGTGCTTTTCTGAACTGAGTGATTCTGGTTTGACTATCTTAAATTCCCAATTCCTAAATATGGGAATAGTATAAATGTTTAATTAGAACAATATCAAAGTTATTAAATGTATTTTTAGTTATTTATCACTTTATGAACTGCTTTTTCTTTCTGATGAAAGATAGAAAACTTTTCTATTAAAATTTTTGCATATAGAACTAGAAATTACCATAGCTTCTGAAATAGAAAAATTAAATGTTTTAGAGAGAGTTCTGGGTTAATAACATTAATTTGTTAGTCATCATGCAATAAATGATATTTAATGTCAAAAGACTGAATGGAACCCTCAACAGTTAGTGCAAATAAAGGAGAGAGCTCAGCACTGATCCCTCAGACACCTACATTACAGGTTCTGGAAAAAAGAAGAGGAACAAGTGAGTTCCAGACATCTGGAAAGATACTGTTTCTAATCCTTTGGAATAGTTCAAGAAAATTCTGTCCAATGGCTACAGCAATCTAAAAGTTACTGTTGAACCTGACCACATTCCTAGTGGAATGGTAGAGACAAATGTGTGATAAAAGAATATTTAAGAAACAATTAAAGGAGTATTAGAAACCAAAAGTGAGTCTTCTTGAGGCTCATTGCAAAGGGAAACAAAGAATAGCACAGAAACTAGAGGGACAAGAGGAATGAAGAGGCAGAAGGGTCTTTGTTGTTGCTTGTTAAGACAAATAAAGATTAATGTGACATCATATTTCCTTAATCCAACTTATTGCTTTAGTGGGGAAGGTCACTGAGAAATGATGACCTGCACAGAAGGAGGAAACTACTTTTGCCTAGAAAATTTAGGCCAGAACTATTATCAAGTAATTAAAATTTACAAGGATGCTAACTACATATCAAAATCAGGACAAAAGTGTTGTTTTTCCTTCCCTACATGATAATTACATATCATACCTCTAGAGAAACCCTACTCCGAGAACAGGTGAAAATAAAAAGTTGTATCAGGTGAGCTTTTAGGAGGACATTCGCCTGTCTGATAAACAAACTGTTCCTTACTCATAGGTGAAAGTATTATTGCTAGAAATTGATTGATCAAATGTAATAAGCTAAATTCAATAGAATAGAACAGTAGGAATGATGTCAGTCAGTATCTGCCACTGGTTAATTTGATGTTTAACACACACTCTAGAAGAAATGGCTTACATGTCTGTCTGGAGCATCAGCATTTTACTGTTATGAGCATATAAAATATATGTATGTACTGATCCTGTTCTAGCCATAGCTTTACACCAATTTATCACTAAGTAATTATGTTTCCTGGAACATGCTAAAATTTATATTAACTTCATGCTGATTATAACAGATAACTAATTCAAACTACCCATGGGGGCCACAATCAGTGCAGAGTTCTTGTCTCCTGAGCTTGGAAGACCTCATGGAGACCCTGCTGTAGAGACACAAACCATTGGAGGAGCAGCCATGCAACTTCTTTTCCTGCTTCTCTTCTTGCCCAGGTACCAGAATTCAAAAGTATTGGCCACAGAGTGGAACACATTGCAACTACACTACCATTTACTTTGCACATTGTTAACATCAACGTGGTCTTACCATGTTAAAATACAGTTGATAGCAAAATCCTGGTATCACAAAGACATCAAAACTCCAACTAAAATTTAGATAGATTGGAATCACCTAACAGGTGGACCCAGTTATTGAGACATTCAGTCAGATACCACCATCACAACAGAAAAAACACCTTACAAATCTTGCCACATATTAAAACTTAAGGCATTCTGGAAACCATCATGAAGACACATGTGCATTTAAACACAAAGGATTGTCTTCAGGACATTTTCAAATTGCAAAAATATCACCAGAAATTTTAACAATTAAAATGGACAAATATCAGCTTTCATTTTTTAGAAAATTTTATATCTTTGAAGGCATGTCTAAAATGAAAATTTGCAGCTATAACTTTTTTCTTTGAGAATTGCGCTTTTCTGACAGCAATATGCAGTTCCATGCAGTTCCACCCACTTCCCACTGCTTTTCAGATTCATGTGGTAGAAGCGCCACCAAAATTCACATACATATTCATAAGCTGTCTGAAGCATTAATTCCACACATGGCAATGTATACTTGCATCTGTGGTTGGAGATTCTAATTTGCAAAAAGCAAATATAATGTGTCTAAAAATCTTGATGAGCGAGTCTTTCAAATTCAAGCCCATAACATTAAGGATCCATGTATATTTAATTTCAAGCAGCAATTAGATAAAATCTTCTGGCTAATATAACCCTCTCCAAGTCAGTATAACTATGTGAATATGATCAATGTCCATACTAATTTCTCCAATTTGCTTCTTATATCTCTATCAGACTATAAATATTCATAATCGAAGGCCTCTGGTAGTACATCCTTCTACTTATCTAAGCTAAGTTGTACTTGCTCTATTATAAATCTATTTTTCCCATTCTATTTTATGAAATGAATAAGAAAAAGGTCTCACACTTTTTCAATATTTTTCCAAAGTACAGGAATACAACAACTTTTTTTTTTTTACAATGTACAATGGCTTATTGCTTGAAACTTTGACGATAAAAAATCCAATAATTGGGGCCCGGGATTTAGCTCAGTGGTTCCGCCGCCTGCCTTGCATGCCCAAGGTCCCGAGTTCGATTCCAGATACCAAAAAAACAAAAATCCAATAATCATCTATATCACTGATTCTTTTCCTTTTCCCTGCAGTAATCTCACCAATAGTTGAACTAATCAACTTACTCTTTCCTTGAGTTCAAATTTTATGTCAGCAGCAAAAAAGAGCAAAACTCACTTTTATCTTTCCTGGGGAGGAGTATCTCCATGAATTGGCACCTTCTTAAGTTATGAAAAACTGTTTTCTAATTCAAAATTCTCAAGCAAAGAAATCCACATATACTAAGCTGTGGACAAATAAAGAATTAAAGCATTAATATCAATTTAAAAGTACCATAATAGTATAAAATAATCAAAGTTATAGACTTGCCAATTTCTTGGCAAATTTCACTAAGACAAAGATCATTAAAAGGTAAAAACCTCATTTAAACAAGTAATTGTTTTAACACAGTCGAACTAGGGAAAGAACAATTTATACAAAGGAAAGCTGCTCATTTCATGGTGACCAGAAAGTAGAGACAGAAATTGAGGAGCTGAGAATGTCTGGGAAACACAATAGTTACATTCATTTTGGGAGGCTGGTACATATACATCACAGCTTGATAATTTTTGAGCCCTTTACCTACCCTACCTACCCTCCTTTCCCCCCCAAATCCCTTCTGCCATCTCCAAAAAGTCTGCCTCCCTGTTGCCTCTGATGTCTCCTTTGTATAAATTGTTATTTTTACTTCTCATAATTGTTTCCAATGACCTGTTTTGTCCATAGTGCATAAATATGCTCCAGAATAGTAATGTTCATTTCGAGGAACAGGTATATGCACCTAACATATCTTGCTCATTTTAATCCCTTTACACTACTCCCTATTTCCTCCTTCCTCCCTTGATTCCTTTCCCTAGTTCTGAGTCTATCTTCTATTTCCCATCATTGCTCCTTCATTTTATTCATTAATTCCTTCATATGTTAGGTTTCTCATAAAAGAGAAATCATGTGATATTTTCTGAATCCAGCTTATTTCATGTAACATAATGGTCTCAAGTTCATGAGACCTTCACCTAATTTGACAAGGCCCACCCACATTGTCAAGGCTAATGACTGTATTTAAGGTTCACTGAGATGTTAGCTATATCTACAAAACACCTCCACAGCAAACCACATATTAATGTCTAATTAGCAACTAGGCACCACAGGCTAGCCTATTGATAAATATAACCAATCATCAGGTATCTTAAACCACAAAGTTGCCTTCAAAGAGCATCAATAAGCAATAGGAAGAAAAGACAACAAAAGCAACAACCTTGGTGAAATCTAAGCCATACCCCTAGCTGCATGGTTTTAAGAAAGTCAATTTTCTTCTCTGAATCTTAGTGTGATTATTTCCAAAAGGGGAGGGGCATAAAAATTTATCTTTTGTTATTATTTAATGTATTATATGAAAAGCTTAAGTCAATCAATGAGTGACAGTAACTATTTTATCAGGTATTTTAGAACTATATTCCCAGATACTATATTCCTAGCAGGTAAGAGGTGTTTCATCAATCTCTGTAGAAGGAAAGAAGGAAAGAACAGAGTGAATAAAGGAAAGGAGGATGAAGGAAATTAATGCATGAATAAGTAAATGAAGGAATGAATGTCCAACTGAGAAAAATAGTCACTGTATTTGAAACAACAGAAAAGAAGAATTTAAAAAGCAGTCCTTGCTTTTGAGCAATTTAGCAATTTAGACCTGACTAGTAAATAAGGTCAGTCTACAAATAAACATAACACAAATGTGCTAAGAAATACAGAAATTAATACATCTAATGCATAACACAAGAATTCTGGTATAAGTTCAAACAAAAGACACATTCTAAGACTATGTTGAGTCAAAAACAGGCAGATAATGTATGAGATCAGACCTCCAAAGATTCAAGCACCAGAGTAGATGGATCTAAATGTGGTTTTATAGACCTGGAATATTTTACAAATTAATTGGTAAGATAGGACATTGTTATATTCAAATTTAAAAGAAGGTAACACAGTGCTTACTATCTTTAGAATGCTTCTATTAGATGGAAAATGTAAAGAAGAACTGTAATTCAGTCAGTATGAGTAACAGATAAGAGATTGGAACCTGAAGAATTCATCAGTGTTTATATCAAATTAGCCGAGGAAAAGAACCTTACCAGGTGACCCAATAAGACAATAAGGTTTTTCCCATAACCTGGATGGAATATCCTCCAAAAACAACCAATTCCTTATACTTCAGTTCTGAGTCAATTTAGCAACTTTGTAGTTTCTGAGTCTCCTTCAAAGGCATCCTGCCATGGATATCAGTACCCTAGAAAAGCACATCACCACTGTGAATCAGTAAATGAGCATTCCAGTTCATAAAAAATATATTCTGTGGAGTTATTAACCTGGGTTTGTCTAAGATCTATAGAAATTCTACATACATTAAAAAATAAATTTCTGGAGCTTAAAATTTGTGAAGCAGTAACTACACCTAAGTAAACTAGTCATGAGATACGTCAGCTCAACAGATCAAGCACAAATGCTGCTCCCTCCATACCCCTCCCAAATGTTGACTAGACCTAAGTGTTGAAAGGTGAAAGGACCTGGAGACTTCAAGAAAACAGTGTAGGATAAGAATAATATCAATGGGCATAAATTATGTGTAGCCTATTTCAGATGGGAAAAAAAACCATAACTAAGGTCCAAAGATTGGGAAATATAATGTATATACAGACTAGAGTAAATAGCCCAATTTTGATGGTATACAAGGTCCATACATAAGATTGAGTAAGAAGATCATAAAGGTAAAGTGTGGCCATTTGGAAAATATAAGTGACTAGATTAGAAAATCTTTTTTTTTATTAACTAGCAGTGGAAAGCCACTAAGTTTTTTTGGGGGGGGGGCAAGAAAGGGGCTGTGAACATCAAAAGTATAATTCTGTATTTGTATAATTATCTTGTTTAAAATATAGTGGGTAACTTTGAAGAAATGACTTACGCCTAGGGTTTATTGTAACAGTTTATACCTGAGGTTTAAACTGGAACTACAGGTGTCATGGTTAAAAAAAAAAAAACAGAGGCTGTGAATGCAAGTTCTAAGAGATCAATCTTTCTTGCTACCCAACAATCACAGTGAACTGATTTACAGAATGTTCTATCAACAAAAACAGATATATGCAAAGGAAAAGAGAACAATCTAACACTGATATGTAAGATTTACAAGAGAGAGATGCTGAAAAACCAAAGTTCTTCAGCAAATAAGTCTAGCACTTGACATCCTTCTTTGTCAGCTGACGATTATCATAATACTAGCTTGACTCCTCTGTATGCTGCCCACCCCATAAACATGACCGAGTCTGCCTTCCCTTCACAGAACCTTATTTCAACAAAGCAATATTTAGAAAACAACAAGAGCGCTAGACCCTCAGTAAGTAATTTACCAGCAGCACAAGAAGCCCAAATGTGCTTCTTGGTGCCTCCTTCTTCAGACACAATCCCAACTAAGAAAACGTATCCTAATGTTTAAAAGTTACCACAGCAACACAGTGAACAGTTAAAAGGCAACGAACTTCATCAATTCAAGTCACTGTTGGAAAGATTATCCCTTGAGACAAATCTCTCACTGCTAAGATTATTGCTATTTATTGAAGTGTTATCTGAAAAGGTAAGAATGACTGACTGAGGGCTTCAGATCAATGAGATGTTTCTTTTTTTTCTTTCAATGAGCCAAAGCTCCCAGTAGACCTGAGCTGCTCTTTTAATCATGGTGTTAATCGATAACAATTACACTCAAGAGAATACTAACATGAGTTTTCCAGGAAATCTCATAGGGTTTAAAGTGCTATACTTGTAGAAAGAGTCAATATTGTGTTATAAAATAGAATTCATGTTGGGTGTTTTCTTATTTCCCTAGAGCAGAACTATAGTGTTCTAGACCCAAAAATGTTAGCACCAATGTTTCTAAAACTTTAGCATGTTAAACAACCACCTAGAGATCTTATTAAAATCCTGATTTGTATTCAGTTGGTCTGAGGATGTAGCCTGAGGTTTGTATTTCTACAATCGTAAGTATGGGATTCCCATGCTACTAGTCAGTAAGCCCTGCCTGGAATAGCAAGATGCTGCACCTCCTTACAGACAGGTCAGGAGAAAAAGTAAAAGTCATTCACGATGGCCAATGCATTTGACCATAAGAGATACACTACTTTTCTCATCTTCCATGTCAAACTGGCCTCCTTGAAAAGTAACAGAGAAAAATTATAATATTAAATTTACCTCAAAAAATAGCATTTTCTAAATGTATTCCAAGGAACTCTAGTCATCTGGGATATGAATAGCTGCAACCCACTCCCCACCCTCAGCCCTGCAAATAACAGAATACTAATAGAAGGCTCAATGGATACATAAATGAATTAAACAAACTTAGGAAATAATAATGGCTACTATTTGTTAAGCACTTACTAGGTGCTAGGCCTTGTTTTAAATATATGAGGCGGAATAAGCCATTTAATCTTCACAGTAACTCTATGAGGTAGGAACTGTATTATCACCCCGTTTTGCAGATACAGAAAGAGGAGCAAGAAGTTGAGTCCCTTGTCCTAGGTCACAATGCTGGTGAGCTAGTGAGTGGTGCAGCTGGGACTCACCCCTGGCAAGCTGCCTCCAAATCATGGGCTCTGCTCCTTGGCACAGAAGCACTTCTCAATATTAATGGAAAGTGTGAATCACCACAAGGTGATGTAACCACTTGTTAGTAGCCCATGAAGGGAAATATGCAATAGAAAGGAGAGAAGAAAACTTAAAAAGTAGGACTAAATCTACCATGGGAATAAGATAGAAAAGGAAAAAAAACATTAAATGAAGTAATTCTTGGAGAAATAATAGATTTAGAAAACTGTACTGCGGTAGTGGAGAAACCATCCACCAAACAGAGGGGCTAAGCGAAGACCCAACTGCTTGGAGCATAAGCACCCAGAGGAGAGAAGCAGTTCAAGTGAAAGACCTCACCAGCCACTGCACACACCAACAGCTTGTTTCCAGCAAATACACTTTGAAACCTGCCAAGGACAACAGTCAGGATGATTCTTACGTTAATTTCCCAATTTGCAAATTTTCTGGGGCCTTTGCTGGGTCTGCTTGTCTTCCTGCAGGACTGATTGGACATTCTTCCTCTAATTAGCAACTTTGTGAAACTGAGTACAGAGAAGGGATGACAATCAAATCAGTTTGTTTTTCTGAGAGTAGGATATGAAACTCATGATGAAAATATTTTCTCATTAATTGTAGATTTCAAGGAACTCTCTTTGTCTGACCTTCCAGTTTCTGAAAGAGGAATCACTTCGACCCAGTTTGAATTCTATAGGCTGAATTAGAAAACAGCCAACATGGGCCGAGATTTAGCTCAGCGGTTCTGCCGCCTGTCTCGAAAGCGCAAGGTCCCGAGTTTGATCGCCGGTATCAAAAAAGAAAAAAGAAAACAGCCAGCACATTCTGCAAAATATATGTTAGGTCAGGCAAAACAATAAATGAAGAAGTTGTTTGCTCAGATGAGCAATGGCAAATGCTTCAGATTACTCAGACGAACCTTAAAATAAAAAAATTGACCCTGGAAATTCCTTAAGTTCACTGATTCCCTAATGTAATGTATTCTGTGCAGAGCCGCTTGTGGAAAACTAGTCTAGATGCAGGAAAAGATAAACCTTCCCTGGAGACAAAGCACAGCCTTTAAGCATCCCAAAGGGATCAGAGGTATAAATGTACTTCCAAGCACCAAAATGAAAATGAGTGTACTTTCTCAAAATGACAAGAGAGATTCCTCGGTCTCCAAGACTAAAATGTATCATAAAAACTATACTTATTCCTCATCATTACCCCAGGACCCCTATTTGTAGGGGTCTGGGACAAAGTAATCTAATTCTGTTATGCTAGTACTTCAATTTACACTTACATATTTTCAAATATTTTAATGTTTTCTAAATGTTTTCCATCAGCATGTTCCTTTTCATAAGAATCTTTCATTGTTCCAAGATACAAATCATATCCTTTTGAGTTCCAGATGAAAACATTTTAGGCCTATTTAGTGATTTTATTTCAATAGACATCTATGAACATGTAAAACAGTTTCAATGTAATTTAAAAATACTCTTTCCTAGGACTTACTGTGTTGATATTAGCATGGCACTTAAGCAAATGGTTCCAGGTGGTAGGCACCTGCTCTGGCTTGGAAACATCAACCCTAAAACCTATAGTCGGGCACCCAAACAGGGAAGAGCAACAAACTATATATTTCAGCACCTAGTGGTTTTGGCAGCTCCTTTGGAACTGGTTACTGCCAGCTGGGCATTCTGCCATTTCCTTGAGGCAAAATTAAAGTGGAAGACGCAAGGGTTTTATTGTAATTTTCCACCACATATTTATATCATTATGGGTTTTGTGCTGCTCTAGTCCCCACGCAGTCTCGTTGAATATCTTCTTATTATGTCACCGAGATGTGAAGCAAATATAGGATGATGCAATGAAAACAAGTGGGCACTGTGTATAGTAAATGATTGCTGAAGATAACACCATGTCCATCAGAAGGTAGCACACAATTTTCAGGGAAGAACAGGCGGAAAGACTACTAAAGGTACTGAAATATCAAGCTCTTTCTTACCTTTGACATATTCTCCCCAGTCGTGTTACTCACTATTTCACATCACACATCCCTAGGGCACAGGGATATCCAGGGATGCCCTCATGTGGGTTCTCATGCTACCTGTTAGTTCTGCTTCCCACAGCCAGCAGGACAATGCTCTGAGCACCAACCAGGGAAGGTGACTCAGGTATCTTCCTTGCCACAGGCTTACTGTCCAACCCGCAGGCGGACAGGCCACAGGCAGACAGGGGACTCCCAGGAGCAGTCAGATCCCCATGTGAGGATGTGTCAGGTGTCTCTGTCAGGGGTGGGTGAGATGCTCACCCAGCCAAGGCTTCCACTGAGACTCTCCTGGATGGAGACACCTGTTAATGCCCTGGGCGGGGACCTGCTGGTCTCCTGCTCCAGACCCCAGGCCTCTTGGCCACAGGCTGAGAAGAGCAGCTGTTGTTAAGCAAAAGGTGGGAGGAAGAAGCCAGGTAGGGCTTGGTGTCCTAGGGGATGGGGGAGCAAACAGTGGACCATATCAAAAAACTCATCTGAATGAAGCAGCAGCCTAAATCCAGGCTTGAGTCTTGAGACAAGCACCATTATCCCAATCAACTTCACATATAAAACACAAATATGAATATAAAATGAAGAATGTTGAGACACCAAAGCAGAGCATTAAACCCCAAGCCAACAGCTCTCATTGCTGAGTGATAAATCAGGCAATGATGATATAAAAACCCAAGGCCTGTGCTCACTTCTTCAGCACACATACTAAAATGGAGCAACACAGATTAGCATGGTCTTTGCACAAGAAATACACACATTTGTTATATGTTCCATGTTATTGTTTTACATAAGCAAATACACTTATACACGCACAAGTACACATCACACAGGGAAATCCAAGGAAAACAGAGAAAAAATGGATTGTATCCATGTCAGTATCCTCGTTCTGCTTCTATGCTAGCTTTGTAAAATGTAATGGGGAGAAAATATATAAAATTACAAAAGCTCTCTCTGTACTACTTCCTACACCTCAATCAATATTGTAATTATACGCATTGAAAAAGATCTAAGGCCTACTAACTGGACATATATAACATATAGGCAATTATGCAATGTATCTCTACCTGAATTAATTTGATTTTGATATGCTATAAAAGAGCAGACCTTAAAATAACCTGTCTGAATACAAAATCTTCAAACTCCATGTTAACCATGTGAATTCCTCCTCTCAGCAGCAATTTGCTCAGCTATATTTCTGTTGAGACTTATCTATTAAAGATAAAATGAAAACACAAATTCTAGAAACTACAAAAATACTCTGAAAACGAAACTAGTCTATGCAAAAGCATGCCTTTATTCACCAAAGAAAACAACTGTATGTGAACAGGCCCATATTCGAACTATTACATTCTTACAATCAGAAAATTGACTTATGGACCTTTTATAATTCAAAATATATGTCTGATACTGGTACTTGTAAGTTTTATATACAAGAGACAAAATATCTTTCCTGTCAGAAGCTGAAACCCTACAAATATAATAAGGAAAGTATGAATTATCTGGGCTGCATTCCCAGAAGACCTGGGCCAGGTGACAATTCCGTCACTTTTTTATGTGAGCAAATGTCCAAAGGGATCAGTTTGATTACACCCCTAGGGCAAATGTAGGGTCAAGGATGTAGGGCCTAAGGGACAGAGATTACTCAGAGACTATTTCCAGTGAGGTCTTTAAGTGAGGTAATGAAAGATCCGTGCTTAACACGCAGGACAGAAATACTCACTAGATGTTAGCAATTAATATCAATGATGACAGCATGCTCCTACACTGACCTTTCAAGTCCTCAGCACCACCTCTCAGCATAATTACATGTTCATTCAATGCATCTAACGTTTCTTTCTCTGTCAGAGAATGATCACAGCCAAGATTCTAGTCAGTACTCTGCAAAGACCTGAAGTACTGCGTAAACGAAGAAGTCTGGGACTCAAATTAATTTGCCACTGCTATCTCTGTACCTCTGGTAAACACTAGGCTCTTCGTTAAGGAAAAAGAATTTGAATTTCAAAGAGGAATGAATATTCATTCACTTTGAGTAATTACATACTAAAGTATTCAAAATATATTTGTTGAATGAAAGACCGAATTAATGAATGGATACGTGCAGACTTCTCTCCAACCTTTTATTTTTCTATTTACTCACTAAATCCCTTTGCAGCTTCTCTTAAGAGTTAAAGTATCAGAGGAGGAAGAGAGGAGCCCCAAGTAGAACAGCACTTTGCTCATGACCTCGCTTGACTGTATTGTGCCGTCCAACTACATAATTAATCACTGCCAGCAGCAGTCAGGTGCAGGCATGCCAATAATGCTGTCACGGTTTGCCAGGTGTGGCAAATTACTGCATCTTCGTCTAGCCAAGCTCTGCGCCTGGGAGTCTAACAAAAAGCACTTAAGAACCTCCTGAGGCAGGAGAGCGGTGTTGGCTGACAGTCAATGTCTCCTTGCTAGTGGCGCCCTAGTTTGGCTCTGACAGGCTCAAGTTCTTATGGATGTCTAGGCTCTGGGCTGTGCCAGTGTACAAAGGAAGTGAACTTTCCCCTGCCCCATCTCGGGCCCTGGCAGTTCTGAATAGCTCACCTCTTATGTCTGCATGTGCTCCAACCACAGTCTGCACACCTGACTTCAATGCACTTTCTCAAAGGGATATTTAAAACCCCTTCCACTCAGCTTAGGCGTGGATCCCGGGCTGGCTGGATGTGCTGTCTCAGTGATTCCCTGCTGCCTCCACTGCTGGCACTAACACAAATACAACTTTGTATCCACTCTCACCACAAAAGCCCTGAATCTGTTCTCTTCTGTTACTGATTCTGTAGCACTCAAAACTAAGCTAATTATATTTCATGCCATTTAATTATATATCTAAACTTAAATGACTAAGCAAAATATAGGCAAGAGCCAACTTGAATTGTGTGACTATACAAAAAATGTAAAGAATGGCTGGCTATTTAAGTTAACTCCAAGCTAAAAGAAGAAAACAATGTATGGTTAACACATTCAAACAATACAAAGTGTTTTGTGTTGATCCTTAAAACTGGGTTTTCTCACATGTGCCATTAAAACCAACTGTAATTCCAAGTTCCCTGGTTAATTCAAACTCAATTTGAGAGTTTTCTCACTTACTTTAAAATTAAAACTTTAGAAAGTGCACTAAATGACCTTCTAATTATTAAAGAAAAATTACTACATCGGACTTTATACTACATTAATTAATTAATCTTCCTATGGTAAAACTACTACTGGAAATACCTAAATTATGTAAGATAAACCAAACATCTGATAATGTTATTTATTTCAAACCCTCTAATACATTATAGTTAACATGAATATCATATAGAGCCTCATCGTTTATATCTTTCCAGCAAATTCTCATCACTCCATTACAGAAATTTAGTTTTAAAAATGTCTGTAGAGCAGAACTGTTCAGACCAAGATGCTAAACATAACAATGAAAGGTAAAATCCAAGCACAAGTCTTTGGCACAAACTCAGTCCAAATATGAAAGAAAAGACAGAAAACGAGGGAGACGTTTATTGATAACAATCTAACTATTAAGAGATCCTGGAACAATTTATGGAATGATGAAATGGAACATTCACTAAGGATTTGACATAATACATCTTGTAACTTCAACCCTGTCTGGATAGTGGAACATGTCTCACTGTCTCAGCGTTCCTCCTAAGGGACCATTAAGAATGTAACCGCTGTAAAATCTCTAAGTGGACTCCTAGTTCACTAAACACTTCCAACTATGCTTCTCAAAAAGCCCACCTCCAGCTCACTTTTTATTCTCCAATAAACTACAAAAATTATAATAGCACCTATGTCTACCAGTTTAAATGTGGTACCACTTCTCTACATATTAATACTCATTCACTAAAATTGTTTCTATCTTTAGTGCAGGTAAAAGCAAAGGAAACATTTTAATAAACAGAACACAGACAATCAAAACTGCTCTTAGAAGTTTTAATCAGTTGTTTGTGGAAATCAGTACAAAGAGAAAATTACCTGTCCTGAACTACTAGCTCTGCCTAATAGCACGGGCCACCAATCAAGGACAACAGAAACAGCATGGTCAGGAGTTGACTTTCATTGTTTTTAAAAATACAAGTTGTAGTTACATAAAACTATTGTTATATAATTTATATAATGTTTAAGAGAAAATCTCTTACCCAGGAACACATTTAAATAATCTGGAAATTATTTACGTTTTACATTTTCATCACAAAGTCCAAGATATGAACTTCTTTTAACTGTCTTCTAAGTGTGGCATTTTTTTTCTATTGAAATAGATATTTAACCACACCATTGATAATCATCAGAAGTTTACATTTACTCTGCTTTTTCCTCCATGAAACTGTTGGTTTAGGGCTTCTTTAGCTTTGTTGGCAGTTTTATATTTCAGTGGACTGTACAAGGGTATGATGTCCTGAGTAATGTAAATAATCTATTCTGTGTAATCTTACGATTACTAAACATGGTCTCCACATAGCGAAATGCTCCCACATTCCCAGAAGTCTAAGAGATCCCTTTTCTCTGCTTCTGCTGCTGCCTTCAGTATAAAATGAACTAGGAGTGACCTACTAGGTTGCAAAATGATTCATTTTACCACATTTAGATTTTAAGAAGACTTATGAAGTCCTGAAAGATTTCAAGTTATTTTATAAATATATACTCTACTTTTTATGCAAGAGGAATCATTTTTTAAGGGCAAGGATGTGCTTCCCAGGGTCATTTTTGAACATATATATATATATATATATATATATATATATATATACACACACACACACACACACACACGCTGTCTTTCAAGGTTACTTGCCTGACATCTGCAAAAATTTAAACTAAAATAAATGTGCTACATAGGAAGTAGAGAGGAGGCTTCTACTAAATCACATGCAAGCACATGTGAGGGATCAGAACTCTGGTAACACACAAATAAATTTTGCTTTTCAATAATGCCTTCCCTCAAACAAGCCAAAGAACGAGTGGCAAATGGATATGTATAATATGGATAATATCTTTTGAAGATATTATTTCAAGAAAGATCCACATTTCTTCAGTAAAGAACCTTCTAGCTCTCTGAAGAGGACTCTAAAGAACAAGGAATTTTGGTTTCCACCAAGTTATCCTCTGAGGAAATGGGATGAGTTCAGTAACATTAGGAGGAAGAGGAGATTTATTTTTACTTAAGAAACACGTAACATTTACTGTATCATACTTATTGTCTTTAATTATTCTATAACTATTAATTCAATAACGCCCCATGGGAACTTTACAAGTAGTGCTGTTGTGCAATCCCCCTTAGACAGGAGAAAGATAGGCTAACTTGTCTAAGATCACTCGGCTGGTAAAGTTCTGGGCCAGTGTTTGAACCCAAGCAGTGAGACTCCAGAGTCTATGCTCATAACATCTATCTCATCCTGCCTCTCTTCCAGCCACTACTTCCATACTTCTTCCGTAAATTCTACCTGAAACACTAACAATGGGAGAAGAAAAAGAGATCATGATTACAGAGGAAACTGAAAGTGTATCGCTTTGTTTGTTTCTTCCTTCTTAGTTAAAGGCAACTATCTTTTCACTGAAAAAAAATGTCTGTCTTCCAAACACAAATGACAAAAACAGCAGGAAAGAAAATGCTATTTTCAAGTTTCTAGTAGGTTATCATAAACAACGAAGAGAGAAAAACAAATTAAAGTTTTACAAAATGGCATTTGACAGTATCCCTTGTGCCTCACTGACTGTGACAATCTGAATGCACTGTGTTTGGTGGCTGTACTAAGCACCCTATGGTGTGAAAATGAAGGATGACCACGCTTGGAAAGAAAAGAGAAGCATATTGTAAGCAAGTGTAAATGCACAGTAAGGTCTGAATGTTGTGGAAATAAGCCCAGGCTGCTTCTCAATTCATGAGTTTAGCTGAGATGGCAGAACAGATGACAAACAACAACAAACAGAAACACCATACCACACAATTCTCTCCAATAGTGGAGATAAATATCCATAGCCGCTTATTTAATTCCATGCTAATTTACTTTCTTGTTTAACCAGTCTAAATATTTGCTATCTATTAAATATTCATGTATTGTTTTAATACCTTCAGGGTTTTATTCTTCAAGGAATTAATTTATAAGTACCTGTAGTCAAAACAGCACACTTTTCCTCAAAATAACAACAAAAACCTTTACTCAAAGATTTAGTATCAATCAACTGGTCAAAATGTACATCTGAAGAATTTAGTCTTGTTGGCATCTAAAATCTGAATACTGATAAAAAATTTTCATTTGAGAAAAAAAATTTTCATCTATTCTTTAATATAACTACTTGGTCCAGTTTTAGCATCAATGGAAATTTATAACAGTCTCTCATTTCTTCTTGAAGTCCTAGAGTTAGCCAATTCAATCTATTTCTTTGGTACGCAAACTTTTTGAAGCCTCTGTTTTCTCTGTGAAGTTTAGCAAATAAGATCAATCTATTCAAAGAAAACGAAGTAATAATTTTAATGTAGTTCTTAATTACTGTCTTAGTTCCTTTCCTCCTCATTAGACCCAATACCTAACACCCAACACTTAAAGGATAGGTTTATTCTGGCTCACGTTTCAGTCCATGGTGGGTCAGCTCCAAAGAAGAAACAGCAAGGCAGAGGAGCACAGCAGAGGAAAAGTTGCTCACCTCATAGCACCAGGAAGCAGAGAGCAAAGGGCAGATCCCTTGAGGGAGACTTACCCTTTCGGGCCACCCACCTTTCCGATCAGACCCCACCTCCTAACAGCAAGTCAGCTACAAACCCGCATAATCCAATCACCTTCCAAAAGCCCCACTCATAAACCCATGAGGCTGTTGGGGGTCACCTACATATAAACCATAACACTTATATTAGATGTGGTAAGTTTATTAGTACATAAAATCCAATAACTTCTTAAAGCAAAAGAAATGACTTAGTGAACTCTAGAAACCCATCAAACCCCAAAATAAAAAAATGTTCTATTGAAAAGGGGCATACTTTATTCTTCAAAAAGTCAATGTCATGAAGTACAAAGAAAGGTTGTGAGAGTATCTGCATTAAAGGAGAGTAAGGGGTCGTAATTACCAACGCAGTAACTTATCCTAGGCTGGATCTTGTAGGAAGGGGAGACAAAGCTCTAAAAGAAGGGATTGGCTCAATTAGTGAAGCTGAAATATAAATGATCACTTTATTGAAACTGATAATTACACTCTGGTTGTACATACACCTGATCCTTAGGAAATACACACTGAAGGAAGGAAGTGTGAAGGGCCATGGTATGTAAGATTCTGAGATGTCTCAAGAAGAAGAGCATGAGAAAGTGGGACATGGCACTAAATGATAAAGTGATTGAGGTAAAATCTCCAGGTGAATATGGGTAAAAGCTAGAGGAACGGCCCTTGTATTGTTTGTATTGCTGGCAAATTTCCTGTAAATTTAAATTTCCAATTAAAAGCTAAATGTAACAATTTTTTACAATCTACTGATCTACACTTGCAGTATGAAAGCCACAGACTGGGCTTGATCTTTGCAAGCCACAGAAGCTCCGAATTCCTGACTCTTGCACTCAAGGTATGTGGCAGCGTAGGCCATCATAACAAACTTTCATAAGACCTTGGCTGATATGGAATGCTGGTCTTTTCTAACATTAAAGTCTTTCCACAAAGGTATCAGATACGCTCTAGTTCCTCAGGCTCAACCACAAGAAGGTGAGGCATATGCACCCTAAACACAATGGCTGCTAGATCACAAGCCTCCCTCACATCAGAATCTGGTAATAAAGACAATCTAGGGGCAATGCTTTCTGGCCACATTTCCAGTGGCCTGACTCAGTGCACATTTAATGCACTTACTACATACAGCCACTAGACTACAGAGAAACAAATAGAAAGAGAACAAATGCATAAGCTTTGTCTTTACCCTTAAAAAGCTCACAGCCTAAGGAGAGAAGGGCATACAATTCTGCATTACAGTAGAATTCATGAAGTGCTGTTGTCGTGAAGGTGTGTATCAAGCGCTCCAAGAAGGCTGCAGTAAGTGAGACCTATGTTACTTGCTTATATAATTGCAATTTATTCTGTGTCAGAGAGAGAAACCTTAAGGACTAGTAAGCACACCTCAATTGTCAAGAAAAGAAGCGAGAAGGGCTCCAAATGAAAGCAACCAATAACATATGAAAATGACATTGATCCATGCAAGCCTTACACGTTTTCCCTGAATAGTAAGGGAATGAGTACAACTGGGAGTGCAGCCTCTTCTGAGGGTTTGGATAATGAGGGACATAAAAACAAACAAAGTAGGGACAGATTAGAATGGCTTCGTATATAATGCTAAGAAACCAAAAGATAGTCCTACGCAGGAAAGGGTAGAATATTTTCAAAAGGAAAATTTAAGTGATAAAAGTCTAGCTGGTTGAAATGTAGAGCACAAATCATCAATAAAAGATAGGAACTGAGTATAACAGTTCACAGGAAATGGCAACTATCAAATGTTGAGATCAGGGCTTGAACAGAGACAACATTAACAAGGAAGAGAGGGTAGAGTGGGTAGGGCTTAGCAACCACCTTACTGTGTTTGATGAGATATGGTAGAGGAGGGGGTTAAAAGCATGCAACTTTTTAGCTCAAACTTTGGGCTAGCAATGACTGACAGAGGAAAGGAGGAATGACAAACTCAATCTTGAACATATGGACTTTAAAATTCCTATGTAGTATGCTTAGAGATATTTGGTACACAATTTAGTTTTGCTGAGAAGTTAAAAGTAAATATAAATATGTTAGGATCATCAATCATGATGATAAAATACAAGATTGTGCTCTTGTCTTCTCTAAGGAAGATTGTGCAGGCTGGGAAGAAAGCTAAGGACAGATATTTAAAGATGGTCAGAAGGAAAAGCCAGAAGAGGAAGGAGAAGGAACAGAATTATAACACACAGAACTTTGGACATGGGTTAGGCATCAACTAGCCACAGATTAGCCACCAATATAGTCACTGTGGCCACCAGGTATGAGATGTTCTGATGAATCCTACTGAAACAGCCCTAGTGTTCTCTATCAGAACGATATAATAAGTTTTAGGTTTGGATAGAGTGTTCAAGTTCAGTTTTCATTCTCTGCACTCTCTCTTTACACATTGAACTGCAAAACTCAACAAAGAGTTTATTTTAAAAGGCACATAATAATGGATATACTAGAGCCTTTATAGAGACGTTTAGGGCTTATAAAGCAATACAAAGGAAAAAGGGTTCACAAACTAATTCTTGAATACATTCACCCCTATTTTAAAAATTATTGATGGGCAAAATATTATAATAAACCATTGTTAAAATAATGCAAACATTCCAATTGCAACATAGCTATGCTAAGCCATTCTGGATCAAACAATAGCATCCTCCACATGGAATGCCTGCAGATGAACAGCTGAGAGCATGTGTGCCTGCACACACACACCCACATACACAACCTTCTCAAACAGTCAGACTTCACAGTCAGAGTAACCTTTTAAACACTTTGCCTTTATCACCCACAGCGACCACCAGTCTGGTGCAATCATCTATCCTCTCACAGAAACTGTGATACCTGTAATCAGTAACTCAGCATAGCAACCAGGATTCACAACTAACTCCATGGTCCAATTTGTGCTCTATTTAAAGTGTTTTTTCTTAAATTTATGATTAATGTACTGCCTACATCTTCAATGTTTTTGACCTCCCAGGTCACTATAGAAAGCAATGTGTTTTTCTTCTGCAATCATTTGAATAAATAATACCCAGTCATCTGACTACAAGCATTCATTACACATGAGCTATAGAAAATAACCAGTCACAGATCAAGTTTAGGCACTCCAAAACAAATGACGTAGGTATATCTTATATAGAATCCTTTCAGAGGTTTCTTTCTTCCAGAAATGACCTGCATTTCATCCTATGTGCATACACAATCTTCCTTTTTGTATTTTGTATCTATTTCTCTAGGATCAATATTTACTTTATGTCTTTCTAACTAAGCAAATAAACTCAGATCCAAAATGGCTTTGCCTAGCATGTTAACAGAACGATAATTATTTTAGTGCTTCAATCTGGACAGTCAAAAAGATGACCTCATGATGAACCTCCTGTAAGAGAAACAGTACTGTTTATAAATAAAATTTCATGCTGAGAGATCCTTAGCTTCCAAAGGAAGAAAGTAATCACTATGTTTGCAGGCAGTTAATGTTCTGCTCTTTGCTTTAGGTACATAGTATCTAGATTTTCATCAACATTTTTAAAAATGTCGCTCTAGTACAGAATCCTGGGTTTTGTTCATGCATATCTGGAAACTATTCTGTTTGGGGAATATCCCACTAGCAACAAAGATGAAAAATGCACATTCTCTATTGATTCTTACTACTAAGAAAACACGCCTGAAGTTCTTACTTTGTTCAGGCCAGTGAAATTCTTAAAGGGACATGTGACTAAAGAACAGCTAGACATTCCTGTGAAGAATGAAGATACTGTTTTTAGAAATCCCTAAGGAACTGTTAAAGTTAAGCCTAAAGTAAACTATACAAAAGATTAATTTATTCAAGGTTGGAAACAGTGCCATCAGGTATAGAAATCACATCTTTAACCAAATGAGACTAAATTCCAGTATTTATAGGCCAGATGACGCTGCACAAGTTACTGAACTTTGCTGACTCCTGATGGAAATATCTAAATACATTATGTGAATAAACTAAATCTAGCATTTGGCACCCATAGACCATCACTAATTATTACCTTCCTCTTTGGCTTTCCACTTTGATACTATAAATGACAAAATCATTAGAAAATTCCACAATTTTCCATTATGTGTATGTGTTTTGAATTTCAATGATTACTTGCCAGTCTGTAAACAAAGAACATCACAAAACATTCCATTTTAATACATGCTAAATAACCACAAGTGAATTCACAAGCTGTTATTTTTAATGTTTGTCATTTACAAAGTCTATGTGTTCACCAAATAATGTAAAAAAGAAACCATTCAAATGCAAACATATTAAAGTATGTATCTGATGGCTAAACATAAACAAGGTTCATGATTTTGAAACACCATGGGTTCTAACCACATCGGATAGACCGTTCTAAATAGCAAAATCACTGGTTAAGTACCACATTACAACCTCCTTTGTAATACCCGGTAAACTGGATCAAATACAAAACACTCTTTAATGGGACACTGTCCTCATTCCTTAACCCAGTTGCTGACACAAAACGGAAGAAGGTCACGTCCACTTTTGTAAAGCTCTTAAGTAACAGATCAGAGGACAGAAACATCAGGATGAGATGATTATGTCGTTGATAGAAGAGGAAGAAAGGTTTTTAATGTTCGATTCCCAGTTGTAAAGATTCCAAAATATCATATTCACATTAATAAACATTTTTCATCTTAATGATGAATAGCCACCTGCTGAAGTCGAAAGAAACAGGACCCCATTCCTAATTGGAAACAGCGAGATTGTGTGTATTTTCCATTGTGTATTTTGGCTCTCTAAATGTTCAGTTTGAGAATTCTAAAGCAAAGCCTGAGAAACTCCTCACCGCCACCTCCCCATTCTCTATAAACTGACACATTCTTCGGACACACACTGCATGCATTCAATATAATCAGAATAGGCACAGTTGGAATGCAGTGCTTGAGGCCCTTGCATTTTTTAATCAGTTTGTGTGAATTTTAAGTGAGTTATCAGCCACAGTGAGAGTGCAACAAATTCTGTATTGGGGGAGTTCTTAAGTGGAAATAATAAGACCCAAATGTTCTAATGTTTCTTTATTCATTTCAGAGAAATAGCCTCTGTCATACTTGTGACCTTCTGCCAAAGTCTACATGGATCAAACTTAGTGGTAGCCGACTAAGCTAAATGTTTTGTCCAAGTTTCCAAAACAAGTTCTCACAATTTTCCATTTATGAAAATTAAAGGTAAGGACTATACCAATTTGAACAAACACAGTGAATTAAAAAATAAAATTGATTTTTAACTCTCCTCCCCCTTCAAAGCCCTAGCCACCATTATTTAGCTGCAGCAGCAGCCTAGTGTCCCTTTAGTTTTCTGTTAAGCAAAATCTATCCACTAGAAGTCAATTTAGATCAGTATCAGTTTCTGAAATTTGGGCCACATATACTCAGAGAAAAAATATGAAGTTCTCCAACTATAATCAAGGCAGCAAATAATCTGTCAAACGTGCTGAAAAACAACATGGCTGAGATCAATAAAATATATTTTTGCGCAGGAAATTTATTTGCTATATTGATAAAATTATTTTACCAGATATCCTGTCAAGTATATTATTTACTGGTTGCTAGTCTAGGCCAGTGATTTATGGATCGATTATGCAGTCATTCAAAAGAAATCTCTAGGTCAATTGCAAAGGACATCTTGCTTGTGGTATATAAGAATCAGGGTGCCTGAGTCTACAGAAATTCCAGCATTTGTCAGTAAGGGTGACAACATATTTAGTCCAACTGTCCAGCAGTCACCCCCTGCCCATCAGTACATATTGAAAAATGCAGAGAAGTATCACCTCAACAGGAGATCCTTTTGATTAACACTGCATTCCACAGAAGTGCTGGAATATTCATGCTTTACATTTTAATCAAGTATATTAGAATTTTCAAAGAGATGTAAGTTTTTTTCTTAAAAAATATTTTTCTTACTGAGGAATTCAAAGATATGTGGTCTTTGCTGGGTTTCACAAGGGACATGTTCTCAGTTTACATGTACCAAGAGGTACAGTAGATATTCTGAAATAAGGGTAATGAATTAACACAGTCCAAAGAGAAAAATAATGCATGAAAGATTGTTTCTTTACAAGGACATCAATACTATATAGTGATATGCACAGAAAGTAGTAGTGGCACATATAAAGTCTGAAAAAGTGACCAGTGAGTTGACTTGACAAGGAATAAGAAGTAGCCATCGGTCAGGCAAAATGTCCTTTCTTTAAATGTGTGTGTACATGCATGCATTCGTATGTATGTGTGTTTTGAGGAGGTCACTACTGTGGAGCCAAAAGAGGTTCACTTTAGTAAAAGGAGCATACAGTTCAGCAGAGGAAAGGATGAGAAGCAGGTATATGCCAGATCATCCAAGACTAGTATAGTAAATTTACACCAGGATATGAACCTATCCTCAATAGGATTAAAAGAGTTTAAAGAAGACAGTGACATGGATTTATTTACTTATATAGTTATGTTATATAAAGTAGGATTTTAAAAACTAGACAGTTTAATTTTATAAATATGACCACCAATATTTTGTCAATGCCGTGTTATCTGAAAGATTATAGCATTAAAGCTACCGTGTGTTAAAGCTAAATTATGAGAGAAAATCTTAATGTTACGTATTTCTCCACCAAAAACGTAGGTGAAGGGGCCAGGGATTTAGCTCAGTGGTTCCCGCGCCTGCCTCACAAGCGCAAGGATCTGAGTTTGATCCCCAGTACAAAAAAAAAAAAATTATCTTAACAAATTTTGGGGCCAGGCCGGAGATTTAGCTCAGTGGTTCCAGCGCCTGCCTCGCAAGCGCAAGGTCCCAAGTTGGATCCCTGGTACCAAACAAAAAAACCACAAAAACGTAGGTGAGTCTTTGCTTTCCACTACCTTTAGGAGTTTTATTTCCCCCACCAAAACTAAATGTAGCACCTGTACTTTGGTTTTGTTCTCTAAAACCAAGGTTTCTTGAGGATATTATTCTAGGTCCTCCTAGAGACAGAGGATTAAGAACAGTTATCAAACTTTTATTGAGACCTAGTTGGCCACAAATGGTAACTCATGAAACCCATAGAATCCAGTGAAGTACGTATTATTATCTACTCTTCTGTAAAGGCAAAAGCTGAAGCAGTTGGGCATTATGTTTCAACAGTAGAAGGACAAAGAATCAGATAAGCTTCCTGTTGGATCTCCCTCTTCCTATAATATCTCATGCTCATTTCTTCTCCACCTCCTTTTCCTTGTCCTCTTTCAAACTGTTTTCCCACCATACTTTGCTGCTCTTCCATTCCTTCATTTTTCTCTTCCGTCTCTCTCATATATTCTTACCTAATAATAGTGATGAATCATATTTATATATTATATCCTCCCCGACTAACACAAGACCATGTTGCTTCTTGGATCTTTATGGGAAAAAAAGATCCTCCATCACTGAATTCACATACAGATAAGAAAATTCAACACATAAAAGAATAATACCAGTCCCACACTGTTTAAAACATACACACACATGTATTTAAACAGCTTTATTATATAAGTCATACTGAGATACAGCCAGCTGAAAATATGCTGAATTAGTTATAAACAACTTGAAATCATTTGTGGAAGTTTTGAAAATGGCCACAAACTCTTTGACACTTTCCCATGGGGAAGTGAGGTCTATATCCCCTTTCTCTGAAACCTGGACAAGCTTATAATTGCTACAACCAAGAGAAATGCAGTGGAAATAACCGTACGTAATTTCCTTAACTAGTTCTTAAGAGACAATGGACCTTTCCCCTATATCTCTCAGAACTCTCCCTCTTGGAAGCTAGCTCTTCAGAAGCTCTCTTGGAAATCAGCCACCATGCTGTGAGAAACCCTGATCACACAGTGTGGACATATACACACCTACAGCCAGCTGAGTCAACGGCCCCAGCAGAACTAACTTCAAGCTTTATTCCTCACAATCCAGACATAGGAATGAAAAAGCCTTCTTGTGATTCCACACCCTGGCCATTCAAGTCTTTCTACTGGACCCCCAAACAGGGTGGAATAAAGGCTAAAGACTGCCCTATACCTTGTCTTAATTTCTGACCTATAAAATCTATGAGCATAATAGTCTTGCTTTGTGTTACCAAGTTTTGGGGTAGTTTGTTTTACAGGAATAAATACTAGAGTAAGACCCACCTTTAAAATACACACATCTGTTAAAAGATCTTTTAGGTATTTCAGCACCAGATCTTCCTTAAATAGGATCTAAAATAAACTGCCTTATATAACTTAATAGGGAAGAGGGTCACTATGCATTTTTAATTTTTTACTTTTTAACCTATTTTTATGATGTGCTTTTCAAATCGTGTTTTAAACAAAATTACTAATTTGGAGGAAAATATGTTTGTTCATGTATGTTTCTAGTTACTCTTCATATGAAAAGAAACCTTTTAAGATTTCTTACTCGCTTGGTGCCCATCATAACACATTTTCTCCACTGAAACAGAAACCTCTCACATTTAAGAAACAAAGAACATTGTTCAAGTTCAGACAACTACCTTGCTCAAATCCTAACATGATGCATACTTTGGACCAGACATCGTTCCTCCTCATGTGCTCAATTTCTTTTTCCTTTCACTAAGTTCATATTTAGTGCTAAAATGTTTCTTTTAAACTTGAATTCGCGTATCAGGGAAAAATAAACAAAACACAAAAATGAAAAACAACTGATTCACTTATTTCCTCTTGGCTGACAGATTTCATAGAAAGTGCTTTTGTAATAAAAAAAATATTAATGAAGTAGCAATGTTTTGTGCAGACATTTGCTCCTCTGTCTACTTCATTTATAAATACATTTTAATGAGGTAATAGAGACTACACAGCGCTGCAAGTGTTCCTTTTTCTAACACTTGTTCTGAATTCAAAGATTAGAAACAGCTAATCTGCTGCATTTTGGGGGCTGGCTTATGAATACAGCACTTACAGCTCATTGTTTGAGCATCTGGAAAGCTAACATCTCATAAATAGCCCATCCTCCCAAACATATGATTAGACAATAAGGGTAATCTGAAATTTGTTTAAAATCAGTAGCCATAAAGTAGATACAGTATACTACAAATTGTCCCTCCCTCCTTTCCCACACTCCACCCCAGAGTGTGTATTGAAACATGGCTTAATGGGACTTCATTTTGCCAAGAAAACGTTCAGAGTGGAGTTTGTCTTTGTACAATTAAATTATGCACATTGTCAAATCTTCTCATTTAAGAAATCTATATTTTACTGAATTAGATCTAAGAATTAAGTCAGGTCTACCCTGGAGATACTGTGTTTCCTTAAATGCATATATGTGTATATCTGTGTGTGTTTATGTATTTAACCATAACAATGAATAGAATTGATAGAATAAGGTTCAACAGACAAAGTCTACCATCTAATCAATATATAGAAAAACAAGTCACATACAGAGGAACTGAGAGTAACAAATACACAAAGCTTATCAGAATATACTGGAGAAGCTTAAAAGGAAAAACTAAAGCAATTATTCTTTATGATCAATGCATCCCAGAGTTCATGTTTCATGACTTTAAGTTTTATACTCATGGTCTTACAAGCTAACATTTATTAAGTAATAATACCTGGTAGGCACAAAGCTAAGTACCCTACATGAATTGTTTCATATGCATATCAATGCATCCCATTAAGTAGGTGTTACTATGAGTCCAGATGAGGAAAGCTTATTTACAAAATAGGCCCAATGTCATACAGCTACAAAAATTACAGAATTTTTCAGCTTGGAAAAAACACTGAAGATGTGCTAGTATAACTGTCTCATTTTGTAAATAAGGAAACTAAGGCCAGAACAGGTTAAGTTTACAGTTAAATTAGTAGCAGAACAAGATCTTGCCCCAACTGTACATATTTACAGTTATATAGTCATTCAAATGGTTTCTATTTCCCCTTCTGGATAAGGGTTTTTAATTTTTTTACCCTCTCTGTTTTCTCAGTATATGTCCATCCCTTCCTAAATTTTTACTGTGAATTCTTCTAGTAATTCTTCTCTATTTTAATGATTCAATGGTTTTTAATAATCACAATTTTAAATTTTCCATAACCAACACATATAAATAAATTTTTATTTATGCACATACTATATCATATAATTACATAGTTTTATCATGCAAACTATTATTGGGAATCTATTTACGTTAATCCATATAAGTTTATCCAGGTAATTACTGTTAATTCCTAGTTTTATCCATCACTTACTATAACATTTTGTTTCCATCTTTTCTATTAAAGATGCTACAATGAGACAGGTAGGTCTGCGGATGCCGTAGCAATGTCGCGAGTTGAGCAGAACACGCCAAATCAGCCCGTAACCCAGCAGCAATCCACTGGACACACCAACACCCCTTCTCTGCTCCTCTGTACAGCCACCTGGTTCCATACTACAAAGACGCAGAGGTCATCGGACCACCAGACCACTGTACTGGGTAAGTTGGAGTCATCTTCACCTCCCATCAGGACCGGGACTATCTTCAGAGGAAGGGCAGCTGGAACCTGCAATACAACTCTGTGGAGTTCAACCCTACAGGAGGACAGGGAGCTCAAATTGGGACTTGCAGCCAGAAATCTGCCTGAAAGGCAAGGGTCTGAGACTAGCTTGCTGAGACTCATTGACTTATATCTGCACACTGCAACCCACATTGTCTATTGTGACAGCAGAGACATACCCTGAAAGAGGCCCTGCATCTTCATGGTTATTTTTTATTCCCAAAATTAGTTTTATTATTTTAGTTTTTTTCTCTTTTTTTTTCTTTTGCTCCTCTTATCTTTAATTTTTTTCCCTACTCTTTGCAAATATTTGTTTTTCTCTCCTTTTTTTCTTTTCTTTTTTTCTCTTTCCTTTCTCTCTCTCATACACTCACTCTCTTGTTCGCCCACATTGCTCATCTTCCCTTTTTGTCCCTGTTTTGATCCTCATTTGGAGTTCTTCTTTATTTTCCTGTTATTCTTTTTTTCCTTCTCACCTGTGTCCTCTGACCACACTGCTAACCTTCCCCTATCCTTCTTCCCATCTGTCCCTCCCTCCCCAACCCCTTCTAACTCCCCATCCCAAAGGGTAAAGTTTCTATATTGAAGAGTTTATTCACTATATGTTGGGTTGATCCTTGATCTTGATTTAATTCACACAGCTAAAGGTGATAGATTAATAACTACCACAAAATGTCATTTTCAAAGATGTACTTGAGGCAATGGTGTTGGTGATTGTATCACTTGGGCTAAGGTGTTGGTATTGATCTAGTCAATGAACCTTCCTAGTATAAGGAAAATGAGCTAGCCTTAGAGTCATTAGAGACTCAAAATTTAAAGACCAGCTATATCTGGAAGAACCCTCTGAGAAGCAATCATTCCATAAGTGTTCTAATTACAAGCAACAAAGATACCTACAATAAACAATTTCAAACTGTCAACCCAGGAGTAAAACCAAGGACAGTACCAAAAACAAAAATGGGAAGACATTTAAGCAAGGCATAAACTCAAGACTTCCACCCCACCAAGAGTAAATCATGGGGGAAATGAGATGGAAATGTCCCATAACCAACCACCAGGATACCCTGAACTGATAGCACAGGAAGTAACAAAACAGATGAATGAGGCCCTAGAAAAATTCAAAGCAGAAATAATCTCCCAAATAACTACAGAGATGATGAGCAGAGTGAAAGACATGATTAGAGGATCTAGAACAGAAACAGATAAAAAAAATAGACGGGCTCAGAAACATGCTGGAAGCCATGAATACCCAGCATAAGAAAGAAATGGAAACCATGATCACCCAACATAAGAGAGAAATGGAACCCATGAAACAGATTCAAACAGATATCCAGGAGATCAAAAACTCCATTGAAAGTATCCACAGCAGATTAAGGGAATCTGAAGATAGAATATCAGATATAGAAGACAGGATCACAGTTAGAGACCATGAAAATAGAGATTTCTTAAAAATAGTAAGGGACCATGAGAAATAAATCCAACAACTGCTAGACGATGCAAAGAAGAATAACATAAGACTGATAGGAATCCATGAAAAAACGGGAGAAAGCACATTTGACATAAAAAAACTGTTCATAGAAGTAATAGTGGAAAACTTCCCAGACAGAGGTAGAGTATTGAACATACAGATAAGTGAGGCATATAGAACTCCAACTAGCCATGATCAAAAAAAATCTACATAGAGACATATAATAGTCAAGATCCCAGAAACCCAACAGAAAAACAAAATCCTACAAGCAGTTAGAGAAAAGAAACAAATCACCTACAAAGGAAAGCCCATCAGAATCATAGCAGACTTCTCAACACAAACCCTCAAATCAAGGAGAGCCTGGAGTGAAGTATTTAAAGCCCTAAAAGAAAATAACTTCTAACCTAGACTGTTGAACCCTGCAAAATTATCTTTCAAAATCGATGGGGAAATTAGATACTTCCACTACAAAGAACACTTGAGAAATTTCATGAACACCAAACCAGTACTACAAGCAATTCTAAACAATATCTTAGAAAAAAGCAATGAAGGTCACAACTCCATGAAGACCAACAGAGGGAAGCTACCAGGCAAGGTAAGACACTAAAGGGAAAGGGGGAAAAAATAAGAAACAAAAGAGCCAACAAAAGTAAAACATCATGACAAGGATAAAGCAATATCTATGAATTATAACCCTCAATGTTAATGGCCTCAATTCACCAATCAAAAGAAATAGACTGGTAGAATGGATTAAAAAGGAAAATGCAACAATATGCTGTATATAAGAAACACACCTAACTCCAAAAGAAACTCACAGACTGAAAGTAAAAGGATGGAAAACAGTTCTCCATGCCACAGGAACCCAGAAGAAAGCAGAGGTAACAATCTTATTTGCAGACAAAGTAGATTTCAAACCAAAACTAATTAAGAGAGACAAAGATGGTCACTACATCCTTGTGAAGGGAACAATCCAAGAGGAAGAGATGACAATCCTAAATATATATGCACCAAATATGAATGCCCCCAACTATACAAAACAAATGTTAATAGACATGAAAAACCAAATAAGCACTAACACAATTGTAGTGGGGGACCTCAATACCCCACTATCACAAATAGACAGATCATCTAGACAAAAAGTTAACAAGGAAATTCTAGAACTGAACGAAGCTATTGAACAAATGGACTTAATAGATGTTTACAGAATGTTCCACCCCACAAAATCAGAATACACATTCTTTTCGGCTACACATGGGTCATTCTCCAGAATAGACCACATACTAGCTCACAGGACATATCTAAGTAAATGTAAAAGAATTGAAGTTATCCCCTGTATATTATCAGACCATAGTGCAATAAAATTGGAGATCAATAACATAAGAAACCACAAAACCCCAACAAACACATGGAAACTGAATAACACCCTCTTGAACAACCAATGGGTCACAGAAGTAATTAAAGAAGAAATTAAACAGTTTCTACAAGTAAATGAAATGCCAGTACAACATACAGGAATCTATGGGACACAATGAAAGCAGTTGTACATGGGAAATTCATAGCAGTGAATGCGCACATTAGGAAAACAGAAAAAACTCAGATAAATAACCTAATGCAGAAACTCAAGCTCCTAGAAAAAGAAGAGCATAACGAATCCAAAGCTTGTACAAGAGAGGAAATTATAAAGATCAGGGCAGAAATCAATGCAATGGAGACTAGGAGAACAATACAAAAAATCAATGAATCAAAGAGTTGGCTTTTTGAAAGAATAAATACAATCAATAAACCTTTAGCCAACCTTATCAAAAAAAGGAAAGAAAAGGCACAAATACATGCAATTAAGAATGAAAAAGATGAAGTCACAACAGATCCAACAGAAATCTAGAGGCTCATCAATACCTACTTCGAGAACCTCTACTCCAATAAAATGGAAAATACAGAAGAAATGGGCAGATTCCTAGATACATATGAATTGCCAAAGTTAAAAGAAGAAGATATAGAAATTCTAAACACCCCAATTACAGTGAGTAAAATTGAAAATGTAATAAAATACTTAGCAACAAAGAAAAGCCCAGGTCCATATGGCTTCACTGCTGAATTTTACAACACATTTAAAGAAGAACTAATGCCATTACTCTTTAAACTCATCAAGGAAATTGAAAGGGAAGCAATACTTCCAAATTCATTCCTGGAAGCAAGTGTTACTTTGATTCCAAAACCAGGGAAAGACCCAACCCAAAAAGAGAACTACAGGCCAATCTCCCTAATGAACAGAGATGCAAAAATCCTCAACAAGATACTGGCAAACAGGATACAGAGGGTCATCAAGAAGATCACACACCCTGACCAAGTCGGATTTATCCCAGGGATGCAAGGATCATTCAACATTCGTAAATCAATAAATGTAATACACCATATTAACAGAGTCAAGGACAAAAACCATATGATCAACTCAATAGATGCAGAAAAAGCATTTGACAAAATCCAGCACCCATTCATGATAAAAACCCTACGGAAAATTGGAATAGAAGGTCTTTATCTTAACCTGATTAAGGCTATCTATGAAAAACCAACAGCCAACAACATACTAAATGGTCAAAAACTGAAAACTTTCATGCTAAAATCAGGAACAAGACAAGGATGCCCACTATCACCACTCCTGTTCAATATAGTTCTGGAAACATTAGCCACAGCAATTAGAAAAGAGAAAGAAACAAAAAGAATAAAGATAGGAAAAGAAGAAGTTAAACTGTCATTATTTGCTGATGATATGATACTTTACATAGAATACCCAAAAAACTCCGCCAAAAGACTTCTAGACTTAATTGACAGATTCAGTAGAGTAGCTGGATACAAGGTCAACACTCAAAAACCAATAGTCTTCTTGTACACAAATAACAAATTCACTGAAAGAGAAATTAGGGAAACAATTCCTTTTACAATAGCATCCAAAAAAATGAAATATCTAGGAATCAATCTAACAAAGGAAGCAAAAGACCTCTACACTGAAAACTACAGCACTCTGAAAAAAGAGATCGAAGAGGATGCAAGAAAATGGAAAGACATCCCTTGCTCCTGGGTAGGAAGAACCAATATAGTGAAAATGGCCATACTTCCAAAACTGCTATATAGATTCAATGCAATGCCAATTGAAATTCCAACAATATACTTCACAGAACTAGAGAAAACAATCCAAAAATTCATTTGGAACCAGAAGAGACCTAGAATAGCTAAAGTATTTCTAAGCAACAGAGACATGGCTGGGGATATCACAATCCCCAACTTGAAACTATACTACAAAGCTACTGTGATAAAATCAGCATGGTACTGGCAAAGGAACAGACCTGAGGATCAGTGGAATAGATTAGAAGATGCAGAAACAACTCCAGACATGCTCAGCCACCTCATCTTTGACAAAAGGGGCCAACCACCATCATTGGAGGAAAGATAGCATATTTAATAAATAGTGTTGGAAAAACTGAATTTCAACCTGTCAAAGATTGAAACTAGACCCATACCTATCACCATGCACTAAACTAAGATCAAAGTGGATTAAAGATATAAATATTAAGACAGAAACACTAAACTTGCTGCAAGATAAGTTAGGTAGAACTCTTGAAGACATTGGCATAGGAAAAGACTTCATGAACAAAACCTCAGCAGCATGGGAACTAGCAGAAAGAATCAACAACTGGGATCTCATCTTATTAAAAAGCTTCTGCACTGCAAAAGAAACCACCAACAGAGGTAACATTCAACCTACAATATGGGAAAAAATTTTTAGCAGCTGTACCTCAGACAAAGGACTACTATCTAGAATACATAAAGAATTGAAAAAAATCAGACCCCCCAAATTCAAAAATGGGCATCTGAAATGAACAGACATTTCTCAGACAAAGAAGTAAAAGCAGCAAATAAATATATGAAAAAATGTTCAATATCACTGGTCATTCGAGAGATGCAAATGAAAACAACACTGAGATTCCACCTCACCCACAAAGAATGGTTGCTATCAAGAAATCAACCAATAACAAATGCTGGTGGGGTTGTGGAGAGAAAGGAACCCTTCTCCATTGTTGGTGGGAGTGCAGACTGGTGCAACCACTGTGGAAATCCGTATGGAGATACCTCAAAGAGATACCTCTAGGGCTAGAGGTCCCATTTGACCAAGCTATTCCCCTGCTGGGTATCTTCCCAAAAGAATTAAAAGAATCGCACCACAGTGATATATGTGCACCCATGTTCATAGCGGCACAGTGTGTAATACCTAAAGCTTGGAAACAGCCCAAGTGCCCATCAACTGGAAACTGGGTAAAGAAGATTTGTTTTTTTTATAAAATGGAATACTACTCAGCCATAAAGAATGAAAAACTAGAGTCATTTACAGCTAAATGGATGCATATCAAGGCCATACGCTTAAGTGAAATACATAGGACACACGTGTAAATACCGAATAGTTTCTCTAGTGTGAGAAGCTGATAGTGTAAACAAGAGTTAAAATGATTAAAATGAATAATTGATAATTTGAAATAGGAAAAAAGGTCCAAAGACGAAGGAGTGAAGGGAGGGGAAGGGGAAAGGAAAAGAGGAAAAGGAAATACTATGAGAAAAGAAAAAAAAAAGGAAATGAAATCTACGTAAATAAGGAAGGGTGGAGGGGGTGAAGGGTGCACAGGTAATGGGGAAAAAAATAAGAACCAAGATATATCATGTACAGGTACAAACACCCAATGATAAATGTAAATGAATTGTATACCTAAAGTGTACCAATAAAATGTACCAATAAAATTAATTTTAAAAAAAAAGATGTTACAATGAATATATTTGTATATATCTCCCTGGGTTTATTTGCAGGAGATTTTGAAATAAGAACAACCACCTCATAAGTGTGCTGTATGTGTATTTCCAGCTTCGTTAAATATGACCAAATATTTTTCCAAAGGAGTTGTTTCAAGTCACACACTATACAAAGAGATCCCAGGAAATCTTGTCTAATGCACAACATCACCAAAACATTTACATCTTTGTAGGCTGAATATGTGAAGTGGTATTCTCACTCTTAATTTATATGTTTCCCTAGTACCACTAGTGTAATGATTTTAATTGTTTAGATTTCCTCTTCTTTAAACTTTTTTATAATTCTTTGCTGGCATGTTTTTTCTAAATGATTTATAATATCTCTTACTATCTGTCATATATAGTTTTTTCTCAAACCAACTGCATGTCCTTTGGCACACAAGAATTTTATTTCTGAGATAGTAAAATTTGCCTACCTTTTCATCTTGTTTTGAATAAGAAAATCAAATATGTGAGTAATGCATACATATTTTTCACACAAAATTTTTATAATAGGCACTTTAATTTGTAATTTCCTTAGAGAAAATTAACAATGGAACACGAATTGAACTAATCCTGTCTTTTATTTTGCAAAATTCTTCAAAGTGACTATCTAAAGCCTTGGATAATAAAATTCAAATTTTATTTTAAATGCAATTATTGTTTTATTTTATAATCTTTAAGCAAACATACTAAAATTTAAAATTTTTATTAAAATCTTACCCATCTTAAAAAAATTTTCCAGTAACTTATTACATGATTGTAAATTGTGTCAATGGGCCCATTTTGATATTTATTTTAGTCCTTTTTCACATGAGATCACACTTTGCATATGCATCCTTCCTTCTTCCAAGTCAACTTTTTAGTATTGAGGTAAACTATGATATCAAGTTTTCAAATAAGTTGAAGAAGCAAGCTGTATACATATTCAATTAAAGAATACTACATAAAAAGAAATATTACAAGGACAAAATCAATTATTACTACTAACATTTGAAAACATATCTCAAATACACAGAAGGTGAAAAAACAACCTAATTTTGAAAGATAGTTCTAATAAATATTTTCTTATCCCTGATACAACTGGAAATAATATGAATGTATAGATAGTAATTAAAGTAGCTCTACACAAGTAACAACCTACTAAAAGTTGTATAACCATAGTAACCAAATCACTCACTTTATTTTCATTCTATAAAACACACACACACACACACACACACACACACCCCTAGTCTCAAGGCCCAAAAGAGCATTTACAGTAGCAATGAAACTAAAATTTCATTTTAACATTCAACTTCCTAAAACAGGCTGGGTAACTTCCCTTCTTTACTATGTCTACTGAAATAAAAAAATTAGTCACAAGTCAAAACAGTGTGCCTCAGAGGAAATGTACTCTGTTGATGTCAGAAAGATAATTCTTTCATTCAGAAAAACAGAACTGAATAGTCTTTCCTTTCACAAATAGGAAGTATCTCAGTAGAAGAATATTTATTATATTCTACTGTACAATTGATTCTATAACTATTTTCTGAATTATCTTTAAAGAACTTTACTTTCATTGATTTATCTTCCCATATATTGAAATTTCTATTTGTTGAATTCAACCAATTTCAATTTCATAAATTAAATAAGAAAACCCTTTTAGGCCTATTATGTTTTCTGGATACATCAGACCCATCACTGATTAGATAGTAGTGAGTTTGAAAAAAAAAAGAAAAGAAAAACTCTCATGAGAGTAGCTATTCAAACTTCTTAAGGCAGGCAAAACATCAAGCTGAGGAAGACAGCTGGCTTTCTAAAGTACATGTCTTTCTGACCTTCCCCTGGCAATCCCCTCCACAGATATCTTAAAAGACACACCTATTCTACCATTAAAAAGTAATGAGATAGATTTTAATATTAAAAATGTATTCATAAAATTTTGATTTGTTTCAAACTATGCAAATACTTTCAAGCAGGATTTCTCAGTGAAAACATTGTTAGTGACTTATATCAAATTAGTTCTGCTAGACACAAAAGTTCTCAGTTGTTCCTTATTCTGGCAAGGAAACTCATTCATCTAAGTTGTGATCCAGGTAAAAATAGAGCTATATCATGAATCTGGCTTATGTTGCCATATTATTGTCTAACTTTCATTTTTGCTGGTCTTGTTTGAAACAAAAGCCTGATTGTTTTCCCCTTTAAAATGATACCAACTAGCCTGTTTCATCGAGCGTAGACATCACCAATAATTTCAATACAATGCAATATTTACTTTCCACTAATATTAGTCCTCACACATAATTAATTCTGGGTTTAGCTAGCCCTAAGTCTTAGAAACAAACCATAATAACAGAAGTATATGCAAATATTTAATGCTTGGTTTTCCAGTCTATATTTAATACATAATTAACTTTTCTACTACTGTTCACTGTAACTGACTAGATATTAGTGACACTATTTTTTAAGAGGTTTATTAAAATGATGTAACAATCTGGTTCAGTTCCCCCTATCTGAAATGCCTGGGACCAGAAGTGTTAGAGATTTCAGATTTGTTTGGATTCTGGAATGTCTGCATACATTTACTGAGATATCTTGAGAATGAGACCCCAACTAAACATGAAATTCATTTATGATTTATATATACATGAGCCTGAGAAAAATTTTTTTAATTCTTTTATTGGTACATTTTAGATATACAATACATTTACATTTATCACTGGGTGCTTGTACCTGTACATGATGTATCTTAGTTCTTATTTTTTTCCCCATTATCTGTGTGCCCTTCACCCCCTCCACCTTTCCCTATTTACATAGATTTCATTTCCATTTTTTTCTTTTCTCATAATTTTTCCTTTCCCTTCTTCCCTTTCCCCTTCCCCTCCCACCACCTCTACACCTTTGGACCTTTTCCTATTTCAAAGTATCAATTATTCATTTTAATCATTTTAATCCTTATTTACACTTTCAGTTTCTCACACTAGAGAAACTATTTCGTATTTACACATGTATGTCCTATTTATTTCACTTCAGAATATGGCCTCAATATGCATCTATTTAGCTATAAATGTCTCTAGTTTCTCATTCTTTACGGCTGAGTAGTACTCCATTTTATAAAAAAAACAAATCTTCTTTACCCAGTTTCCAGTTGATGGGCACTTGGGCTGTTTCCAAGCTTTAGCTATTACAAACTGTGCTGCTATAAACATGGGTACACATATATTGCTGTGGTATGATTCTTTTAATTCTTTGGGGAAGATACCCAGCAGGGAAATAGCTTGGTCAAATGGGACCTCTAGCCCTAGAGGTATCTCTTTGAGGTATCTCCATACAGATTTCCACAGTGGTTGCACCAGTCTGCACTCCCACCAACAATGGAGAAGGGTTCCTTTCTCTCCACAACACCACCAGCATTTGTTATTGGTTGATTTCTTGATAGCAACCATTCTTTGTGGGTGAGGTGGAATCTCAGTGTTGTTTTCATTTGCATCTCTCGAATGACCAGTGATATTGAACATTTTTTCATATATTTATTTGCTGCTTTTACTTCTTTGTCTGAGAAATGTCTGTTCATTTCAGATGCCCATTTTTGAATTGGGTCTTTGAATTTGGGGGGGTCTGATTTTTTTCAATTCTTTATATATTCCAGATAGTAGACCTAAAAAATTTTTAGCACCTGAGATAATTTTATACATTTTTGGCTATGCTTGTGTTTGGACTACAATTTGTGACATGAGGTCAAGTGTGGACTTTTCTTTCCACTTGTGGCATTATTCTAGTGCTCAAGAAGTTTCAGATTTGGGAGATTTCAGATTTGGACATTAGAGATGCTCAGCCTCTAACAAAACTAACATTTATAGATCAGTTATGTGTTAGGCACTGTGGTAAGCATTTTACAAGGATTACTTTATTTAATGTCTTTACATACTCTGAAGTAAATATTATTACCCCCTTTTTAGGAAAGAAGAACCTGACTCATGTATTAAGTAATTAGTCAAAAGTTGTACAGATATGGTTGTGGTGCTTAGACTGGTATTTAGGAAGCAAACTCTATAGTCAATGTTAAATGCTTTGAATTATTACCTTCTATTACATATTTTTACTGAGACTTGGTTTTTTCCCCCTTTGAGGAATTAACTTATCATTCTACATTTGTGAGTTTGTGATCTGAGAAACTAAGATCAACATACAAAGAAATACAAACAAATGTAGGAACACTAACAAACAAGTTTAATTAAAAAGAACCAAGAGAGATTATGTAAAGGTGCAAATTTCCAATGATGAGTGTCATTATATTGTATATCTAAAATGTACCAATGATTAGAATGAATAATTGATAATGTGAAATAGGAAGAAAAGGTCCAAAGGGGTAGGGGTAGTGGGAGGGGCAGGGGAAAGGAAAGAAGGGAAAGGAAAAATTATGAGAAATGGAAAAAATGGAAACAAAGTCTTTGTAAATAGGGAAGGGTGGAGGGGGTGAAGGGAGGGTAGGGAATGGGGAAAAAATAAGAACCAAGATGCATCATGTGAAGGTACAAGTTCCCAATGAGAAATGTAAAGGTGTTTTATTCCTAAAATGTACCAATAAAAGAATTTTAAAAATAAAATAAAATCTGAAAAAAATGCATTATATATTCATGCTGTGAATGTGATTCCAAAGCACTAAGAAAAATAAAATTATTTTGCAGAAATAGTGTAGCAGTTAAAGAAACTGAGAAGCTCAAAATTCTTCACTGCTTTTACTTACTGGTGAACACTAGTAATACTTTGCCTTTCCCATTGTTTCCTACCTGTATTGATTTAAATAACTAAGGAAGCTGAGCAGCAGCAGCTCATGTGAGCAGGCAATCAGAACAGTCTAGATCCAGTCTTTGGAAGAAAGGTTTTCCAACACTTCCTCCTCACCCTCAGTGAGAGGTCATGAGAAAAGCAGCCCCTCCTGAAGAAGGTTCTGAGAAAAAGACCAGTCTCATCAAAGGATCCAGTCTTCAGGCAAGGGGATCAGGCAGGAATCATGAAGGCCCCCTGAGATTAGCAATGGAAAATGTCTGGGCCATGGCCAAGGCTAATGGGCAGGAAGGCCAGAGCTGAGTCAGCATCAGGATTAGGATTAAATGCAGCTGGAAGGAAGATACTGGGAGAAACGGTAGGACACGTGATCCACAAAGTAGAACTAAAAAACCATGATAAACTCAAAATATGTCCTCTATCACTAGACTGGGTGGCTTAGGCTGTGCTAAGAACAGTTAAAACAATTAACAATTCTATCTAGTTCCTTACACAGTATCCAAAACTGTATTAGAACTTCAAATGAACCTAAATACTAAACGAAAAAATATGATCATGAACTTCAACACCTCAATTCTGATAAATATACTAAATGTAAAAGAAATAAAATGCAACTAAGTACCTTTCTTTTTCATACTGTTTTTTTAAAGATTTCAAGCTAAAATCACTTCCACAACTAATAGAAAAGCAAAAATAAGCAAACATAAACACTAATTTTAGGTCTCTGCTTTGCTGCAATGTGAAATGCATGGTTGTTCTGCCTTCAAAAATGAAATTGGGTTCGTAATACACAAACTACTGAATTTTCAATCAACTGTTTCCTAATAAATGTTAGCCATTAAGGCTAAGGATGTTTATTTATCATTCTCATGCATATTTAGAGAAGTTTAATATTGAACATTATAAAAGAGGTAATCAAATTCATTTCTATAAACCCTTGAGCAACTAAGAACCTACTTTCAAGAAAGAGAAATTATGATGAAACATAGTAGCATAAAAGACTTATTTTTAATGGGCACTTATAATCTATGGCTTTGTCAGGTATAAATGCAATACAAGATCTACATTTTATACCCAAACCTTATATAAGTAAAATCAAATGTAAAGTATTAGCATTAATTGCAGTAATACATGAAGTAATGGTAATTGATGTCAATAATAATAACTAAAACATTGATTCTCAATCATCAGTAGGATTCATTAAGTTTTACTAACTATAATTATTGTGATACATACACATATAATACTGTACACCTGTATTTTAGAAAGATTTGACTGAATTTCGAGCACTGCAGCAAAAAGCTTTTCTGATTAATTTTGGGTACACCAGATTTACCTCACCAGTAAATCAATTTTTAGGAAACACTGTTTGTTCCTTCCTTGCTGCTGGCTTTTAAAAGCTATATGGATTTCCCAGCAAAGTACAAAACTGCAGAGCACAAACTCCATTTGCATTCATACTAGTTTTCATAAGCAGGGACCAAAAAACCCTGTGAGTGGTGAAAAGGATTCTGAGGTTTTCGTGGTTTTATAACTCCTTCAGACAGGTTTGGGGGGGTGATAAATTATCTGGGCTCTTACATACAGACAATCGCCTCTATTTTACCTTCCCACATTAAAATTTTCATACATATGTACAAGGTTCTAAGACACTTATCTGATTCAATTAAAATATTTGAAGTAGAAAATACCCAATATAATAAAATAAATATCCACAGAATCACCATCCCAACTTTTCCATTCTTTTCATTTGTTTGTTTGTTTGTTTTTGGTACCAGGGATTGAACTCTGTTCCTTGTGATTGTGAGGCAGGCAGCGGAAACACTGAGCTAAATCCCCAGCCCGACTTTTCCATTCTTAACATTGTGCTATATGTGCTTCAGATCTCTTATTTACTAAGGAAATAAAAATTACAGATAGAATCTGTAATTTACGTAGAAATTACATAGAAGTATTTAGCTTTGTTAAAATAATTTGTAGACATTTAAAAGGTTTTGTTAGCCTTTTGTTACTGATTTTTAATTCACTTGCACAGTGATCACAAATGTTATCTATATGACACCAAAGTTTAGTATTTATTAGCTTGGTTTTATGCCACAATACTTGGCCCACTTTGTAAAATATCAACTGAATGATTGAATATATGGTTTGTTATCTAATTATTGGATGTAAGGGTCTATATGTCTCCATTATAGCAAGTTTTCTAATTGTTCTTAAGCTCGTCTATGTCTTCAATAATTTTTAATTTTTGGTTGTTCAATATAGTGGTCGTCAAAGCAAGACCTCCAAGCCAGCAGAATCAGAACCACCTGGGAAACTGTTGAAAATGGAAATCCTCAAACTCTACCTCAGACCTCTGGAATCAGAAACTAGTCACCCAAATGACTAGGACACATGCTAAAGTGTGCAGTGTAAGAAAGGGGCTTGATCTACCAATTACTGAGAAAGTATGTTAACAACACATTTATTTTCATTGTAGATTTGTTAGCTTTTTCTTATAATTCTGTTTTATTGTTTAGTCATTTAAAAACTATGCAGTTTGGGTATGAAGATCCTAGTTGTTGTATTTCATGGAAATTATTCTTTTAATATTTAACATAATCCTTTCCTGTATACTAATTGCCAATCTTTGGTCCACATTATCTTCCAAAACCAAACCAAACAAGACTTTGAGTCAGACATGAGAGAAGTCTTTCCTTTGAAACCTCTTTTGCTGAAGAACTCCTAGATGTATGGACTGGGGAGTGAGTTACATATGGAGAGAGAGGTAGCAGGGAGGAAGGAATGACAGGCAGAGTGAAAGTTTGGAGAAAAGATTATCAAAAAGACACTTTCCAAATGAGAAAAGTCAGATTGTACCACCAAGCAGCTTACAGAAAGGACTATTCATAGAAACAAAAAGTGCTAGCATTCATATGAAATCTTAGCTCCTAATACTGCTGATTTAGACTGTCTTTGGATATAGGCCCTTTAAAAAGTGATTGAGGTCAATAAGGCTACGAATAGGCCAATTCAGTAAGACTTGTAAGAAGAGTTTATCAACCAGAAGCACATAGGAAAGAATATGTGAAGATATGGAACATGTAAAGATACAGAAATAATAATAATAATAATAATAATAATAATAATAATAATAATGCCAATCTACAAGCCAAAGGCAGAGGTCCTCAGAAGAAACCAATCCTGCCAACACCTTGATTTTGGATTTTTGGCCTCCAAAACCATCAGAAAATAAATTTCTGTTGTTTAAGCCACCTAATCTGTGGTACTCCATGATGGTAGCCCCCAGAAACTCATAGACAAGGTAAATGCAAAGTGGAAACTAGAGGCTCTGGACTAAGCCAGAGCTTACAAAGCCATGCTGACAAAGAACGGGCTACAGTGCCCGAAAAATGCCCTCTGGAATCTGGAAAATTGTAGCTGCTTTTCACAAAGTCTCTAAAGCCAACAATAGTGAGAAAATTGTAAATTGCTCCACAAACATGTTATCATTCAAAATATCTCAGATGAACACATTAGCTGCACAAATATTAATGCATCAGGAACTGTTCTATAAACTTGAGAAAGTTCATCGAGCCAAAACAGGTACTGTAAACATTCCTGCCTTCATTGAAGCTGCCACTCTGGTGGGGACTGAGAGGCCTAATAGACCTAATAATAGACCTAAAAATAAATAAATGAATCCTACATTATGTTAGAAAATGATAAATGCTATAGGGAAAATGAAATATGTAGAATTAAGAGTGATAGCTGAAATCTGCTGGCAATTTAAATACAGCTTGAGGATAGGCTTATTTGAGCAAAGACTTTAAAGTAATAGGTTACTTATTAACAGTCAGTCTTTGGTTAGTACTGTACTAATGCATAATTGTTATTTCCTTTATTGTCAAGTTACTAGTAATGAGAAAAATTACCTATTTTATAGATAAGCTTAGAGAAGTCATAGAGCTGTTAAGTGAAGGGGCCAGGATAATAAAGTGAAGCAAGTGTTCAGCTGGTAACCAAACCTGGCTTCAGATTTTCCTCAAAGGCAAATGAGGGAAACATGCAAGAAAGTAAGTATAGTAGGAAAGCCAACTGCTACCTGAGAGTCAACTGCAAGGGATTATGAGAGAAAGGAGGTGCAGCAAAGCCAGGGGATCTTTCTTGAAGAGAAAGTGACTTAGTTGTATGCATCGTGTTTTAACAGGGTTTGTGGCACAATGTAACTCAGTAAGTTGTAGTCTGAATAAAAATATTTTTAAATAGACTTTTTAAAGTGATAATATATGTAAAGTGATATCTATATAAAGTGATGATATCTACATAAAGATATTATATATACATATATATTACAGCACACTATAAATAACTTGGCTTTAGCTCTTTATGGGTTTCTGGTATGATATGCATGTGCATGCGGTATGATCAACAAATGTGGTGAATGTTTAATTTTTTAAAAATTTACTACAATAAAGAAAGCACATTGCCATTAATCCTCTTCAAAATATCCCCCTTCATTTCACATACATTTATCCTACTGTCCTTGCCACTTCCTGAAGCAGTTCTGGAAGTCCTGTTCTGTGAGTGTCTTTAGTAGCATTGTCATGACTCAATATCCTAAATCCATTCAAACCATTTCCTTTTCCTGGTCAGTGTGACACTAGGGAGGAGCCAGAAGATGCATGGCACCAGATCCGTGAATAAGGTGGATGAGGACACAACCTCGTGTTTTTATGAGCCTGCCTTTCCCTGGTCAGAACTCAATAGCCGCATTAGCCAACTTTTTATCATACCTCTTACAGACACTCACAAAGAGGACTTCCAGAACGACTTCAAAGTGACAAGAACAATGGATTAAATGCGTTCAAAGCAAGGGGTAGTATTTCACAAGACATTGTGTCTTTTACTATAATAAATTTAAAGATTCACTGTAAGTTTTAATTACACCTCGTGTTAATCAGATGCACAGACGTGGGTAAAGACCCAAGGAGAAAAACAATGTCTCTCCTTTTATAGCAGAATAATATGATCTTCTGCATATAGCCATAGCTTAAACAGGATAGAACTTTTTCTCACATATTAATAAAAATGATGGGGAGGGCGATGACCCTGAAGATTTCACAGTGTTATCAATGACCCAGCACCTTCAGTTCATTATTCTGCTATCATGGTCCAAAACTGAAGTGGAGATTTGGTCGTCAGATACCCATTCTAGTCCACAAGATGAAGGAAAAGAGGGAAAAGAAAGGGACCTCCTTCCTGTTCAGATGATTTCCCATTAAAACCACACTTCTGGCTACAACATGGCCTCCTGCTGCACAGCAAGAAAAAAAGGCCTTTACATGTGTGGACGCACGCCAATCTAACTGTGGTTGTTTTTGCTACTGTCTTTCTTACTTAATGAAGAAAGGAAGAATAAATTAGGGAGGCACCTAGAAGTCTCTGCCACAAAAAATTACTATGTTCTTCAAATTTTCTACAACGCATGGTCATGTTTTAACTCTAAAAAAGTAAACATTTTGTTAGTACACATAAAGTTATTAAGTGATAACAAAACATAAGTGTGTTAGAAAGAAAAGTTTAAAGTTAAAGGGAGAAAAGATAAATTATTCAGAAGTTAACTAAATGTCTGTCATAAATATAGATACAAAAACCATATGTGTTTGATATATTTCCCATCTACAAGAACACTTCCAGAGCAACTATTCCCAGATAGGATTATTAGGTAATAAAACATACTTTTTAAAAGAGCTGCATTTGGAAAATATTTAGATAAACTCTGAACCTGAGACAATGGGAGCAAAATAAATGGAAGTTCTAAAAATAAGAGTAAATGGAAATGTCATATGATTTTGATTTAGCAAATATGTGACATTTTACACATCAGCATATTTTGCTAAATCAATAAAAGTAGTACAATTGAAAAAAAATCAAAGCCACTATCCACAAAGCATGTGGCGTACACCATAGTTTATAAGACAATGGAAATAAAGTCAAAGAATATGCTAGTGTGTATGAAATAATGGCATCATCAGCAAAATTCTCTACCCAATTGAGGAAAAATATACAAACAACAAATGACACATTTATTATTAGACATTTGATAAGGAAATGTGTTGGTTAACCTTACCAACTGCAAGCCTATCCTAATAACTGCAAGCTCCATATCTTGCTGAAAGTTTACAATCTAGAATAAGATGTTGATGGATCTATTTAATAAAAGCTTTTTCTATTATATGAATATAACTGTCAACTGTAATATGTGACTTGATGTTTGGTGATAAAGTACAAAACAAATATCACCTCAAAATAAAGGAAAATGCTATATATGTTTTACAGCTAACCAATAAAATTTTCATCATTTTCATCATCTAAAAGGTGATCATTCCTGGTTATGTTTATTAATTCATTATTTATGGAGCCAACTTTTTATTATGGGAGAAAATTTTAAAGATATAAAATACAATTCCTATAAGCAAAACCAAAAAAAAAAAATACAAATCATGAGAAGAAGGAAAGATATTTTGAATTTGGTCAGGGCAAATCTCACTGGGGAGGTGATACTTATTCACAGCTCTGAGTGACAGGAAAGAGAAAGGGCATCACATAAATATCCACAGAAGGATACTCTAGGCAGAGGGCTCAGGATATGCCAAAGCCCTGAGCCATACATGCTGGAACATCAAGACGCAGTCCTGGAAGGGACAAACAAGGAAGTCACAGGTGACAGAGAGGTAGTCAGGGAATGGATGATGCATGGCCTTTGGACTATGATAAGGATGTTTGAATTTTACTCAGTGTAAGATAGGAAAATCCTGGAAATTTTTATGATTCAGTAGGAATATAATATGAAACATTTTAGAAAGATTACTGTAATCACTAAAGAAACCACAGAAAGACAGAAATAGAAAAACCAGCTATCCAGTAGACTGGCAGGTGAGGAGTGGCAGTGGGAGAACACTGTACAGGTAGAGCTGAAAGTCCTTGATGACAGACTAGATATGTGATGGTGCCAATGTAATGGTGCCAATGTTAGTGGAATCTCACGGTGGACGAAGGAGGTCACCCAACAGCCCCCAAATTTAAATATATTGCCTAGTTCCACCTGAGCACAGAAACCAACTGCAGGATCTGCACCCAAATCCCTAGAAACGATAGTCTAATTGGCCCAGTTTGGACTGTGTACCCACCCGGCTGTTCCTGTGGCCACTGTACTGAGAAGGGTTTTGTTTAGTTTGACTTTCTTCTTCCAGACCTGCCCAAGCAAAAATGTGCTGGTCAAATCCTAACTAACCAAATCTCCCTTGATTCACAACATTGTTCCAAGATTTGTGCCAAGGACATTCCATACATTACCTCAGTAATCATCATCAATAATTGAGGGGTTATATACATGGGAAAACCAAGATCCAAAAATGCCAAAAATCTTATCACACAACTGGTTAAGTGGCAGAGATTCTGACTTGTGCAATCTTATCTAAGCTAATTTGGTCTTTTACAACTATGAGTCTTTTTGGTAGCCACAAATATGTGAATAGTCTAGGTTTTTTTTTGCTGAACATTATAAGCAGATATGAAGGGAGATTTAAAATAACTGTGACCTAATTAGAACATTAATTACCAAGCACAATAAAGCATAGGAAAATAATGACAAATAGTTCTTAAATCTTCTTTATAAACTCTATAAAGTCTCAGCTATCTATTCTTTTAGGCACTGTTCTAATACATTTTGAGTAATAAACAAGTAAGAGGATTTAGGTATGAGGCAACCACAATCCTCTGAATTATCAGCTATCCAGTACAGGATTTATGCTTCTATCCCTAATCTTGAAGGCCTTTCTAGACTCCTATATGTGTTCTTTAAGGAGCATGAGCTATCTTTAAGATATTGTAGCCAATTCATTGATCTTCAACACTACCATCTACACACACACACACACACTCCACAGATTCTGGGAAGATGGTAGGTTAGGAAACACCAGGAATATGTCTCCCCACAGAGATAGCAATTACACTGGTAGAATACATCTGAAATAATTATTTGGGAACTTGGAAGTGTGTTGAAGGATTCCAACAACCTGGAGAAGGCCTGGACGATCAATCATGGCTATTTTTGGCCAATTTAAATTCTTAGCGCAGTACCAGCTACTCATTCCTCACCCCCAGCCCTGCATCAGGCACCTGTGCAGGTGTTCCTGGAAAAACCTGCACATTCCAGATGGGAGCTAGGACAGGCAGAAAGGATCCCGTTCTAAATATGGGGATCCATCCTCTGATTATTGATTACTGCTTCTAATCAAAGAACTGCAAAGAGATAGATGGCCATGGTAACATTTCTTACCATTTTGTAAATACCTCCTCTTCCAACTGCTGAAACTTCCAGAGAATTTAAAGAGCCAGCACTGTTTCCCCCAAAACTTCTCCCCTCTCTTTGCTTCTAAAAGTCAAACATTAAAATCTAGGACATTCAAAAGCAATTATACATATAAGAAAAATTAGACAGTAACCACGCATGCACAGGGAAAGGGAAAGGCTCAGAAGAGACAGAGAAAGCTTTAAATTTATACTATAGGCTGATCTTTGGCACAGAGACAGCCTACACCAAAAAAAAACCCAAAAAAACAAAAATGGTAACAAAACTTCTGAATGGTAAAATGGTAACAGCAACTTCTGAAGAAGGAAGAATCTGATTTCCAATGTTACCACATTATCAGATTCAAATGTCCAGTTTTCAACAACAAAGTCATAGGAATATTAAGAAACAAGAACATATGGCCCATCAAAGAAAAGTAAAACACAATAGAATCTGCCCCTGAAAAAGATCTATTAGACAAAGCCTTTAAAATAACTGTGCTCTGTGGAGAAATTCAAGAAAATAATGTATGAACAAAATGGGAATATAAAGAAAATGACAGATAACCTAAGCAGGGGTGGGGGAAGAAGGGAGAGAGGGAGAAGAAAGGAGAAAAAGAGAAAGGGGAAAGAAAGAAGAGAAGAGAAGAGAAGAGAAGAGAAGGGAAGAGGAAGGGAAGGGAAGGGAAGGGAAGGGAAGAGGAGAGGAGAGGAGGGGAGGGGAGGGAAGGGGAGGGGGATTAATTCTGAAGCTGAAAGTATAATAACCAAAATGAAATTCACTGGAGGAATTCAAAAGTAGATGTAAGGAAGCAGAAGAAAGAATTCGCAAACTTGAGGATAGAACAATGAAATTACCAAATCTGAGGAACATAACAAAATTGGATTGTGAGGATAATAGCCTCAAATCATTGATGAATGGCCTGAGGTGGGACCTAGTTGAAGAAAAGATGTCAAAGAGGACAAGCCTGGGAAAGGTATATGCTGCTCCCAGTCCCTTCCTCTTGCTCTGGCTCTTTCCCTACTCTCCGTTTACCAGATGCCATGACATACCCTTCTGACGTTCCAGCAGACCATGGACTGAAACCTCTGAAACTGTGACATAAAATAGACCTTTCCTTCTTTAACTTGTATATGCCAGGTATTTTGTCCCAGGAAAGAAATCTAGTATTATGAGTATTTTTTAATATAAATACATTAAACTCTCCAATCAAAAGTACAGAAACTGGCAGAATGGATAGGCAACTATATGCTGTCTACAGGAGACTCACTTTATATTCAAAGACACAAGAAGATTAAAAGGATGGGAAAAAAGAGTCCATGCAAATAGTAACCAAAAGAAAGCAAAGACAACATAGACTTTAACTCAAAAATTTTACAAGACACAAAGAAGGATATTATCTAGCAACAAAGGTTCAAAGCAACAAGGAGATATGACAATTATAATCATTTATGTATGTAATAATAGATTATCAAAATATATCAAAACCTGACAAAATGACTAGAGCAATACTCTTATTCAGTCCTAGAATGTGCTCTTCTGCATTCTATTTTATTTCAGCCTTGGACTACAGAATGTGTGCACTGAACAACAGACTTAAAGACCATCTTAACAATAGTACTAATTTTAAACTAGGAAACTAAGGCCCACAAAATAAAGGAATTTATCAGTTTAATTTCTACACAGAAGCAAAGATGGAATTAGGCTTAAGTTGGCTAGATTCCTGCACCTGAGCTGCTCTTACTATAGCTCTGGCCTTCACCAGTGATGACAAAGTACACTTGTAAAAGAATCACCTTTGATAGTATAGGACATTTCACATGCTTTATGTAAATCTATTGGAATGGAACCATTCTATTCCTTCCTCTTTCACTTTCACTATAAACGTGCATAAGGATGGCATAATATAAAGGGTAGTTCATCTAATACCTCACATCACACAGGGAATAAAGGAAGTTGAAAGTGACCAATGAGGAAATACTGGAAAACCAAAAAAGTAGCTCTCAGCCTAACTACCAGTCAAAGGCAAATCCTGCTGCTATGTCTACAAAGAGTTTTTCACTTGAGACAAGCACATCATTCTGCATTTCAGTATAGCAACCTGCACAGCTCTACTCATTTCCCAACTCCCTTAAAAAATCAATGCAGCCAATTGTTGAAATACCTGAAAAACTGGTTATACAACCACAATCAGAGATCTGTTAGAGGCCTTAAGAAGAACAAAAACATTAAAACCACAGATTTTTCATTCAGTGTTTTTATAAGGGATCAAAGTAAACAATCAGTGAAAGTGACCCATGGAGAAAGAAATACAAACAGCCTAAGGGTGTGAATGACACATAAAACCTTCTTTAAAATCAGAAGTAGTAAGTCCTGTTAATACAGATCTTGAGGAGGACCAACAGGATTGTCAGCTCAATGTACTAATTCACTGCTCAGGTTGCTACTTTAAATATGCAGGACAGAGAAGGTGCCCTGTTACTAACAGGACCAGGCCAGAACACAAGCACAGACCCCTGAGAAAGGCCTGCTGACGTCCAAGTCTGTGAGATACAAAAAGACTGCCAAGCACATCTCTCAGCCGAGTGAGCTGTCAGGGAAAAATCATTCAAGCAGAACTCTTGCTACCAGTCTTTCTACTCTGTGCCCTCAGCATACAGAACAACAGGAGCCACTTGGTGATCCTGAGTTAACACAGCTCAGGACGAACAAGGAACTAGTCCCTCTGATCACACCAACTCATTTCTGGAATAATGCCAGGCAACAGAAACAACTTCAGGATCGAGCAAAGCGGAGTCTCAATCCCAACTTTGCTTACTAGCTGTGTAACCTCAGGCAGATGCCTCAACCTCTGAGCAGCTGCATTCTTCATCTGTGAGTGGTGCCACTGTGCACCTGGAGGACGGTGGCACGGGCTGAATGATTGCATGAGCGTACATGAAATTTTTACAACCTTATATGGGAGAAAACAATCATCGATGTAAGCATTTCCCCTGTCATTCTTCCTGGCCCCACACCTATATGTGGTGGCAGGCCAACCCCAACCCCAGGACCCCTCACTTAGAAACACCCACATTATAAAAGGCAGAAAATAAAAACATCTTCTGCTCCTGTTCTGTCTCTCTTCGTTTACTGGCCTGGGGTCTGAGAGAAAACAATGCTGGTGTGGATTTTTGTTTTCATAAAAAGAAGAGAAAAGAGTGAAAAGCAAGTCTGCATGCCTCATGTGAGCAGCACACTGAAAGGAAGTGTCGGCCCTCCCACCTGCCTACAGCAGCTCCTCTGAGCTCTTTTCACTTAGTTTTGAGAGGTGGCTTCAAACCCTAGCAATTTGTGATTCAAGCATCCTTTTTAAAAAACAATCTCAAAAGCCTTTGTTAAGTTTAGGGCTGTGCTGACATTATATATCATACACCCACTTAAGAGAAAGTTCAATCACAATGCTCCCCTTGGATGATTAACAGGAGTACCCAAGATACAGAGAAAAGATGGAATGTCACAGAGCACTTGCTTAGGGCAGAATAGGCTGTGGGAGGGGGAATGGAACAGGCAGTGACAAGCAAGGGAAGTCCAGGCTGCTGAAATTCTGGTAGAAGAATGGAAACAAAAATGAGTTTATTTTAAAATCTGCCCAGAATATGGCCGCCAGGAGTCGAGTTAAGAGTTATTTCCTCCTTTCACTTGTGCATCTTGGTTTCTTCTTCTCCCCAAAACCAGAACACAGTCACCTATCTTTAGCACCAGAGTCAATTTTTTTTTTCAAAGTCAAATTGTAACATGAGTTAAAGGAGATTTTTGTGAGCTAGCCAGGAATCTCAACTTCAGTTGTTTACTATGCTTCCCAGAGAAATGAATGTTAAGTTTATACAAATCACTTACGTGACTCTCTAAAACAGAAACCACATCAGTCTTGTTGAAATGGCTAATTCTTTCATTAAATTCATAAATGAACAAATCCATAAGTGAATAAATAAATGAAGGAGACACCTTCCTGACCAGTCCCTTATAAGGCAGCAGCTTGATTAGTCTCTCTTCTTGAACTGTGTTCACCTTTCTCTTCTTTCTAAGCATATAGTCCCAGCTGGTGTTATAATTCATCTTCTGTCTTTGTCTCTAGAAAATAAATTCCATGATGGTACAGACTGGTTTTTGCATTGCTGTAGTCCTCAGACTGGCAAACTGGAGTTGCCCAGCAAATATCTGCAGAATGAGTGAATGGCCAAGTGGAATAGGAAATGCTTTCCTAAGACCTTAGAAGTTAGACGATAAACCTTGAAGAGCAGTCCTCTGGTCTCACCCTCATTCAGATCTATGCTTCTTGTTTCACACCACTTAGACCTGACAGTTCTCAGGACTTCTGATCATTCTCTTTCAAACAAAGTGCTGATCCCTCTAAAACCCTAGCGATCACCCGTCATGATATCAGTTATTATCCTTGGCTTCACTTCTTCCCCAGGATTTTTTTTCCTTCAAAAAATGGCAAGCCTTCAAAGAGTTTCCATCTGCATGAAAAGCAGAAAAGTCCACATACATATGTCCCTGTTCCTCTCCCTAATACCCTAAACTCTGTCTTCTCTCTTTCAAAGACTTCCAAAGCCAAATCACATAGACAAAAGTATAAGATCCTCACTTCCTCTTTTTTATAGAAAAAAAATGAGATTTACAAAAATGGCAGAAGAAACACCTATTTCACATATAAGTGCCTGGAAACCACTTCCCTTGTAACTTTCTGCTTTGAATCTTAGAGATGTCTCCTTCATTTGAACACTGATAACCTCCTCCAACAGTGGGTTATTATTATCCTCTTAATTATGAAAAGGCTGCGATTATTAATCAGTGGCAAAGGTAGGTCAATTTCTATCTTCTCAAAACAACAGATTCACTGCTTATACTTATTGATAAGTCATTTCCCTACTAGGAAAGAATAACACATTAAATGTTTGATCATTGCAAGCCAGGTGTTGTGGCACACACCTGTAATCCCAGCACTCTGGGAAGCTGAGGCAGGAGGGTCCCAAATTACAGTCCAGCCTGGCCAACTCAGCAACTTACCAAGACCCTGTCTCAAAATAAAAAATAAAAAAAGGATTGGGAATATATCCTTGTGGGATGGCCCTCAGTTCAATCCCCAGAACCACCATAAAAAAAAAAAAGTTTGATAATTCTAAAATAAATCAGGACACCAATAGCCAGCTGTTTGGGAACAAAATTTAAAGCCTAAAAATAATGATTACTTTATATTCAGTCACTCTGCAGCCTCATGAACACGAATGAGTAAAATAAAATCTTTGTCTTATAACCCTGATCTCATTTAAAAAATTCAAAAATTAAAAGGGGAAATTTGTGACAAATTAATTACTAATGAAGTTATATAACTTGGTAGCAAACATGCAAGGCATAGAGACATAATTCTTCATTCAGAGACAATGTAATTCTTCATTTGGAGATAATTAAGTATAACATAGTCTAAGACAGTTCTTTAAAACAAAGCACAATTAATATTTTTCTATCTATCTATTTATCTATCTATCTTGGGTAAGAGTTTATTTTTAATTGGACCAAATACATTAAAGGTTACTTGTGGAAGGTTTAGAACATTTATGTAATTCAGCATTAATCAGATTTATCTTCATTCTCAGAGAATTAAGAACAAGACAGTGCAGGGGTAAGATAATAATTTTAGAAAATACACACTTTATTCAGCATTTGTATGAATAAATACACCATACGTAAATCTCCAAAACAAGTACACTTCTTTCTGCTATGAGTTCTATCCCTGAAAATTCTTAATACTTATAAAACAGCACCTTCCTTTTAGGCATGACCCACTGTGTTTCCCCGAAAGATGTGGAAGATCAAAATTGTGAGTGGAAAACATGTGGCTACATTTTTCTGGAAAAATAAAATCCAAACTACATCATATTGGCAGTGTGGCACTCAGAAGGGCACCTGAAGGGATTGTTCCTAACACAAAGCAAGGTAAGTAATCTGCAACTTCCTAGTGGAAACTTACAACAGAAAGCCAAACCAGAATCTCCAGACTTGCTGCACCTAACCCAAGAAGCAATGCTTTAAGACACCTTATTAATTCAAACCTGAGCTCATCTGGCTCAAATATCACCTGAGAAGTTGTTGCCTAGTACTGACACAGAGAGTTACAACTATAGCGACAACTCTAGAAATTAAATTTAGATTGCTGATATAATTCTAACATTCATGCATATTACAAATGTTTTTTGCAATTAATAGTCATCCTTATATGTGCTTAAATATTTGAAATTTCTGAACTATCTCCTGTTCTAAAGTACCTCCTGTTCTTCTAAGTAGGTATCTTTATTCTCTTTTTGCAGGTAAGTAAGTGATTTAAATAATTTTAATAATATTGCTCAGGTCATTTGCCAAGAAGTTGTTCTCAAACTTAGGTTATTTGACTTTAGGAACAATGGCCATTCCATTATACCAACTTTTCAGTTTTTCTCAGCTCTGAATGACACCTAATTATGTGTCAATTCGGTAATCAGGCAGGTTATGATAGCACATTTACTAAAACAACAGACCAGCCTAACTTGCAAATCTTAATAAAACAAATCCTCCCTTCCATTATTCATTTTTAATATTGTTATTAAAAATACACTAAAGCCAAATTAAACTCATTTTCAGCCAGAATAAACTACAAATGGCAATAGTCCACTAAACTGTAACTCACACTTCCTATTTGGAGTGTAACTTTTACTGAGTAATAACTGAGGAAAATGGAGAGGAGAGAAGAGGGCTTTCAGTTTGATTGGGGCCATTTCTCACAAACTGAGTTGGCTTTAGGTTGGTAATCTCTAAGAAGAGATGCCCTGACTTACAAATAATATCTTAATCCATCACCTCTGGAAGCTTTTATATTACATACAACTCACTTCAACTCTTTACCCAGTATTTTCTTTCGGCAGCTTCAAAGAACAAACTCAGTTTTGACTTTAGTAAAAATAGTAACATTTTACTAGTTTGGATTATGTTGCTACTCTTTACTGAGAATTTCTTACTGAATGGCTGTAGCATAGTTCAAGGGTGTGTTTTCAATGATCTCTCAAGAGGGAAAAAACACATACATGAGCTAACATTGGCAGAAGAGAGCTGGATTAGAAATCAAAAATTGAAGAACTTATTTATTCCAAATTATTTGTAGGTATCCTTAGGGTATATTCAATATCACTCTTGTCCTTTAATTAATAAAGCAAGTATAAATTTTTACTCATATTGTCTTACAGGAGACTAAGGTAAAAATAAGTTATCATATATGTAAGTATTTTGAAGAGTGGAATTCAAAACTGTTTTTAATTTAATGTTTCATTGATATAAAGAAAATATACTGCCCTCTTGTAACTGAAAATAGGTCATTTTAGTTGTTAGTTCCACTGTCTGTTCTTAATCTGGAAAAAATAACAAAAATTGCCAGGCTTTTGTTTGGTTGGGTTTTTTGAACTCACATGATAATGTGAACCTTTTTTTCATTCTTCTGATGCTCTCTTATTCTAACTTTACTATCTTGTTCTATTTTTAATGTATGTATGTGCCATGTTCCTATATATATCATTTGGTAGGGGGGATTTTTGTGCAGGGATAGGGATAAAATTCAGGGCTTCAGGCATGCAAGGTAAATATCTACCACAGAGCTACAGCCTCACCCTTCAGGACTTTTAGTGGGACTACCAATCAATAAAAGTATAATGGTGGAAGCAAACTATCACCAAATAACTACATTTGCTACCACAATGGCTGCCACAAAGGCAGCTACGAGAATAGTATATAAGTATATAATAAGTACATAAACTATACTTGCTAAAAGAAAGTAGAGGAGCATGCTGACCCAGTCTAAGGGGAGGGACAAAGTTCCCTCGAGGAAACAGTGTTTAAGGATATAAGTTCTTCTCTGTCTCAATTTTTACAAAATCCCTGGTTTCTATTCCTTAGTGTCTTGCTATGCTCTTGCCCTCCCTCTTTCAATCCTATCTTTATGCTACTGAATCATTTTCATTTTTCTGAAATATTTAATTTACTTTAAATGTGTTCTCCCCTTTTTCTCCAAATCTTTCACACTACCTCCCTTTTAAAAAAGACTTTAGACTTCAAGAACCTATTTGGCTTTTATCACTTACCATTGAAAACTAGATGGGTCCAGAGAGTATTCCTGTCTGCTGTGGTCACAAAGTAACCTATAATAACTGAAGAGAAAAAGAGAAAGACAAATGAATAGATAATGGAGTATCGAGTAAAATATAAGGCAAAGAAAATGTGACTGCTTCCTCGTGTTTTCACTGAAATGTTCAAGCCTCCTTGGAACATTTTACAATCTTACTGTTTTTCATGTGTGGCTATTGTATACTCTCTGTAGAAATTTAGAACTACGCCCTTACATACATAATTTTCTCCAATAAAAATCAGTAAATGCATAGTTTTTCAGAGAATGGAAAGTAAAGTGACATGATCTCAAAAATTGCACAAGAGTAACAGCAATTTTAGCCACTTCTAAGAAATAGTATGGCTTTAAAAATAGCTAAAATAATTTTGAAGTAAAAATGAAGTTAAATGGTATGAAAACATTTTTTCTGTAAAAATGTCTCTTTCTAAATACTAATATATGGTATTGAGATATGAAAGAAAATATTTGTTTTATAAGTTATGTAAAAGAACTAAGGAACATTAATTGGGACATTTTTCTCAAGACTTAGCAATGACTCACCATTTGTAAATCTAACGAGTACCAAGTTATTATTCGTGCCAATGTAACTTGGTCAGAAGATATTTACACCCCTACTGATGAATTCAAAGAAAATATTTCTAAATTTTACTCCAACATCCAACCTACACTTAGGATTTTATGGTTTCCTGAATTATAGCATCTTAACTTCTCTGCCAATTAAATCAGTTTTCTCTTTTTAAACATGAACTCTGATCTTAACAAGAAGGCACATCCTATTTCAAAGTAACACATTACACAGCCCAGGGACCGGAACTGAAGTACTGAATACCCATCCTTTCTCACAGACTCTCAGAGCTCAGAGCACAAAGGAAAGAGAAGCATGGCTACACTTTATCCTCCGAGTGTTGTCACTTTTGTATTAAAAAGGCTCAGAATCGCCATTCAAAATATCCACTACTACTCTAAGAAAATGTGAATATGGTGGTAAGTCAAAGAGAAGTTATCAAAGTGAATCATTTGGCTTTTGGGGTTTTTTTCACTTTGGGAGGGGTAATCTCCTTTTTTAAAATCAAGTTTCAGGCTATAAGTTGTGATCAAAAACTACAGTGACTATTTACTTTTTTTTTTTTTTTTTTTTTTTTTTTCATACCGGGGATCGAACTCGGGATCTTGCGCTTAGCCAGGCAGGCAGCAGAACCACTGAGCTAAATCCCTGGCCCAATTATTTACATTTTTTAAAAAATTATTATAGTAAAAGACACATGGCCATAATCATCCTCCATGTACTTCCTCTCATTACGAACACAGTGACCTATACTTCTCATCACATTCTTTTTTTTTTTACCCTGTCCCCAACCTTTTGGTCCCCTTCCCAGTTGCAAAAGACCTATCTCCTTTTCATCTATTGTCTCTTTCATTGTGCTCTTTACATTATTTATACCTTGAGTTTCTCATATAAGAGAAACCAAAGGGTATTTAAGCTTACGCATTTTAGTTCACTTAATATTATTGTCTCAACGTGCATCCACTTTCCTACAAATGAATCAAGTTTATCCTCTTTATGGCAGAGTAGTACTATTTTGTGTATAATCATTATGAAGATGAGTTTGAGAAAAAAAGATCCCAAGAGCCTGAGACTGAGGTAGAAAGGGCAGGGGAAAAAGGAACTAGGAAAGAACAAACAGCACAGCCCTACTAGATTTCTTGGTAAATTCTCATTTAGTTTGCTGGAGAATGCTGTTGGATTGTTTCTAGGTCTCATCTTGAAATTACATGCCCAAATAAGTTTTTCCTTAAATAGCTACATCTGTAATGAATTTAAAAATTAGTCTATCTTCTTCATATCCTTAAGCACTTTCTGTATACACATGCAAACATCTAACTAAAAAATTCATAAAACTGCAATATATATGATATTATAAATATTATATATTACGTATATATGCTATTACCCATCAGCCAGGAAGAACTTAAAGGGCATATGACACTAACATGCAAGATGCAAGGGAGCTAAGTACCAAAGAATTGCATGCTCAATTGCATAATGAACATAATGTAAGCATCACCACAAGGGCGGAAGACTGTGCTTGTGTTATCCTCTTTGTAATTATCTCTAGCCTCCACCATAACAGAATAGGCGCTGAGTAAACATCTGCCAAATGAATACATTTTCAAAATGCTCCAACTGAGGAAATCAAACTGGTTATGGATGTTTTAGTTATCATGTTGCCATTTGCCATGTCTCTGTGCTGCTTTCTGGCAACAGCAGGAAATCCCAAATTCCACTTGCCTGGCTAATCTCCAGATTACCTATTACACACAATCTCTACTAGTCCTGTGTTTTATTAAGAAAAAATATCTAGGGCCAGGGATTTAGCTCAGTGGTTTCGCTGCCTGCTGCACAAGCGCAAGGACCTGAGTTCGATCCCTGGTACCAAAAAAAAAAAAAGAAAAGTAAAAGAAAAAATATCTATTAACTTCTAAACATCTGAGACAGAAAATTATCATTGATAATTAAGACTTATAAGGTATTAAACAATCTTATTATGGCAATAATGGGACTCAACACAGCCAGATGTACACTAGGCAAGCACTCTAACACTGAGCTACTGTTCTTTAAAAGTTTGAGGCACAGTCTTGCTAACTTGTCCAGTCTGTCCTTAAACTTGTGATCCTCCTGCCCCAGCCTCCCAAGCACTGTAACTGAGATTATATGCATGTACCCTCATGCCTGGCTTAAAGTTATCTTTTACCATAAAGAAGTAGCCTTATGTTCAATACTTAGACTGTAGTTTAATTTTTAAAAATCTGTAACTTTGCATATCCCAAAATTAAAATGAATAAAAAGCACTATTACTCAACCATGTTACATGATCATTCGGACAATTCACATGACAAGATAAAGTGATATAAAATCTAAACATAGAATTTAGAAACTACATTGCCAATATTTCAGGGTTCAAAAAAATAGCTGGGACCTCATTTTGCCTTTTAAAAATCTAACATATCTCTCTCCATCAGTTTCTTACTGAGATAAGAGGCAGCACATTTTATACACAAAGTAGTCAAAATTTTAATTTCATAATTAGGTGTATATTAGAACCTTACAGCATTCCATGCACACTATTTGGTTGGTTCTATTTATCAGCTGCATATGAAAAAAATCTTCTCACTCAACTTTCCATCAGCAAGTGTCTTCCTGTGTCTTCCCTATCTAACACACCTCACAGGAGCATGACACCACAAAGACACAAGAAATTATTATGCATTCTAGATGCCTAGATCTAGCTGTCCATTAGAGAAAGGATAAAGCAGTGAAGCACAGACAACATCAGACACACGAACTCTGCACAGGTTCAGGAGAGAAACAGATGACATAGGTCAGTGACAGCTGGGGACAGTGAGGAAGGCGGAGACTGGCACGGACTTCTAGGATCAGAGGTATATAGGATGAACAGGATTAAGACAGAAAAAAGCAGAGAATAACCCCAAATGTGATTCAGTGAGAAGAATGTGGCAGAGGTAGGAGGTCACTAAAACACATCATTAGGGAAGAAATTTAGAAAGAATGAGAAAAATATTGTGGTGGGTTTTGAGCTTTGTCTTCATTTTTAGGGTAGGTTTTGAGGGTTGCTTTGTTTTGTAGACAAGACTGGGCCACTTGAGAGCATGAACTGAGGCTTGTGTGCCAAGTTGCTAATAAAACCCAAAGCACAGCACACCCTCAACCCTAGCAGCCCTCCCTTCACCGTACTTCATATTGGCCTCTTAAACCCACAGCTTCACCTGCAAAATTTTTCCTAAAAATTACTGTCCACTTAAAATTTTCCATCAATTTGGCCACAATATTCTATCTTTTTGGTTCTCCTAAACCGTCATTCCACTACACATGTTCTTTAGACAGAAACTTCAATCTTGAGATGTTTATAAATGCCGTCCTGCTAATTACTCTCTAATGGAGGAGACAGCCCTGAACAAAGAAGGTAAATAAATATGAACATAAAATTGTGAATGTGCTCTAAGGAAAACAGAAGAGTTACCAGGATGGCCTATTTACAAAGTGGGTTGGAGGAAATCTGGCTGAGAACTGACATCTAAGATAACTTGATGGAGGAGAGAGGGCTGACTATGGGAAGAACAGTGAGTAGGATGATCCAGGCAGAGGAGACAGCAGATGCCTTTGGTACAAATCCTCTTGTGAGAAAGATCCTGGTCTCAGTCGAGCACAGAAAGGCAGCCAGTATGGCTGGAATATGGTGGCAAGGGACAGACTAGAATGAAGTGAGGGTGGATAGGGTGGCAGGAGCCACCTTATACACAATTTCTTGAGCTATGGCAAAGACTTTGAAACATGAAAGGCTTTCAGTAGGAAGAAAGGTCATGTGGCTAAAAGATGGCCGTGGCTGTGGCATATAAGTAAGTGGCACAGGGCATAGAATGGGCACAGAAGCATCTGCAGGGAGGTTTCTGACACAGCAAACATCCCAAAAATAGAGGAAATTAATGGACAAGTCAAAAACTCTTGAACCTCAAAGTGGCTGCCATTAATTAGTTTTAAAATGATTAGTCTAGCAATATTTTAGATTATAGTGAATCTGAATATTTGAATTGTTAAAAAACATCCTACACCCAACTATGCTTCCTAAAAGTTAAAAATCAAAATGTGTAGGCTATCCATATGCCAAAGCAGAATAGAAAATATGGATCTTATTTACTCAAAAAGGGTTAAATTGCTCCGTGTAAGCTGTTCCTCAAATTTAGTAAGAGTCTTTTGTTTGTTTATCTTCTGTCTGGCCAAGTGTGTTTGTGCATGTGTTTTATTTGCGTGTGTACACGGATGTGTGTGTGTGTGTGTGTGTAATGTATGTGTTCAGAGATGCTGAAGACTGATGGTCAATCAAGAATAAACCCACGCTGAAACCATTAAGGGCTGGGAAGTGAGCCAGTTTGCAATCACTATAGGAACTGCTTGAGCAAAATTCCTTGTTGCCACTCTGATAATTCCTCAAAGGATGCCACTTTGCATAGTTTAGTCCTCTCTGATGCAAAAGATATCTTTTCTGAAATCAGTCTGAATTTTTTTTAAAAGTAGTGTCAATAAAATTAGGCGAAACCTATTCACTGATTACAAGAACAATAAAAATAAATAGTGGTCCTCATGCTGTAAAGACATCTATGGAGATATACTAGGTTAGGCTCTGAATCTCATCTTCACTGCACTGCTTTCCATCGAGCTTTCATAGAATCATATAATAAAGAAATGAGTGTTGAACAATTAAATGATTTCTAGTAATTTTTCCTCGGAAGTACTGGAGAGGCTTTCTTAGAATAAAGTCCATATTTTCCAAAATACATATTTTTTAAAAAGTAAAATTTGAGATTATTTAGCACACAGATTCACATTCTTTTGCTTTTCAAATGTCTCCTTGGAACAATGAAACTTGAGACACAGTAATACCAATTTATTATTCCAGTTCCTATGGAAACATGCATTCTACTTACTGAGGCCAATCGATATGGACACAGTGTAAGGCAAATACACTTAAGGAAAAATCATATAATTTATATCTCTAGTAAAATGTGCTCATAGCTTACAGAAATAATAGCTAAAAGGGCTCAAAAGTCACTGTGGAATGTGCCTTGAAGTTACCAGCCACTAGAACTATTATGCAAACAAAAGCAGAAACACAATCCTACATCTGAGACTCTTACATTTGGAATATGGTGTGTACAAACAAGCATGAACTACAGAAAGATGAAGGCAGAGAACAAACTAAAGTCTAATTTAAAGGGAGAGAACTATTTACATATACAGAACACTGCCTCGTTCAATAAATGTCCGTATCCAAAACTGAACAGGAATCTCATAAATTAGGTCATATAAATAAGAGCACATGCAGTACTTTCGACAATGTTGTTAGGAAGAATCTGGGACCTTGAGAGAGAATTAGATAATAATATAAATACATTAAAATCAATCAGCAAATATTTGCTGAGACTCTACTGTGTACTAAGATTTATGCTAAGGTTTCTAAGACAAATCTGAACTTTAATCCATTTTTGACAGAAATTTTTGTGCATTTTGATTGTGCCATATACTAAGATAAACATCAGGAGACATAAAATAGATAACATGCCACTCTAGTAAAACTGAAACTGTTCACAATATAATTTATGGGCAACACATGCTACTGAAGTGGCAATATAAGATAAGATGAAACACTGGCCAAATGAACAGTGGAGACATGTGTGCTAAGAGTTTTCAGAAGAGAGATCAATCAGGTTTAGTTAGTAGAAGTTTTTCACAAACTAGGAAGAAACTCTTTGGGCTTGAATAATAGAGAAAAAGTAGAGAAGTGAATGCCACTGATAAAGGGTACAGAACAGGCATTCACAAGATGAGTCAGGGCCCTGCGAAAGAGCAATCTGAGAGCTTAATTTTGAGGGGAGAGGAAATAATGATAGCGAGATTGGATGCAGCCAGGACAAGAAATGTTCACTAATGGGAAATTTTCAATAAAGAGCTTTGCTTTGGAGTGATAGAAATACCTTGGAACTAAAGTTAAGATAATGGTTCCACAACACTGTGAATGTTATGTGTTTCACCTCAATAGATAATTTTTTAATGTTGATACTTGATGATGATGATGATGATGATGATGATGATGATGATTGTTGTGAACTACAAAATACTGTAAATGTTCTAAGCCTCCAATTACATAGAAACTACACATAATACTGGAAAATAAAGATATAAGATAAAATTATACCTCTTCTAATTACAGAAGAAAAATGACATAGAAATAGGTTCGTGGAACAATGTTCTTTTTTTAGAAAAAAGCAAATCTCATATTAAATCTATAATTTTTTAAAAGGCAGAGATTATGTAGTCCAACATGTCAAGAAAAGTGTTAAAAGTGTTATCTCTCAGTACTAGTTCATCAGTGGTTTACATTTTCTTCTTTGGCATTATTTTTCATTGCAAACATATAAAAAGTTATTTTAAGATGACTATTATTAGGAACATGTTTTCATGCAAAATATAGAATTTTATTCAGAATACACTCATAGCAAATATAAAATTTAGCAAGATGATTCATGTTATTCTACATAAACCCAGGCATAAGGTAGCAGATTCACACACAATATGCTACTTTTACATAGCAACTTAAAACATTTGCTAGAATTAAAATGGGTTTTAGGTGAATAGCTTACCCCAAAGTACATGCAAGTATTCAGTGATTTTCATTTTTTTTCCTTTAAAAAAAGTAATGACATTTATTCTCCACTCTGCCCAAGGAAAACAGCAAGAAACCAAGCTTGTTTCTAATATCATTTTTATGCTTTTATGATCTTATCAAATAGCAACGACATCCATGCAGTCTGTGGTCTTCCTCTTTTATTTTGACCTACACTGTTAGTTTTTCTTTAAAGGGCTGCCACTGGGAGGGCTCTTCCTCTGAAAAACTAAAGTTCACTATCATTGCTCACTTCCTCATATCCTCATTCTTAATAATCCTCCTTGAGGATGGTTAACTTACGACGTTACAATCATGAGCTCCAGCTGATTTTCACTTCTCTTATTATTACCTAGGTGGGGCAAAAACGAAGGGAATCAAGTGAAACCCTTGGTTCAGATTTCCTCCATATTTCATGAAATCCATCAAACAAACGCCAAGATTATATTTCACAGTAAGATGAGCAAAAGCACACCTCTTCACTTGGAGCCCCTTTCCAAACACATTCATGGATGCCAAAATCAGAACCTAGGGATCGGAAGCTGCACACAGTTACATCTTGTTTTGAGTTTTTGTTTGCAAACTGTCAGTAAGATCAGAATAAACTGCATGATATGCAGTCCAATATGTATATTCTTGAGCACATCTCAATGTATCCACCAAAAAATATTCATAGCTGCAGGTGTACAAAAAAAAAGGCAGAATTATGGCTTGATTTGCCTTGATAAGCATGGCAATTTTCTGTACACTTTTCATAAAGTGCTAATCAATTTCAGCTCAAAATAGATTGAAACATCCAACAGATTGCTGCCATAGTCCACAAATGTTTGTCATTCGTAAGCTGTGGTAATAATATCAATTCTGAGAAGGGAAACTGCAACAGAACTATACCTTGTAAAAATTCCTCTCATTTGCCTGGTAATAGCCCCTGAAGAAATGTTAAGAATTATTTTTGAAGTCACATATGTTTGAATTTCCAACTTTTCCTATTATACCTAAAATGTCTGCATGTACATAGTAATAATACAAACCTATTGTAAATACGATTGTATATATAGATTATATCTAGGACTCAGTGTAATAATGATGTTAAGGAATCAAAGATCACATTTGTATTGTTTAATACTCCGCTAAAATACAGACATTAGCTCTACCATATACAACTTGTAATTGAATCTCCACAGACTTCTGCAAAAAAAGAAAATTCATTCTTCTGTCAATATATTTAACCATTAAATGTAGTGTCACTTTTTGAAAATGTTTTGTCAATATTCTAGGCTTTCCATTATTGCTATTTCACAAACACTCAGAGGTGCTAATATTCATACTAATGCACCTTTTTGATTAGCAGTGCTCTTGCCATATGAATCACTCATCTGCCCAGGATGTCTTGCCAAACACTAGTGCCAGAACTTCACTGAGGACTGTCATACTCCTACACAGGAAGCCTCTGCTCAAAACTGAGCAGAGGCTTTCCCTTTTGTAAGTGTGAGCAACAATTGGTAATGACATTTAGATTTGCGTATGGGATGCTCTCCATGGAATGTAGGAAATTAAATGAGAATAGATAACATTTCATATTTTCACACTTCCTTCTCCTAAACTACAAAAGTGATAATATATTTTTTTAGGATTAAAAACTACACAATTTGACTTTAGAAAAAAAAGAGTACTTAAAAGTTGTGACTTTAAGCAACTTCTGTGATCACCATCTGCCAAAAATTTATTGCCAAAATGAGAGGCAGTAGAGAGCAGTAGACACAGGCTCTGCAGTCACAAAGCCTGAGTTCTTACGTTGAGTCTACCATTTAGCATTGACCTTGAAAAAGTGACTTGCCCTCTCTATGTCCCAGTTTCTTCATTTATAAAGAGGGAATCCTAAATCCAATATCCTGACAATGCAATGAGGTAGTGTATACAAAGCTCTTTGAAAAGAAGGTCCTAGTCAAGAATAAATAATAAATAAATGTTAGCTGCTCTTAGCATTATCATTTGAATAAGCCGTTCTAGACTCACAGTATAAGCACTAAGGTAAGTTCTCTTATCTTACTTCATATGTATGAACTGTCGGGCAAAAGTGCTTCTGTCTACATCTCACTTGGAAATCACGTACACTCAGCATGAAATAAAAACCATGGAGCCCAAAGTTACCATCTACTACTGCAGTTAAAATAAGAATGACAAAAAGTGCATTAATGATGTAAAATCCCCTTAGAAAGGGGGTTCTTGACTATCCTGCACAAGTAGAAAATGGTTATCTTTAGCTTCTTCCAGACCTAAAACAGGAGCAGTAGCAGCAAGATTCACTGATAGAAGTTTCCATGACCTTATTCTCCTTACCTATTTATGTCTCTGGAATTAAACTAGGTAATTACCTCTGCTCAGCCATTAGATTTTAGAAGCCATTCAGGAAAACGTTTACACGTTCTGAACTTGACAAACTGAATGTGATGTTGTTTCAGGAAAGGAAATTCCTTTGTATTCACCTAACCAAAAAATAAAAACACACATTGCAGAAAAAAATTTATTAATGCACTTAGAATGATAAAAAAAATGTCAAATTGTCATAAATAATCACTTGAGTCCAAAGGAAAAGAGATGACTGTTCTGACTAAAAGTCATTTAAAATCTCCACGCCAAATACTGTATCTTCCTTTTCCTCCTTCTCTTTTACAATATTTCTATCTCATAGTTGCTATGGAACAAATCAAGGTACAAAAGAAGTCAAAATAGAAACATATGCAAGTGAATTTAAGTTACTAAAACATGCATTTACAAGTTGTTGTTTTCCTGAAATAAAATCATTTGCCAGTTTTCCTTTGACATCTGATTAGATTTTACGTAATTACACTTTTTTAAAAAATGATAAAACATCAGCACAGCTTCTGAGATAAACTGTCACCATATTGACTTTTCCAACAATAATTTAAATAAAAGACAGATAAGGGCAACAAATTGGGCAAGTCCTGCTTTACAAGTGGTTTTGATGTTAATGCTCCTTTTTCCATAAATGTAAACATTTCCTCAAGGACAAGCTTTTGCAAGTTTAGCCATATATTTAGTAAAACTTGGGTTCTAGGACAGGTTACTGATTCAGAAAAACAGCATTCCTTGTCATACTGTGTAATTTTCAGAACGCAAACAGAGAGCAAAGCAAATTCACTACATGTACAAAAAGCTTTGTATATAACAGATATTCCATATGCATTTGTGAATTGATCTGAGTAACCTTTAGCACAAGACAACTCTTTACATACTGGTTTTAAAAGTGCCTAAATACAAGACGTCTTTCTGCCATTTTTATTAGTAGTTTATACAAGTAGGGGTACACCCACCCCAGAAATGGGCAAGAGGAAAACACTGAAAATAGGGAGAGAGTATTAGAGATTATATTAATATTAATTTAACCATATCTTTATAAAAAGTATATTGTTATATATTTTATAATATGTGAATTCTATTAATAAACAAGTATATAATTATACAAAACACAAATACACTGGAAAATATTATCAAGTTTGTTTCCACTAGTAGTGTGTGTTCAAAAAATTATGAAGATCATACAAATTAGAAAACTCTTGAATCTATATAGCAGTTCTGGAAGTATGGCCTCCACTGCTGGAGGGAGTGTAGACTGGTGCAACCACCGTGGAAATCAGTATGGAGATACCTCAAAGAACTACGACTGGAAGTCCCATTTGACCTAGCTATTCCCCTGCTGGGGATCTTCCCAAAAGAATTAAAAGAATCATACCACAGAGATATATGTGCACCCATGTTTATATTGGCACCGTTTGTAATAGCTAAAACTTGGAAACAGCCCAGTTGCCCATCAACTGGAGACTGGATAAAGAAAATGTGGTTTTTTTAATAAAATGGAGTACTATTCAGCCATAAAGAATGAGAAGTTAGAGACATTTATAGCTAAATGGATGCACATTGAGGCCATACTCTTAAATGAAATAAATAGGAGACACGTGTAAATACCAATAGTCTCTCTAGTGTAATAAACTGAAAGTGTAAATAAGGACTAAAAGGTATAATAGATAATGTGAAATAGGAAGAAAAGGGGCAAAGGGGAAGGGGGAGTAGGAGGGGTCAGGGAAAAGAAAGAAGGGAATGGAATGAAATGAAAAAATGGAAAAGTGAAAAAATGAAAAAATGGAAAAAAAGTCATTGTAAATGGAGAAGGGTGGAGGGGTTGGAGGGAGGGCAGGAGGATGGAGAAAAATAAGAATCAAGATATATTATGTAAAGGTACAAATCTCCAAAGATGAATGTCATTATGTTGTATATCTAAAATATACCAATAAAATTAATTTTAAAAGAACTCTTCTTTTATTCAGACCAAATTCAAATAACTATTTCATGTATTATTAAGATTTATTTGCTACAATGCTAACATTTTTAGCAAATGTAACTGATTTGCATATTAGAATATATTTCTATCACTTGGTAGTATACATAGTAAAAGTTCCAAGACTCCTGATTAATAAGACTATAATTGTGCATATTTCAGCTGTAAATCTTCCCTAACCTTCAAAAAGAGAAAAAAACCTTAAAAACTAATGATGAAATAATAAATATACCAATTATTTATACTTGCAAAAATTTTATCCTAAGAAATTCAGTGCATTCATCTTAGACAAACCACTGAACTTTCTTAAGCCTTGTTTTTTTTTAATGTTCAAAAAATGGAAATAACAGCCTTTCTCAGAGACAGATAAATTGGGGTCAGAGAGTAGGTAATCCCAAAAGCTCAGATAGTACCAAGTTTTATCACTGTTAAGGCTGAGGAGTAATATGGTAAAATGCTTATAAAATGATGTTACTATAACAGGAGTAAATTAAACAGTGCATATGACATAATAAATAGATAAGTTGATATTATATATGCATGTAGACAAAGGCTAGTCATTCGTACAAACAAATGAAAAACAGGTAATTTATTAAATTAAAAAAACATATATTTTCATTTTCTCATTTCTGTTATTGTTGGTATAATATTTTTTGTTCTGTGCATTTTAAGTGAAAATTATGACAGCCTTGACAAAAGAATTAATTATTGTGTTAAGTGTTGTTTCCAACAAATGACATGTTTAAAGATGAGCAATTTATCTACTCACCAAAGGCAAATAATTTACTTTAGGTTGATTTTATTTATGCAGTGTTGATGTCCTTTTAAACATTATAAGGTTTATACTATCAAGAGGAAAGGTTCTATAAAGCCTTGTTGGTTTGTTGTTTCACATTTTTTTCTTTGTATATTCATAAAACCAGTAACTAGTTATTGCTACAATAATTTGTTTTAATCAACAGACAATTTCACATTTCCCTAGTCAACACTTGTTCTCATCTTCTATGATAGCTATTTCAAAGTCTATGCTCTTCAAACTTCCAAAACCCTCCCCCTTTCCTTCTCTCTTACAGAAAAAATAATAACTATCAGCACTTCGGGGGTGTGTGTGTGTGTGTGTGTGTGTGTGTGTGTGTGTGTGTGTCTTTATTCCCTGGGCCCTATTCAAAAGGGTGAAGTGAAGAGAACCAAGGGACACCAACACACATGAAAACTTGTTTGCAGGAAGAGAATGTAGCCACAAGAAACCTGAATCTTTTATAATGAGCAGTGAGTATGCCTGCCATTTGCCACACAGATACAGGGGCAATTCTCAATATCTCCAAAAGCTATTCACTATGCAAATATCCCTGAAAAGATAGTCTAGGACAAAGGAGGTCAGTGCCTTTATTTGTAAACACACCAAAATACAGAGACACAAGGAGAATTGTCTCCTTACATATGATTTCATTTGCATCTCATTTTTGGAAAGGCAAAACCATGGGAATGAAGACTAGGTCAGCATTAACCAGGCATCATGGGTGAGAGGAAAGTTTGATACAAAGGGCAGTATGAGGGCATTTTGGGGATTGATGGGACTTTTCTATATCCTGATTTGGGTGATAGGAATGCAAACCTATGCAAATATTAAAACTGCTATAACTGTACATCCTCAAAAAATAAATTTTACTCTAAATTTACTTTTAAATCTAAAAATAGCCCAGATGCAAAAGAAAAAGACAAACAGAACTTCATCAAAATTGAAAATTGCTCTGTATCAAAAGATATAAACAAGAGAGTGAAAGGCAACACATTAAGTGGGTTTACAGAGGAAATACTTACAAAATATATATACAGAAAAGGTCTAGTATCTAAAACATTTTTTAAAACTCCAATTCAACCAAGAAAAAAGAGCAAACAACTCAGCCAAAAATTTTTAAAAAGGAGTGGAATAAACATTTCTTCAAGGACATACAAATAGACAAAAACACATGCAAAGATGTTCAACGTCATTAGTCATTAGAGAAATGCAAAAAGGCCACAATAAAGTACCACTTCACATTCACTGGGATGGCTATTATAAAAACTACAATAGAGAATACGTATTGGCAGAAGATGGAAAAACCATAACCCTGGTATGCTACTGGTGAGAGTGTGAAATGATGTAGCTGCTATAGAAAATTGTTTGGCAGATCCTCAAAAGATAAACAGAAAATTACCATATGACCCAGCTATTCCATCCCTAGGTATACTCCTGAAAACAGGAATTCAAATAAGAACTTGTACACTGATGGTCATAACTGCATTATTTGCAATCACTACAAAGGAGAAACAACCCAAGTGTCCACAGATGAATTTATAGGCCAATTGTCTCATATGTATATGGGAATACTATTCAACTATGAAAAGAAATGGAGTGCTGAAACATGCCACAACACAGATGAGACTTGGAAACATCATGCTAAGGGAAATAAATGAGACATCCAAGATAGTCAATTCAGTAGTAGAGAAAGAAGATAAAGAGGTTGTTAGGGTCAGGAGACAAGAGTGAATAGGGGCTGCTTAATGACGACAATGCTGTTTGCAATGCTGAAAAACTTCTGAAGCTAGATAATGGTGACTGCTGCACAACATTAGGAATCCAGTATATTTAATGCCACTTGAATTGTACTCTTACAATGATTAACATTGATGTGTATATTTTATGCAAGATATAAATTTAATAAAGTACAGTACATAAAAATTCAAAAGTTACTTTTAAACCCAAATTCATCTCCAGTACAATTTTTCCTACTCTACTCTCTTTCCCAGTTAAAAAAAATCCTGAAAAGACTGTGTTCATTCATAGCCTCCATTCTGCTCTCATTCAGCAACCTCCTTCCTCCTAGCCTGAGGCCTCAGCTCTCTTGACAAGCTCTCCTCCAGGCCTCTGATACATCTCTGACTATGGCCTCCTTCCAAAATACTTTGCTCTCTTGGTTTTTCTTTTTTTTTTTTTTAGTATATGTCTGTAATAAATAATAATCCCATTAATCTTGGGGAATTCGTACATATACATCTTGCATCTTGATTATTTTTATTTCCCCTTCCTTTCTTCACATTCCTATCTTTCTCCTTTACCAAGTTCCCTTCCCATTTCCACAGTTAACTTCCCTTTTTCCTACCATCTCTCTTTAATTTTGCTCTTCAAATTATCTATATATTTTCCTCTCATATAACAGAGAAATCATGGGTTATTTAACCTCCTATGTCTGATTAAAAGTTTGTAAGGATGGTCTCAAGATCCATCCTTCCTTCAAACAGTGTTCTAGTTTTCCTCCTCCCTCTCTGACCTACTCTACTCAGGTTTGCCTTTTTTGTTTGTTTTCCATTTTTTTGTTTTGCTATCCGATTGGGGGCTGCTCAACCTCTGTTAATTCTTTAACTATTATTCTAAGGTTCCATTTTTTAAACCTTTTGGTCCCATGGACTTCCTTGGTCTGTCCATTCCCTCCCCCTAAACTTCAGTTAAACTAGATGTGTTTCCCAAATCTACTCCTCCTTTCCTGTCCTTTTCTCAACAACACTAGCCAGTCAATAAATATGTGAATAATGACTATTTCCAGATTATTAATTGATAACCATATAACCAAAGAAGCTGTTGAATGCATGTTTGGGCTTGGTGATTAAAGCACTTTAGTTAGCTTTGAATTATTCTATAAGTAATAGTTTATTGTGTTTTCTACCAAAAATAAACAAAACAGGATAGTTTAGGGACAAGTGACTTCCCCTGAATATTACCTACTGTTTTCTTGTGTATTCCACTTGATTCATGATCATATATTATTCTACAATTCTGCCAAAGACTTAAAGTTCATTCCTAAGTATTTGTTCTGTAGAAAGAATTATGGCCAAAAATAAATAAGTTTCAATTAAAATTATTCTAAAAATTTTGTTTTATCTTCAGTTCTTTTTTTAGCTGTAGTAAAATACATAGAATATAAAATTTAGCATTTTAACCATTTTAAGTGTAATGTTCAATAGTGTTAAGTATATTCACTTTATTGGGCAACCAATCTCCAAAGTATTTCCATCTTGCAAAATGGAAGCTCTACACCCATTGAACAACAGTTCCCCATTTTCCCTCTCCCCAAGGTTTGACGACTACCCTGTCACTTTTTGTTTCGGAATGGGACTGCACTACATTTCCTCAGTTATAAATGAAATCACACAGTAGTTGTCTTTTTGTGACTGGTTTCTTTAAAATTACCATATTGCCCTCAAGATTTATCCATGATACAGTGTGCATCAAATGTTCCTTTTTAAAGCTGAATAATGTTCGTGTGTGTGTGTGTGTGTGTGTGTGTGTGTGTGCATGTTTACCCACTCATCCACCCATGGAATTTGAGATGATTCTACATCTCAGCTACTATGACAACATCTCCAGTTTCTATTAATAACAGATAATTTAAAACTGATATCCCAACCTTTAAGTACAAAGACATAAAAGTTTACATAGAAAGTATTTTATCACATATATATTTATTGCTTTTTTCTTTATATATTATTTTTAGATGAAATTTTATCTTTGCAATTCACACATTCACTAACAGACATATGTTTAACACAATCCAAACATGTTGGTTCTAAAAATGAATATTCATTCACTTTATTGACAAAGTAGCTCTTTTTAGCTACATTTAGAAGGAACTTACTTTGGGAAAAAAAACTTGTTTACTGATCTCTGAATTAAATTTGATTGACATATAAAATACTTTATTTCATTCATGAATAGGTAAGCAACTACTAGTTCTTTGGGGATATACCCAAGGTTTGCCACCCAACTTTGGACAGTCCAGAGACAGTGCCTCCAAAATTCAGAACAAAGAAAAGCAAACTGAATAAAAGGAGAACACAATTCACAGTTATGAAACTTCTGCAATCTGTATTTACTTCCTGATCTCAAATGCATCACTGTCAGCATCTGACCCCGTTAGGTAGCTGATAAGAGGATTTTGAAGGCCAGCAGATTTTATTTTTAACCTTCCCATATGGTTGACCTTCTCATTGCAATGTGAGCATCATTTACAGAGATGATCATCAAATGGAAGCTCCCATCCTAAAATGTTTGGATAATTTGGTCAACTCAGAAATGATGCTCAGTTAAAGAACAATATGTGCAGTATGATTTCTTTTTTCCTTAAGAGTCTGTTCATAAATAAATTTTAAAAGGTCTGCAAAGCTATAGACAAAAATGTCCAGAGTAATTTACAAATCTTAGAATTAAAAGCACTTCTTTCAAACTCTACGTAATATTCTTCTTATATAAAAAAACTTTAAAAAATAACCATTGTTCATAAGATTTGCAATCAGTTAAGTTTTATAATGTAAAATATATCTGATAATTAATATCTCAACTTGAAAACTGGACTAAGAAATTAATAGCATTTCACAAAAAATATTAATGTATGTTGATGCACTAATATTTCAAGTCTAATATAAGGAATACTAATGATCACTCAAGGTAACATTAATATTATTATATGGTTAAAAATCAAAAGGGATACAAACTATTTTATCTGAAATTTGTGGTCCACAATTTAATATTTTCATGAATTTTGATTGTAATGATAGCAAAGATTATTTTCCATGTATAAAATGTTTACATATAAAAATAACAAAATTATCCATCCAATCACCTGTTAAAAACTGTTAAAAACAGTTCTTTGTAGGCTTTCTTCCTCAGTTCTGAGAAAATGAAAAACAGCTTTTTTTATTTCCATGAGATGAGCTTTCAATGGGCATCACAAGGCAGATAGTGTCATTTTCTTGACATTTTTGGTCTATTCATTCAGAGTAGTATATTTTTTAAGGAAACTAGCTCTTCATTCATGTTCCTTTGTAAATTCCTTTTTATTCAGTATTGAGGAATTGTACTATGTTCCGATTATAAAAACGAAGAGTATCCAAGACTTGTAAAAATAATTAAAACTAAAAACTGCATCATCTCCTAGAAAAACTTAAAAATAGTATTTAGCAAGGTTAAGCACAATTCCCCACCCCTAAGTAGAGGAATTCAAATCAAAATACACCCTTCTCCTGATACAGTGGTTGGAGAACGTTTAAAGAAATACCTGAGCTATAAGAAAATTCTCTCTGGCAGCCACAAAGGCCCTTCAGGCAGCAGTGCAGTGTAGCTGGCAAGAACTTTTGAACATGGAATTAAGTGAGAAAAGGATGGAAACAGACTCTCAGGTCAGATATATTGTTGCACAGGGAAAAAAAGTTTACTGTAAATTGTAGCCTTTGGCAAACATTGTTCTTCATTAATATTCTAGAAATGAAAGGAATTTTAAAGTAAACCTGGTATATTCAAGTTTAAATTTCTTCTATACCCAGGCATTTTAAATGCTTAGCAATAGCTGCCAAAATTGAAAAGACATGAAACTAGAATATAAATGATTTCTATTATCTCTAAATGTAGATACACCCAGACCCACACAGAATATAGTAAGATTCCAGATTAAAGTAACTACTTCCTACTATCTCTCCCATCTCTTCCCAGACAAGGGAAACAAAATCATACATCCACTAAATTTGTGGCATTGTCTTTTATGACATAACAATCTGGAGGAAGAACTCATCAATGTGTTCAAATGAACAAGTTTATTTTCAAAGATCATATTTAGGAGAAAGTTCCTAGAAGCATACTCAACTATGCAATAAAAAAAATTTACTCTGTGCCTACCACCATCTGCTGACACCCTTGCAGCCAACTCTTTTCATATAATAAGTCATACAAGCCAAGAAAAGATCTTCAGCAGGACGTAACCACACCCACTCTAAATGTATACTCCACAAGATAGACTTCCACAGATTTCAAAGCTCTTTCGCAAAGAACGAAAAGTATACTGAACAATTAATTACTTCTGTTAGTTTTTTCCCTGTTGGTTATATTTAGTTTATCCCACTATTCTCCAGATTGGTATGTGATGATAAAAAATAAACCACATCATCGTTGTTCTTCCTTCTCTGGTGGTAGGTGCTGTCATTTTAACACAAATGATTGACATTCAACATGAAGCAGTTTTCTGGAGAGGAACTTGTGCACCTCTCAATGGCACATCTGGTGGCTGCAGATGGTGTGGATTAGCATAATTTTTCCAGCAATGATGTGCCAAAAGTGTAACATAAAACAAGACTTATGCCTGATGTCAACTGTTGTTACTGCCAATGTATAGGATCTTCCAAAGATGATTCTAATGCTATATCTAACGCTATCTCCCTAAAATTTCAGGGAGAAAAAAACCCTATGGAGCAAATCTGACTGCCCTTGGGATCAGATCTGTAGTGAACTAACTTCTATAGCAACCCAGTGACACTCTTGTTTCCCTTCCTCTTGTACACAAATGATCAAGTCTTCTGCTAGGGGTGCAACAGGCACAGGACAGGTATGTGCCCTATATAATGTTTGAAGATTTTATCTGTTATCATATGTGTCTGGGGGAGAGGGATGGATATTCAATAGCAATGCTCCTTAAAGAACATCAGACAACCGATCTGCAAGGTAAGGATCAAGAAGAATACAATGGTAAAACTGATCACCTAATCTACGCAAGAAATAGCATCAGGCTCTATACCAGATACAACGAGATAAGGTATAAAGCCTTTCCGCAGTAATTTTAAATCAAGAAGAAAAAAGTTTGAGCTATTAATATACAATGCAATGCCATAATTGATGCAAGTCGAAGTCTGTAAAGTCTTGAGGCAATGTGTAAATGTTACAAGTGGAAAAACAGTAACACAAGCAAATCCATAGAAAGACATATCAACTTTTACAAAGAATGGATACAAAGGCACAACGAACACTGTACGTTTCAAACCTGGAGCAAAGGCTGTATTTTAAAAAACACAAATACGTTTAAGGGAGGGAAAAACCCTCACATCTAAATGGTATAATTTAAGGTTAACAGGACAGAAAATCACAAAGAACATTTGTGGAAGTCTCTAACATTGACATAGACCACAAAAGGTTGTATAGGAGAGCAACAGAAATAAAACGCCACATAGCAATGAAACAACAAAAAAAAAAAGCAAGAAGGTTATAGAAAGGAAAGACATACCACACAAATCAGAAATTCGGCCCCTAGGTAAAGTGTAATTTATTATTATTGCAACACTAAGTTATTTATAGCTCACCTCATTTCAAAGTCCCTGGGATTTTTTTATATATATTCAATCTTATTTCTAAAATGATTTAAAAATAGTTCACTAAAAAGTATATAACTTTGAATAAGGTGAAAATAACTTACTGATTAAAGCTCAGCAAAACCAGTTCTTTACTATGTAATTGGTGATAAGAATGTAAACTTTTGAAGTATCTATCTTCTATCCTATGAGCTCTTTTCCTAATGTGTGTAAATACCCATGTTCCATGTTTGAGTTTTTCTTTGGTTACTAAAATTAGTACTATTGGTCCTCTAATCCTTAAGCCCTTGGTACAAGTTCTTCAACTCATTTTAATTTTAATTCAATTTAAAAATATAAACACTGCTAGTTACTATGACCGAAATGATCATTTTAAAAGTTACATTTCTGATCTAAATTTAAAAGTCTACTTCAAGGGCTGGGGATTTAGCTCAGTGGTGCCGCCAGCTGCTTCACAAGCGCAAGGTCTTGAGTTTGATCCCCATAACCAAAAAAAAAGTCTATTTCAAAACCAAAATTTTGATTAACCTTTGTAGTTCCAATGATTTCTATCAGTACTTCTTCAGTAATAAACAACTATGAGAATTTGGAATTTTTATTTTTCACTCACACTAAAGAAATTATATAAAACAACAGCTAATATAATTACTTCTTTATTCTAGTACTGGGGATTGAACCCAGGGCCTTCCCACTGAGCTACATCCCCAGAAATCTATTTTTTTTTATTTTTGATTTTTGAAACAGCATCTCATTAAGTTGCCCAGGATGGGCTCAAACTTGCACTCTTCTAACCTGAGCCTCCCAGAGAGCTGGGAAGAACTATAACCATTCTTCATGAAATACTGTTGTTCACATTTTGAACTTCTTTTTCTAAAGTTTGATCCATGTGTGGAAGTGACAAGGATATAGGGTAATATATTTAAAAGGAAATGACAGTATCATTATTACTATGTAATTGCATATCTAAAGACAGAGAAGCAATGAAAAGACCACTACATAAGTGGTCTTTTCTTCTTGATGAAAAAATAAATAAAACTATTTCTTTATTTCTACTATCAGTTTTGTGTTTATAAAAAATTATCCCAGGGGCTGGGGATTTAGCTCAGTGGTTCTGCCACCTGCCTCACAAGCACAAGGATGTGAGTTTGATCCCTGGCACCAAAAAAAAAAAAAGTTTTGGGCCGGGGATTTAGCTCAGTGGTTTTGCCTCCTGCTGCACAAGTGCAAGGACCCGAGTTTGATCCCCGGTACCAAGAAAAAAAAAAATTATCCCAGTTTCCTCATCTGCAAATAGAGGCTGAAGCGCCTAATATATATTCTGCTACTTCCTTCGAAAAAAAAAAAAAGTTGTTAGGAAAATCAGACAAGAAACCAATATGCTAAGTGATTTTTCTCATGAATAAATTCAAATAAATCAAAGAAGGATTTTTCAAATGGAGAAAAGGGTATAATTTAAATGCTAAAGGCTGCTAAATGACAATTCCATCCTTTACAAATGCATTTTGAGCATTTAGAAGATAGTGCAGTGAGAGATGGTGTTAAATGACTTCTTGTAGAAAAATCACTCAAAGACCCTTTCATTCATACAAGAATTTGTAAACCATCTACTCTATGCCAGACATTCATCCAGGCTCTGAGGGTAGAGAAGGAGCAGAAACAAACAGTGTACTTGTAAAGTTCATATTATCATAAAGGAGATACTTATTAATTAAAGAATCCCACAAATACATGCAAAATTACATTATGGTGAAATAATCATGTGTAAGTACCATAGAAAAGAAGTCATACAGAAGAAAAACCCAAAGATCTATGATACTTCATCATGAAATAATTAAGATCAATTCACTGCAAAAACTACTTACTTGAAAGTTGAAATAACATGTCATAGTTAATCCCCCCAAATTACCAGAAATACAAAAGTATACCTTAGGCTCCAAATTGAGACTAACCACTTGGAATATTCCAGGTTTTAAGGAAATTCTAATCTGAGGTAAAGGCACTCATAGATGAATTTCAATTCTATCCATTCCTATTGACTCTTCCAAAGTAAAACCTCTGAGCAAATTTTAGCTCTGCAAAATATGAGAAATCACTAAAGTTAAAATCCTTTCCTTGTCAATTCTCTAATGAGATTCTCAAATAGTTTGTCCAACTTTATTATTTTAGGACTTTCTTAAAATCCTTAGGTAACTACACTATTGATAGTACCATCATAGTACTGTCACAGTACTGTCATAGTACTGTGATACTTTTGCCAATATTTTATTTAATTTAGTTCTCCCTAGATATCATTCTCCTTTCCTCAGACAAAGCAAGGAGATCTTAGGGTCTGGTATGCTCAGCTATTTCAAATGTTTTCTTTTTTCTCACTGTCAAAAAATTTTATTAATTTATCCAACCTTTTATAATTAAAGTGATGAATCTCTGAATGACATTTTTGAAAGAAGAGTCCCATCAAATAAAGAATGTCTAGGCTGTTCCACTGCTCCCAGCACGCAGGAAGGGGCTTCTGGGCCACCATACCACTGCTCCCAGCACAGAGGTAGGGGCCTCCGGGCCGCCATTCTACCACTGCCAGCACACAGGTAGGGGCCTCTGGGCTGCCATTCCACCGCCCCCAGTGTAGAGGAAGGGGCCTCCTGGCCCCCATAGCACCACTCCCAGCACAGAGGTAGGGGTCTCCAGGCCAGCGTTCCACCACTTCCACCCCAGAGGAAGGGGCTTCTGGGCCCCCGTAGCACCACTTCCACTGCAGAGGTAGAGGCATCTAGGGAGCCATTCCACGGCTTACAGAACAGAGGAAGGGGCCTCCTGACCACCATTCCATGGCTCCGAGCCCAGAGGAAGGGGCTTCTGGGAAACCATTCTACCATTCCCAGTGCAGAGGAGGTGAGCCGCAGGGGGGCCAACAGCCCACCCCCCCCACCAAAATGAAAAGATACGTAAATAAGTCTCAAAACCAGACTTCCAGATCACCTACAGCAACCTCAAAGGGAAATGAGATGGAACACTCTAATACTCAACCACCTGGACTTCCTGAAATGGAAACAAAAGAGGATCTGGAAAAAATGAAATCAGAAATAATTTCTCAGATAACAGCAGAGATTGTGCTCATAGTGAAAGACATGATTGATAAATCTAGAGAGGAGCTGAGGAACATGATGGAATCCCAACATAGGAAACAAATGGAATCCATAAAACAGATACAAACAGATGTGCAGGAGATCAAAAACTCCATTGAAAGTCTACACAGCAGAATGAGCCAATGTGACGGTAGAATTTCAGATATAGAAGATAAGATTGCAATTACTGACCAGGTAAAGAAAAATTGCTTCAAAATTGTAAGGGAACATGAGAAATCAATCCAGCAGCTGCCAGATGATGCAAAGAAGCATAACACAAGACTGACTGCAGTCAACGAAGACACAGGAAAGAGGACAGATGACATAAAAAAAACTGTTAACAGAAGTAATGGCAGAAAACTTCCCAAGCAGGAGAAAAGAACTTGACATACAGATAAGGTAGGCACATAGGACTACAATTAGCCTTGATCAAAAATAAATCTACACATAGGCATAAAATTGTTAAGATTCAAGAAAACCAACAGAAGAACAATGTTCTACAAGCAGTGAGAGAAAAGAAACAAATCACATACAAAGGAAAGCCCATCAGAATCACAGCAGACTTCTCAACACAAACCCTCAAGGCAAGAGAAGCTTGGAGTGTTATATTCCAAGACCTAAAGGAAAACAACCTCCAATCCAGAATGACGTACTCTGCAAAACTATCTTTCAGAATTGATGGAGAAATAAGATACTTTCATGACAAAGAGCACCTTAGGAACCTTATCAATACCAAACCATCACTCCAAAAAATTTTAGACAATATCCTAGAAACAGACAATGAGGATCACAACACCAGGATGCACAGCAGAACGAATCCATCGGGTGCGACAAGAAATTAAATGTAAAAGGGGAGAATCCAACAAAAAGAAAAAGTCATGACAATGATAAGTCAATACGTATCAGTTATAACCATCAATGTTTTGTTTTGTTTTGTTTTGTTTTGTTTTGTTTGGTACCAGGGATTGAACTCAGGACCTTGCACTTGCGAGGCAGGCACTGGAACCACTGAGCTAAACCTCCGGCCCCATAACCATCAATGTAAATGGACTCAACTAATTAATCAAAAGAAATACACTGGCAAAATGGGTTAAAAAGCAAATTCCAACAATATGCTGCATACAAGAAACACACTTAAATGAAAAAGAAACTCACAGACTGAAAGTTAAAGGGTGAAAAACAATATTCCATGCAACAGGAATCCCAAAAAAAGCAGGAGTAGGTATCCAATTGGCAGATCAAGTGGATATCAAACCAACACTGATTAAGAGAGCCAAAGAAGGAAACCACATCCTTATAAAGGGAACAATCCAAGAGGAAGAGATGACAATCATAAATATATATGCACCAAACGCTACTGCACCCAACTATATAAAACAAACATTAATGGACATGAAAAGTCATACAAGCACTAATACAATAGTAGTGGGGGATATCAATACCCCACTCTCACAAATAGATAGATCAACTAGACAAAAAGTAAGTAACAAAATACTAGAACTCAAACTCCTGAAGAAATGAACTTAACTGATGTTTACAGAGTGTTCCAACCCACTAAATCAGAATACACATTCTTTTCAGCTGCACACAGGTCCTTCTACAAAATAGACCACATACTCACTCATAGAATATGTTTAAGTAAGGGCAAAGGAACTGAAGTTATTCCTTGTATATTATCAGACCATAGTGCGATGAAATTGGAGATCAACAGCAAAATAAATCGAAAGAATTTCATAAACACATGGAAATTGAACAACACACTTCTGAATAACCAGTGGGTCACAGAGGAAATTAAAGAAGAAATCAGACAGTTCCTTCAATTAAATGACAATGACAATACAACACATCAGAATCTACGGGACACAATGAAAGTAGTCTTAAGAGGGAAATTCATAGCAGGGAATACTCTTATTAGGAAAACAGAGGGAGCCCAATTAAACAACCTGATACTGAACCTCAAGCTTCTAAAAAAAGAAGAGCAAGACAAATGCAAAGCTTATACAAGGGAGGAAATTATAAAGATCAGAGCACAAATCAATTCAATGGAGACTAAGAGAACAATACAAAAAAATAATAAAGCCAAGAGTTGGTTCTTCGAAAGAATAAACAAAATTGACAAAATCTTTAGGCAACCTTATCAGAAAAAAAGAAAGAAAAAGCCCAAATCCATGCAATTAGGAATGAAAAGGGTGAAACTACAACAGACCCAGTAGAAATCCACAGGATCATCAATACCTACTTCCAGAACCTATACTCCAATAAGATGGTAAACACAGAAGAAATGGACAGATTTCTAGATACATATGAATTAACAAAGTTGAACCAAGAAGACCTAAAAATTCTAAATGACCCAATATCAATCAATGAAACTGAAAACATAATTAAAAACTTATCAACTAAGAAAAGCCCAGATCCTGATGGCTTCACTGCTGAATTCTATAAGACATTTAGAGAGGAACTACTGCCACTAATGTTTAAACTCTTCAATGAAATTGAAAGGGAAGCAATACTCCCAAATTCATTCCTGGAAGCAAGCATCACCTTGATCCCCAAAGCAGAGAAAGACCCAACTGAAAAAGAGAACTATAGGCCAATCTCACTAATGAACAGAGATGCAAAAATGCTTAATAAGACACTGGCAAATAGAATGCATAAGATCATCAAGAAGATCATACACCCTGACCAAGAGGGATTCATTCCAGGGATGCAGGGGTGGTTCAATATACGCAAATCAATCAATGTAATATACTATATCAATAGAGCCAAGGACAAAAAGCATGATCATCTCAATAGATGCAGAAAAATCATTTGACAAAATCCAACACACATACATGATAAAAACCCTACAAAAGCTTGGAATAGACAGTCTCTACCTCAATCTGATAAAAGCCAGCTATGAAAAACCAACAGCCAATATCATATTAAATTATCAAAAACTGAAATCCTTCACACTAAAATCAGGAACCAGACAACGATGTCCACTATCACCACTCCTGGTCAATATAGTTTTGGAAACATTAGTCATGGCATTTAGACAAGAGAAAGAAATAAAAGGAATAAAGATAGGAAACGAAGAAGTCAAATTGTCATTGTTTGCAAATGACATGATACTCTATATAGAAGACTCCAAGAATGCCAGCAAAAGTCTTCTAGACATAATAACCAAATTCAGTAAAGTAGCAGGATACAAAAATGAATACCTTTCCTCTACACGAACCATAGACACATTGAGACAAAAATAGGGCAAACAATTCCTTTCACAATAGCATCCAAGAAACTGAAATACCTAGGAATCAATCTAACAAAAGAAATCAAAGACCTCTTCTATGAAAACTGTAGCACTCTGAAAAGAGAGATTAGAGGATACCAGAAAATGGAAAGACATCCTCTTATCCAGGGTAGGAAGGATCAACATAGTGAAAATGGCCATACTTCAAAACTGCTATATAGATTCAATACAATCCCAATTGAAATCCTAGCACCATAGTTTATGGACCTTGAGAAAACAATCCAAAAATTCATTTGGAACAAGAAGAGACCCCGAATAGCAAAAGCAATTCTAGGTAAGAGAGACGTGCCCTGGGGTATCACAACCCCCAACTTGAAACTATACTACAAAGCTACTGTGATAAAAACAGCATGGTACTTGCAAAGAAACAGACCAGAGGACCAGTGCAACAGAGTAGAAGATGTTAAAACAACTCCAAACACACTCAGCCATCTCATCTTCAATAAAGAAGCCAAACATCTGCACTGGAGGAAAGATAGCCTCTTTAATAAATGGTGCTGGAAAAATTGGGTTTCAACTTGCCAAAGATTGAAACTAGACCTATATCTCTCACCATGCAAGAAACTAAAATCAAAATGAATTAAAATCTAAATATTAAAATAGAAACTCTGAAACAGCTGGAAGAGAGGTTAAGTAGAACTCTTGAAGACACTGGTGTAGGAAAAGGTTTTATGAACAAAACCTCAGTTGCGTGGGAACTAGCACAAACAATTAAGTGGGATCTCTTCTTATTAAAAAGCTCCTGCACAGCAAGAGAAATCACCAACCATGTGAAGAGACAACCCACAATTTGGGAAAAAAATCTTTACCTGCTGTCCCTCAGACAAAGGTCTACTATCTAGAATCTATAAAGAACTTAAAAAAATCAGACCTCTCAAATTTAAAGACCCAATCCAAAAATGGGCATCTGAAATGAACAGACATTTCTCAGACAAAGAAGTAGAAATAGCAAATAAATACATGAAAAAAATCTTCAACAGCACTGGTCATTCGAGGGATGCAAATGAAAATAACACTGAGATTTCACCTCACCACAGAAAGAATGGCTGCTATCATGAAATCAACCAATAACAAATGCTGGTGGGGCTGTGGGGAAAGAGGAACCCTGTGCTGGTGGGAGTGCAGGCTGGTGCAACCATTGTGGAAATCAGTATGGAGACACCTCAAAGAACTAGGACTGGAAGTCCCATTTGACCCCGCTATTCCACTGCTGGGGATCTTCCCCAAAGAACTAAAAGAATCATACCACAGATATATATATGTGCACCCATGTCCATAGCAGCACAATTTGCAATAGCTAAAACTTTGAAGAAGCCCTAATACCCATCAACTGGAGACTGGATAAAGAAAGTGTGTTTTTTTTAATAAAATGGAGTACTACTCAGCCATAAAAAATGAAAAATTAAAGACATTTATAGCTAAATGGATGCACATTGAGGGGATACTCTTAAGTGAAATAAATAGGATACCCATGTGTAAATACCGAATAGTTCTCTAGTGTGAGAGACTGAAAGTATAAATAAAGACTAAAAGGTATAATAGATAATGTGAAATAGGAAGAAAGGGGCAAAAGGGAAGGGGAAGTGGGAGGGGTAGGGGAAAGAAAAGAAGGGAATGGAATTAACATGAGAAAATGAAAAACTGGAAACAAAGTCTTTGTAAATAGGGAGGGATGGAGGGGTTGAAGGGAGGGCAGGGGAACAGGGAAAAATAAGAACCAAGAGAGATTATGTAAAGGTGCAAATTTCCAAATGATGAATGTCATTATATTGCATATCTAAAATGCACCAATAAAATAAAAAATTTTTTTTGGTACCAGGGATTGAACTCGGGTCCTTGAGCTTGCAAGGCAGGGGGAAGAACCACTGAGCTAAATCCCCGGCCCTTAAAATAAAAATTTTGAAAAAAGAATGTCTAGATTCAATTCTCACCCATCACTTACTAATTATTTTTTAAGTCTATGAGATAGAGCCCCTTATTCTTCAGTTCTTCATCTGAAGGAAATAACACATGTGGCATATTTCAAAACACAGTAAAAGTGTTATGCAAAGATAGATAGATGGATAGATAGATAGATGCATAACACAGAGATACACTGATACACAGATACATAAATACACAGATAAAAGACTGATAAAGGAAACTCGATTTAATATAGAGAAGAATGGTGAATTAGGCAATAACCTTAGAAAATTCACATATTCTTTAAGGAGTGTCATAGAACTGTAACATGATCTTTGACTTTTCTTTGTTTTTTTGCAATAAAACAATTAAAAAGAAGGTACCCTGACTATATTCCAAAGAAAATGAATCTTCCAATACAATAATTCCTCTAAGGAAAGGAGTTGCCTACCTGTCATATGAATGGAAAAAAGTGCAAACATTTCAACAAATACGAAGAAACCTGTTTGCCATTTGAAATTGCATATTCTGATAGCTACACAGGCTCTTTTTATTAAATGTTGATTTGCTGTTGTGAAAGTTAATGTTTGACATGAGTCTAAAAATTGTACTTATCACCAACATCACAGTTTCAGTTGTACTTGCATTTTATACAAAGTAGAGCAGATATTAAATGTGACACAGAGTCCCTACCAAAAGCATTCACTAACTGCTGTATTTTTTAAATGCCTGCCAAATACTAGGCACTATTCTAGACACTGATGATTTATCAAAAGAAAAAGCATGAGTGCTCAACACCTGGCATCATAGGGCACACGTGGCAAATGGATGCTACCAGGGTGTCCATAGGACAGCTATATAATAGACTGCAAAATGTAAAATGTGAAAGTAGGAACACTCCTATAAAGTAGTAAAATTATCAGTGAGGGGGCAGCTGTACAAGCTGCTCAGAAGCTCATAGGATGGCAATAACAACTTAGAATAATAATTAGAAAAAAGTGACTTGTTTTTCATATAAAGCAAAGTCACTCAGGATGGTGACAGTTTTTGTTGGATACAGTAGCAAGTAGTAAGGAAGGCAAGAAAGATAGAAAGAAAGAGGGAGGGTGGACAGAGAGGGAGTTTTGCAAAGTAAAATGGTTAATACCAATTTTCCTTTTGCATATGTCTCATGTGCCCTATTATACTATTATAGACCATAACCTGATGTCATCATGAGTCTTCCTTCTTTATTTTCATATTACAAATAATCCTCTCCCTTCAAGGTCACTTTCAATGCTTACTCTTCCATGAAGGCCTTCCCAATTGCTCTAATTGAATGGGATCTCACTCTGCTATGACTCTCCGAGGCAAGCCCTCTCAAAATCTGCCATTGCTGCTGGATAATAAGTTTTTAGGATCCTTATTAAAATCTCCTTCTAGATTGTTTTGTTTGACATGCATGCAATAAATTTGTAAACAATACATGTATCTTAACTCTCCTTTATTCTTTGCAGAAAATACACACTGCCTCAAAAATAGGTACTTGAGATTTGCAGCATTCAAAAGCAGAACTTACATGTAGCTAGCTATTTTAAATATATATGCATAATTAAACATTTAAAATCTATTCTACGGGCTGGGGATTTAGCTCAGTGGTTCCGGCACCTGCCTCACAAGCGTAAGGTTCCCAGTTCAATCCCCGGTACCAAAAAAAAATCTATTCTAAATTTATCTTTTATGAAAACTTCTAGAGGATTTCCCAGTTTACCTCTTGAAATTCCTAAAAGACTTCCATCAAAAGTTGACAAGCCCACAGATGCTGATGACCAAGTCATTTAATATATTGCCTCTGTACTAACTGTAATGACTTCACTTTGATATAAACAATGATGTACTCTTTTTTAGCAAACTGCATGTGTTTTCAGCATATGGGGGATATTCTACCACACACTTCTTGTACATCATACATTTTCCAATTTTTTTTCCTACAGACAGCTCTTCAGGGCCTTAATTCCTTTCATTTCCACACCCATTCAGGCTATATATAACCATTCAGTCTTTCATTTAAAATCACAGTAATGTAGGCCAGAGATTTAGCTCAGTGGTGCTGAACCTGTCTGAGTTCAATCCCTCATTCTGCAAATAAATAAATGAATAAATAAATAACAAAATCACACTAATTTTTTTTTTTTGGTACTGGGGATCGAACTTGGGTCCTTGAGCTTGTGCAGGAGGCGGCAAAACCACTGAGCTAAATAAATCCCTGGCCCACACTAATGTATTGAGTGGAATACTTTGAGAAGTACAGAGTGTATGTTAGACACGTAATTGGCAATCTTACTTTGAAGGACTCAAGCTTTCCAAGCACCACAGCAACACCGTTGAGGCAGTTTCTCTGTGTATCAAGAATAATCTTCTGTGATTTGCATTTCTCCACTAAATGTACCATCATTTCAGGGCCAGCCATAGCCAAAAGAGGACAAAAGAATACTAGGTACCATCCCTTTGACATGTGTGCTTTTGCAGTTTCCATGCTGACAGACTTCATAATAAAAGTTTTATCCAAATTATTTCCCTTTCAGAGCCAAGAATTAACTCATAGAAAAAGGCAGAAGCTCAAGTCCGAATCACCTTTTCAGGTTTTCACCATGCTATGGTTTGAACAGGTTTGTTCTCATGTTGAAATCTGGTGCCCAGTATGACAGTGTTGAGAGGTGGTGGGACCTTCAAGATGCAATTGGATCTCTAGGGACCAGCCTTCATGAACAGATTAATGGATCTCTCCCGGAAAGGGGACAGCTATTACTGGAGTTCAGCCTTCTTTTCTCTCTGCCATGCATGTCTACTTGACCTTCTGCTTTCCAGCATGAATTGAAGACGCCAGACATACTCAGAAGATGCAGATGCCTGGGCTTAGACTTTGTGGAATCCATAATAGAGAGTCAAAATAAACCTTTTTAAAAATAAATTACCCAGTCTTCAGCATTCTATTATAGCAAGAAAATTTGGACTAAGGCACACTGATTTCATTGTGCCAAAATATAGTACTTTTAGCATTGACTCATCAGACTGATATGGTAAACAGTGCCCTACTGGCACTCTAAAACTGATTATGATTAGAATGATAAGAATAAATATGAATAGCCATTCATTCAAGGGTGGTCACTAATATTCTAGGCAGCTTCATTCATTGCTTACAAATAAGAATCTGTCAACATTTCCATCAAATATAACTATTTCTAGAATGGTACAATCACAAACTAATTTTGGAATAGAAGCACCATTAACAATATCCACCAGAGAGTATTTCTTTATAAAGTTAAAAATAAATTCCATTCAACTCTATGAATTTGAAATACATAGTCAGAATGCCATATATATTTCAATAACATACCTGTTTACTTTCTTCTGAAATGATTACTGGCAGACTTTCTCAAAATATAATTCAAACTTTGTAAAATGAATCACTGACTGAACTATAACATTCCGAGACATTGACCGATTTTAATTTTCTACAAGAAGTGTCAGAAAAGTAAGTTATTTGTTGTTTTTTAAAATCTTATTCTTTAAAATCTATTCTTTTTGTCTTCACCCACATATTTGGTAGGAAAGCTTTGCTTTTCTATTGGTAATTGTTAAATATAAAATTGTTCTTACAGTTAGGGGGAAAAGATGACAATAATACCAATCACAAAAATTATAATAAACCTATATAATTTAAAGACTTATGTAAATATTTTCAACAGTGAAATTCAAAGGTGAGAAAGAAGTGGTTCCCACCACCTTTTTGGCCCACTTGCCTTCAAACCACTGTTCTTTCACACTTGAGTTCCTGTAAAATCCCCTAACCAGCCTCCCTGTTCTCACTCTCACCCCACAATCTGGTTTCTACACAACAGCCAAGAGTGATTCTTCACAAACTTAGATCAGATCCCTCCTCCTCTCATACTAGATAAAGCCAGAGTCCTCAAACAGGCCACAAGGTTCATCTACTTGAAGGACTTGTAGAACAAATATAAGTAGTATTTGCTTAGGTGACAGAAGAGGGAACAGATTTCAATGGCTTTCTATTCCTGATAATGAGCTATCAGGAAAAAATAGAGGACTGATTTGTACCTTCATCAGTAAAAAACTCAGATATGGTTATAAAACTGGGCAAACAAAAATCAAACAAGGTTTGTGGTAACCAAGTAAAAGTACATCACATCTTGGTGGCAGGCCTTAGCTATCTATATAAATGGTTTTAAAAGGCTGAGCTTTAACTTCAGACATACTCAGCCACCTCATCTTTGACAAAGGAGCCAACCATCCTCACTGGAGGAAAGATAGCCTATTTAATAAATGGTGTTGGAAAAACTGGATTTCAATCTGTCAGAGATTAAAACTGGACCCATATCTATCACCATGCACTAAACTAAGATCTAAATGGATTAAAGATCTAAATATTAAGACAGAAACACTAAACTTGCTGCAAGGTAAGTTAGGTAGAACTCTTGAAGATATTGGCATAGGGAAAGACTTCATGAACAAAACCTCAGCAGCATGGGAACTAGCAGAAAGAATCAACAACTGGGATCTCATCTTATTAAAAAGCTTCTGCACTGCAAGAGAAACCACCAACAGAGCTAACAGACAACCTACAATGTGGGGAAAAACGTTTATCAGCTGTAACTCAGACAAAGGGCTACTATCACGAATATATAAAGAACTGAAAAAAATCAGACCCCCCAAATTCAAAGACCCAATCCAAAAATGGGCATCTGAAATGAACAGACATTTCTCAGACAAAGAAGTAAAAGCAGCAAATAAACATATGAAAAAATGTTCAACATCACTGGTCATTCGAGAGATGCAAATGAAAACAACACTGAGATTCCACCTCACCCCACAAAGAATGGCTGCTATCAAGAAATCAACCAATAACAAATGCTGGCAGGGGTGTGGAGAGAAAGGAACCCTCCTCCATTGTTGGTGGGAGTGCAGACTGGTGCAACCACTGTGGAAATCAGTGTGGAGATACCTCAAAGAACTAGGGCTGTAGGTCCCATTTGACCCAACTATTTCCCTACTGAGTATTTTCCCAAAAGAAGTAAAAGAATCATACCACAGTGATATATGTGCACCCATGTTTATAGCAGCACAGTTTGTAATAGCTAAAGCTTGGAAACAGCCCAAGTGCCCATCAACTGAAAACTGGATAAAGAAGATGTGGGTTTTTTTATAAAATGGAGTACTACTCAGCCATAAAGAACAAGAAACTAGAGTCATTTATAGCTAAATAGATGCATAGTGAGGCCATAGTCTTAAGTGAAATAAATAGGACACACGTGTAAATACCGAAGTTTCTCTACTGTGAGAAACTGAGAGTGTAAATAAGGATTAAAAGGATTAATAACTATTATTTGATACTTTGAAATAGGAAAAGGTCCAAAGGGGAAGGGGTGGTGGGAGGAGATGGGGAAAAGAAAGAATGGAGAGGAAAAATTATGAGAAAAGAAAAAAAAAATGGAAACGAAGTCTATGTAAATAGGGAAGTGTGGAGGGGTGAAGGGTGCACAGGTAATGGGGAAAAAATAAGAACTAAGATACATCATGTACAGGTAAGCACCCAATGATAAATGTAAACGTATTGTATACCTAAAATGTACCAATAAAAGAATTTAAGCAAAAAACAAAACAAAACAAAACAAAAACAAAGGCTGAGCTTTAAAAAGCTCCACTTTAGGACCAGGGATTTAGCTCAGTGGTTCCTGCACCTGCCTCGCAAGTGCAAGGTCCTGAGTTTGATCCCCGGTACCAAAAAAAAGTTCCACTTTATCTTGAAAATTAAACAGATACAAAAATTAGGGAGGGGCAGGAAATTGTTTCCTTTTGTCACCAGAACTGACACACAAATGAGTCCTGTTGTAAGGGTCTTGGAAAACAAGCAACATAAGCTGTTATGCTTAAAGGAAGAATTTGGGAGATGAGGGTGGTGTGGGAAGAATATGAACCCAAATTATAGGAGAAAATAATAAAAATAGTACTAGTCAATATGTAAGTTCCCTATTTTTTTCTTTTAAAAGTAAATTGCTTTCTTGTACTTCTCTAATTACAAAAATTAATAGATTTCCCATATTTTAAAAAAGGATATAAAATAAAAATGGAAAACACTTATAATCCTATCAGCCAGAGAAAATCACTTAAAATTTTAGATGATAAGAGTATCTTTGTCAACTTTTATATTCATGTATGGACTTTTAATTGGCTCGTTTTATACATACTTTATAATTTTTTTCAACTAGCCACACATCAGTCTTCGGTATGTAAATGTAAATATATTCCTACATCCACATTTTAATATCTGTCTAATCTTAATTACATAATTCATTTAGCTACTCCTGTACTTTGAGATATTTGACTTGCCTGCAATTTGTATATTTTCATAAATAAATGTTCAATGGATATTCCTGCACATATAATTTTGTACAAGTTAGACTTTTCATTTTTTAAAGAAATAGAATTTTTAAATCAAAAGGCAAGCATATTTCTGTGTCTTCTAACACATTCCCATACCTTTCTCCAAAAATGTTTATATTCACATCAGTGACACACGAGACATTATCTTCTCATACCAAATATTATTGTTTTCATTTTGACAACCTGATAGGTGAAAGTTTATCTCTTAAAGATACTTTATGTGTATTCATTATGAATTTCAAATGTTTATTGGCATTATTTAAAAAATAAAATTAATAATAGCCAGATTCTGTTCCCCAAATCCAAAAAATTCAAACCACTGAGTCAGAAATTTGCATTTTTTAACATACTCTGTAGATGATTCTCACAAACACTCCAATCTGAGAATAGCTCATATATTAAATGTTTATAATGCTAAATAGCTTATAAGATTTCTCAGTACATCTATACAATAAATAGAGTAAGATTAAGAGATACCTCTAAAAATTGAAAAAGAAAAGGTTTTAGGATAACTTGACCAAGATCACAAAGCTAACAAGAGAAAGAACTCTTCACCATGCTAAAGAACATAGATAAGGCATATTTCAATTTCAAAAATCTTAAAATTTGAACAGTTGTGCATTGTAAGTTGAAGAACTTTGTTGCAATCTACATGATTTAGGCAACTCACAGTCAACCTTAGGATGCAAACTCCCCATGAAGTAGGCACCATATAACTTTTTATGTTCAGAACTGGTAAATTTTAGAAAAGAAATAAAAAGGAACAGTCAGAGAGGGAACAAAAAGGGTACATGTCGGATAGGAAGGCAAGGCCCAAAGCATCCACTCTCTATACTGACAGAAATGCACATTGAGTTGCTTCCTTTAAAAGAGGGAGTATTCTCCACCCAGACCACAAATGTCACATTTACAGGACCCTGTGCATTGCACTGCAACAGTTTCTATGGTTTCTATAAAGGAACCTTGAGCCATTGCAAAAGCAAGTTCTTTGGAGGAATCAGACCTGTTACTAAATTCTTTCTGTCAAATTCTCCTAGTTTGTCTTATGAGAATAATTCCAACCTCATAGAACTTCTACCAAGAAAGAAAACAGGAAAAGTGCTGGGTAACTGGTAAGCATCTAGTTATTCAGTTTTTTCTCTAAGACATGACAACAAATTATTTGCATTTCTGAAAGATTAACTTACATGGCAGAAACTAGTTGCTTCCATATTATGTCATAGTATTTTGAAATTTTAACTAATGTTCAGTGCACAATAATATAGCAAGTCATCAAGTAAAATGGGATCTAACCAAAAGGTCTATAAATTATCCCAAAAAAGCTGGGTTATCACTCAAGAAGCTGGGATGTGTAAATCTCAGGTGTAAAAGATTTTTTTAATATTCAAAATATTACTCACACATGAAGTTTGATTTGGAGGACATAACGAAAAAAATAGAGAACTAATAATTTTACCTTCTAGAGTAAATGAATTTAAATATTAAAGGAATAGCATATACATTGATTACAGCCTGACAAACAATACTTAAGAAGCTGGAGAAAAATATAAGGATTTTTTAATAGTTTGGAAAGTTTTTCAAAGGTACTCAAAGCTTTGTAGTAAAATATCAGTTCAGAACATTAATATTCAAGAAATACTAGTTAGCATTTTCTCATCTACTGTGGTCCTTTTTCTCAAAAATAAGCTTATACTAATATATTGCTATACTAATATATTGCTGCTTCTAACAATATAAAAGAAAATGATATATGATTACATAATTAAGAATTATTTCTCAATTTCACAAATTTAAAAATAATTTCTTATTCTGTTTTTGAAATCAGTGATATATACACCTTTTCATCTGCAAAATTTACAGTTTAACATTTGTGTTACTTGTGAAGATTAAGACAAAAAAAGGAACTTGTATGTTTATAATGTTCAATAAATACAGTAATTATATAAGTTTGAGTTAATAAAAAAGAGTACAGTCCAATTTTTATAAAGGGTTGAAAGAATTTCAACTAAGAGGCCTGAGGATACATTCAGTTACTTGGTTTTATGAGTTCTGCATGGGGAGCCATGGTCTTTTTTGTTTTCTAATTCATCACAGGTCTATGTGTGCCTATGGCAATAAAGACATATTATAAAACGTTTACTGAATAAATAAATCCCACATTATTCCAAAAGCAGTGCTTTCATAAATCAAATATAACACCCATCACATTTTGTCACCTCATGTGGCTATTAAACTTCTCAACCTAAAACAAAGTAAATCATTCATTATTATGTCTTCCAACACAACTAGATTACTAATTCCGATCAAAATAGAAGCCACTGTTGTTGCTGTTCATGTGGGTTCTGTTCTAATTGAGCTGCTGAGAATTTGAAAAAATTGGCTGGAATCCCATTCAACTGATTACATCAGTTGTACCCACAAATATCAACTGCCCTGGCCTTCCTTTGCTATTTGGCACAGTCATTTTTAAATATTTCCTTATAAATAAAAAGAAGTGAGACAAATGTTAAAGAAACAATCAATATCAATGTCTTATGTGGACACTATTTTAGAGAACAGAGGCAGAGAATTTCTCCGTGAGCTGGCAAATGTTAATAGCCATCTAGAAGATTCACTCAAAATATCATGATCACTCCAGTGTTCCAAAGTTTAATTGATTAATAGGAAATTTTCAACATGAAAGTCCTCATATTTCTGATACAAATAATAAAAATATTTATGTAGAAGTTAGCATGTGCCATCTTAGATTCAATTCACTTTATTAAGAATCAAAAAGTGTACATTAATAGAACAGTTTATACCAAATAAATGCACTTTTTTAATACCAACTGTAGATTTATTTGTAAGTAAACTTGATACATTTAATCATGAGACATTTTATATTCATTTATGATTTATTATACAAATCAAGTCTGCTACTTAAAGAAAAGAGAGGTCATTGGTTTTTTTCAGATTTACTAATTCACCTAGAAATGTTTAAGTAATTCTACAGTTATAGTCAGGTATTAAAGTACACAAACTTTTGATCCAGATTCCTAAATTTAAATGTCAGCTCTGGCGTTGCTATGTAATCTTAAGCAATATTCTCCATGCCAAATCTCTTCTAGTAAAATGAGGGTAAAGTAGATATTTACCAGTTAGGTTATTTTGAAAATTAAATGTGTTACATATCTAGTAAGATCCTAAAAGAATGTCTAGTATGGTATCATCTGATAAATGTAGCTGTACTAAGGACACTAATAGCAATAATAATCTGTTTAACTGACAATAATTAGTATTAATTGCTATTATTATTTTAAGTGACTTATTAGAAGTTGTTTCCTATTTCAGTCCATGCCAGTAGTCCCCATATTGGGCAGGGATATATGCTGAGTTCAAATGGCATAGTTCATAATTAATTCTTACCCATGGACTCAAAGACCAAAGGGAGATTAATAAAACTGACGACAATCTACTATTATATCTAGCTAAAAAGTATGGCGTAAGAATGGTATCTAAATTCTGACCATTCCTAGTGTAAAATGATTGGCCTAAAAATACCCAGACTTGGGTTTTCAGTTGGACATAAGTTTGGAAAATGAGTCAACAAATCAATAATTTGTGAACATGTCACTTTTCCTAAAGAAGTTTTAGTCTACTGTAGATTTGCCACATGAGTGAAGGCACTACTTGAGTTTTCTTCAGGTGCAGAGCTATGCTGTTTACTAAGCAGTAAGAAGGACATCCCACCTCAACCCCAAGATGAAAGAACACACTTTCAGGCAAATCAGAGACAAAGTTAGTAAGGTTTGAAGTACAAAGTTAGGAAGGTTACAGCACACTACCAAGTGTGTTGAACTTGGCCTAATTTCCAAAACTTGATCAAACTAGTTTTCCATGTTCCTGTACCCCATGGAATTTTAGGGGACTACAACCAAAAGTCCAAAAGCAAAAAAGAAGAATGCTTTTTGTATGTTAAGAGCCCTACTCTTGTGATGTCTAGAAAAAAGGTACATGTGTTGACTTTATTAACCATTTACTGGTGGGGAAACATATTCCATTCCCATTGCCTGTTCTCTATAGCATCTTAGCTCTTCATTAAAATCTTGCCAGGAAGGGAAACTGAATAACTTTGTAAAGAGTGGCTTAAAAGCAGGGCATAGTTTTAAGAGTTCTAGAAATATGACTGTAGAATTGCTACCTCTCACAAATGAGTGATGCAGTGTGTCAAATACTCCTGGCTTAGCACAAGGGGCCAGGAGAAGCCCTCCCCAGGAAGGACTGTAGAGGTCACAATCACTTCAGGCTTGCAGCATGCAACTGTTTGCCAAAAGCGCAGTGGTTATGGATTTGGGAGACCACACATCCCTTATCCAAGAACTGAATGTTATGTTAATGAGCAACAGGGTTCCAGAAATCAAATATGATATCCACCCAGCAGGGTTTGTGACTCTGGAGAAGCTTCAACTCATGAGTATTCCTGAGACATTTAAAAACATTTGAGAGGCTTAAAACTGCATGAGAAAGTAAATTATGAAGGAAAAAAAAAGAAAAACAGCGGAGCAAAAATATAACATATATTTAGTACAGAGAGCTAAAATCAAAGAAGAGAAAATAAAATGCATTAGGGGAAAACTAAAAAAATTTCAGAAATATAAATATATATAAATATACATATACATATAGCAATGGGTGACAGATATATATATATAAATATATATATTTACCTGTCACATATTGTGCAATAAATCACTGTACATAAAATAATTTTTTTAAATATGCATAATTTAAAATCAACTAAAAAGTTGAAGTCTAAGAAATACAAAACAGTAATTGAGATAAAAAGTAAAAAAATTCAGGTAAACTAAAGTTAAACATTGGCAACAAAGAATTGTTACATATTTTAAACCTGTAATCACACTGAATGATTTGCAGTCAAACTAGTGACTATTACCCATTATAAAGTTTCTCATTGGAGGTCCTTCCTTAATGCTCCCTGATAGCCCATCTAAATTTCTCAAATTCACTTCACAGGTAAGTGGGAAGCAAAAAAATGGCAAAGGGATTTGTACCTAACACTATCTGAGTCTGCGTTGTTTTCTAATTTTTCTTTTCCACAGACATTATTCTTTCCTCTGAATCATCATCTCTCCTAACACTGTATTTTGCATGCCAGGCTTTTTATTATTTGCATAATTATGTTCTTAAAATCTATAGGTAAATTAGGCTGAGATTTGTCAAGTCAAACATTGAAATGTCTTTCGTATTATTTCAACTCAGTATGCAATAACAACCACAAAAGACTCCTTCTGTTCCAAAGACACAAATCAATTCAACAAATATTTATTCAGGCCCTACCATAAAATGTGTTCAGGAAGGAAGGCGTTCACTGCCTTTAAATCCTTGGCCAGACAAATGAGAGGAATACCAATTCCTCAGAAGAAACCCAGATCTCAGAGTTTTGTGTTTGCTGTTTCCTAGAAAAACAGTCCAACATTTTCCCCCAGGAATTTCTTATCTCTCCAAATATTTTCAATTCACTTTTAAAAGTTTAATAATATTTATGGATCAAAGGTAGAAATGAGGACTTCCTTGAAAGCAATTAAGAAAGGATTTAATCTGTATACATACTGATCACACAATTCTGTTTCTAGGAACATAGCCAGAAAATACTGGATAAATAATCCAATCAATCCTTCAATTTCTAGGTACTGTCCTATATAGCTAGGCTTTAACAGTGAAAAAGAAAGCAAATTCCCTGGCTGCTCTGGTGTTTATACTCTCAAGTTATTTATCTTATTTTATTAATCCAATGAAGAGGAGCCAGAGGCATTAAGTGTAAAGTAAAATTTTCACAATCAAAACATATTTCAAATTACTAAAACAAACTCTACAGTATTTAATAGGAAAGGCAATTGCTTCCTTTGCAAAACAAAGGACTCTAGGGGAAAAGATAAGACGTATCAAAGATGCATTCAAACTTATACCTCTAAAATCTTTAGTTTTTTGTACTTCGGGTTTCTAAAAACTACTATGTAGTAGTAAACTGAACAAGAATAAAATAGAGTGTGATTTTATTTTTGAGTAATTTTTATGGAATTTTCTTACACATTTATAGGACTTTTTAAAATTCAAAGTGAATTGCGACACAAAAAGAAAATATTAAGCCTCTTCTTATGAAAGAAAAGCAGGAAAATTCCAAGTGTAAGACCGTATTTTTAAAGTTTATTATTTGTTCATTATTCAAAGTAATCTTAATAATATTAAAAAACAATATCAAAAGAAACTCAAATGAAGATATTGTATATGTAAGTGGGAAAAGTGCATATGCATAAGAACATTTTAAAGAAAATCAACAATAAAAGGAATCCTATATTTCCAATAGAAGACAGATTAAATGTTATTATGATAAATCCATGTACCAATTCTGTCAGGAAATCAGAAAGTGGTATGTGGAGGTTTATTTTTTCTTTTTTTTACAGAATAAGATGTCAAGTTAGAAAAAATGATCTTGAAAGTCGGGACTAGATGGTGAGACAAAGCCTTGAGAAGCTACCAATATTCAATCACATATCTTAAGAATTATGTAACCTTCAGAAGAAGAAAGAATATTTAAAAAGCACTTAATCTAGGCAGAAAAGAGCTAAACAGCTAGAGAAATTCAAAATTTAATCAACTGATCAACTGAGGTAGGCATCTGAGACTTGTGGGCACAAAAATGTAAGCTATGAATTGAATCCAGGGATGTAGGACACATGATTCTCTCCTTTCCTGAAGGGATGGAATTACTAACGGAAATAGGGTTTCATGGAACTGATCCACACTTTCGACAAGAAGCCAATCTTTGTCCCAGTTAAAAGCACTGCAAACTTAACCAGGCCAAGAAGACAACTACAAAATTTATGATGAGAAGGGAGCTCCACAATTGTGTGTGATCACGTAAGTCATGTAGGAAAAATATATTTCAAAATAAAATCTGAAATTAAATGTAGAAAATGTTAAAACAACAATAATCATGACATTAATACTTTTTTTGACATTAATACTTTTGCGCATACTATATACCATAATTAAATAACTTTCTCTTGTGTATACAGTATCAGAATACTGAAGAGCTTAAACTTCATATTTTTAAGTTTAATTTATTAGGTATATAAGAATTACATAAAAGCATGTAAAAGTTTATCAAGCAGGTAACTGAAATATATAAAGGAAATCAAATATAATTTGGAAATCCAACTAAATACTTTTGAAAGCACTGAAATAATCGAGTTTGTAAAGGACACCATAATTCTTCAAAAGCTTTCATGTGTGATTGTGAAAATGTTTCAGATTGTTTTTAAGTATCTTTAGTTGTACTATAAAGATTAACAAGAGTAAAACTTGTAACTTTAAAAACTTGAGTATTAAATTCTAAAACCAAAATAAATTTCTGAAGTCTTCTCTTCACACAAAAACTACCCCCCAAGCCCAAGAACACTGTACATTTTAGATTTAAAAACTGACAATGAAAGACAAAGTATCAAGTGAAAAAGGTAAATGGAAGGATGTGCATGTTATCATGAGCACATTTATTTATGGAAAAAAATTGGGTAGACATTTACCAAAATGTGAACTGTGTTTACCTCTAAGTGGCATGAGCCATTTGGGAGTTGATGTAAATCTCCCACCTTTCTGCAGTGAATGTGGTGTATCTGTTCCCTACTGTTGCTATAACAACTTACTACAGACTCAGTGACTTTTAAAAACATAAAGTTGTTCTCTTACAGTTCTGGAGATCAGAAGACCAAAATCAGGTTCCGGGCCAAGGTAAAGGTGTGGTTCCTTCTGCAGATGCTATAGAGGAGAAAGCTTTTCCTTTCCTTTTCAGCTTCTACCTTCACTTGATTTCTTGGGCTCATTTTCCCTTTCTGGAATCACTCTAACCTCTTGTGTCATCTTCTCCTTCTGTAGCTCTAACTTCTCCTGTTTTTTGTTTTTTTGTTTTTTTCTCAAAAGGACCATAGCATTCTTCGTCTCATAAGTCAACAACAGGGAATCTGATCCCTCTCATTCTTCCCACTTCCTACTTTTCTGTCTCACCTGTCTTACCTTCGAGAAGACTGTTCACTTTAAAGGACTTACGTGATTGGACAGGGCACACCAAAACAATTCAGGATAAGTTCCTGTTCTCACAGCCTTTACTCTACAAGATCCCTCTTGATCAAGCTAAGGCCCACAGGTTCCAAAGGTGAGGATGTAGACATCTTTAAAGTTCATCATTCCACTTGCCATTTATTGTAATTTTCAAAATAAAAGAAAAATAATTAAAGTACAAAAACTACACCATGTGGGAAAAACTCTAAACAAAGATTATTGCACAAAATTAAGTTCCGTTTGAAGTGGCTTTACACTATTGGCTTCCATTATTTTTCAAGAGCCAGAACTATCTAATAGTATGATTTCAAAACCTATAACCTTAATAGTATTTCAACTGTATGTTCACCAATAGAAAACCACATACTTGCTTCATCTAGGCTATGCCTGTGAACATCTGAAGAAAATATGAAGTATAAAAGATCCGATGTCACTTTGTTTCCCAGTGAACCACTTTTTGACAAGCAACTGGTTCTCTGCCAGGTGACCTTGACCCAGAAACTTAATTGTTGCTTCCATTTTATAGATAAAAGAACTGAGGCTCACATGTAGCCTATATGCTGTTATTTGAGAACAGTGCAATTTGCAAAATTTTATCTCCCTTCTTTGCCTACTTATTTTTAAATAAAAAGTAGATTTCTTATTTCTCAAGGGCTTTCACGAACAGTTTCTTCATTTTTGCTAACCATGATCTACTGTCTCCAAAAGACACAATATCATAAGTGAAACTACTATAAATAATGTTATCCTTCTGCATCTGACTCAGTATACTTTCCCTTGTGATAATTGCCAATGGTGCTGAAACTTCACAGCAGATCTTTCTGTTTACCTGCTTTAATTGATACAGGCTCTATGAATTAACAGGTAAGCAAAGGATTTTCTGTATGATATAAATCTTGCACATTATCTTGATCTACCCTAATCGGTTGGAGAAGAACTAAAATCACTTTAGATACTATGTTCAAAGTGAAATTTCAGCAGTTTATGAAAAACTTATAAATAACTTTTCATCTTTAAGTTATATAGAAACTTTTGTCAAAAAGAATAATATTCTACCCAAATCAGGTCTTTATGTATTTTCATTTTAGCTTAATTATTTAGAAAAAATGCCTCAAAATGACACATTTGACATATATAATTTGATGACACTTTCTAAGAAATAAATTATGTACATTTTGCTTTTATGTACAAGGATTTGGGGTTAAAGGTTATAAACTCTCTGCCCTGAGTAAAAGTTTTCTGTTTTTAAATTAAAATTTCAGTTTTTATCAGTGAACACACAATTTAAAAGAATTCCTAAACAATAGACATCAACCAGAATTTTCATGAGTGAAATAGGAATGCGATCACTATTTAACTTACGTTATTAGATTAACTCCTCTCTATTAGTATATCCTCACTGTATAGTCATCTTTATTCTCTATTATTTTTGAAAGAAAATGAACAATAATAGATCATGCAAAATTTGGTCTTTTATTCTTTGACAGTCTATGCAAGCTATCACATTTATGTAAATATTCCAAAAATCTATAACCTAGGTAACTAGAGCCCACTGCCCATTTGTAGATGAAATTAGCATCTATCATAGAGATGGGCTCAGAGTCTTTCTGTTGTTTTCTGAAACTAATCAATTATTTCTCAGCAGTTAGAATTCAGTAAAGAAAAGCCACCCATGAGAGATCCACCCTACTACTCATAGATACAACAACTGATGCTCTGTGTTCTATTATTTAAAGATGGGTTTTCTCAAAATAATGATTGCAAGGTGCAGTACTAGCAGGCATCTATCAAATTCAGATATCTAGTACAGCTGAAAAGTTCGGCTGCTTTCTGTTAGCATGGAACTACCGGTGAGTTATGTCAAAAGAAAATTCTCTATGTAATTTGTTCATCATATTAAAGCTTCAAAAGTTCCAACTATATCAAAGAAAGGCAGCATTTCAGGAACCTTTCCAGCCCACTAGGAATAATGACTTTACTATATGTGGCACAGTAGTCTCTCAGGGCAGGAACCTTTAGAATTGAATCGAATTAAGAATGTACCTTAGGTCAAATCATGTCTATCTGAAATATACAACTATATTTTTGCAAAGCCCGTGATAGTACAATTAGTCTACAAGGGAAGTATTGACCTTAGCGCTGCACACAGACAATGAAAGGCAATTCACAATTCAGGCTGACAAGCACTACTAAAGAAGTGGAAAGAAATCTCCTGCCTGGCTTGTGATAATTTTGCATGAGTGGAACTACATTCACCTTAGGGTGTGTTCACTCACAAATGACAAATAAACAAGCAAACATATAAAATTTATAAAAAAGAGTATGCATGTTTGCAAAACATGACCCTTAAGCAAATGGGCAACTCAAATACAACTTCTCAAATGAAAGCAAGTACTGAAAGGCACTTTACTTAAGGACTCTTCATTATTTTCTCAGAATTTACTCAGAATCAGTGTACTATTCAAGAATAATTCATTGATTTACAGGTAGCAAAGATTCTTTATATCCACTAGTTTTGAGCCATAATGATCAGTACATAGCCTAAACACATTCTCTTCTTCCAAAACACTTATGTCCCTACATCTCAATAGAAAGAACTGTTTTGAAACAACAGCCAATTTTATCACATAAGGTAATAAACTTCTTGAGAGACAAATGATATTTGAAAATTTAAAGATGGGTAAGGTTTAGCTAACCCCACAATTTTTTGTTACCCGAGTATAATGCCAGAAAAATCCAAATCAACGCTGCTACCTAAACTATTTCTTATTTTTTAAAAATACTACTAACAATTAGATGCTTCATAGATTACATGACTCCTCAAGATTGAGGAGTGTCTAAAACAGGAAATAATGTTTCTCCAATGCACTAAATAGCTCTAGTGAAAGACCATTTCTAATGTTCATTAGCTATCAAAAGTGCAAGGGGAAAGGGCCGGGGATGTAGCTCAGCGGCGCCGCACCTGACTGGCAATTGCAAGGTCCTGAGTTCAATCCCCCGTAGCAAAAAAAAACATGTGAGGGAGGTTTTCTTCCCATTCATAAGGGAATGCTAGTGGTAGTGGCATACAAAATGACTAGGATTCTACCCAACCACTAATCAGGAGGTAAATTCCAGATGAGGGAAGCCTTCTGGACTAAGGAGTAATTTAAATTAACGTGTAGTAAACCTCGGCCAATATAAAACTTAGCAAACTGCCCCTCCCCCCCAGACAACCTGCTAATTCCAAACTCTGGACAAAACTATGGCCATTCCAGCAGGAATAAAGTATTGGGGGAAGGGAGGTTGCTTTTCACTTAGCAGATGCGTAATCCAGGGTAAATGATTTAACCTCTTTGACCTTTAGTGTTTTCATTCTTAACATGGAGATGAGATGACTGAAGCAAAGGGGCACTGTGAGCGTCAGAAATGACATATGAAAAGCCTACACTAAAGACTGGCACATGGTCGATGTCAGGAAGTTATTGTTCTTAGAGGCTCCCCTCTGCTGGCCACTGCATCATAAGAGACAGACAACTGAAGCTCCTCTGGTACTCATGGAATTTTCCAGAGGCAGCTCAGGAAACTTGCTGACCATGACCCAGTGCTCCTGGAACAAGTTCTTCCTCTCACAGGCAGGTCATCATGAAGTTGCTTCTTCAAAGTTCTCTCTTGAGACACTCATAAAACTTCCATTTGTTAACAAGACCTCCTCAATCTCTCCTCACCACTGCTGCTTGTGAGTTCTTTAGTGGACTCCTGCTGACTCAATCCACAGAAAGGCTTTGCTGTCACAGCCCTTTTCTGCCCTCAGGTGCCACTAGTCTTAAAATCCCACAGGCTTTGCCTACGTGAGCCTGTTCAGGTCTTTTCATCACCACTGATTCAAAGTCATCAATGAAGCGGAACTGAACACCATTCCTAGACGGTAAGAAAGCTGCAGCTATTAGCCTCAGACTACTGTTCCTGGTCAAGTGTTTTTTACCTCTAGGGTTACTGTCATTGAGGGTCTAAGTAGACTGAACAATCTCTAATTATAATCCTGTTGTTTACGCATGCTCTTAGTTGCAGTTTCCTGTGTCAGGGATACAAGCCACACCATTTGTTAAGGTTTAGATTGAGAATGGCCCCTTAAAGCCTCACGCATTCAGAGGCAGGGTTTTATGACAGTGACTGAAACATGTGAGTGCTATATATTCACTGGTGATTTCTCACACTGGTGAGTTCAGTGGCTGGTGTGCTGCTGTGGGTGGGGTCTGGTCAGAAGAGGCAGGTCACCGGGGTGTGACCTGAGAGAGTCTATCTCCCTCTCCAGCACATCCCTTCTCTCTCTCCTTTCTGGCTGCCATGAGGTGAGCTGCTTTCCTCTGCCCAGACTCTTCCAACATGCTGTTTCATTGCTTAGCAAACAAAGACTTAAACTTTTAAAACTATGAACCAAAATAAGCCTCCACCCCTTTAAATTACAGGTGTGGAGTATTTTGTCCCAGTACCAAGGACAGTGACTCATAACACCTTTAAAGAATGCTAAGTGCTAAGAATACCAGCTTTACAAGACAGAAACCATATGGAGGACTCTGAATGGACAGGAGACCTCACCTTTCTCTTGTTGGAGTTTTTAAAATAAATTTTATTTTATCCCATTCCCCCCTTCCAGCCCCCTCTTCTATGTACAAAACCTTTGTTTCCATTTTTTCCTTCTATTTTCACTTTGTTCTTGTCCCTTCGTTCTTTTCTCCCTCCCTCATCCTTTGTTCCCCTTCCCATTTGAACATTTTGTTCCCATTTTCCAACATCCATTATACATTTCAGTCCTTATTTCCACAGTTTCTCACACCAGAGAAACAATACAGAGTTTAAACATGTGTGTCCAATTTATTTCACTTAAGAGTAAGGTCTCAAGGTCCATCCATTTAGCTATAAATGTCTGAAGCTCATCTTTCTTTATGCCAGAGTAATACTCCATGGTATAAAAAATACATACATCTTCTTTATCCACTAATCAGTTGATGGGCATTTGGGCTGTTTCCCAGATTTAGTTATTGCAAACTGTGCTCATAAACATAAGTGTGCATATATGGCTATGGTATGATGCTTTTAATTCTTTCAAGAAGATACCAAGAGGTGTAGCTGGGTCAAATGAAACCTCTAGTTTTAGTTTTTGAGAAATGTCCACACTGATTTCCACAGAGGTTGCACCAGTCTACACCCCCATCAACAGTGAAGAAGGGTTCCTTTTTCCCCATGGCAGCTCCAGCATTTGTTATTAGCTGATTTCTTGATTGCAGCCATTGTTTCTGTAGTGAAATGGAATCTCAGCTTTGTTTTAATTTGCATTTCACAAATGACCAGTGATGTTGAACATTTTTTCACATATTTATTTACTATTTTTAATTCTGAATCTGAGAAGTGTCTTTTCATTTCAGATTACCATTTTTGGATTGGGTCTTTAAATTTGGAGGGTCCGACTTTTTTGAGTTCTTTATATAGTCTACATAATAGTCCTTTATCTGATGAATAGCTCCTGAAAAGAAATTTTCCCATGCTGTGGGTTGTCTCTTCACTCTGTTAGTTTTTCCTGATGAGCAAAAGCTTTTTAGTAAGATGAGGATCCAGTTGTTGATTCTTCGTAGTATTTCCCACATGGTCCGGATTTTGTTCATGAAGTCTTGGCCTACTCCTATGTCCTCAAGCTTTCTACCTATTCTTTCTTCCAGTAGATTTAGTGTTTCTGTTTTAATATTTAGATCTTTGATCCATTTTGATTTTAGGTTAGTGAATGGTGAAAGATATGGGTCTAGTTTCAATCTTTGGCATGTGGAAAGCCAGTTTTTACAAAATCATTTATTAAAGAGTTTATCTTTCTTCCAATGAAGGTTTTTGGCTCCTTTGTCAAAGGTAAGGTGGGTGAGTATGTCTAGAGTAGTTTCTGCATATTCTAGTCTGTTCCATTGATTCTCAGATCTGTTCTTTTGCCAGTACCATGCTGTTTTATCACAGTAGGTTTGTAGTATAATTTAAAGTCAGGGATTGTGATACCCTCTGCCTTGCCTTTGTTGCCCAGAATTGTCTTTGCTATTCTAGGTCTCTTCTGGTTCCAAATGAATTTTAGGATTTTTTTTTTCTAATTCTTGAGATATGCTGTTGGGATTTTGATTGGGCTTGCACTGAATCTGTATAACAATTTTGGAAGTATGGCCATTTTCACTATGTTGGTTCTTCCTATCCATGAACAAGGGATATCGTTCCATTTTGTGATATCCTCTTCAATCTCCTTTTTCAGAGTACTATAGTTTTCAATGTAGAGGTCTTTTACTTCCTTCATTGATTGATTCTCAAGTATTTCTCTTTTTTTGGATATTATTGTGAAAGGGATTGTTTCTCTAATTTCTCTCTCCATGAGTCTGTTATCCATGTACAGGAAGGCTACTGGTTTTTGAGTGTTGACTTTGTATCCAGCTATGCCACTGAATTTGGTTGTCAAATCTAAAAGTCTTTTGGTGGAGTTTTTGGTGTGTTCTATGTAGAGTATCATGTCATCTGCAAATAATGATAATTTAACTTCTTCCTTTCCTTTTATTAACATAATCCTTTCCTTTCCTTATTCCTTTTACTTCTTTCTCTCGTCTAATTGCTCTGGCTAATGTTTCCAGAACTATACTGAACAAGAGTGGTGACAGTGGGCATCATTATCTTGTTCCTGATTTTAGAGTGAAAGGTTGAAGGTTTTGTCCATTTAGTATGATGTTGGCTGTTGGTTTGTCATAGATGGCTTTTATCAGATTGAGATAAAGACCATCTATACCAATTTTCTGTAGGGTTTTTTATCATGAATATGTGTTGAATCTTGTCAAATGCTTTTTCTGCATTTATTCAGAGAATCACATAGTTTTTTTTTTCCTTGGCTCTGTTAATCCAGTGTATTACATTTATTGATTTGCGTATGTTGATCCATTTCTGCATCCCTGGTTTGAAGCCAACTTGGTTATGGTGTATAAGCTTCTTGATGATTTGCTGCATTCTGTTTGCCAGTATCTTATTGAGGATTTTTGCATCTATGTTCATTAGAGGGATTGGTCTGTAATTCTCCTTTTTGGTTGGATCCTTCTCTGGTTTTGGAATCAGGGTAATGCTTGCTTCCAGGAATGAATATGGGACTATTGCTTCTCTTGATGGATAAGCTCCTGTCCCACCCCCAATAGTCTCTTTTCTGCAGCAGAGAATTCATTCTTGGGCGTCTCCAAATTCCTCCTAGTCCCTAGGTCATATTTTCTGAAGCCATTAGGGGATATACCTCCCTGAATCCTATGGTAAAACTCTGCACAGGATAAAAGCCACTTTAAAGTATAAGAATTCTCTGATCTCACTCAAGATTTCCATACCAGACATTGAGCCTAACAACATTTCTCTATAATTTGAGGACCTTAAAGAAAGGTGAGGAAATGCTGACATTTAATTGATAAAAATGGTTGAGAAATAATGCCTTGAATAAATATTTGACTAGTAATAGATGGCCTAATTCAATCAAAATCTCTGGAAGTTAATTCAAGCACCTGCAATAGGCTAGTCTCTCTCTGGCTATAGACACCCATTCACAACAGAGGTAAGTTTCATAATAAACCACTAGTTATTATACCATTAATATGACTGATTTAGATATCCTAGTTTTGATATTTTTAGTACGTCCAACACTCACAGTTGGAAAATCTTTATTAACACTTTAAACTAATGAATTAATCTTTATTAATGATTAATGGAAAATGTTTTAAGATTGAAATTTACACTGATGTAACTGTAGTGAATATATCTCAAGCAAAATATACTTAAAGTCAACTTATAAAAGAATTCATGAAAAACTATCCTTTACTCCTACATGGATTTCATACTTGAATAAATTACTATTTCATTTGATGTATAAATATTTTTTGTGATATATCATGTCAAATCAATCTTTGGTTATATTCATATTCTTTATATTCCATTGTCCATGAAAAGGCAGATAGACTCAGATCTTTATTTAAATGTTTTCTGTTTTAATTGAGTCTTGAGCATCTATTATTTCTGTGATTACATTTTATTTACTGAAGCAAGCTTCAATTTTCAAGTTACAACATTTCATACATTGGCAAGTTCCTCTAATACCTGCTTTAAAAAACAAATAGTAAAGCAAACTAAAACAAAACACAAGAGCTTTAAAAAAAAAACTATGTCATCAACTGAAGAGTATGATTATAGCAATTTTAAATACTACAGTTGGCCACCATACGCACACCCCAGAGGGTCATAAAGGACATTGTTCTGAGCTTAAGAAGATAGAGTGGAAGTGAACAACAGAAAGAGGGACTTTCTGAGGCCCCTTGATGAAAATTAAAGTCCACCAGAAAAGTGAAGAAAATCTCTACAATAAAGGCACACTAGACCACGTTAGTTGGGGGAGCAGTGGTGTGAACCAGAGCAGCGTGGCTGCAAGCAGATCCCAGCCAGGGCTCTGCCCTAATCCCAGAGACTGGGACACACTGGCTCAAACCAAGGGCCTGCCTGGAAAAGAGCTGCACAGGAACACAAGCAACAGCCAGAGGTTCATCCCAATATCATGAGTAAGTGCGTGAGACCCTAGCCAGAAGCTTGCTCACAGAACAGGAACTGGGGTGCGCAGCCCCCAGCCTAAGACCCACCCAGACAACAGCTACATAGGGGCCCTAGCCAGTGGCACACCTAGATATCATCCCAAGTGTGCACAGGCCTCAAGCAAAAAACTGCCCAGGCAACAGGTCAGCTCAGGGTTCCAGAAGGCCACCTTTCTGAACCCAGGAATGAGTGTACTGGTGAGCAGCAGAGAAAAGGCAGGTCTGTGGCTTGCTGAGAATTGAAGACCACTGGGTGAGCAAAAAGGTACTTCAACAAAGGCACAGCAGGCTGCATCTGCTGAAATGAGAAGACACATAAGCCTCAAAACTAGACTTCCAGATCACCTAAGGCAACCCCAAAGGAAAACCAGATGGAACAATCTGATACTCAACCACCTGGACGTCTTGAACTGCTGATGAAAGAGGATCTGGACAAAATGAAATCAGAAATAATTTCTCAGATAACAGCACAGATTGTGCCCATAATGCAAGACATGATTAATAAATCTAAAGAAGACACAGATAAAAAAAATAGTGGAGCTGAGGAACATGATGGAATCCAACACAGGAAACAAATGGAATCCATGAAACAAATGCAAACAGATTTCCAGGAGATTAAAAACTCCATTGAAATTCTACACAGCAGAATGAGCCAATGTGAGGACAGAATTTCAGATATAGAAGATAAGATTGCAATTAGTGACCAGGAAAAGAAAAATTTCTTTAAAATAGTAAGGGACCATGAGAAATCAATCCAGCAGCTGCTAGATGATGCAAAGAAGAATAACATAAGACTGATTAGAGTCAATGAAGAAACAGGAGAGAATGCAGATGACATGAAAAAAAAAACTGTTCACAGAAGTGATGGCAGAAAACTTCCCAAGCAGGGGAAAAGAACTTGACATACAGATAAAGGAGGTATATAAGACTCCAACTAGCTTTGATAAAAAAAAATCTACACATAGGCATATAATAGTTAAGATTCCAGAGACCCAACAGAACAAAATTCTACAAGCAGTTGGAGAAAAGAAACAAATCATGTACAAAGGAAAGCCTATCAGAATCACAGGAGACTTCCCAATGCAAACCCTCAAGGCAAGAAGAGCTTGGAGTGATGTATTTCAAGCCCTAAAGGAAAACAGCCTCCAACCCAGACTGATGTACCCTGAAAAACTATCTTTCAAAATTGATGAAGAAATAGGATACTTTCATAACAAAGAGCACCTTAGAAACTTCATGAATACCAAACCAGCACTCCACAAACTTTTAGACAATATCCTAGGAAAAGACAACAAGGATCAAGACCCCAGGAAGCCCAGAAGAATGAATCCATCAGGAACGACATCAAATTAAATGTAAAGGGCAAGAATCCAACAAAAAGAAAAAGTCATGATAATGATAAGTCAAAATATGTATCACTTGTAATTATCAATGTTAATGGTCTCAATTCACCAATCAAAAGAAATAGACTGCCAGAATGGGTCCAGAAGCAAGATCCAACAATATGCTGCATACAAGAAACACACTTAAATTAAAAAGAAACTCACAGACTGAAAGTTACAGGGTGGAAAACAATACTCCATGCGACAGGAACCTGAAATAAAGCAGGAGTAGCTGTCCTCTTTGCAGATCAAGTGGATTTCAAAACAAAATCTGAAACACTTCTGGTCCCAAGAATTTCAGGTAAGGGACAATCAACCTGTATGTACAAATGTGTGAACATGTGTTTTCATTTCTCTTAAATAAAAACTTAAGAACAGAACTATTGGTTCTTAACAGTAATACAAGAAATTTCTATACTGTTTTCCAAAATGGTTTTATCATTTTACATTCACATAAGCAGTATTAGAAAGTTTTAACTGGTTCACACCTAAACTGACATTTGTTCTTTTAAAACCTTTAACTTAATCAACCCAATGAGTGTATAATATAATCTTGTTATTGTACTGATTAGTATTTTTCTGATTCTAATGTTGCACACCTTTCCTTATGCTGTACTGACTATTTATCATCTTCTTGTATCTACTATTTAATTGGGTTGTCTATTAATGAGCTGTAAGAGTTCTTTATATATTCTGGTCATAGGTTATATCTATTATAAATAAGTTCTGGTTAAGGATTACTTTTCATTTTCTTAACGATGTCTTTTAAAGTTCTAAATTTTGATGGAATCTCATTTCCAATTTTTTTTCTTTTATACATCATGTTTTTTGTATTCTAGGAAATTCTTGCCTACCCTAAATTCATGAACATTTTCCCTTATTCTTTCTTCTTAAAGTTTTATAGTTTTAGCCTTTCATATTTAGGTTCATAGATCCTTTCAAGTTATTTTTATGTATGGAAATAAAGGTTTGAGGTTAATTTTTTTACATATAGATACCAGTTGTTCTAGTACCATTTGTTGAAAACATTATCTTTTCCTCTGCTCTTGAGTTTAGTTTATGTTCTATAAAATGTTAATGTTAAATTATCTTTCAAAAATCAGTGGACCATATATGTGTGGCTCTATTTCTAGTTTCTCTGTTTTATTCCATTGATCTATATGTCTTTCCTTACGCCAACATTGCCTTAATTACTGTAGCTTTAGAAGAAGTCTTAAATTTAGGTAGTAAATGTCTTCCAACACTTTTTTACTTTTCCAGGTTCTTTTACTCCTACATAACTTTTGAATTTCAACATCCAATTCTTCACTTATAGCAAGTATACATAGATCTGAATTTATATATATATATATATATATATATATATATATATATATATATATATCGTGTTTTCTAATCCTGCTAAATTCAAATACAAGTTCTAGGAGCTCCTAGAGATTTCTTAGTATTATCTCTGTAGGTGATCATTTCATCTACATATAAAGATTTTACTTCTACCTTGCCAATCCTATGCTATTTGTTTATTTTTATTGCCAGACTATTTCGGTTTGGGCCTATGATTCAAAGTTGAATTGACAGATGAAGAGTAGACATATCTGCCCTTGTTCCCCACCTTAGGGAGAAAGCATTGTATCTTTTCCATTCGTATAAGGTGTTTCTGCTGGAAGTATGGAGTATATGTCTTTAATCTGTTGAGAAGGTTCTGTTCTACTTCTAGTCTCCTGATAGCTTTTACCATGAACAGCTGTAGAATTTAGTTCAATACTTTTTCTCCAACTACTGAGAGGATCATATGGTTTTTTCCTTTCCTCTGTTAAAATGATGACTTTTGGGGGTGGATCTTCCAATGCTGAACCAACACTGCCATCCCTATAATAAAACCACTCTCTAAATACTGCCAGATTGGACTTCTAATGATTTGTTTTGTTAAACAAATTTTCATTTATGTTCATACTTTTCTCTTCTATTATCTTTATCCAGTTTTAGTATTGGCACAGTGTTGATTTCCTAAAATGAGGGAAGACATGTTCCTTCTTTTTTCTGCTTTAAATGTTTGAGATAATTTATCAGTTAAAATGTATATGAGCCTGTTGTTGTCATATAGGTAGGTTTGCAAGCTAGGAATATACTCTCTTTAATAGGTGCTATTCAAATTTTATATTTCTTCCAGAGTCAGTTTCATTAAGTTGTCTTCCAAGGTACTTCACAGAAGTTGTCAAATTTATTTCAAAAAAGATTTTTGTAATATGCTTTCTATATCCTTTTAAATTCTATAAAATCTGTGGTAATGTCCTCTAAATCTTGATATTGTAATTTTAAAAGTATGTATAATTGATATTGTGTAATAGGAAGAAAAGGTCTAAAGGAGTAGGGGAAGTGGGAGGGGTAGGGGAAAGGAAAGAAGGGAAAAGAAAAAATATGAGAAAAGGAAAAAAATGGAAACAAAGTCTTTGTAAATAGGGAAGGGTGGAGGGGGTGAAGGGAGAGGAGGGGAATGGGGAAAAAATAAGAACTAAGGTATGTCATGTGAAGGTACAAGATCCCAATGATCAATGTAACTGTATTTTATACCTAAAATGTAGCAATAAACTTAATGGAAAAATAAATAAATACTGCAGTTACTTTATAAAGTTAAAAAATGAACTTTTGAGAAAGAAATAGGGTATTATTAAGCTCTAAAAAATGTTAAAGGATTTGTAATCACATTTTTTTCATCCCCTTTGAGGGAAGTGCAAATAGCCTTTAGAGGGAGAGTCTGTCCCCAATTCATGGAGTGGAAGACTGAGGCTTAGACAGAGAAGAACTTCAAATAACAAGGGAATGGAAAGCCAAGAATGAAAATTAGGCTGGCCTCCATCCAAAAGCACGCAGTTTTAAGACTTTTACATGAACTAGTTCTATCACTGTATATTTTGAACAACAATGAGTTATTTTCTATATTTTGAAGACTGACAGAGAAAAATAAAGCGAGAGAATAATGGAACAATAAGCCAAGTCACAATGGTTACAAATTATAGTCAACTATCTAATGGGTCATCCCAGTGAAGAAGGATTCGATGAGAACCTATTATCAGCAACATATAAGGAACTCACACAAGTCAACAGCCAGAAAACAAGCAACTTTATTTTTTTTAAATGGGCAATGGACCTGAATAAATATTTCTCAAAAAAAGACATGCAAAGGACCAGCTAATGAATGAAAAATGTTCCACATCATTAATCATTAGGGAAATGCAAATTAAAACTACACTGCAGTTATTACCTCATACTATTAGAATAGCTATTATCAAAAAGCAAACGATAACAAGTGTTACGGAAAATGGAGTTAAAAAAGAACGCTTGTACACTCTTGATGGGAATGTAAATTAGGATGGCCACTAAGGAAAATGGCATAGCAATAATGAAAGAAATTAAAATAAAACTCCCATCTGATCAAGCAACCCCACTTCTAGGTATATATCCAAAGGAAATAAAATCAGTTATGACAAAAGAGATACTCTGAACTCATTTATTTCAGCATTATTCACAATAACCAAGATGAGGAATCAACATAAGAACTATCAGCCAATGAATAGAGTATGTGAGATACATACACTCAGTGGAACTATTCAGCCTTAAAAAAGAAGAAAATCCTATTATTTGCGACAATGTAGATGAACCTGGAGGATAAATGAAATAGGCTAGGCACAGAAAGATAAACAGTATGTAAGCTCACTTACATGTGAAATCTAGAAGCAGACAGTAGAATAATAGTGGTTTCTAGGAATGGAGGAGATTGGGTAGAAGTTAAGTCAAGGGAATAAAATTTACAGTAGATGAATAAGTTCTGAAGATATATTTTACAACATAGGGACAATAGTTAATAATTGCATACTGTATAAAAATTACTGAGTAGATCTTAAATGTTCTCACTACAAAAAATGATAAAGATATGAGGTAATAACTGTTGATTAACTTAATCAAATCATTTTGCAATACACACATACCAAAACATTCCATTTTACAGCATAATGTATATAGTTTTTATTGATCAGTTATGTTAGTTACTTCCACCTTACTCAGACAAAATATCCGACACCCACAAGTTGAAGGAGGAAAAGTTTATTTCAGCTCACAGCTTTGTAGAAGTTTCAGTTCACAGTTGTCTGGCCCCAAGGCACGGTGACACGGCAGAGGAGAAACAGATCATGACAGGAAAGGTAGGAAACAGCATGCAGTAAGGCTCTCTTTCTCTCTTATTCCATTCAGGCTACAAGCCTTTTGTTTGATGCTACCCACACCCAGGGTGGGATTTCCCATCATCCACACACAAAAATATGCTAAACCAATCAGTGACTAATCCAGTATCACATACTCTTAATCCATATTCTCACACTTATGACCCAGTCACCTCCCGAAAGCCTCACCTATGAGTGCAAGAGGCCTTTGGAGAACATCTAGATACAAGCAACAACATCATTATACCTTAATAAAGCTCAGAGATGGGCAGACTTTGTAGAATCACCTTGTACTGCAGTGTTAGAAAGGAAACTCAATGTAATTATTTTGAAAACTCAGAGTTATAAAAAAAACGTGAATATTATGGGAACAGCTTATATGTCTGTCAACAAATGAATAGATACAGTTAATGTGGCATGGAGTATTACTCTGCCATAAAGATAAACTTGAATCATGTATGGGAAAATGGATGCACCTTGAGACCATAATGTTAAGTGAAATAAATCAGACACACAAGCTTAAATATCACATTGTTTCTTATATGAGAAAATCAAATTATAAAAAAAGAATAAAATAAAAATAGATAATAGGAAGTAAGAAAATAGATCTTTCTCAAATGGGAAAAAAGGATCAAGAGACGGAAAGAGGGATGAGAGAGGGGAGGGAAAGGGGATTAAACAGGAATTAAGAGGTGATATGTTGGGCTAGGGATTTAGCTCAGTGGTTCCGGCGCCTGCCTTGCAAACACAAGGTCCCGAGATCCATCCCCCGTACCAAAACAAAACAAAACAAAAAAAAGATGTGTTATGTACAAGTACCAACTCCACACAAAGAATACAAACATTATGTACTCCAAACATGTAATAAAAAATAAATTCAAAAAGTCTAAAATCACTAATTTGGAATGATCCCAATGAAACCAAAAATGTGTACCACATATACAATTTGATTAGAAAGCTACTAAAGTATTTTCAGGTGGCACTATTAAGTAGCAATGCTCACTTGCTCACAAAAGCTAAAATCCTTGCTTAAATGAGCAATATGCACCCTATAATCTAATGTTCCATTTTTCTATCTTTTGCAATTTATCATTATACTCTATATTTCAACCTTTTAGCTTTGCCTTCAATTGTTACTCTCCCCATCTCTCTGATTGTACAAGAATATTACATGATATACTGTCAGTTCTTTCTCAAAATCTATCTAATATGCCAATTCATAGGCAGGGTTGATATGATATGATAGCAGACAAACTGAAAAATAAGTTCATGCTGATGGTAGATGTTTAAATCACTACAAGTAAGCAATCTCTACACTTTACATGATAAACTAAGCACTCAAATTAAGACTTCATACACTTAAGCAAGCTTCAGTGGTCTCGAGATTTAATATTTCATTTATATGTCACAGTCCTCCAACTATCTGAACCACAGATGGATATGGTATATGAAAAGTCATCTCTCCAGAAAAAGACAATGCCAGCTAAAAAAATATATGATATGCTTCTTTTGTTAAGAAGATAGTGCCCTACTCTATAAAGCCTTAGATTATCAACAGTTCATTACACACATGCATACTTTTTACTAGTATTTTCGTTATCATAGTCATACTTTTCAATAATATAGATATGAAAAAGTGACTGATGACAATTAATGCAAGAAGCATTTGGGAATTCTTGAAATTGTGCCTAAATACAAACAGTAAGTTCAACAAATTCCTCATCAATCAGTGCTTTAGTCAGAGTAGATGCCAATGCAACAGTGAAGGGTATTTTTTTTTCCTTTTCACCAAAATAAGCTGAAAAAAATTCCCTCATGATTACATGTTTAAAACTCTAAGCTTCATATTTGCCAACACTGTTAAACTGCTGTATCAACCGTGGCTTGTGCCAAATAAAACCTTTTGAAACTTTGGAAGAAACTTCTATACAGGAAATTGTAAATTTGGGTGGGCATAACTGTTTCTGAATATATGTATTTTTACAACAATTCTTGCCTTCACAACTACTTAAATTATGTGATTTTCCACAATGGCCAATGGAGGTCATATAATTAAAGACTTTGTATCTTCGTCTATTTTCCACATGAGACCAAAAGATCAAGAAACTGTGTTGTTGTCCTTTCTGCTGCCAAATAACTTCAAGTGATGCCATCATTAGTGGTTTTTAATGGTACAAAAATGATTGGCTGATGGCATTAAAGTAATCCCAGGAGAAATTTTCACATATTCTTACATAGGACAAAAATAATTTTGAATATATATGAGCAAAATAATCATTTTCTTTGTATCTAACCTCCATTAATACAAAGCAAGAAAATAAAACTGTTTCGTTCCAACATGCTCCAACATTAAGGAAAGACTAATGATACTGAAATCTCATTTTCAAAACTTCTCTAATTCTGGGGAAACTAAAAGATGAACACAATTTTTAAAAACATTCTGTATTTTTACCTCTCTTTTCACATTTGCACTCAGGCCTCACATTAGCCAACATGACTGTAAGCGGTCAGAGGTCAAAAGAAATTTACTTATTCCCAACATACACAAACAAAGCAACAAATATTAAGGGCATCATTGACTCCCATGGGGCTGCACTTTAGCCACTTTTAAACTAGTCTGAAGCTGGGTGTGGTGGTGCACACCGATGATCCTGGCTCTTGGGTTGCTGAGGCAGGCGGGAGGATCTCAGCAAGTTGGAGGCCAACCTCAGCTACATAGCAAGTTCAAGGCCAGTCTGCACTATATAGCAAAACACTGTCTCAAAAACAAAAACAAAAAAAGTCTGAATCCAGTCCTGCTATCTTGATCATTTTACTCATTTCTTGATATATATGTTTTACTCATACCAGTAATGTGTTTTTTATTCAGTAATGTAGCGTAAACAGACTAATCCTCAAGGAATTTTGCATGGTTGGGATTTGAGATGTTTCAAAAAATGTTACCTGGGCTGTACACCCATATTGCTAACATTATAATTTTATTTATATATTGAGATAAAAATACTATAATAAACACACATTTCTTTTGTTAGCAAGGCACTAACAAAATGAGCCTTAAACGATACCAATTATTTCACACATATTTCCCCGGCAGTATGAATAATCCTCCATGCATGTTATCATTAACACTTAAAGTAATCTTGGATAAATTCACACATTCATAGACTTACAAATTTCTGTACTGTTTAATAAAATCATCTGTGCATAAACTGGTAAAGACGTACATGCAATCAGCTCAAAATGAGTAATAAAAGTTGGAAAGATAAAGTCATAAATCTCCCTTAATAGTAGATCCTACATAGGAGATTGCAGATAGGAGATTAGTTAAGATTGAACAACAAAGTGCAGTCAAAGAGTACAGATTTATGGGGCAAGCATTTAAACTGTAGTAATAACTTTCCACTCGCCCCACCACCACCATACATTCATACATACATTCTGTAGTTTTGTCTTTCAAATCTCTCTCAATCTTGAATCTAATTGTCCCCGATAATTCATGTATTTGTCAAAACTGTCAATCAACCAACTCTTTAAACACCAAAGACTGTCAAGAAGGCTGAATACTTCTTCAGAGTTTCATAGGATATTCTCCTTGTAAAAACTGTTAAATGTATACACCTAAAGATAAGATTTGTTTGACTGTACTAACAGAAAAGTTAGAGTTTCTCTTTGAGATAGTGAAATATATAATGGGACCCCACATTTTACAGCCTACACAAAATATTAAACAACACTTCAGCATCTGGAGGCCATATATGGTTAATCAGACTATTAAAATATATTTTCAAAACACTTAGACACTTAGATAATATACTACACATATTACTCATATAATACATACACATGCTGAGCACCCCAAGTGCAAAAATCTTCAAAATCTGAAACCTTTTGGACACCAATATGATGTTATTTTAGAAAATTCCATACCTGATCTCATATGACTGATTGTAGTCACAAGCAGGCACACTAAAAATATACAAAATTATCTTTAGACTATTAATACAAGGTACATATAAAACAAATTGAATTGAATTGTGCATTTAGACTTGGGTCTCATCCCCAGGCTATCTCATTATGTATGTTCAAAAACTCCAAAATCCAAAAGAATCCAAATCCCAAAACATTTTTTTGTCCCAAGCATTTAGGATAAAGTATATTCAATCTGTATGGTACACTTATGTTTTGTATACTATAATATACAATACATATACTATATACATGATGCCATAATATAATCCTATTATGCTATTAAACCCAAAGAAAAATTTGTTTTAAATATACAGTTTTAATATTACTTAAGCACCACTTAATAAAATGACAAATTCTATACTTCATCATTAAATCAGAAATCAGCAGATGTACAATATGGCCAAATACAAAATTAGAATTAAAAATAGACACTTAAAACCGAAAGATCAACATTAGATTGAAAGGATTTTTGTGTTCTATAGATGTTGGGTTGGCCTACCTCGTTTTTTCCAGCTTCCTCAATCTATGTAGAAATAAGAGCATTGAAAATTAATAATAAGGGTTAAAATGACACTACAACTGTTAAGAAAACAATGTGCAATTAAGAAGATGAAGCAATTACAAGAAAAGTAACACGACTCAAATCCAGGCTCTAACCTTGACACTGTTTAAGTACTACACTGTCTTCTACTCAATCTCACTCTTCCATTTCTTTGGCCAAAAAGATGACTACGCAAAGTGAAACCATATACCAGGAGTTTTACAGATGTTATTAGTCAATTTACAAAAATTCAAGAAGAAAATATTGCTGGTCTTTTTAATAAGATAAAGCAAAAATCAAAGTTATATAATTACACCACACAACCCTAAATTAAAACTGCCTGTTTTTTTATAGAAAAAAATTGTGTGTGTGTGTGTGTGTGTGTGTGTGTGTGTGTGTGTGTAGATGGTATGCTGTAAAACAAACTAATTCACTCTTTAGGATGATGTTCCTTGCTTCAAAATAATTTCTTCTCAGTCTATATATTCAAGGTTCCTTTGCTGGCATAAAGTCACAGAATTTCAAAGTGAATTCAATCATTGTAATTTTTTTCACTCTCCTTAAAATAATAATCAGGCATAATAATTAACATAATTCACATATCTTTATAAACAACCAGGCTTTGATATTATATGCTTGTGAAATAAAGAAATAAGAATAATATAAATAAAACTTTGGATCAATACTTTCAAAAAAAGGATTAATAACATCTTATTATCATACATTGTTAGATACAAAAAAAGCAAGACTACATTTTCTCATTTAAACTAAAAGATGTAAAAAATCTTTACTTTTATAATTCAGTACTTATGGTACATTACTCTAAAATAAAAGTTTTTTGGTAAATTACCATCAAAGATTTTCAAGTACAGTTTTGTCTGCTACATAATTAAAGAAAAACTATAAATTCTAAATAACAATAATAATTTAAAGATGAGCTTCTCAGCATCTCCCTTACTCATTTCTGTACACTTCAGTTACTCATTGCTGAAATCAACAGAACTGGTAGCTAATACCTCCAAAGACTTAAGTTAGGATCATCTATGTTAATATTTAGGGAGCTCTTGAACAAATTGTATGGAAAACCTCTGATACATCTTAAAACAAATGGAGGACTCAGAAAAATCGAGAAAACTTTCTGCTGTAAAGCTCCACGTCTTGAGCCTACATGGTAAATTGTAAATGATTTCAAACTTGAAACATCCATTTTCCTCCCCCGCTTTCTCCCTCCTCCCTCTCCCTTCCTCTCCTTGTTTCCCTTCCTCCTCCTCCTCCTCCCCTCCCCTCCCCCTCCTCGCCTCATCTTCCTCACCCTTCCTCACAGATGATGTCTTCATAAGGCTCTTCAAGAAAACCTGAAAAGAAGACACAAAGACTTCCTCCCACCTCCTTAATGCTACACTAGCAGTCTTTGCCATTCCCACTGTCAAAAAGTAAAGAGATCCCTGATACCTTATGATGGACATCCAGCCCTCCTAATCTTGTTTTTGCCTAGGGTAATAATGCATGCTGAAACTGGTAAATGGAGATGGACAGATGGATGAATTGAAAAGATCTTCTGCCTATCCCACTATCCAGTATATAGTCTGCGAATACATAACTCAAACTGACATCTAAATATCTCACTCATAACCTTAAAAACAATCAAAGTAAGATCTGTACCTTGGCTATTCCAAGCAAACTTTTCAAACTTCTCTTTTAGAAACAGAGGAACGACTGAGATAAATACAAAAGGGAAAGATTTCCCTTATAAATCAGTCACCAAGACTGATAATTTTCCCTTTCTAGTATTTCTTCAGGTGTCTCCCCCAGAGCTTGGCTCCAGTTCTAACTAGCTCGGGACTGAACTCCAGCCTTCTTTCTGCCATAACATTTTTGCTATTCTAAAACATCCCCCACACATCAATAGGTCTTTCAAGATGGCCTTGGTATGCTATCTCTGTGAGAAGATTACTGAGGCTTCTAGTTATGAGTTTAATCACAAGGCCTTTCCATAACAACTTTCCCTGCACACCCTGCTCACTACCCCCAGCCTGCTGAGTCCCATAGATACTTGCTGGCCCTCTCCTATTACTTTCCAATCACTCTCCCCAGGGAGTCTCTCTCAGGAGCAACTGAAACAGCTAGAATCCACTCTCCATCCAAAGCCCCAACATGTGAACTCCATCCAGGATATGCGTGTTTTCAAGTCTGTCCATATTAATTTGACCTGATATGAACACTCTCTAACACTTCAAAACTGTCTTTAGAATTTAGGTAAGTTAAAATTTGACAGAATTGCATGTATCTTTTGAGAACTTTGTATGTTTAATGAGCATTGTTTTTAATTAACTAGTCTACAGACAGAAATTGGTGCAAGATATCATTTTTAAAGTAAGGCTTTCAAACCGAGTACCTAGGAGTCTGCCCTTGTTGACCCAAATAGACATTCCACAATATGAATGAGGAATCGGATATGACTTGTGCCAGCATTAGGCAAAACTGGCAAACTTTAAGAGAAGTTGCAAACAGTTGAAAGTTATATTAAAATAATTAGATAAAAATGCCTGGCACTTAGTCTGGTCTCCAGAACATTCACAACCTCCTAGATTAATGATTTTTCCCTGGGGCTGTTCCTAACATTCCTGTACTCAAGGGTCACAATTCACAGCCCTCAAGGTTTCACAAACCCAATTCCAAATAGTGTAAAGAAAAAACTGCATGACTATTCAACTGAGCTCTTTAAAGAGTGAGTACTAGCCAGTCTTCCAGGGCAGAAACTCAGCACCCTTCGCGACCTCTGACTCCTCCCCCAAAGGCACTGACTGGACTAAGACCATTGGCGCCACAGCCCCTCCCCTGGCACCTTATCACCCCAGTCTGTGCAACCCCTCTGGATGGCTACAGAGATAACCTGGAATGCAGAATTGCACTAATAGTGTTAAGAAGACTCAGGCCCTCCCGGGGTGGCCGACCCCACGATAATAAGCCTGTTCCAACCTGCTTTTGCTGTCCAGCGTTCCACAACCTCAGACTTGAGGGTACAGCCCTTAATCTAACTGTTCCTGGACATCACTCTGGACTTCAGTCTCGCACTCCCAGTGACCCGGGAATGAAAAAACAGGAAGGCCGTAACTTTCAGGTCTTATTGTTGGAAAATTTGTTTCCATCCTCACAAAGAGATGGTATTAAAAGATGGCAAGGACTTGAGATAACTGTGGTCTGGTCGGTTGTTTTCACAGCTGGCTGAGTCAATCATTCTTTTTTAAAAGCTTAATTGACAGGTGAGAAATTCCTGGTCCCTGGTCATTCCAGGAACTCCTCAGCATCAATCTAAGCTGGGACAGCGTGCTGAAGGAGAAGGGAGTGGTGCCGGCCTCGTCCCGGGGGAACTCCGGGGCAGAAACCAGGGCGCCGGCGCCAGGAATGCGTTGGTCTGGGGTCCGGAGGGAAGGGGCGGGGGCGGGGGGGCGGAGGTCGGGAAGCGTCAGGGATGAGGAGTGGCAGCGGAGAAGAGGGCAAGATGCCTGGGGATGGGAGGGAAGGGATGGAAATGGGTGAAGAGGGTGCAGGCGGGAGAGAAATACGGATGGGCGAGGGCAGTGAGCAACAGGAGTACGTGCCACAGGGCGAGGGAGACGGCGAGGCGTCCACCCGGGAGCGCCGGTCCGCGCGGCCGGAGCTGGAAAGTTGTTCAGCCTGGGGCGGGGGTGCAGCGCCCCCTGCGCTGCGCGGCCGCGAGGGCCGGGCGCCGGGCTTACCTTCTGGTCCACGATGGAGCAAGCCATCTCGCGGACGTGCGCCAGGCTGTAGTCGCCGGACGAGTCCTGAAGCAGGAGCACCGGCTCGCGGCTCAGGCCGATCTGCAGATGGAAGGAGACGCCCCCCGCCGGAGCCGCCCCGGGAGCCAGGAGAGGCGCGGGCCCCGGGCCGGACCCCGGCACCAGCGTGGCGGCGGCGGCGGCGACCGCGGCCACGGGCAGCAGCGGGCTGGGCGGGCGCAGCAGAGGAGGGGCGCTCATCGCTCGGGGGCGCGGGCCCGGGCGCGGGGCCGGCGGCCGAAAAGTTTTGCAGCCGCGGAGCCAGGCAGGAGCTTCTTTCTCCGAGAGCCGAGAAGGAAAATAAAAACTTTCCGGGAAAGTCCCCGCGCGGGGGCAGGGCGAAGGATGAGGCCGGGAGGGGACGGGAGGGGAGCGGGGAAAATGGCCGAGGCGGGAGGACCGCGCCGCCGGGAGCTCGGGGGAGGACCGAGCGCCCAGAGCAGCCGCGCGGCGCGCTTGAGGCCCGGGGCCGCGGGTCAGTGAGGGGCGGGGACGCCAGCTGGGGGCGGGCACTGCGGAGTCACCACCCGGCGGGCTCCCGAGCTGCAGGAGCCGTGGCCGCGGTGGCCTCGGGGTGCCCGGGCGCCGCCCCCGCCGCGGGACCGAGCCGCGGGGCTCAGAGCCGCCTGGGCCGGCGCGGCCTGCCTCTTCCCGCCGGGACCTGGTCTCCGCCGGCCCCGCTGCCCAGAAAGCGGCCAGACGGCCCTCCAGCGACCAGCTGCCCAGGGCTGCGAACTTCCAGTCCCTGGAGTCCCGGCCACTTCTTCCAAGCGCTCCAGGGCTACCTTCTTCTACAAGCGAGGTGACTTGATGCACCCAGGAACGCTGAGCCCCGTGGTTCCCTGTGGGGCTCACGGTCAGAGTGTCTGAGGGGGATTGCAAATAGCAAGTCGCCCAAACCCACTTGCGTAGCGGTTGTTGCCAAAAGAGGCCAGGGAGCCAGTCCAAGGAAGTGTGCTTAAACCTCTGTCTACCTTTTCCCCCTGGTCTCTCTGGCACACCATCACACCCAGCCCACCTGCTCCACCCGGCCCCAGACACACAACTGGCTGGATTCAGGAGATGGGTCCTCTGGAAAGAAAAGCAGTTGTGACTATAAGGGCAGGCAAGAGGAATGTCATAGGCAGCCTCTTCGCCTCTGCCTCACTCAGTGTCTGGAGCTTCTACTTCGGAACCTCAGAAACCTGCCTCTTTCCTCCTCTGTCAGTGGATAGGCCGCTCTCTAGGAGAGCTGCTCCCAGGGGCGCCCCAGCCTCCTGACCACCAATCACTGCCAAGACTGGGTATGTCTTGCTCAAATTTTGATAGTGGTTGCTGCTTTGGTGTTAGGGCAGCAAGGGCTTCCCAGTCCTTGGGGTTGAATTTGAATGCTGTCCTCCCACCAAGGTGATCCTCCTTGGTGTGTGACCATAGCTGCACAGGGTCCAGCTTTCACAAGGACCCTGCTCTGTGAAATGCTTTGCCACCACAGTCTGCTGTCACTGTTTTGGAATTTTTATTAAATTCTGAAAGAGGGGCTCGGCATTTTTTTCTGTTGCAAAGCCAGTCTTGCTTCTCACTGTGCCATTTCCCTAGTGCCTCCTCTTGCCTGCACAAGACCCCCTAAGTACACATAAGGTGTACTTTCTTTTGTGATGCACTACATTTTATTCTGCCCTAATTCTTTTTTGGTGTCAACCTCTGGTTGGCACAGGATATTGCAAGGTGGTTTTCTTCAGAACCGTGTTCAGTCAGGAGTGGAATATTGATGTCCCCAACTACATTTGTATCACCCACACCTCTAAGAGATTTGAATTTACTCTCAGGATCTGATGATTTGAGAAGTCTGGCGTTTTCCCTGCTTAATTCTGTATGAGTTGGTCCTCCTCATCCATGACACAGTATAATTTTTCTGATGTACCAAATTCAACTAACCTAGAAGAATGGCGGAATTATTCTTGATGCAGTGCCCTTCTGAATTCTTTAGGAGGTGTGGGTTTTGTTTTGTCTTTTAAAAGTATACATATACATATATATATATATATATATATATATATATATGTATATGTATAGTTTCTTTCCAAGTTGAAATATGGTCAATTTTCTGCCATTTCCTAGTACCAAGGCAAAAGTTTGCAGGTAAGTTCACAAAGTACTTACAAACTGATAGTTTTACTTGAGATTCAAGAGATCTGGAGACATTTGTGTTTTGTCAATATCACAGTTGTGTATTGAAGACATCTCTGTACCAGCAGCTGTTAAGACAGAGTTCTTGCTCTCACATTGAGAAGAAAAGAGAAAAGAAATAAATATTATTTCTGATAGTCATAATTGCAATGAATAACAATACTGCAATGTCAAAGAGAGGGGCTTTGAGCAGCAGAGTGGGGAAAGGGGCATTACCTTGGCCAGTGAATGGAAGATTTCACTGCAGTGTTTACATGTGATCCAAACCTGGTGGGAAGGGGACTAGCCTCAGGGAGGACTGGGACAGTAGTATTATAGACATAAGGAACAGGTAAAGACCCTAAAATGAGAATGTACTTGGCATTTTCAAAGTAGAGGAAAAGAGAGGCATGTGGATGGGATGAGATCAGAAAACTGTTAGAAGACAAGTCATCGAGCTCTTGCAAACCATCGTAAATAGTTTTTATTTTATTCTCAGTGAACTGCTTAACCACTAGAAGGTTTAACCAGGAAAGTGATACAATTTAATTATCATGTTTTAGAAGATCACTCTCTGGCTGCTGTGTAGACAACAGATTGTAAAAAAAAGAGACTAAAAGCTACGTCGGTAGGAGACTTTTGGTATTGTCCTGTCCAAAGGACTGCTATGGTTGTAGTAGAAATCCTAAAAATGGAAAAGTATAGTATCTAATTTTGAAGTAGAACTGAAGGTCATGCTGATGAATCAGAGGTGTGTAGGAATAAGGTAATAGAATGTCATGAAAGACTCCTAAGTTTCTAAGCAATTGCTGTGATGGCAGTGTCAATAATTAAGCGAGAAAATAGAAAAAAATCCGGGTTAGGGAGACTTAACATTTCTGTTTGAGAATATTGAGTTTGATATGCCACCAGACTTTCAGTTAGAAATTACTGGAGATGGATATAAGTCCATTCAAGAAAGAGAAGAAGGCCAGAAATAATTTGGAAATTACCAGTGTGCAGAAGCCATTTCAAAGTTGGATTAGATGAGATCTCTAGAAAGAGAGCATAAGCCAGTCATCAGTATATGAGACTTACAGGAATTTGAGTGTCCAATTTAGGAAGAAAAAAACAATAATAACTCCTTGCTATACTATGTCAATTATATGAAAGATTCTTGTAGGATGTTGGAAATAATTGAGAAAGAATCAGGGGGTAGGAAGAAGAAGGCTTGGAGAACTGAAATATTTTTAAGAAGCTGAAATATTATTGAATGCAAAAGAGTGAAAAGAGAGAGCAAGAAGAAAAATCATAAAACCACTGGAGTGCCCCAAAACAAGCAGAAAATTCCCACAGAATTGGTTACTGCGATTTCTGAAGTCAACATTTGAGAACTATGCCTATTGCTACTAACATTTGCTGGATGACAAGGGAATGAATGGTAGATAATACACCAAAGAAACCTGATATATAGCTCTGGTGACTTCAAAATTATGCAGAAAGAACTTGGAGAATTTGAAAGAATTTGTATTTAATCCCTGGGGAAAGAAAAGAAGATTTAGAAAGTGGACAGTTGCTTGTATAAATTACTTTAGATTCTTTAAATGACTTTTCATTTTTTGAACCATGACTAACATTACTGGAATAACAGACTTCTGGCAATGACTAAAACACTATCTTAGAAAGAAGGTCCAATGCTCTCATCAATTTTCCAGGTAAAAGTGATTAGGGTATGAAGAGGTACTTGCAACACTTGCCAAAGATGAATGCTAATCCTGCTGGCTATATTTCCAAAGAAGGTTGTATGTTTCAATAATTTTGAAAGTGTCCAGGAATTCACAGTCAACACTAAGAAAAAGGTTTGAAAATAACCTGATTTGAGTGAGAGTCAATCTAGGAGTACAGTGAGGCAGGTGAGGAATAAACTCAGAAAACAGTGTGACTCCATTTAAGTTCTACATGAGTATAGATCTGCAAAGAAAATGAACCAAGAAGACATACCTAAATAAACAAGCATGGATAACAAAAAGGTTGTTGTAAACTAAAACCAGCTGGATTTTATAGGTCCATTTTAGAAATTAATGGTGTTCATGGGACATGGCATATTGTAAAGAGTTTATAATCTTCAGGCAGGAGGATAGCAAATTCAAGCCCACCCTGGACAACTTGATTTAGGAGATGAAGCTTTTTGTGAAGGTCCTGGGTTCAATCCCCAGTATTGAAAAAAAAAAATAAGTTACAAGGAAATTGAAGTTCTAAATAAGTGAAAAGATAGAAACTACCTGTGTAAAAGATGTGCATTCAAGTAATTACTTTCCAAGACTGCACTGATAGAGTTGTTGCTAATATTGTAAAGTATTCTTAGTATTCTAGACAACTAGAGAGAAACAAATGTTCCAGTTTTCAAAGAGGTACTAAAGAAGTACAGACCAATTAGTTTAGCATTAGTAATCAACAAAATTCTAGCCTGGATTACTTAAACAAATGGTTTATAAAGAATCATTATAAGAAGGAAAGAGTTCACTAAAACAAATATTGCTCTATTTATTGCTTTTCTAACATCAAATTGAAGAATATTATAGACATTTGGTTTCTCTGAATTTCAACAGAAATTGAATACTTCTTTTAGTACCCTCAGGGTCAAATTAAAAAAATAGCTGTACTGGGTGAGAGTAAATGTTTGAACATTGCAACAGCTGTTATGCAAAACATTGAGCTCTTCCTAGAACAGAACAAATAATGTACCAAATGAACATGTAAAGAAATACTTGCTGGCTACTGATGTCAACCTAGAAGGGAATCCTCTGTTGCTTCTCTCTTCAGCATTTCAATCAAAGGTTTAGCTTCAGAGGACTACAGAGAAAGCAAGCATGAGGATGTCACAAACTGAAAAGGATTACTGAAAAAGTTTTGGTAAAATCATTTTTCAAAATTCTTAAAAACTGATTAAGAACAAGGCAGGTGCAGAATAATAGTAAGTATTATATACCTATCTTTTACTATTAAAAAAATACTAGTACAGATAAAGACTAAGGGAAACTTTCAGGCCACACTTGATTAATATTTTGATACTGTTTCATATTACTCTCACTAATTTAGAATATCATCAATGTTTGCAGAGAATATTTTCCATGAAAGACTTTAAACACAACTCTTATTAATTAATTAAAGTAAATTTTAAAAATAAACCTTCCAAAAAGGGTATGTGTAGTTTTAAGTCTTTTAAATCATTTTGACAAACTGGTCCTAGGAAAAAAATGTAATTATATGTCAGAGTACTAAGTTTTTAAAGTACCCTGCCTTATAATAATTAATTAATTAATGAGAACATTTTGAAATTTTTATGTTAATACAAGGTGAAACATTTTAGCAGGCTTATTGATCTCGTGAATATCTTCTTTTTGGAATATTCTAAGTTCTTTACATGATTTTCTACTGGGGTTTTTTTTCTGCTTATTAATGAATAAGAGATTGTTATGTATAAGGAATATATTTTATTATATATAAAGGCAAATTATTTTTGTTATCTATCTTTTAATTTTATTGGGGTATGCCTTTAAGGGTCCTTATGAATGATACTTTGCCTTGTTTTATATTTCTTAGAAAGGCATTCCCTAATCTGAGATCAGATAAATATCTACTGATAGTTTTTGTTATGCATTAGTGCATTTACTATTTTTTTTAAGAATAATACATACATTTACATTTATATATTATTTCATGGTTTTGAATTAGATTTGGTTCCCTAAAAATCATTACCTCTTGAACAGTAAAAACTTTGACTCTGCCATTCTAATAAGAACCAAATTCTGCTGGCTCCAAGGTATCATAAAATTCTTTCAGATTCCTGTAGAAAAGAGAATGGAATCACCACTTTAACACTTTTTCCTTTGACTTCAGTATATTCAGAAAGCCATTGCTTAAGGAGTTGCCAACTTTAATTGTGCAATTGGCTTTTGTTAAATCAATCCAATGTTCAAATTCAGAAACCATTAACAATAGTGCACTTTTTTTTTTTATAAAGATGCAGTACTAATCCTATTTTCAAGACCCATTGGTTCCAGGGATACAAACTTCACTTACTGGGTCATACCAAACATTTTCCAATGTCAATATCAATACATCCTATTATATTTTATATCCTAATTTGTTCTCTTGAGTACATGCCATTTTGTGAGGCTTTATTTTATTTAGTACACTTTTTTTAAAGTGACTAAATTTTGAAAACAATAAAAAAGAGTAAAGAAGGTACAATTAATCCAAAATTACTTTTTGGGTCTATTCCTGGAAAAAAAGTATTTTTTTAGCTGAAATTTCTTGTGCGTGGTTTCTGATGCTTGATTTGGAAAATGAATTTTTTTTTAAAAGGGAAAGAATCTAGCAGATTTATTTCTTACTGACATAACCAGGAAAAAATAGGTTTTAATGGCTTAAGAAAAAATAATTTGCTTTTCTTGGCTTGGAAAAAATTTAAATGGCATTATTTCTAAAACTCACTTATTATTATAAAATGTGCATTTCACTAGAAAAGTCTGCCTGCATAATTACAATGACATTCATATGGATTCAAAGCCCTATCTTATCTAAACATTGTGCTATATTTCTTTACTACTTCATGTCCTCAACCATACAATCCTGAAAATAATAATATTGTAACCACCAACAACCTTCTTCATCCTTTATTTTAAAGTATAATTATTTCATATTTGATCTCATACAAATTGAAAATAAAGATATCTGCTCCACAGAGTTATAAGTAAAATATTTACTTCTTGAATTAAATGTTTGTTTTATATTTATTGTTAGTACATAAAGTCTTCCAATATTTATATATCCAACATATATTCTTGTAAATATATTTATTTTGTTGAATTGATCATCTAGAGTATCCAGGAAAGCTGAAGAAAAAACAAACTTGAATTTTAGATTTGCTTCAGAATGTACTGAAGAAAGGACTGTAATTTTCTTACTGTTTCAGAAGAAAAAAGAGTGTTCTGTATCTCTTCACCTTTGCACTCTGCTGCCCTCGTTAGATGCCAGAGTTGGCAGGTGTACGTAATGGAATGCGAGTGCTCCTTGGTTTGTTCATGCACCCCCAGTTCCATCAATGCCCAATACATCTTCGTCTTTTCTGTATTTTACATATTTCAATTCATGTTCTTCTGGATTTGACTTTGCACATTGAACTTTGAAAAAAGTCAGCTATTGAAATCTATTTTACTTGCTCTAGTGAAATAAAACAATTTAAGTTGCCAATACCAAAGGTTCATTTTAGCCATTATTTGCTTTACTAAACAAATTTTCTGTTTTTACATAGAACTCTAAATACATCATAATTAAATGATAAGTTCATTTTTGTGGTTTTAATTTGTAATTTATCATTGTGTTCCAAAACAATTAAGCTATTTTAATGAATAGAAATTTTATCAAAATAACTAGCACAAGTATCTGAAATAATATGCATGATTACCAATGTAACATTTAGTTCTAAGCTTCCCCACAGCCAGAACAAGAGAAGGAAAACAATGTGTTTTTTTAATTCTCATTGTCTGATTGTAAACAGAAATTTTAGATGAAATTATCATGAGTTTCCATACTACACAAATACAGAAGAACATTTGATTTATGCTTCAGACTTCCTGAGGGCATGGCTCTTGTTTTATTCACCTTTGTACAAGTGTTATTTAGCACAAGAATATGACAAATGTTCATTAATGTGCTTGTTAAGTAAAACTGTCCAACTATAGTCTGAAGATGAAAAAACTTGCAAACATTTTTTTCAAGTGTCCACCCTATTCCAAAATTCAGGTCACAAAAACCAGTTGTATGAGACAGACATTCAGGTAAGTTCTAGTCCATGATTCAGTGGGTCTCAGGATGTCGAACTGGACAGTTTATTCCCCTGTCACACAGTATTGACTTGCTTTCTGTGCCAGGGAAAGCCGTTTTGTAGTCATCTTTGTATACCCTTCCTCAAGTGTTCCAGAATCAAGTGCTATGTCTGGGTCTATTATACTTGCTAATAGTTCAGTAATTGCTGAATGAGTAGATAACTTGAGCTAAAGATGCCTCAAAAATTGTATCATATCATTTAGTGACCCAGCTTACAAAAGATATTGTCTTGCCCTGTCTTGAAATAACATGTATTGCTCTTTTTCTGATTATAAAATTAATGAAGTGTGATCAAAAATATGAGTTTAATTTTTTAAAATGTATTACAGTAGAAAACACATTGCTATGAATTCCCCTCAAAATACTCCTCCTTGCTGCAATACATGTATCCCATCATTCTAGTCACTTTAGGAAGCAGTTCTCAAAGTACTCCTGTGAGTATTTTTAGTTGTGCTATCATGGATGCCTCAACTGAACTGATTCAAAACATTTACCTCTCATGATCATTTTGACTTTAGAAAAGAACCAAAAGTTGCATGGTCCCAGATCCAGTGAATAAGGTGAATGGAGACACACTAACATTTTTGTGACCCTTCCTTTATGTTGGTTGGTACTTGACTTTGGCCATATTTTTATTACACCTATAGAGACGCAAAACAGAACTTCCAGAACTGCTTCAGAAAGTAGCAAGAACACAATGGGATAAGAGTGTTTGAAGCAAGAGGGATATTTTTGAGAGATATTTAGGGCAATGTGTCCTTTATTTCAGTAATTTTTAATTAAATTGTCACTGTATTTTTATCACCTCTTCCTTGCACATGCTAATTGAAAAACAACTCTACACAGTTTTGGAGGGTGAAAGTTCAAGGGTGGGAGGTTCATTTGATCTCCATAAAGGGCTGATGGTAGATAGCATCACAAAGGTAAGAGCAGAAGCACAATGAAAGTGATCAATGGCAAAACAGGAAGCCAGAGAAATTCAGGGGCCAAGTTGTTCTTTTGATAACAAGTTGCTGTTGGAGGAACTAGCTGGGATACTTCAGAGCTCTATTAATCCCTTCTGAGGGAAGCACCCTCATGACCTAATCACCTTCCACTGAGCCTAACCTCTTAAAAGTCCCCCACTTTTTGTCACCAAAACACTGAGGACACAACTTCTGACACATGATTGTATAAGGGACATATGCAAACCATACTCCTGTAACCAAAAGTAAAATGGATTTGTAAAACTTGAGCTACTTCTCCAAATGTGTTCAGGCTGAAGAACCTAAGCTGCCAAAAATAAGCTGGAAGAAGCCAAGAATAAACAAGCCAATGAAACACCTTGACAAATAGACAAGAATTTCCCTGTCTGTTGTCTCATCATATTTCTCTCATTTGGATAAACTTTATTTTCACCAAAGATTGTCTCCAATTTTCTCAAGGAGCAGCAATAGAAAGCCGAGTAGCCAGTGGCACCCATACCACAATGGGTACCAGGGCTTCTCAAAATGAGACAGTTATTTATCTTTATCATCTGTGCTCTTAATCACTTAGACTAAAGTGATTATTGACTGCAAAAAGGTAGAGTCTCTACATGATAGCCGCCCTAGAACAATACAGTGGGTGCAAAGAATGTAGGGGATGTAGGGTGAGTTGACTATTTCTAAATGTGCTGAAGCTTTGAAAGAAAGAAAGCAGCAAGCTTAAAGTTTTTAATTCCTAGCTCAAAATAGTAAGAAGGCCAGAGTGATAAAATGATTACCCTAAAATTAGCTCTCTTCTCTACAGGGCTGATGAAACTGAAAATTAAATATACAGTCTACTCCTGTGGTTTCTGAATTACATTAGTTGAATTCAAATAGTACTAAGATTCTTACTGAAAGTTAAAACATTTGAATGGAATTGTAATTGGAACAAATGGAAAAACCTGAAAACTCAAGTAGCTTGTGTACTCTGATCCACTAAATATCCCATATAAGCTAAACAGCTTTTTCTCCAATATCTGATCTATTCCTGCCTTCCTTGAGAAGTGTAAGCCCTTTGACTGAGGCAGTTAGCTCATGAGGGAATGGTATATCCCTCAAAACCTATTCTTGACCTTTCATTTCTTTGGCCTATAACTAGTGTCAGAGTAAAAAAATGTCCAAAAAATACTGGAACATTAAACCCAGAAAGAAAAGGCTTATTGACCAAAAAGAAAAAAATATCTTCCCAAGTTACATTGGCAGGAGTGCATGAGAAAGTATTCTAAGGTAAGAAGTATTGCAAAATTAAACCCAGGAAGAAAAGACTTACCCATTAAAAAAAAAAATACAATATGTTTCCAAGTTATATTGGCAAAATCCTCAGGAATATATGTGAAATAATTCTGAGTTTCTAGGCCAGAACAAAGAAAGTGTAATTTTATATTGAAGTAAAGTTTTAAAGTATGGGTCCAGAAAAAGGAAAATATGGAATTTTGAAAAAAAACAAACAATGACACAAGCATCTTTGAAAAATATTCTCTGCAGGCTGCAAACAAAAAGGGGAGAGATCATTAATCTGAGTCTTATAAACAACAGTTAACCCACATAGTAATAATCAGAGTAATTTGACACAATATTTTTGCCTCGCTGAGTGACTAGGGGATATCTGGGTTGGAAAACGTTATGTATATAAGGTCTCCCTTGATTTTTATAAACAAAACAGATAATAAAAAACAACAGTAGCAGTCAAGGGATGAAGAGACATTACTAAAGGGAAGAGTCCTGTGCCAGTGATAATTTTAAAATGGACTCCCAAGAGAAATCAATAAGAAATAGGAGGAGCTTCACAGAGAAAAGAAAAAAGCCAAACCAATGTGTACTTTCAGTCAAAGTTCTAACCTCAGGCTAACTCTGCAGGGGTCTCTGAAACAAGCTGAGTTTCAGTATGTTCTGACTGAGGGCACTGGAATTTCGTAGTTTTGCATCTACAAATATTGCCTAAACCCACCCTTGAAGATCGAAGTATGTACTCCCAGGTACTCTGATGTTTTGCACCTGCAGGAAAAGTAGCTCCATTATCTTTAGACAGTTTCTAGAAGGTGAATCACAGTTGCAGGTCACTAGGTTAAAACACACATGGTTGAAGAAGGTGGGGAGGGCCACAAAGAAATAAAGAGATCCAAATAGATATAAATGGAGCGCTGACAATGCCATAGCAAACATCACAAAAATCAGTATAAATATCACTGCTATCCTTTCTCCAAACAGCCTAAAATGCATGTGATAGTTGTGCACTGAGCATTCTGTGGTCATATAACCTGACATAATTCTAATCCCTGAGGACCTGAATACTATAATACCTCCTTGGTCAAAGAGGATCTATATGGGAGTTTACAGGACCAAGTGACTGTGAGATAAGAAACACTGAAAATTAATCCCAGGAATAAAATGCTTTTTCAACAGAAAGGCAGTATTTTTAAAAAATTATATAACAAGAAAAAGCCCGCAGGAATATATATGGAAAAGTATTTGGAAATTCTAAATCAAAACAAATGAAATTTTTGGCTTGAATTCATATCATGGAAACATCAGTGGATTGTGGACACATTCTGTGGTTATTTCCTCCATTCCTGAGTTTATTATTAGAATAGATGTCCCCCAAAACAGGCAGAATCCCCAAATTTGCTGCTTTGGAGTGAAAACAGTAAGGAGTTAGCTAAGTAAAAACCTTGGGAAAGCTTACTACTTATGAAAATAGTATCAGAAAATCAATAGTGCATTCTTGGAGGAATTGTAGATATTAGCCTCTCTTTCAAAGACTCAAACATTCAGTGATATATATATATATATATATCACATTCCCATGTGGCTGTCCTCTAGTATGTATAGATGATTCTTAAAGAATTGTAGTGATTTATTCTTCAAAGCCAGTTAAAGCTAGTGTTTTACATCTGATATTTTACTGTAGCAATTATTGTCTCTTGTAGCTGTCTTCTTTTGAAAATATATTAACTGACAAAAATTACATATATTTATTGTGTACAAAATGAGGTTTTAAAATATGTATATGGGGCCAGGGATTTAGCTCAGTGGTTCTGCCACCTGCCTCGAAAGCACAAGGTCCTGAGTTCAATCCCTAGTACCAAATAAATAAATAAATAAATAAATAAATAAATAAATAAATAAATATGTATATGTTATAGAATGGCTAAATTGGGCTAATTAGCATGCATTGTCTCAGAGTCCCATTATTTTGTGGCTATAAAACTTAAAATCTCTAGTATTCAGTAATATAATGCATTGCTATTAACTACTGACATGTACAAGAGATTTCTTGAACTTATTCCACCTAATTAGAATTTTGTATCTTTTGATCAGTATCTTCCTGATCAGCTTCTAATAACAGTTCTAGGCTCTACTTCTGTTAGTTCAATATTTTTAGATATTATGTGTAAGTAAAATCATACAGTATTTTGATTCTCTGTGCCTGACTTATTTAGCATAAAGGCCTCCAGTTTCATTTATATTTTTGGAAATGACAGGATTTTCTTCTTTCTTCAAGACTGATAGTATTACACTGAAAAATGTGTATACTTTTATATATATGACATGTACCTAGATGTAGTGAATATTTAGGTTGATTCTATCTCTTGACTATTGTGAATAATGTTGCAGTGAACATGGTAGAGCAGATACCTCTTTGATATACTGATTTCATTTCCAATAGATATATATCTGGGAAGGGATTGCTGGATCTTTTCGTAGTTCTATCTTTTAACTTTTTAAAAAACCTTCATGATTTTTTCCATAATTTACATTCCTAATAATAGGATACAAGAGTTTCATTCCTTTTTCTGCATATCTGCTCCAGCACTTGCTACCTTTTATCTTTCTAACATGTGAGATGATAGCTCATGATGAATGAAATTTGCATTTCCCCATGTTAAGCATTTTTTTCATGTATCAGTTGGCCATTTCTTGTCTTCTTTGGAGAAATGTCTATTCAAGTCCTTTGCCCATTTATTAATTAGATATTGATTTTCTGGCCATTGTGCTGTTTTCATTTTTTATATTTTTGAATAATGACTCCTGATCAGATGTATGACTTGGAAATATTTTGTCCCATTCTATGGATTGTCTCGTCTCATCGTTTGTTCTTTCCTTTGCTGTGCAGAAGCTATTTAATCTGATGTAATCCTATTTACGTTTTCTGTTTTGTTGCATGTGTTTTCTGTGTTATAGCCAAAAATAAATGCTCAGAAGTATGTCATGGAGACTTTCTCTATGGTTTTTCTCTAGTGGTTCTACACCTTATGTTTAAATATTTAATCCATTTTGAGTTAATTTACATATATATAGTGTGAGATAAAGGTATACTGTAATTTCATTCTTCTGTTTGTGTATATTCACTTTTCTCACACCAAGTATTAAAGACACTATCTTTTCTCTATTGTGTGTTCTTGACACCTTAATTGAAAATCAATTGGCCATAAATATTTGGGCGTATTACTAGACTCTAGACTGTTCCATTGGAATACTTGTGTGTTTTTCAGCCAGTACCATTTTGTTTGGGTTACTAATGGTTTGGAGTATATTTTGAAGTCAAGTAATGTGAAGCCTCTAGCATTGTTCTTTTTCCTTGAGATTTCTTTGGCTGTTTAGAGTCTTTTGTGGTTTCATACAAATTTTAAGACAGGATTTTTTTTTTATTTCTGTGAAAAATATCACTGGAACTTTGGTAGGATTGTATTGATCCTGTAAATCATGTTAAGGAACATGAATATTGTAACAACATTAATTATTCCAATCCAAAACATGGGGAATCTTCTATGTATTTGCATCTTTTCCTATTTATCAATTTTTTATCTCTTTCAGTGTACAGGTTTTCCACCTCTTGGTTAAATTGATTCCTAAGAGTTTTTTGGTTGTCTGTTTGTTTTGCTTTGTTTTGTTTTTTGGTTTGTTTGCTTGGCAATTCTGGAGATTGAACTGTGGGCCTTCACACTGAGTTAAATCCCTCGCCCTTTTTTTATTTTTAATTTTATTTTTGAGTCAAAGTCTTTTTAGGTCACTAAATTGCCCAGGCTGAGTTCAAATTTGTGATTCTCCTGCATTAGCTGGTATTACAGGCATGCACCACCATTCCAAATTTATTCCTAAATCTTCTGGAGATTGAATCCAGGGCAATGCGTGTGCTAACTACGTAATCTATGACTGAGCTACACTCCCAGGTATATTTTTATATTTTTATAGTTATTGTAAATGAGATTGTTTCCTTGATTTCTTTTTTTTTTTTTTGGAGATTTTGTTGTTATTGTACAGAAATACTATTGATTTTTCTTTGCATTTTTACTTCACTGAATGTATTTATTGATTGTTAATAGGGTTTTTTTGGTTGTATCTTTTATTTTCTGCAAACAGGGTTAATTTAATTTCTTCCTTTTCAATCTGTATGCATTTTTTCCTTTACTTTTGTTTTTTCTTAATTGCTCTGGATAAAACTTCCAGTATTGTGTTGAATAGATGTGGTAAGTATGGGCATAAGTATAAGCTTTCAACTTTTCATCACCGAGTGTCATTTGAGCTCTGGGTTTGTCATATATGGCCTTATTGTGTTGAGATAGATTCCTTCTACATATAATTCTTTGAAAGTTTCTATCGTGAAAGGATGTTGAGTTTTGTCAAATGTTTTTTTCTACCTCAATTAAAGGCGTATGTCTTTATCCTTAATTTTATTAGTATGGTGTCTAATATTTATAGATTGTATACTTTTAACCATCCTTGCATCACTGGGTAAATCTCACTTTATGAAGGTGTATAATCCTTTTAATATGTTGCTGAACTTGTTTGCAAGTGTTCTGTTAAGTATTTTTGCACCTATATTTATCATGGATATTGCTGTCTAATTTTCTTTTTCTGTAGTGTTCTTGTCTAAGAGGTTTGGTATCAGGGTAATGCTGGCCTCATAAAATAAATCTGCAAATATTTCCTCTTTAAGCTTTTGTAAAAATTTGAGAAGGACTGGTATTAGTTTTTTAAATGTTTCATAGAATTTAGCAATGAAGCCATGATGTTCTTGGCCTTTATTTAATAGGAATGAATTGGGATAGGCCTACAGCCTCAATCTGCTGGAATGGAACTGGTATCTGAGTCTGCAGAGGCTGGCCTGGAGCCTATCTTCAGTGCCTTAGTCCACGGGGACAAGTGGGTCATCAGAGCCTACTAGGGTGGAACTAGATCCTAGATCCACTGAAGACTAGGATTTCAGAAACCAGTCTAAAGCCTGAGACCAGCCTGGTGCTAGGGCAGCTATGGAGCTTGGGTCCACAGAAGCTGGTCTCAATTCTGAGATCATAAGTGCTTGTCCACTAGGTAGAGTTGCAAGGGTTGGATGGAATTTAAAACTACTCAGGTTAGTCTGGCAGGTCTATCCACTGGGACTGTCCTGGAGTCTGAGTCTATGTAAGCCATCATAGTATTGCTAGGGTCCACTGGGACAGGACTGGATACAGTGTCTGCTGGAGAATTATATTATAAATAATGTTATTATTATGAATATATATTAATGATTTACATGCCTCATTTTGCCAATATTATTGTATTTGATTCTATAGGTTAGAAAATATCAAGATGGATTCTGAATACATCAGAGTAGGAAAGAATACCAGCCTGATTTTAGCTTTGGAGTTCAATAAGGTAATTAGAGAAATTTTTAGTGTTTAATTTAGTATTTAGTATATAACAGCATTTCAAATATTGATATTTTTAGACTATTAAATGGAAGCATGTTGTTGTTGCATACTGTTACAATTGTGATGCACCATAAAAGCATCAAGTATTTGTAGTTGTCAATGTTGTCCAGAGAAACAGGATATCTATCATCTGTCTATCTGTCTCTCTGTCTATCTCTGTATCTATCTATCTCCAGTAGTGTACCAATTAATATTAATTGCCAGATTGACTGGATTAAGAAACACCTAGAAAGCTGAGTGGACCATGTTGGTACTATACTTATCAATGAATTAATCCACTGATATTCATAACTAAATGTGTGGTTAAGAGGTAGAGATCCTCTTCCAAATGGAGAAGTGGGGTTTTGGGGACTTGCCTTTGGAGGGTATATCTCTCACTGGCTCTTTTTCCTGGTACTATGCTTCCCAATCACCATGTATTAAGCAGCTTTGCTCCAAGATGTGTGCCATGATGTTTATCCTTTGGAACCAGGAAACCATGAACTGAAACTTCTGAAATTATGAGCTAAAATAAACCTTTCCTCCTTTAAGTTGATAACTGTCAAGGACTTTTTTCCATAAACAGCAAATCAGACCAGTAAAGAAACTTGGTATCAGAGAAATTATGTAATTGTTGTGATGATAGCTGAGCATATCATTCAATAACTTTTGGAACTGGCTTGTGAAAGTATTTTGGAAAGTTTTGGAGATTTGAGCTAGAGAAGCCCTAGAATGCTTTAAGCAGAATTTAATAGATGATTCTGGTCAGGGATCACAAAACCAGAATTCTAATAAGAAAGTAGAGAGTGAAAGTCAAGCTCATGATGTTTCAGATACAAACAAAAATTCTACTGAGAACTGGATTAGAGACCATGTATATTACACATTAGCAAAATAATCATCTACATTTTGCCCATGTACTGAGACTTTTGTGGGAGAAAAAGTTTCTACAACTGTCTGATTGATCTAATACAAGAAATTTCAGAGCAGCCCAATGTTCTGTGGCACAAGTACTGCTGGCTGCTTGTAGACAGATTTTCAGTGAGACTTAGGATCAAAAAGCAGAGCAGAAAGATTTGAAAATTTAAATTATGATCCCAAAAGAATCACGCAGAAAGTTGTGGCCAAAGAAAGTATGGTTTCTAAGAGATTAGCACCATTAAAAATTTAAAAAAAAAAAATACTTTGAACCATTACAATATGTCTTGAAGGCATCTTAGGAATCAGCAAGATCCCCACCCATAGCAGCCCCAGGGGTGCAAAAGTATAAATCATTCATTTGAGAAGAGAACCTACAATTCCCCTGCTTGAGAAGAGCCACTTAGGAAATTATATCTCTGGGATTTCACTATTCTCAGCTATTCAAGCACTCAGAGGCCAAGGCAGCCATATTTCAAGGGGAGCTGACTACTGTACATGCTGGTAGCAGACCTTGACATTATCCAGATGATGCTGTTTTTTCAGGTACACAGAACACAAGAGTAGTGAGGTCACGTGGACTTCTACCCACATTTTAAAGGAAGTCCTAAGAGGCCAGAAAATGTGATGCTGAGAGGGGGATTCAGGGAGATGCATTATATTAGAGATCTCAGATAATTGAAGAGGCCAGAAATATGGAATGTCTGCTCCAAAAAGCTGCAAACTATGAGCAAAGACAGCCTAACTTCAGGGGCTGCAATTAGCAAGGGCAAAACCCTTTGTAATTCAACTCACTACCATGTGATAGAGATGCAGGACGTAGAGCTAATGTTTGGCCTGGTGGGTATGGGACTTGCTTTTGTCTTATTTTTTTCTATCTTGCTATTCTTCCAGTTTGGAATGGGCATGTTTACCCTTGGGATTATGTAACCTATTTAAAAAAATTGTTAGGAGGGTTCACAACTAAGAGTTTTCCTTGAGTCTCAGAGGAGACTTTGTACTTGACTTTTGAGCAATGCTGGAAGTGTTCACATTTTGTGGAAGGGATCGTTACATTTTTTATTATATATGAGGTAGTTACATCATTTTAGAATTATGAACTTGCTGTGTTTATTTGAAGATCAATATGGTTTCAGAAGACATGATTAGGTGTCATGTTGACAAGGGGTAGGTTTGTGGCAGTTAATTATCAACTTGTGTGAATTAAGAGACTTCTGGAGAAGTGTTGAATCACAGGAGTTCTATACTCTTCAGTGGATTCATGCATTTGTATTTATAGCTGAATGTACTATTAGGGACTGGGACCCAATTGGAGGAGGTAGGTATCTGAGGGCATGCTTTTTGGAGGGTATATCTCTTGCTGGTGCTCTTTCCCTGTGTTATACTTTCTGTCTACTGTGAAGTAAGCAGTTTTATTCCACAACACCCTTCCACCATGATGTTTCTGCCTTGGAGTCAGTCAATCCTGAATTAAAACTAATAAAACTGTGAGCTAAAATATAAACCTCTTCTCCTTTGAGTTGCAAGTGACATATTTCTTCCCAGAAATGAGAAAACTGAGTGATACAAATAGATACATAGATAAATAGAATTAATGAAGTTTTATATATATCATCTCAAAATAAGATTCATGATAAGGAATTGGCTCACAATATGCTATCCGTAAGCTAGTAACACAGAAAAGCTGGTGGTATGACTGCCTGTCCTAATCCAAAGGCCTGTGAACCAGCAAAGTCAATTGTATAAATGCCTTATATGGGAAGGAGAAGACAGATGTTCATCTTAGTGAGGCAAATACTGCCACTTCAAACTTTCTTCATGTTTTTGCTCTATTGATATCTTCATCATATTGAATGACGTTCACCCATATTTTAGAGAGCATTTTTTTTTACTATTTCCTCCAAGTTAAATACTAATCTTTTCATGAACTATTCCCAAAGACATACCAAGAAATAATGTTTACCAGATATTGGGGCACCTGTTGCCCAGTCAAGTTGACATATATTTCTATAATGTATTTCTGTGAGATATGTCATGGACAGTGGTTCTTAAGACATTGAAATAATTAGATGAGGTTTTGTTACATTATGTAGATAAATGCTAAAGTCACAAAATTATGCATATTGGGCTTTGGCCAGAGAAAATCTCATCTTTTTCATGGTTTATGGCTAGATGTATCCCCAAAGCCTCATGCAGTCATAGGCTTTTGAAAGGTGATTGGATTATGGGGACATGATAGCTGATACTGATAAGAGGTGGCATGGAATTGGAAGAGGCAAGGTACTGTGGATATGACCTTGAGGATTGTATCTCCCTTCCTGGATACTCCCCTGACACTCTCTCCTTCTGGGTTGCCATGAAGAGAGCAGCTTTTCCTCTGTTATGCCCCTCTGCCATGTGATGCTGCCTTGGACCAGCAGACTATGGACTGAAAATGTGAGCCAAAATAAACTTCTCCTTTTAGTTGTGTATGTGAGAGAGCATCAAGAAAAGTAACTAAGATACCTTCCTTTTTCAGATAAAGAAGTAAATTTGCACAAGGCTGTACAACAAACTATAAAAATCAACTTCTTATTCATCTGGCTGTACTTTTGTCCAGGTCTTTATTCTACCACCAGGGAAGTCTCTGAACAATGAGTAAGGAGGTAAGTCAAATGTCTGATTTGAAGGTTGTTGTCCCCTATAATGTTCAAAGATCCTTGATTTCAAAAGGGGATTCAATGGATAAGAGTTCCTATTAGAGTAAAAATGCTGACCAGAATAGCCATAGCCTGTGGATGAGAGGCTATGATAGGGAGAAAATACAAACCCCATCATCATCTTTTTAATCTTGTAAGAAGTTTTAATTTTTCATGTTCTACCTGCAGTGTTCAAGGGTGCAAAATGAACACTGCTATAACAAAGCATCATATTTCATTTATTTCTCCTATAAATAAACCACATAAAAGCTATCAGAGCAAGGTCAATGATTTCTCCTATAAAGTCCTTTGGCAGAAACTGTAACTTATCTCCTGAGAAGCTTCTAGAAGATAAGTTTTCATTTATGACTTTTAAAGTTTATTTTGCAGAAAACACTTAATGATAAATTACTCCAGCTTTGCCTCCACTTTAAAAAGCTTACCAAAGACTGTAGCAAAATGTTGACCAACACAGCATCCTGTAGCTGTTTTAAAGTATGCTACTTGTAACAAATTTAAATGAAAAAAGAGGAATAATTATTAATAAATCATTTAAAATGATCATTCCTATATTCTCTTGAACCACAAATATTTGAAAAATAAAAATTTTAAAGATATTTTGTTACATAAACTTCTTATCGATCACTTTTATTTGGCAAATGTCCTTTGTTAACTATCTATTAGAAGTATAGGATTACAGTACTCTGTGTGTGCTCTTTTTAACATAGCTAGTTTTTAAAATTTTTTTTATCTTGGATTTAATTTGCTCTCTCCTCACTTTCATTAAATGCTCTTATTCCTTCACTTGCAAACACAATTATGATTAATTTTGTATGTTTTTCCTCAGAAGGTTCTTATTGGGATCCTCTCACTTCAGACTTCCTAGAGATGAAGTATCAAGTTGTCCTTTGACGAATCATATATGATTCAAGATACAAACATCTGTTGCAAGGTTTTTAACTTTGTGATGCTGGCTTGACTGTACTTCAGTGTTTTAATTATTATAAATTTACAACAGATTTTGAAATCTGTAAGGCAAGTTTCTTCTCACAATTCTTCTTTTATTTATGTTTTTCTTGGGATATTTGCTCATGTGTTATTCCAGGAACATCATAGATGTATTTTAAGTTTGTATTGTAATTCAGTTCAGTTTGTATTTGAACTGCAGTTAGCATATGTATTAATTTAAGGGGAATCAATATTCAGTGAGTATTGAGTCTTAGTGGGGAAAAAAAGGATTCTACAACATAAACGCCCACTCACTTACATCTTTTCCTTTCTAATACTTTCTAGTTTGCTTTTGTTTTCATAAAAATTCTGTGCTTTTTTGTTAATACTTAGCTAACATTTTCTTAGAACATCAATATTAATAATTTTGTTACCTCCAAGTATGTTTTTGTCGTTTTCCAAAACTTACGGTATTTATTTTTCTCTTTCTTGATTTCTTCTTCTACCCTTCTTTCTCTTTTTCACTCTCCTTTCTTTTTTGGTTTGTTTCACAGAATTTCAGGAAAAAATGGAAATGGTGATGGCATGTGCTATGGTTTGGACGTAGTTTGTCCCCCAAACATCTGTGAGCAGAAAGCTTGGTCCCCAGTGTGGTGGTGAGATGCTGGAAGCTTTAAGAGTCAGAGCCTAGTGGAAGGAAATTAAGTTCTGAGGTCTTCACCTTCTTTAATGGATTAATGCTGTCTCAAGACAGTAGGTTGTTATTAGCAAGGCTATCATATGCTTGGTCCTTTTCACGTGGCGGTTTCCCTTTGTAATTCTTTGCTATGTTTTGATGCAGCTAAACATCTAGGATGCTGGAGCCATACTCTTTGGATCCTGTAGCCACCAGAATCTCAAGGCAAATAAGCCTCTTTTCTGGCCATCTCCTTTTAAAATTCACTTTCATAGGAATGCTCCATTAAGTATAAGTCTAACAAATGGTTGGTTATAAATAGAAACTCTTGATCATATTGGTAAGTTATTCCAGGTCAGAAGAAATGTTTTCAACAGTGAAAATTGTTCTTTCTGATTTACTAGTACAGAGATATAATGATCTCTTTCTGTTGAATTGTTCCACTAACCAACATGCAGTGTCTTTTTTTGCCTCTTTTGATCAGTTTTGGTTTGCAATTCACTTTGCCTAAAAATGTGATATCTGCTCCTGATTGTTTTGGGCCTCCTGTTTCATACAATATTGTTTTCCATCCTTTTTAGTCTATGAAGATCTTTTTGGGTTAAATGAGTTTCTTGTATGCAGGTTACTGTTGAATTCTTTCTTGACCCATTCTGCTAATGCCTTTTGATTGAGGAATTGAGACTATCCACATAGTTATGACTGATAGGTATTGCCTTATTCCTGTCATCATATTATTTTCCTCCTGCTGCTTTCCTTTCTTTACCTTCCACTGAATCGCTTGCCCTTCCTCATGCATTCATTGTAATGGACCTTTTGGCATTGTTGGCTTCATTGTCACTTTCTTGGAAATCCTTGAGAATTTGGGGGCTATTGGTTTGGTGGTCATGAATTTTTATAGGTGCTCTTTATCATGGAAATGTCTTATTTCTCCATCAATTTTGAAAGACAGTTTTACAAGATACATCAGTCACAGGTGGAAGTTTTTTTTTTTCTTTTAGAACTTGAAATACTTCTCTCCAAGCTCTGGTTCTTATGGGTTTTCTTTTATTAATTGATTCATTGCTTTTCCTTAATGCTTTTACCATTCTGTTCTCATGTTGATTTCTGATATTTAAATTATGTTGTGTTGAGGAGTGTTTTGTTGTTGTTGTTGTTTTCATCATGGTTATTTAGAGTTCTGTGTGCCTCATTCATCTGTGTTAACTTCTTTTTCCATGTTTCGAAAGTTCTGTGCTACGACTTCTGTAAATAGTTTTTGTATACCCTTTGTGCTGTCTTCTGGTTTTTCACTAATTCCAATTACTGTAGTCTTTTTAATCTTCTTTGCATCATCTAGTGGCTGGTGGGTCCATTTTTTATGGTCTCTTGTTGTTTTGAAGGTACCTCTCAGTAACTGATCGCCAACTATAGCCCTCTATTCTAGATCTGACACTGTCTTCATATTGGTCACTTCTGCTGCTTACTCATTCAACCATATTTTTAATCTCCTGAGTTTCTGTTTAGAACTTCTTTATGGACTCCAATTCATTTCTACGCTGGCCATTCATGTTTTGCATCTCTTTCTTTAGTTTTGCTATATTTTTAATTAGTGTCTTCTGTAGACTCGGTGATCATTTGTTTCATTATGGTCATTGTCTGTTTAGTTGTATTTTCTTTGAATTCACCAAGCACCTTATTGATCTGTTTTGTAACCTCCACTGTTATACTTTCAGATATTTCCGCTATGTGACTTTTGATTTCCTTTCCTTTAGTGCTCCCTAGATGAGCTTTGAAGACTTGGGAGTTTTTGGAGGCATTCTGTTGCCTTATTTTCTCATGTTTCTATTTTTTGTTTGTTTGTTTTCTGTGCTCAGTTTTGCTGGTTGATTATAGTAAGCAGCTTTGTTACTCGTATGAAAACTTCTTTAGTTATTGTCTACTTTTCGGAGCTATCCTTTAAGCATAGCTAACTACTGGCCTTTGCCTCTGGCCCAAGATCCAGCTACCTCCATTTCTTTGTGAGGGGAAGCTGCAGTTTATTTGGTCCAGTTCCCATTTCTCCAGGAATGGGCTGCAGTATTGTTTATGACCCCAAGCATTCCAGATATTGGCATGCAGAGATAACCATTGACAGCAACAACTGTGTCACCTTGCCTGTTATAGTGAAGACAGGGACAACAAATGTCAATATTAACTGGAGACTGACAAATCCTATGATCCAGTTATGTACTACCCTTAACCAAGGCAATTTAGTTTTACTATATTTTTATTAGTGTCTTTTCTAGACTCATTGATTATTTATTTCACTGGAGTCATTATCTGATTCGTTATATCTTCTTTAAATTCATCAAGCATCTTATTGTACTGTTTTACCTCTACTGATATCCTTTCGGACCTTTCTGCTGTGTAGCTTATGATTCCTTTGCCCCCAGTGCTCCTTCAACCACTTTAGGGAAGTTGGCAGTTTTTGAAGGCATTTTGTTACCTTGTCTTTTCATACTTCCATTTTTTTCTTTGTTTTTTTGTGTTGGTGCTTGCGGCTTCTTTAGCCCAGTGCCTAGTTCTTTGGTAGTGAGGCACAGTATTGTTTATGACCCCCAGGTAATCCCTATATCTAGTGGTACTTCGGTTCATGAACTTAATTTGTTCCATGATTCTGGGGAAGACGATCTTGTTGATGCTCCTGAGGGGAAGATGGCAGCAGTCATGTTGATCACCCTATGCAGAGTTTTCAAATGGAAGCAAAATTTTGCTGAACACTTCTATTTGCGAACTGAATTGTTTGCAAATAGAAGGATTTGTGAACCAAGGTATTACTGTATTTGTATACAGAGAAAAACAATTGACAGCAACAACTATGTAACCTTGGCTGTAATCGTAAAGTCGGTGACAACAATGACATCAAATATCAACTGGATACTGACAAACCCTAAGAACAACTCCCAAACTGCCCTTAACCAGAGCAAAGAGGTCTATGATTTTAGGGAAGAAACTTAGGCCACCCAGTTAATGACCTATGTAACAGACCACTAATTTCAGATGGATGTAGGCATCAGTGCCAGAGCTCAAGCACACCACCGCACTAAATGCCATCTCTTTTAGGTCCACCCCCTCTAAATATTATACTCACCAAACTGACCTCTCACTGCAGTATGCATCCAGCCTGGAGTACCAGCTTCCCACAGGATCCCAGGGGATACTTCTTTAGCTCTTATACTCTCCACACCTGTCTCACAAAAGTTGTTGCTCATCCAGTCTTTGTGGTAGGCTAACACTTCAGCCCTAGAGTGAAACTCTCCTCCTGGGTATTGGTCTCATCTTCAATCAGGGTAGTGTTTGATTAAGACTTCTGCTGCCCTGTGCCATGGAGAACCCAGGAGCAGAGCTGGCTAGGATTTGGTTCCTCCTGCTTCTGCACAGGTGGAGCAAGGCCTGGGCTGGCAGGGGCAGCAGGGGTGCAGAGAAGGTGGTTCCTCTGTGCTCTTACCTCCCTTAAGGGTCCTGCTGGCTCGGTCTGGCTGGGGGCTCCATGGGTGTGGGGCAGGCAGTCCCTCTGTGCTCCTGACTCCCATGCAGGTCCCGGGCTGCTGGCGCCCCGTAGTGGTGGGGACAGGGTAGGTAGTTCATGTGTCAAAAATTTTAAACACGAATTTTGAGGGGATGTAAACATTCATTCTACTGCAGAGCCTGTATATGATTCCAAAGTAGGTGCTTTGAGAGGCTAAAGATGTGTATTTTCCACAAAAGTCTGTCTGTCTTTTTGTACATTTCTGGAGTCATTTGAAAAACTCTACTCCTCAGAATCTCTAAATCTGAAGTAGGCTCTACTTTTTATCTTTTATTTGTTTGTTTGTTTTTGAGATGTGGTCTCACAACATTGCCTGCAGAACAGGCTGGCCTTGAACTAGTGGAGATCCTTTTGCCTCAGCCTCCTGAGTGCTAAGATTATAGGTGTGTGCCACCACAACCAGCATTTCCACTTTTAAAGTCAGTCTTTTTCTTCCTCTTCTTTTTTTTTCTTTTTTTCCAGTACATGGGATAGGAACTCAGAACCTTGAGCTCGTGAGGCAGGCATGGTACCACTGATACTGGGTTACCATGGTAACCCAGCTATTAAAGTCAATCTTTCCAGTGCTCGCTTCGGCAGCACATATATTAAAGTCAGTCTTTCCAAAGGGATAAAAAATGCTTAAAATTTCAATAGGAGAATGAATGATGCCATATTAATATTTGTCAGCTGATTTTTGAACAGTTTAATGATTTTGTTACCTTTGATTATTACCCATGAAAATAGAAATTTGATTCCAGGGATGATACTAACATAACTTCTACCATAAAACTTGGTCTCTGAGTTTTAAAAATTAAAGAGAACTACCATGATATTGACAGACACTTTGAAAAAAGCATTGCTTTTATTCATAGTTTTACACTTCTTTGCTTACAATCAAAGGAATTCAAACGAATAATGGTGCCAAAGGTGATTGATCACTAGAATACTTTTCCTTTATTATATTCTTTTTATCTCACATCCTATTAGTTAAGCACTTTTTTGTGTGTATTTAGATGAATTATGTATATATGCATGTGTTTATGTGTACAGATATAGCTATTTTGTGATTATTGCAATAGTTTAATGGAAAAAAGTATTGAATGTGTGTAAGTTTAGCACTGATTGCTTGTACATTTCAACAATGAAATTGGAAATGCATAGACTGATGAGGCCAATATTAATAAAAACAGAATCTAAGACAGTTCTTGTATGCATTACCCCATCAAATATTGGTTTAAATAGTTTGCTTTATATTGCCACATTTTTCAAATTTTCATATGCCAATATTTAAATCATTATACATTTAAAAATAATTAGCAAGCTGAGTTAAAAAATAAGTTACTATTTTGAAAATTATTTTAAATTTATATGACTAGCTTAGTGTATTTGGAATAGAAGGTGGAATGGAAGCCATATGGTCTTACAGGGAATAATTCTTCATTATTTTCATAAACTGAAATAGTGTTTGTTTTCAATTTAAATGAACATAATTTTTCTGAACCAATCAGGTGGGCTCTTCCATTTGTATTTAAAAGGTTGACAAGCAGTAAATAAGGACAACCTTCTGGAAATGGGTTTTAATTTTTTATGCTAATTTAAAAGGTAGAAATAAATATTTAATAAATTTTAAAAATACATTTACTCCAAAGGTTGACATAAAAGGATTCATTAAAGATAATACAAGTTTGTAGTGCTCAGGTAGACAAAATTAACAGCTTTTAAATTTTAAAAATTAATTCCAAAATATCCCAAATCTAAATTATAGAAGCACAGATTACAGAGGAAATAAATTAAAATGATCATGTTTATTATAAAAAATATTACTACAAATTCATAACTTTATAAGGAAAATAAACAAACCCAAGACAATTAATAAAAGCATGCATTGGGTGTAATTTTCTAACAACTAGAACAGATTAAACAAATCATATTGATTTTTATAAGCATTTTCACTGTTCAAACAACCTAAATTTAAATGGGGTTACAGGACCTTCTGATGAAATAAAGATGCATACTCTGGATGATGACTAATTTATGAAAATCTAAATATGGAAGTTAAATATGAAGAAATTATGAGTAAATGAGTTCTTATATTATTAATAATAATAATTTTTTAAAAAAATAATTAATAAATTATGGCACAAGGAGAGGAAAATGGCCTGATACATGTTAATTGAGGAATGTAGATTCTTATTTTATATATTATATACTGTTATGATTTGTATCAAAAATGTCCTTTAAAAGGCTCATGTCCAGAGATGGGGCTTTTGGAAGGTGATTGGATGATGGGGTACTAAACTCGTCAGTGGATTAATTCATTGATGCATTGGGTTCATAACTGAATGTTCTGTTAGGATGTGGGGCCTGGTTAAAGGAGGTGGATGGCTGGGGTCAAGAACTGAAAGTGTATATTCTTGTCCCTGGCTGCTTCTTCTCTGGTGATCTTCTCTCTCTGTTTCCTGGCCATTAGAGATTGAGCAGCCTTCCTCTGCCATGCCTTTCTACCATGCTGTTTCTGCCTTGGAGCTAGCCAGCCATGGACTGAAACCAAGAGCCAAAATAAACTAATTCTCCTTTAAGTTGTGTACATCAGGTATTTTGTCCTAACGACAGAAAGGTGACTAAATACTTATATTATAACTAATATATATGCATATACACACATATGAATATACACATATATGAATACTCCTCTTTTTCTAGTTTATAAGTCTTAGAATTTTTTGAAAATTATATTGTGCATGTTTGAGTTTTGCACCAATATTTGGGGTACACATACTTGTATATAGTAAAATGTTTATTATACTGAAGTAGAATAATGTATGTATCATCTCATGTAGTTAAGGTTTCTATGACAAGTGCAACTAAAAATCTACTTATTCAATACAAATTCTAATACAATATACAATTTCATTAACTTTACCTTTCATATTGCACAACACATCTCTAGATTTGCTTATACTTTGTATCTGCTATTTTGTATCCTTTGACTTACATGTCCTAATTCCTCTGCCCTCTTTCCCAACTATGGTAACTATGGTTTCATTCTGTATCTCTGTATATTTGAACCCGTTTTCTTCTTTTTTAAAAAAACACCTGCAAGTGAGATCATCTAATACTTTCATTTCTGTATTTCTCTTATTTCACTTAGCATAGGTCTATCCATTTTTGTGATAAATACTAGAATATCTTCTTTTTATATGCTTAATTTTCTTCTTCTATTTTTCCATTAATAAACATTCAGAATGTTTCCATATCTTGGCTATTGTGAATAATATTGCAATGAACCTAGGCATGTAAATATCCTTGTGAGGTGATGATTTCAATGATTTCATGTTTGGACACCAGAAGAGGGATTATTGAATTATGTGATAGTTCTGTTTTTAAATTCTTTTTGAAACTCCATACTGTTTTTCATAATGGCTGTACATTCCCACCAATACTGTACTACTGTACTCTGTCTTTCACACCATTGCCAACGTTTGTTATCACTTGTTTGTATGAGCTGATACAATGGTTTAAATTTTATTTCCATGATCATTAGTAATACTAAGACTTTTTCATCTATCTCTTAGCCATTTATGTGTCTTCTTTAGAGAAATGTCTATTCAGATCCTCTGTCCATGCTTTAATAGGGTTATTTGATTTTCTTCTATTGAGCTATGAGTGTTTATAAAATTTGGATATTAATTTTTTATCAAATACATGGTTTTCAATTTTTCCCCAATTAATATGTTGTCTTTTTAATTGTTTCTTTTGCTGTGCAGATCCTTTTTAGTTTGATGTAATCCTATTTATTTATTTATTTATTTTCTCTATAGCCAAACATTTAATGTGATATTTTAAAAAACCATTATCAAAGCAAATGTCTAAATTTCCCTTTATGTTCTCATGTAAGAGTTATAGTTGTAAATCTTACATTTAGGTTTTTCATTCATTTTAAGCTGACTTTTTGAGTTTTGTGTAAGATAAGGTTCCAACTTCATTCTTTTGCATGTGGAAATCCAGCTTTCCCAGTACTGTTTACTGAAGACTATTCATTCCCCCATCCATCCTCTTCATGTTCTTGTTGAAAATTAGATGAAAATACTTTGAACTTAAACAAGAAAAAGATCAAAGAAAATAATATGCAATGTTAGCGTCACCAATACTTCGAATTTAGACAAAATGACAGTGATTGCATATTTGCCCTGTCTCTTCTCAAAGTCTAATTTTCTGGTAAAGGAATGAATTGCCTGTATCCATCTATCAGTATATTTCATGGATAGCTCTAATGATGTGAGAAAAATTGAATTCTGAATGGGCAGAGTTGCTGGCAGATGTCATATCTGACATATCAGACTCTGACATCAACATACACTCTCTACTAAAATAAAAAGCAGAGATACTCTGATGTTTTCAGCTACCATGTGAAACTGGATATTCACATCCACTTTCACTTCCAAATAAAGACCTAGTACTTCCTCTTCATTATTAATCTTTTTAAAAAAGTTTAATCCCTATCATTCTTTTTTTTAATTGTTTATTTATTGGTAAATTTTAGGTATACAATATAGTTACATTCATCATTGGGATCTTGTACCTTTGCATGATGTATCTTGGTTCTTATTTTTTCCCCATTCCTGGCCCTCCCTTCACCCCATTACTAATCTTTTAAATTAACAAATGGGTTTAGTTTTTCTGTTTATGGAAATAGCAGGTCATATTCCAGGGATGCCTGGCAAATATCTCTGCTCAAATTATCATGTGTAGCCTCGAGCAAAAAGAATGAATCTGACTTTTGAAATCTATATGACCTTCATCAAGTCCGTGTATCTGAGATTCAGATTCCTCATTTTTGTTTTTGTTTTTGTTTTTTTTGGTACTGGGGATCGAACTTGGGACCTTGCGCTTGCGAGGCAGGCACCAGAACCACTGAGCTAAATCCCCAGCCCAGATTCCTCATTTTTAAATGAAACTAACCAACCAGATGACTTATATGTGAGGTTTCCAAATCTAAATGATTTGAACTTTGTTTAACAAAGGCATTCAAGTTTATATAAATGTAGAGTTAGAACATGGGACAAAAAAGAACCTGTGGCTCCCCTTTCAGGTCCAAGTCAGTAGAGAGATTTTTATCTTTCCATTTGATGAAGTTTACAGATATATGTAAGAGCAAGTCAAAGACATTTTTTAAAATAATTCAACAGTGAGTAGTACTCTCCTCTAAAATACCTTTCTTCTAAAAAAGACCTGAATTCACATTCTCTATGTTAAACGAAAATTAAGTAGAAAACCAATTTCAACTAGCCATAATCTGCACACTATATGATTTTAAGGAAATGCTGGGGACAGAGTTAAGATACACCTATAAATTTGGCAAAATTTGCCTTCCAAATACCAGTCTTTCTGTTGCTTCAACTTTTTCTTTCTACAGTGGTAAGCCTTTCTCCTAGGGAAGAGGTAAAGTTCAGGGGTGAATTGAAAGACTGTGGTGGGTATTTAGCCTTGGTCAGGAAAAATCCATATTGTTGAGACCATGCAAGTTCTCTACTTTTGTCTCATAGGCCTTTCGTTCATGAGCCCATACAGTAAGCATTAAGGTGGAATTAAAAACTGACATATTCATAGGTCAAGTCATCTTACTCATCAATTTATTGAAAGCTTTCTTCACATTGGCTGCCTTCCAGTGGACAATTACGTGAAATATTTGCCCATTCCAAGAAGTTCATCCACACATCACCTCCCCATTTCTCCTTGTTACCATTCTTCCAATATGTTCTTTCCATGTCTTTAACTAGATAATAAACTTGTTAGCTCTTCTCATGAATAGATCAACATAGACTTTTACCTTAGACCATTTCACCTTCCCCACCACATAGACAACTAAATGTTCTTTTCTTTGGGGGGATTTTATTGGCCCCTATCTTTTAGGTCCACCTCTCAATGGAGCGACAATGCAATGACTGCCCACTTTCTGGAATGTGTCAATATACAGCCTGAACCATATATGCAAGTTGAGAAAGAAGGGGGAAAGCAGGAGGAGTAGATGTCTTGAGTATCATTCATTCAATTTAGTTCAGTCTCCCAGATCTGCTAAAACTCAGCCTCATATATATCATTTTAATTTAACACCAAGATGCCACTGTAAACCTACAGTTTAATAATTCAGTGAATCATGACACATCCTTAAAGTTTTACAGCCGTGTCTTCAGTATGCACCAGAAACAAGCTAGGAGCTGAATTTCAAATAGAAAATAATTCATGGCATTAAACAGCATGACCTTACTTTGAAACTCTAAGGGCTTTTTCATCATGCCTTGCCAGGTATTTCATAGATACTCTATTTATTATTAGGCTTTCCTGTTACTGGACACAATACCTAACTCTCACAATTTAAAATAGGAAAGGTTTAATTTGGCTCATATTATAAGAAGATTTAGTCCATGATCAGCTAGCCTCAGGCAGAACCATCATGGTGGAAGGATATGGTAGAATAATGCTGCTTAGTTCATGGTGATAAGGAAGCAGAGCAGAGAAACACTACCAGAGAGGAACAGGAAAGGGACCATATATAATGCCCACAGCCACACCTCCACGACCCACCTAGACATAACCAGGAACTTGCTCTACCAATTTTCTAGATGTTTCTTAATCCAATAACATGGACATATCAAGATTAATGTTACATAGTCTTACGGCCAGACTCTTCAAATACAGATTGGCCTGTGGGTCCTAAGTCCAACATGTCAAAGCAGCGATTACCACCAATCGAAACTGCATCTGGGGTTACTGGATAAATATATTGGAGCAATGTGAACAAACTCGGTATATGTAGCTTTCAATATACAAAAGACTCACCAAATTGTATTTCTTTCTTTGTGGTGGGTAGTACAATATGTCTCTTATTTTAAAATAGGTATTCCAAGGATCTTTAGACCTATTCTTCACTGAGTTCCACATCTTTATTGTCTTCAATTTGACTCGTTCAGCTCCATGATCCCCTACTATTTTACCCTCTACTAACTGTCTATTCCATGATACCATTTGTGATTATGTGACACTCTTGCACTACATGCCATAGATTACTTGTCATTTTTCTCCATGGCAAGAAGGTAATTGCATTCTTCTCAAATGCATTAGCTATTTAATTACAGCAGCCCTTTTAAAAGATTTTTTCCTGGGGTCACTCTTGATGCCAATTACTTTTGTAGGGTTTCAGAAGTAAACAAGTTATATGCAAAAAAAGTAGATGAAAGAAAAATTTAAAAAGAGATTATGTACAAACCTGTGGTCAGAATTAAGGGAAAATAACAGTGGATTGATTGCATTGCTCCCTTGGGCTAGCAACTTCAGGGAACTGATACTGCTCCTAGACATAATGCTGAGTTAGCTGCAAATGGGGAGCAAAAAAGAAGTGTGAACTCTGGCAAGATTATCTAGAAGATGCCAGTGGTCTGGTATGGTGGGAGTAAAGGGTTCATGACAGAGGGACAGAAGACAAAATGGAAAGAGTAACATAGCGGACAGACTTTGAATGATCTTGATTACTGTTTTAAAGAATTTAGGCCTTCACCCTATAGATCTGGGATGGTTAACCTTGAATGAAAATTCTCTAAGATAGGTAGTGGCTACTTGGAGTTGAATGTTTAAATGGGTGGTGAAGCATATTGTTATCATTTATTCAATCACAAAAACTTGTTGAGACTATATTGTGTATTAGGAGGCTTTGGAATGGCAAGACAGACACAAGCCCTGACCTTGCTGAGCATACAAAGACAAAGAAAGCAGATCCTTAATTAATTAGCCATGGGCATGTGCGGAGAGGACATGCTTAGAGGGAATTTACTATGCTATTACTATTCCATGCTTTAGGAAATGAAATGGAAAACTTTCGACCTGGATACTGACCTGAAAGTAGCTACATTTCAGAGAGATTGCTGTCATTGAGAAGGATGCATTGATGCAGGAAGTGAACAGAAGAAAAAGAAATCTACACAACAATCTGGGAAGACGTTATGAGGACCAGAGTTAGAGAGGAAGCATTGGAAATGGAGAAGGATGGTTAGTTTCTGTACTCCAGATGCAAAACTTAAGATCTCGCATTAATTAATTGTGCAGAAATAGTGAAGATATTTCAGAAGCCTCAGATTATGTCTAGCTTAGGCTATTACCAATCTAAGACACCATTCATCACTAAATTCAGTTTATGTATCACTGAGAAAGAAAAAATCCATTAAACTATGACAGGATAGTTTATCACTTAGAATTTTTATTTTGAGCAAACTCAAAGAGTGATTTTAGATATATTTAGACAGATTTTAAAAAATCACATTTCACTCTTCTGAAAAGTAAAATGTAAGCAAAATAAATCAGTTAAAATCTTCACATTCCAATCTTCACATTGAGAATCTGTTATAAGTAATTTTTCTGCTCAGAATTGTCAGAATCCATAGTTTTCAATTCATTATTCTCCTCAGTGACAAGAGTACTGTACTATTGCTTCTGTGATTTTCTTTGAAGTTGTAAGCTTCAAAGGTGACAAGAACGTGTCAAAGAAAGGGTTTTAGACAATGTTGGGAATTTATATGACTTCAAGTGATCTTTAAAATTTTTCTTGCCTAAAATGGCAAGGCATTAACATTTTCCAGCTATATCAACAGGAATAATTAAGACAGTCACATGTGCTCTAGCTAGGAAAACTATAAGTGTGTCCTGGATCAGCAACAATGGCCAGATATCATTAATTATAAGATAAGCTTAACTTTGGAGACATTAAAATGAGAAGGAAATGCATTTTTAGAACTGATGAAATATGAAAATGATTTTTTTCACATTTTAATTTTTTTAGGCAGCACATGGATACCAGAAATTCAAATTAAATCATTCTTTGTCATTTCACTGGGAATACAAATATCCTATATAACTCTAAGAAAATTGCAGAGCAATGAATGATAGTGGACATTCTGAACATGTTTCCCTAAATGATAAACTATCATATTTTAGTAAGATTCCTGAGTAAACCTGTTAGTTGCTAAGCACATCCCCATTTGACTGAAATGGGCACTGAGACTCTGTACTTCCCTCCTAAGGTACTCTTACAGGGAGTGTGATGTATACTCTGACAGATCACATTTGGATCAGTTAGGAGTGTATGCAGAAGGTATTCAGTCTAAAGAAAGAGGCAAAATTCAAAGGTACTTTCACTTGGCCACACATGATACTGAGAAGATTTTCATTTAAAAATACCAGTAGGCTCTGTTAGATTTGTTTGGAGTCTGTACTAAATAGTACTTTTTAACAAATGCAGGTTATTTAGGCTGGTCTCTATTACCTGTTGTTTGAAGAATTGCAAGTGACAATCTAATCAAGGTTAGAGAAAACCAGGCAATGAGAAGGAAATTTAAACTGTGTTCTACTTTCTATAAAGTTTTAGTTAGGTTACCAGGTTTTCCAATTACCAGTCTTTTATTTTGAACTCATACATTCCAATTATACTTGTTTTCCCCAGTAACACTAATAGTAAATAAGAAAGTAGTAGCCTTTTAGGTTAACACCTTTAAAACAGCAAAACACATGGTTTTTCAGCAAAATTGAATTAAACAATAATGAACCTAACATGATTAGTGGGAGTGGATCTGATATGTACATTTTGGAGTTAGACAAAACTAAGTTCAAAGACAAAAATTACAACCTCCTCACTGTATGAATTTGGTGAATTAATAACCTTGATCTTCTATGTTTTTATTTCCAAGCTCAATATCACAATATTTTGTTTGTAATAAAATAAATAATATAAAGTTTTCTGTGCACAGGAGGCAATCAGTAAGCAGCAGCTAGTATTATTACCACAGTTATTATAGTTCATTGTTTCATCATTGTATAGACTCAGCAGACAAAATTCACATATGGAATCTTCACCTTTGGGATCTGGAGGGACGTGAGAAAGGTAGTTTAAACAATTTAGCAAGGTTTGTGTACCTTGTTATTAGAGCAAGCCATAAGAAACAGCCACTTTGTATGCCAAAAATGGTCAAATTTCTAAATTTCAAATGGTGAACTTTAATATTCCTGAACTTCTTCAATATGCCAGCTTGTTTTCAATCATTTTGCTTTTAAAAATGGTCACTAAAAGCCCATCATTACTGGGATTTGTTGCTAGTATGGATAATTATCTTCTTAGTGTTCTATCTTTCCAAAGGTGTTTTATTCTTTCTACTATCAAAATAGCTAGAGTAATTACTATTGTAAGTTAAAAAAAAAAACAGAACAAACCAAATAAAAGCACAAAAATCCTCAGGTGATTAACAAGATGTAAAACAAACTTCAAAATTCATTTACATCACTAGATCATTTACTTCACTATGAATATTTCTGGTATAGTGGAAAATCAATACGATTTTGCCTTACTTGAAATCCTGCAATTTTCTGTGTTGAGTAGATTGATAATTTTTAAATTATGAATTCAGTTTCTTCCATTATTATAGGGTTATTCAAATTATCAAATTCATATTAGATGAGTTGAGGTGGTTTGTGTTTTTCAAGGACATAATGTTCACATAAAGTGTCAGTTTTAAGTACGTCAAGTTGTGCATAGCGATGCTTTATTGCCTTTTGTGGTGTCTGCAAAACCTGTTTGATAGCTCCTTTTCAATTTCTGATATTGATAAAATGTATCCCTTTTATCAGTCTTTGTCAAGATTTGACACTTTTCAAGGAATCAGCCCTTTGCTTCATTTCTTTCTTTGACTTAATTCTATTTTTCTGTTTTAAATTTTATGGTTTCTGTTCTTTATTATTTTCACTTTCTGGTAACTTTGGTCTTATTCTGCTCTTCTTTTTCTAGATTCTTGAGATGAAATTCTGTCAACTTAGTTGTATTATTTTAAGTACTGTTAATAATATGTTGGGAGAAAAATATGACCCACTGCAGGCAGTAGGCACTTTGATACCTCTTTCTTAACTTTCACTCTCATTCCTAATCTAATGTAGTCTTTGCTACTTTTCTTTTCCTTAAACCTCGATAATGTCTTGCACACATTTTAATTACAGTATTATATTTTAGTTATCTGATCCTGTCTGTCTCTTCGGTTAAATTGAGCTCCTTGAAGAAAATCTATCTGCAATTTAGCTTTGTGTGCTGAACATGTCTAAGTACTTCTTCAAACTGATACAGAGCATATAAAAAAACTCTACAGATATCATTGCATTTAATAACAAAAGACTGAAAGACTGAATGCTTCTCTCCTAAGACTGGAAACAAGGCAAAGATGTCTGCTTTCCCACCTTTCATTCAAAATAGCACCACAGGTTTTGCTCACGCAATAATGCAAGAAAAGGAAACAAAATGTGTATAGATCAGAGAGGAAGGTATAAAGTTGTTTGTTTCGCAAATAACATGATCGTCTACATGGAAATCCAAAAGAATTTACAAAAATATACCTGAAACTAGTAGATGAGTTCTTTAAAACCACAGGACCACAAAATAAATAGAAAAACCAATTATATTTCTATATACTACCAATAAACACATGGATATCAAAATTAAAAATACAATACTACTACAGTCACTCAGAAAATGAAATATTTGGATGTAAATATGAAAGAAAAGTAGAACTTATATACTTCAACGTATACAACACTGCTCAAAGATCAAAGACAGCTTCAAGAAATGGGAAATGTACTATTATTATGGATTTAAAATTTAAGATTGTAAAGATATTAATTTTCTTTAATTTCACATAAGGTTTAATACAATTGCTGTCAAAATGATTGGAATAATTTTGTAAATTACTCTAATATGTATCTTAAAAAGACAAAGAAAATAGAATAGCTAACACATTATGAAAACAAACAATATAATGGGAAGACTTACTCAAGTTGAAGATTTATTATATAGCCATAATAATCAAGATTTTCTACTGTCAGCAGAGATAAGTAAATCAGTGGAACAAAATAGAGAATTCAGGAACAGCAATTTGCCCGTCTGATTTTTTTACAAAAGTGCAAAGATGATTCAATGGTGTAAAAGAAAACCTTTCAACACATAGTGCTAGAGCAATTTGACTTCCATCATTTTTTAAAAGACCCTCGATATAAATCTCATGTTATATAAAAATTAAAAATTGAGCATAGACTTAAATTTAAAGTGTAAACTATTAAACATATAAAACACAAACATAGAGATTTTCTTAAGGCTAGGAAAATAGTTCTTAAACTTGATACCAAACGCACAATCCATAGTATATTGGATATTGTCTTAGTTACTTCTCTCATTGCTGAGACAAAATATCCAACACCCACAAACTAAGGGAAGGAATATTTATTTAGCTCACAGTTAGTAGAGCTTTCAGTACATAATCGGCTGTCTCCAAGGCAGGGTGGCATGGCAGAGAGCATAACAAAGGATGAACAGTACATGGCAAAGCAGGGTAGGGAGAAGGTAGTTAGCAGCAAGCAAGCAAAATAGTAGTAAGCAACAACCAGTGACACTAGCCTTCTTTCTGTTCCTTATATTTTGTCCAGGCTTCAATTTCATTGAAGGGTTTAAACAGTAGTGGCAGTAGTTCCTCTCTAAATGTCTTGTAGAATTCAGCAGTAAAGCCATCAGGACCCGGGATTTTCTTAGTTGATAAGTTTTTAATTACGTTTTCAATTTCATTGGTTGATATTGGGTTGTTCAGAATTTTTAGGTCTTCTTTGTTCAGCTTTGGTAATTCATATGTATCTAGGAATCTGTCCATTTCTTCTGTGTTTTCCATCTTATTGGCGTATAGGTTCTGGAAGTAGGTGTTGATGATCCTCTGGATTTCTACTGAGTCTGTTGTAATTTCACCCTTCTCATTCCTAATTGCATTGATTTGGGCCTTTTCTTTCCTTTTTCTGATAAGGTTGGCTAAAGGTTTGTCAGTTTTATTTATTCTTTTGAAGAACCAACTCTTGGCTTCATTAATTTTTTGTATCGTTCTCTTAGTCTCCATTGAATTGATTTGTGCTCTGATCTTTATAATTTCCTCCCTTGTATGAGCTTTGGATTTGTCCTGCTCTTCTTTTTCTAGAAGCTTGAGGTTCAGTATCAGGTTCTTTAATTAGGCTCCCTCTGTTTTCCTAATATGAGTATTCACTGCTTTGAATTTCCCTCATAAGACTGCTTTCATTGTGTCCCATAGATTCTGATATGTTGTATTGTCATTGTCATTTAATTGAAGGAACTGTCTGATTTCTTCTTTAATTTCTTCTGTGACCTATTGGTTATTCAAAAGTGTGTTGTTCAATTTCCAGGTATGCACGAAATTCTTGTGGTTTCTTTTGCTATTGATCTCCAATTTCATCCCACTATGGTCTGATAATACACAGGGGATATCCTCAATTCCTTTGCACTTACTTAAACATGTTCTATAAGCTAGTATGTGGTCTATTTTGTAGAATGACCCTTGTACAGCTGAAAAGATGTGGGGGAACACTGTAAACATCTGTTAAGTTCATTTGTTCAAGAGTTCGATTGAGTTCTAGTATTTTGTTGCTTATTTTTTGTCTAGTTGATCTATCTGTGACAGTGGGGTAATGAAATCCCCCACTCCTATTGTATTAGTGCTTATTTGGTTTTTCATGTTCATTAGTATTGGTTTTATATAGTTGGGCACACTAGTGTTTGGTGCGTATATGTTTATGATTATCATCTCTTCCTCTTGGATTCTTCCCTTTACAGGGATGTAGTATCCTTCTTTATCTCTCTTAATCAGTGTTGGTTTGAAATCCACTTGATCTGCAGAGGAAAGCTACTACTGCTTTTTTTCGGGTTCCCATCACATAGAGTATTGTTTTCCACCCTTTAACTTTCAGTCTATGAGTTTCCTTTTGAATTACATGTGTTTCTTGTATGCAGCCTATTGTTGGATCTTGCTTCTTGACACATTTTGCCAGTCAATTTCTTTTGACTGGTGAACTGAGACCATTTACATTGATGGTTATAACTGATATGTATTGACTTATCATTGTCATGACTTTTTCTTTGTGTTGGATTCTCCCCCTTTGTGTTTAATTTCTTGTCATGCCTGATGGATTCATTCTGTTGGGGTTCCTGGTGTTGTGATACTCATTGTCTTTTCCTAGGGTATTGTCTAAAAGTTTTTGGAGTGCTGGTTTAGTATTCATGAAGTTCCTAAGGTGCTCTTTGTCATGAAAGCATCTTATTTCTCCATCAATTTTGAAAGATAGTTTTGTAGGGTACATCAGACTGGGTTGGAGGCTGTTTTCCTTTAGGGCTTGAAATACATCACTCCATGCTCTTCTTGCTTTGATGGTTTGTGTTGAGAAGTCTGCTGTGATTCTGATGGGCTTTTCTTTCTATGTGATATGTTTCTTTTCTCTCACTGCTTGGAGAACTTTGTTCTTCTGTTGAGTTTCTGGAATCTGAACTATTATATGTTTATGTGCAGATTTTTTTTGATCAAGGCTAGTCCTATATGCCTCCCTTATCTGTATGTCAAGTTCTTTTCCCCTGCTTGGGAAGTTTTCTGCCATTGCTTCTGTGAACAGATTTTTATGCTATGTGCACTCTCTCCTGTTTCTTCATTGACTCCACTCAGTCTTAACATTATTCTTCTTTGCATCATCTAGCAGCTGCTGGATTGATTTCTCATGGTCCCTTACTATTTTAAAGAAATTTTTCTTTTCCTGGTTACTAATTGCAATCTTATCTTCTATATCTGAAATTCTGTCCTCACATTGGCTCATTCTGCTGTGAAAAATTTCAGTGGAGTTTTTAATCTCCTGGAAATCCATTTGCATCTGTTTTATGGATTCCGTTTGTTTCCTATGTTGGGGTTCCATCATGTTTCTTAGCTCCTCTATTTTTTTATCTGTGTTCTCTCTAGATTTATTAATCATGTCTTGCACCATAGGCACAATCTCTGCTGTTATGTGAGGAATTATTTCTGATTTCATTTTTTCCACATCCTCTTTTGGTGGCTGTTCAGGGAGTCCAGGTGGTTGAGTTTCAGATTGTTCCATCTGATTTCCCTTTCAGGTTACTTTAGGTGATCCGGAAGTCTGGTTTTGAGACTTGTTTTCATGTCTTCTCATTTCAGTGGGGGTGGGGTGGTTGTGTGCTACTGGCCCCTGCATGGCTCACCTCCTCAGTGCTGGGTGGGGCTCTGCTCCTCTGTGCTGGGGGCAGTGGTACATCAGCCCAAAATGCTCAGCTGCTGAGTGCTGGAGGCCTCTGCTCCTCTCTTCAACACAATTTTCATGTGGTCTAGTTTGCAGAAGTTTCAGTCCATAATTGGCTTGCTCCAAAAGAAGGTGGCATGGCAGAAGGGCATCTCAGAGGAGAAATAGCCCACAGAAAGGAAGCAGGCCTTTGAACCATTTTAAATTTGCATTTTAAAATTTATGGCATAACCACTTTGTTTTTCACTTTGAAAGTAAGAACCCAAAAGACCAAAGAAATGCACTGAATTATCTAAGGTCATATAGCTGTAACAGCAGAAATACAGCCCAATTTCTTTGATGGTCTTTCTACCTGCAGTTATTCCTGAAGACCTGAGCATTTACTGCTTCACAATAAGAAAGTGAGTCCACCTAGAGTAATTTTGCCTGCTAGGTTGTATCATAAAAGACAAATGAGGGTATCTTCCCCAAAGAATTAAAGGAATCATACCACAGCGATGTATGTACACCTATGTTTATAGCAGCACAGTTTGTCATAGCTAAAGCTTGAAAACAGCCCAGGTGCCCATCAGCTGGAAACTGGATAAAGAAGATGTGTTTTTTTTTAATAAAATGAAGTACTACTCAGCCATAAAGAATGAGAAACTAGAGACATTTATAGCTAAATGGATGCATATTGAGGCCATAGTCTTAAGTGAAATAAATAGGACACACATGTGTAAATACCAAATAGTTTCTCTAATGTGAGAAACTTAAAGTGTAAATAAGGATTAAAATGATTAAAATGGAAAAAAAAAGAAAAGACAAGTGATCAGAGGGTAAAGGGAGTCTTCTTGCCAAATTAGAGGCCATGAATAATTTGCTGTAGATAAAAAAAGGAGAACTCCCCTCAAATCACCTGAATATTATGTTCATACTTTTGTAGATTGTTGAAGATTGTCATGATCAATAAAATCATGACTCAGCTAAGATGCATTTGCAATTAATGATGTGACCCAATGAAAATGATGTCTTAAATGCCTTCACAACTACATCTATATTGTTTTTGTGCTCAAATTTACCTTTAAAACAGTAAAATTTAATTTTACAATGTCTTACTGTTAATTAGATCATTGTTACTTATTTACACTGGAGTAAAATAACTATTCCAAATTTGGAGGATAGTTCTTTTAATTCTTACCCAGTTCTTGGAAGTAGAGTTTTGACTCTATCTCTTACATTTTTAAAGGATAAATGATTAATTGCTTTGGATGGCTTGAATAGTAAACTCTTTTAGGTGGTAACATTCTCATTACCTGGATTTTATGCCTTTTCACTAACAGTGCTTAAAGGTTAGGAACATTTGGTTGTTTTTGCTCAGGCAAGAGCATAGTGGGGATGTGGAGAATCATGCCATTGGGGTTGGGAGTGTGATGCATGAATAGTGTTACCAGAAGGTGGCTGAGCTGAAATGGGCTTGGGACACCTGGTCTGGGATACACTACCAGTGCTTTAATCAACTCTCAATTAAAGTGAGTCACACTAAACCAGTTTGATTCCAGATTGTCACATCAAGACATTAGTGGAAAAAGGTTCCTGTGGCTTGAAGAGGGAAAAAGTGTTTAAAACTTCACAGTAAGTCAAAAAATGATGACTACTGATTCTTATCTAGGTAGTCCGAGGTCAAAGTCAGGAGTTCCTAGGAAACCAGAGCCTAGAGCCTGTGCAATTAACCAATACTGGCCTTAAATTGGCAGTATTGAGAGGTATGATCTAACCAAATTTTCCCTTTTTCTCCCTCAGTTTCCTTTTTTCATTTTTTAAAACATAGCAAATCCCTCATAAAAGAAAATATTGTATGATTTCATTTGTACAAACTTCTGAAACAGGCAAAATTAATCTTTGGTGAAGATCATAACAGTGGTTGCCTGTAAGGGTCAATGGATATGGAGGAGGATCGACAGAAGGGACATAAAGGATCTTTCTAAAGTGATGGTAGCATCCAAATCTTGATAAGAATTTGGCTATACAGTGTGCATGAGTTTGTCAAAACTCAGTGTGTGCTATAGGCAGTATGGCTTATTATACACACATTTTTATAGCAAAAGAAAAACACAGGACAGAAATATTGAACTTGTGTTAATATGCATCCTGAAACATTTTGGAGAAATGTACTGATGAAAGTTTCTTTGAAACTAATCAAAACTAACATGAATTGATGGGCAGATAGAAGGATGAACAGATGGACAGATATGACAAGGCAACTATAGTGAAATGTTAATAGTAGAAGATTTCTTTCAACTTTGCTAAACTTTTGTCAACTTACTTCATTTATGAAGGTTTTTATAATAAAATATTGAGAAAGACATTTCAACTCAGGCTTAAGCCCCTTCTATGTTTCCCCCAATCCCCTACTCAACTCTATGATAAGCTAGGAAATTTCCCCTTTCATTGTGTTCCCATGATGCCTTGCACATATTTTTATTATGTTGAGTTATATGGTTGTGTCTGTCTCTTCCACTAACCTGTGAGAGTTTTGTAGGGACTATGCAATTTACCTTTGTCTTTCAAACATTGGTCTAGGCACATAATAAGAGCTCAGTCAATACAATATTTGAATAAATTGATATGAGTATCATATTTGTCATATCATTGAGCTCAGAGAAATTTGCTTTTATAGTAGGAAGGGACAGAGGACTAGCTAGTGCAAGAACAAATAAAGACAGGTAGCATGAATGATAGAAATCTTTGATAAAGTAGAAATATAAGAAATATAGATTGTGGCATATACATAAGTACAACCTTCTCAAAAAAGATAAAGGAAGGAAGAAAACCCTGTGGAGAAGGCAGTCACAAGGGGCAATTTGGGGTTATGTATTGGAAGCAATAGAAATTTTACTAAACCCAGGATTGTCTCTAATGAACAATGAAAAAATAGAAAAGCCGTTTACAGAGTGGAAGAACTTGGCATGAGAACAAAGCATAACTATACTATAGCATAGAAGGCATGTAGGATAGTGAGTGATTTTTTTTTCTTTTTAGGTTTATTTGTGTGCAAGATTTTTCATTTGCCTACACTGATAACTGGAATTAGAGGTCGTATGATTTGTTTAATGATCCAGAGCAAGACCTAGTATAACAGTCTTGTTAAAGCTTCACTGAAGCATTAAGTAAGTGCCATTGTGAAGGTCTTTTTAGCTTGGGCTATGAGCACTGATTACTGAAACAAAGTTGAGACTACGTGAACAAAGCAAAATGAAGAACTGAATAATCAGTCATCAAGCTCAAGGCGGTTGGTCACTCCAGGTTATTCACACACAATAAAACCTACATATGATTTTTCTTCAGGACTTATTTCTATAATTAGCTTAATGTTCCTTCTTACCTGACCTTTATGTGAATGTCCGAGAAGTAAGAGCCTAATGCTACTCAACCTTGTAGTTAGGTTTATTCACATTACTTTAATGAAACTGTCAATCATTTACCCAAATTAATTGCTTCATTTGTTCAATCCATTAACAATGACACAGCCATAATTTTCCTATATCACTCTTCTTTATTTAATAATGTACCTTATTGAAATATTCAAAAACCTAAAACCCACTCAGAGATGTTATCAAAATTATGAGTTGCATAGGCTAAGTGATGTTTTGGTGTGCAAATATTGCCTGTTACTTTAGATTTCTTTAATTTTTTAAATTTCTTTTGACCATGACTTCAAATAATAATTAAACTTTTTAATTAATGAGGAACTCCATATTTTAGGGTTTGCCTCCTGTTTCTTTTCCACATGAATTCAAAGACCTCTTCTCTATATATATTGTGTGTGTTAAGAAAAAGTAAGATACAACAGATTTCATCTATTCCAAAATCCTTTCAATATACAAACCTTCCTGCAGCATTTTTAACAGAATATAAAGGTAATCTAAGGTAATATAAGCATTTGTTTAAGGTTATTAGAATTGTGATAGTCTTAACTAAAGATGAAGGGTTTTTAATTTCTAGAAACCTTTTTTAAATGCGCTCTTTCATGGATAGAAGCAGGAGGCAGGATGATGCCCAGAACTCTCTTTAGTATGGCCATGATGAAGTACAGAGTGAAATACCTGTCTGACTGATTCAGTGACTAAGCAAAAGCTATTATTGGAGATCTGAGAAAAGAGGAAACTTAACTGTTGGATTAATTGCATTATTTCACTTCCTGGGAAAAAAACAACAACAGTGCCTTGTCCTCTATTTACCTAAATAGATATGGGTCATAAGATATAAACTTGGAAATAAATTCCAAACATATGACTCCTATCTCCTCACTGTTAACTGCTATCAAAAAAAACACTGGCAGCATTTCTCTCTGTCAGTGGCCATGGGGATAGATTTAAGATGGACTAATCAAGAAATTGATATAAAGGTGAGGAAAGCCATTGCTTTGAGAGTCTAGTCCTAAAATATGCAGGCTCAAAGACCATGGTGAACAAGTGGACTGAAGAGGTAGGAAGAGAAAAAATAAAAGAGCAGAGGTGGTGTGGGGATTAATAGATAAGACAGAAAGGAAAGGGGTGAAGTCAATCTGAACAATGGCATCCCATGCCCAGGTTCTGCTTTCTGAGCTCTGCCATCCTCCTGACCTTTGATTCTGTGAGGCTCCCCTAAGCTAGCTAGCTTTGCTTTGTGTTATTGGAAATCCTGAGTGTCCTAAAATAAGATAATTATAAATGAAAACTATTTATTTAGGAGATGTCAAGTAAACAAAAAGATGAAATGTCATCTTTTGATTAACTTAAGATCTTTTTGGGTGTTCTTTGGCTAAAATCAAAAATTTTTAAATAATTTTACTTGACAACAATGATTGTACATGTTTATGGGGTAAGTTATGATAATTCAATGCATTCAATGTGTAACGATGATATCTTCTTAAATCTTTATTGTTACTTTATTTTTAAGGCCTTTAAATTCCTCTCATTTAGTTCCTTATAAAATATATAATAAATTGTTGTAAGCGATAGTGACTCTACTGTGGTGTAGAACACCAGAATTGATTTCTCTTATCTAATCTCACTGGGGAAAGAAGGTCTTCACATATAACAAAACTCCATGAAACAATGCAGCATCTTCCATAATGAATATTTTGTGATGTAGTTATATATAATAAGAAATGGAGAGACTCATGTAAGCTCTAGAGGTGCGAGAAGAACTTGGAGGAAGAAACGTTTGTGTTAAACACTGAATGATGAGTAGCATTTGGTTAAATCAAAGGTGAAATGTGGCCAAGCATGATGGCTTGGACCTGTAATTTCAGCACTCTGGGAGACTGAGGCAGGAGGTTTGCAACTTTGAGCTCAACCTGGGCAATTTAGTGAGACCCTAACTCAAAAGGAAAAAAAGCCTGCGAATGTAGCACAGAGTACAGGACCTGGATTTAATCCCCAGTACTGGGGAAAACGTGAGGTGTTTTGGGTTAAGAGACAAACTAATCCAGAATAATTTGTAAGAATCCAAATAAGAATATATTTGTGGTAAAAGATGAGTTTGAGTTGGAAGGTGGAGTAAGGTGATGAAGAGGCTTGAATTCTAGAATAAGGAATCTGCACTTTTTACAACCAGGTAAAAGGAAGATTGATGAAGAAAAATAAGAGTTAAAGGTGACTCCAAAATGTCTATGTATGTACTAGAATAGGCAAGAGTGAGCAAAGGGGAACTGAACCAATCAAACTAATTTTTGTTATTTTCTTTTACCCAATGATCTAGCCTTATAAAGTAAATCCATTCATTCACTTAGGACTTACTTACTGAGAACCAACTAAGTATCAGGAATTATTCTATATATTGAGTATTCAGTAATCAATAAAATTATTTTTAAATATTTTTACTGTTTATAATTTTAGGACAAAGAACATACAGTAAACCATGAGTGTTTAACCTTTTGGCTTACCTGAGTTGCACTGAGAGAAGGATTACCTTGACCCACATGTAAAATATATATATATATATATATATATATATGTATATGTAAAATATATGTGTATATATGTATATATATGAAATTTTTATTTAATCTTTTATATTTAGCTTATGAAATTATTTTATGAAACAGCATGACAAACCCAAGTTTAATAACTGAATAAAAAGAGATACATACCTGCTTAATAACAACAAACATCTTTCTTCATAGGCACATACACATATAGGTAGGTTGAAGTACTATCATTGATAATCAGTGCTGCCAAGTGGTATAAGTGCATGGACTATCTGATACAGGGATCAGAGGCAGAGTTATCAGTGCACTGTGCCCTGCCCTACACAGTGTTCCATTGTCACCTACCAAGTCCTCATCCCAGCACTTCACAATCAAGTCATGAAAAATATCACTAAAAATCACATCATAATGTTAAAATTTACAATCTTGTTATGCTTTGTACTGGTCATCCAGGGTTACGTGAGGCCCATGGGTTATAGCTTTGATATGGTTGCAGTAAACAAATAAAATGTATAGTAGTTGGGAAAACCAAGTAAATAACCCAAAGTCACATAGGTACAACTGTTACAGAACCTCAGTTATGCAAGCCACGTGTAACAGCTTCCATGTGACACAAGTAGGATAAGTCTATGAGGAAGTCAAAATAGATGTAGAAATTAAAACTGGGTTTACATTTTTGAAAGTATTAAGTTAATAAAAAAGTAATCCCGAAAGTTCCAGATATTTTAGATATATCACCCCGGAGATTTTTTTTTTTTTTGGTACCGGCCATCGAAGTCGGGTCCTTGTGCTTGTGAGGCAGGCAGCAGAACCACTGAGCTAAAACCCAGGCCCACCCTGGAGATAATTTTAATGAAAGCCTGTGTATGAATGTGTAATAGAATACTTTGTACCTTTACAGTCCTCCATCTCAGGATAAACATCTGTCCTACTATTCAGGGTATGCATGGTCTGAGACTTTTTTTATCGACAAGAGGCTGGCCTACATATTCCTTTTTGTTTTTTACCATGCATTACCAAGAGAACTTTCTTTCCAAATATACTGTAGAAACTCATTTCTATAGTAACTTGCAGGGAACACTGCGTGATTAATTACTCAAAGCAAACAAAAGAATGGAGTGTGAACCTTATCTTGGTATGTGTGTATCTATCTATATTTGTACTTTTGCCATCTATGAATCTGTTTTGAAAAGGAATAAATAAAATGTGAATGGAAGCCGATTAGATAATAATTGCCATGAAACAATAGTTTATTATCCTCCAAAATTTATATTTAAAAATTGCTAAATGTATCTTGGTTCACTAAGCACTTTAATTAACATCTATAATATGGTGATTATATTATTCAACATTTAAGTGCTTAATTTGCAATCTGGAAATGCAGGCATCCCTGATAAAGATATATTTTCATTTGTTGAATTTGTATTTTTAGTACAAGACAAAAATAAGAAGATACTTATATGGTAATATGATACTAGATCCATAAACAAAAGTTTTACTCCCTCCTTTTCATTACACTTAAGATTTAAAGTGCAGTAACAATCTATTTTTATGTATTGAGCCATTGTATATTTTCATGTTACGAAGTTTTGAAGTGCTGTACCTGCCATCTACTGGAAATCTATGAGAGGTACATTTTTCTACTAAAGACTCAAGGCCTCCAGTGAATGTGTAGAAAAAGCTATCAGTGCTACTTGAAGAAATTATATCACGGGCTTTGAGGCCCCTTACTACTGTTACAGGAAAGTTAAGATAAAATGAGCTCATTGATTGCTGGTATAAAATATATTTATTTAAATTTGAGTAAGCAGAAAGGAAAGCGTGACTCACCTTTGAAATGTTAATGTTACTAAAAGGCCACAGAACCACAAATGTCTTTCTCAGCATTCTTATTAAAGGACCACAGTTCTGTCTGTGGAAATACTTGTGTAAATCATAACAACTGCAAGGAACTTTTAGCATCTAGGGTAGCCAGGGTTCTGAGACCCTCTCTAGTGCCTTCTGCTTTACATTTCTAGGCTTAACTAGATTGTATGATAAGGGTAGATGAAGACAGGATAAATGGAAACTATAGCTGAAATGCTGAAGTACTGGAAAAAATGAAACACCATAGCCCCTTAACTAGATACTTTGTGACTAAATTTAATTCTTCCATCTATGCTTTGGGTTAGAATAGTTTATTTCCGACCTTGCTATAACCTAGACTCCTATATGTCCAGTTTCCTAAACTTTTCCTGTTCAAATCTTATCAGCCCATTCTCTTACCTTAATTTTTTATAATGTATCTTCTTTTTGTCTAGGTTAAGGAAAAATGCAAACCATTTAATTCAACTTATATGAATGACTTCAAAAATTATGATTTTAAGAACTTGAAAGCATACCTTTCTGCCTTTACTTGCTCCATACTTTTGATGGCTAGAAGAAATTCTCAGATATAATGAGCTCTAGAATTACATGATCACACACACAGAGTTTAAGAGTTTCAAACAGATTAACAGTGGCACTAAGAAGTAGAATAATTTAATTCAAGCTCATGTGATTTAGAGGTAGGCAAACTATAATTCAGGTTGTTTTACTCTAATCACTACTATTTCTACTATGAACCTTGCATAGCCTCAAATGTAGTAGTAAAAAGTGCATTGGATTTGAAATTGAAAGAGGAATGCCCTTGAGCTATTGTCACAAGAGAGAAGGGAAGGCAAGTGATGAAGTATAAAGATAATTACTAGATGTGTACTTGTCATTGTACGTTAGGAATACCCACTTTAACATTGAAATCCAAACACAATTACCCTCATATCAACATTTCAGATTTAAATTAGTTTTCCCTTCACTTAGACATACCAGAGAGAATATATGGAAGCAAGGGCTCTCCAGATTTAGGGAGAGAGTTACAAAGACAAGTGAAAAATAACAATAGATTGCATTGCTCCCTTGGGCTAGCAACTTCAGGGAACTGATACTGCTCCTAGACATAATGCTGAGTTGGCTGCAAATGGGGATCTCAAAAGGAAGTGTGAACTCTGGCAAGATTACCTAGAAGATGCCAGTGGTCTGGTATGGTGGGAGTAAAAGGTTCATGACAGAGAGGGACAGAAAACAAAATGGGAAGAATAACATAGTGGACAGACTTTGAATGATTTTGTTTACTGTTTTGAAGAACTTAGGCCTTCATTCTATAGATCTGGGATGGTTAACCTTGAATGAAAATTCTCTAAGATAGGTAGTGGCTACTTGGAGTTGAATGTTTAAATGGGTGGTGAAGCATATTGGTATCATTTTTTCATTCACAAAATTTGGTGAGATTATATTGTGTATTAGGAAGCTTTGGAATGGCAAGGCAGATACAAGCCCCGACCTTGCTGAGCATACAAAGTCAAAGAAAGCAGATCCTTAATTAATTAGCCATGGGCATGTGCGGAGAGGACATGCTTAGAGGGAATTTACTATGCTATTACTATTCCATGCTTTAGGAAATGAAATGGAAAACTTTCAACCTGGATACTGACCTGAAAGTAGCTACATTTCAGAGAGATTGTTGTCATTGAGAAGGATGCATTGATGCGGGAAGTGAACAGAAGAAAAAGAAATCTACACAACAATCTGGGAAGACATTATGAGGACCAGGGCTAGAGATGAAGCATTGGAAATGGAGAAGGATGGTTAGTTTCTGTACTCCAGATGGGAAACTGTTAAGAGCTCGTAATTAATTAATTGCCCAGAAATAGCAAAAGGCTGATAAACTAGTCTCCCCTAAGTGTTCCCGAGGTGCTATCTTTCTTAGCCTCTTTTCCTTCTTATTGATCCAGCTTCAATAAAACCATGGCAAGTAATTCTTTGAGTAAAAAAAAAGAAGAAATGTGTAACTTTGTGTATATGTTTGCCTACAGCCTCCACAAAAATAACTGAAAATGTCTGAAACCAGGTAACTCCAAATAAATTACAGAAAAGTTTCCAAGAGAAAAATCAATAAATATGATCTATTCTACAACAGACAAAGTATGAAATATGATGTCCTTCAGTTTCCTCTTATTCAAGCTAGTGGCCTTTTTCAGAAATCACTTTCCCTTCTCCCCAGAAAACCAGATATAACTCATAACATCTAACTGTTATTAGGGATCCTCCATTTATTTGGTTCATAAGCAAGGTTTATCAAGGAATTCATAGAGTAACTATATGGTAAAAAACAGCTTAATCCCTATCTTGTTCCAGCAAATAAAATCCCAATTGTATTATTATTAGATATTAAAGAAAAATTTATAAATATACTGAAATTAAAAATGGAGATAATTTTTGTTATCTCCAGGTGAATAGTATATTTCTAAATCAGATACAAAACATAGACCACTAAAAATATACATAGTAAATATTTATGTACAGTTTAAAAAGAGTGAAAGATAAACAGAAGACTAGCGATAAGTAACATATATAACACAATGAGTTGACACTCCGAACATGCAAACTTCTGTTAGTCATGAAAAGACAAATATCCCTATAGAAGAATTCATGAACAGATTATCAGAAAATATAAATCAATAAAAATGGAAATAATCTAGCCTCACTAATTATAAAATTCTACTTAAAAATAAACAGTTTTTTAAATTGACATTAATTCTGAGGAAAATGCCAATCTGGGACCTAAAACTTCTAACTGGCATAAAAAGACTTTTTAAATTTCCCAACAGAGGACACCAGTAAATTATGCTGGTTACTAATGTATGATCAGGGTCCAGGAAATCAACAAAAGATGAAGCACAACCTTAGATTAGTGACAATGTGGAGACAATTCCACTCTCACACTGAATGCAAAAGGCAGTGCAGTTGTCAGAATCATGAAAGAATTATAGGAGAGGATTACCTGAAAGGACTGTGGCTCTTGGAAGAGGAATGCAGTCACTGTGAATAAAAACTACCAAGGAAGTAGCTGGGGGAAAAATCCGCTGATCTCACATGCTACTACCCTTTTGTCTCCTGCCATTGCTTTCCCATTGCGTGAATTCACCTAGAAGTTAGAATACAGTCCATACAGCTCAGATTCCTAAGTCACAGAGAGGGTGGAAAAATAAGGAGTGAATCTGAAGGAACAAATGAGAAATACCCTACACTGTAAACTATGCTACTGAAGTCTCTGAGGTCTTCCAGAAAATCTTTTATAACACTACACAGCGAGAAACTGGTGAAAATTGTCAAATCTTTTTTAGGACTTTTGCACATTTTGATACGAATGCCTAAACTATTTGACAAGAGAGAAACCATTATTTCCTAAATAAAGAATAAGAAAATCTAATGGGATTTCTCCACGGGGAAAAAAGCTACTGAGATTTTACCAATAGTAGATATTATAAATTTTTTTTATTTACTCTAGAGCATTTTCTGTATGCTGCAGGGGTATATGATCTACTCATCTAGTGTGAAAGTGAACAATAGCTCCTGAGCACAGTAGCACAATTTCAATGATTAAATTTCACCACATTCAGGGGTAATGGTAAACATGAGACAAATACTTTAATACTACTTGGAAATATCATTTGGCTGAGAGTTTGTCATGGAAATTATTCATCAGTTGTAGGGTTCTGAACTTCTTTTCCTAATTGAGATGAAAGAATCAAAGTATGGTCTAACCAAGATTTGATAAATAACAGGCAAAAGAGTTAATTGTAAAAATGGCAGAAATTCAAAGAAGGCTGAATTCATAGTCTAGGCAAGTTGATTCTTGGTTGTCAGCTCTGTCTGTGCTTTGGCACCAAGAATTGTGGGTCTCTTTAATTGTGGCCTAGGAACCATGGTTTACTTTAAAATGATGATTGTGTCTGCGCTTGTCATTTTCTCTCTTTCAGGTATGAATGGCACTTAGTAAGAACTACCAGATTCAACCATCCAAATAGTTATTATTTATCCTGGAACTCCTAAGCATCAAGAACACTTACACAGCTAAATCTACCTCCATTCCATCCAAGATTACTACAGGCAAAAATCTTAGCATTTTATTCAGGAAAGATCAATATTCTACCTGCCTCTCACAATAGAATCTTTATTTCTAGCTCTTGGTAAATGAGCTGTTTCCAGGCTTGCACTCCTAGAAACTGCTTTCTAGGATCACTCCTAGTACCAACTGTCTCAGGCTAGGGTTCATCAAGGCAAAGACAGAGATAGGGATTCTTGTGTAAATGATTGAGTGAGGTAGTTCTCTTTGGAGAACTTTGAAGTTACTGAGGACAGCAGGATAAGGCATGGGTTGAATTATGGCTTGCAAAGATGTAGTTCAGACATTTCTTGGTGAGTGGAGTTCTGCGGGTGAGGGACAATCATTAGGTAAATAGGACAGCTCTATCTGAGCTGTTAGCAGCCAATTCTTGTTAACAGCTAAGGATTGGGTATTCTGACCTGCTACAAGTAATCTGAGCAGGACACCAACAGCTCCACTACAGGAGGAATGAGTAGAAAAATTAGGAGAGATTTTATCATGAACATGACACTTGCCTCACAAGAAGAGAAAAGAAGTAATTAGGCTAAGAAAGAGACAGCTGAGGTATTCAGGCAACGAGTTCATTGAGTTCAAGTTTGGAGGAGATTTGGATTTAGAATCTAATACGTCTGATTTAAGAATTCTTCTAAATTCAGTGGAAGCTCACCTACTAGGTGTTAATTTTGATTTTGCTTCTTTTTTTTTTTGATTACTGTATTTTCTTTACGCTAATATCCTGCCAATTCTTCCTGGCAGTAGTATCACTGAATATACCTAGTTAATGAGGTATACTGGGGTTAGTTTATAACATTAGTACCAATTAAGGTATTTAAACATCTCACTGGAGTAATAATAGACACCTTATAGAAAGGCTGGATATTTTGGCAGATTAAAAATAACTGTGTAAGCAAAGTAGTCTTGCTACGGACTACAGAATTTCTGAAGCAATATGGCATTAAGAGGTTCAAGTTTAAAGAAAAATAGGTAGAAAACTGCTCAAAGTAAGTTTGAAAAAAAGAAATATGGATGGTTTTGAGTTAATGCATTATGTCAGGAAATAAGAAATGAGAAAAATAAAAAAATTCACACTTGATCTATAGTAGCCCAATTTTGAAATTTCTATATTTAAGATACTGTAACTTGAGGAAAAATACTCTTTTTCTAGTTGATATTTGACAATCACTATTACTCAACTGAGTCACAGTCCACTTAAAATAATTCAAGGAAGGAAAGACTGATTCAAGGCTAGATATTTATGGGGGAGTAAGTTTAGGTCAATGTGCATGTGTGTGTGTGTGTGTGTGTGTGTGTGTGTGTGTATGTGTAGTGATGAAGAGAAAGGAGAGAAAGACTTTTTTATCTGAATATCGTTACTTTAAAATAAAATATAAATTATTTAAATTCTAAATTGTGCACTCCTGTGTAGCTGTGGTGTAGTGTGTAAGTAATCAAGAATTGACACCACAATAAGGCCAGCATTTGAAATTGGAAGATGAGAAAAGACTTTCTTTAGAATCTACCAACCAGGATTTAGTGTTGTGCAGTCAGGAGCTATGGGTTATTAAATGAAATCAAAAGCACATCAGGCCTAGCAGCATCTTAAAAACCATTAGTGTTTCATTTAAAGGGAGTGTCTTGTTTCTGAAATATTCATAGCTGGAATCCACCACCACTGCTGAGATTTACATCTCCTCTCTCCCCATTATGCTTGCTGAATCTCTTTACTTGCTATTGTAGCAAAAATATTCAAAGATTTATAGGCAGCAAAGAGAAGGCAGCAAATTATGACATCCATTATTGGCATCTGCTCTTGTCTGTATCCCCAGGAAATGCAAATACAAACGACTTCCAATTTTCTACTACAACTGAGTTGCAAAGGGAACTGTTATATGCAGATGAGGCAACTTCTATTTGGACAGAGATAAAATGGAAGAAATTTCAGTCTACTACACTTGGCATACCATTTGCATAACTCTAAGAAAGCTGTCACAAAGGAATAATAAAATATCATAAGGCTCTTAAAGAACCACACACAATGCCTGTAGTGAGACTGCTTACAACAGAAAAAGACACAGCCTTAAATTGTATGGGCTGGTGAAAGATCCAAAAACAAAAGGATAACTAAATATAGATGCTTCTATATTCATAAGTAAAGTGATCTCTCTTTTCATGTTTGATACAAGGATTACACTAGGTTTGAAAATAACTTGTAATCCAGTATGCAATAAAGACAGACCCCTCATTACTAATTCTTAAAAATTCTTTTGGCATAGATTATTGCTTGTTCTGGAAGAATGACTAAGGCACCATTTCCATTTTTTTAGGCTCTTTGAGGGCAAGGTCTTCTTGTATCCACTGATCTTCTGTATCTTCAGTGTCTGAAATAGACTTTTGGACAAAATAGATTCTCAAAATGTTTAATGAGGAGAACTGAATGAATCATGGTGACATAGAATGATGATACAGAAAATGGTGTTCTATACTAGCCTGGGTCTCTCATCTTTATCTCTATGCTCCTTCACTTTTCCAACTGCATAAAGAAGATAATAATACATATTTGTTGTTGTTGTTGTTTGGATACAGTTTGTCCCCCAAAGCTTCATGTACTAGAATTTGGCCCATGGTGCAGTGATGTTGAGATGGTGGAACTTTTAAGAAGTAGGACTTAGTAGAAAGTAATTAGATCATAGATGTTCTATACTTATGAATGGATTAATTCTGATCTCTAAAGTGTGGGTCAGGGCTCAACCCAGGAGTAGGTTGTTACAAGAGCGAGGCTAACCTCTCCGCAGTCTCTGGCTTCCTATCTTGTCCTGTGACTTCTCTCACTCTTTTACAGTGTTCCCCTCACAGTAGCATCCATCATGTTGTGATGTATCCAAAAGACCCTCATTAGAGGCCAAACAGATAGAGCTGCCCGATCTTGGATTTTCAGCCCCCAAAATGGCAAGCTAAATAAACTGCTTTGCTATATAAGATACCCAGTTTGGGGTATTTTGCTATAGCAACACAAAACTGACTAACATATTTGGTTCTGGAATAATTAAATGAAGTATCACGACTAGCATCCAGAGTATCTGGCATGGATTTGTTACTCAAGACATAGGTCCATTTCCCTCTAGCCTGCTACAACTCTCCTGCAATGTCTCAGTTTGAAGAGTAGGAATGTTAGCAGTTTTTGACAATGTTAGACCCAAGCACATAGCTCAGGTCATCTGGAAAATTACCCTATGCCTGATCTTTCTTTAAGGGCTTTACCAGCCTCTAAACTACTGCTCAACATTTTTTAAAATTTTGGCAACTGACTCTCAATTTACTTCCTACCCAAGTCATGACATCATACTGGCAATATCAATGACCAGGTGATAACACACTCCATTGTTTTAATTACAGTGGTACCTCAGCTCATGAACACTTCTGTTCAAAAAACAATTTGATTCACAAACAGAAGTGTTTGGCAAAATTTTGCTTCCATTTGTGAACTCTACTTTGGGTGAGGAACACAATAGCAGCCATCTTCTCCAGAATCATGGAGAGAATTAATTTCATGAACCAAGGTACCGCTGTACTTTCTATTTATGTTTTTCACCAGAGAGGAGTCCTACCCTGGGGTTATGAGGATAGCAAACACATTATACCCAAAACTGGACAGATGAGATCAATAGTAGTTTATTAATCACATAAAGTCTCAAGTCAGATAAAGAGGACAGCAAACCCAAACAACACATGTAGGGTCTTGGGAATTGAGTGAACCACCGAGGACACTGAGAGATTTAAGAAGTATGATCAAACAATACAATGAATGTTTAAATTTTAAAAAATTTATTAAAGTAAGGCACATTGCAATTAATTCCCCTCAGAATACTCCTTCCACTTTAAACACTTCTCTAACTCACATCATTCTAGCCACTTTCTAAAGCAGTTCTGGAATTTTTTTTTCCTTCAATGTCTTTAGTCGCACTGTCATGGCTGCTTCACTGTACTGAATTTATTCAAAATGTATATTTTTCATGGTCATTTTGAATTTCAGAAAGAGCCATAAATTGCATGGTGTCAAATCTGGTGAATATGGGCACACCATAATGTTTTCATTTTACAGAAATTGTCATACCAGAAATGGAGTATGACATGGAACTTTTTCACAATATAGGATGAAACCAGGTGCCCATTTCTTAGGGCATTTTCTACACACATTCCTTAAATAATATCCCCTAATAATATTAAGAGTTCACTATAGTGTTTCTGGCTACAAACTCAGCTCACACAATTCCATCAAGGTCAGAAAATGCAACCAACATCACCTTGATATTCGACCTTGATTGATGTGCTGTTTTTGCATGAGGAGAACTGGGTGATTTCCATTGAGATCTCTGAACCTTGGTCTCAGGATCATAATTATGGCATCCATGATAACATTTCTTAAAAAGCTGGAATCTGAATTGGCATGATGGAGCAACTCAAATGAAATGTACTGTTCCTGATCCATGATTTATGGCACACTCTAAACATACCTTTTCTCAACCATAGCTCACAACTGACTGACTGGACCAAACACTTCTCATACTGAAGATCCCTGCCTTACCATTGGATGGCCCACAGCAGCAGCATTCATCATAGTTTTTGATCATGCCTCATAGAGTATCTAGAGCAATGGTGGCGAATCTATGGTACTCTTGCCTCAGCCGGCTGTTTGTTATCATTGAAACCTCTAGAAGGTTCACCATCACTGAAGAGGGTGAAATGCCCCGATTTCCATAAAAGGATGTGATTGGCTTGTCTGAATATTTCTGTGGGCTTGTAGAAAACTGAAAGCCAATACTTAGCAATAAAGAAAAACTATATTTGGTCACCAGTACAAAGGTTGTTGGCTAGGAGATCTCATTTGTGAGAGAAGAGTGAGTAGGGAAGTTTGTAGCTAGGCCAGCTGAGGCTCTCCTGATTTAACCCTTTCCAGGCAGCACATGATGCTGACCTTCAATTTAAGCCTTATACCATACAATTCCATCATTGCCACATTGCCACCTGTTATCTCTTCTGTCTATAAAATGACTGACAGCTGTGCTGACTCTGGCAACAGTGACCAAGAAACTCAGAAATATCAGTTGGCTTTCTTGAGATCACATAGTAATTCAGTATCTTAAACAAATATCAGATGTTTATAATTTTCTGTCTCCTTGTCCTGTATAGTTCTCCTTGAACCAGTTCACTGTCTAAATCCTACAGATAAGTTATCAACTTATCTTCTTCAAATAAATCTTTCCAATGGCTTATGGAATTAACCAATACCTCATTTCCTCATTAGGAAAGTGTTCAGGCAATCAGATCTACTTTAGAACCCATGCCTGCCAAATCTGAAGAACGTTCAAATTTGAGAAGTGAATACATTTTATCCAAGCAGGGACTGTCAGAACATTTTTAATAAAGATCTGGCCCAATTTCAGAGCTTTCTTTTCATTAGGGCAGGTCTGAAAGCAAAGGTCTTGGAAGTGGTTAGAAAAACATAGTGTAATCACTATGGTACCATTATCCTGTCCCTGGGTAATCATTAGGCATCAGCTTGCCAAAGCGAAGGGCGGCAAATTACTCATTTATTGTTACCTGAGCTGTGCAGAAGATTGAAATCTGGATTACTAATGTTTTTTTTTCACCTTGTTTGGGAGATTCTGTAGAAAAGTTCACATGTAGCACAGTTCTGACTGGCTAGTGAGAGTGCTTTCAGACAAATATGAAAGGGAAGCAAAACCTCCCCTTCCTTAGAAGAAAAGCTGAAAAGCTTCCTATCATTTCACGAAAGCAGTTCTCATGAACACATGCAAAAAGTTGTCAAGATCTGTAACCAGAGAAGAAATGGTGGGCTGGAAGTAGATTTTCATCTGCTCAAAAAAGATCAGACACATTGGATTTAACACAAATCAAGTTTAAGGTAAATATTTATTTACCAACAGATTGTAGTAAAAATTATTTTTTTAACATCATTTAAAGAAATGTATTTTTTGTGAATCGGTTGCACAAATTTCATAGTTCAATAAGGCTCCAATGACAGATGTGGTGAAGGACAACTAAACCATCCTTGATCTGGGTGGAGTGTTTACAAGTTCTAATGCAGGCAGGTAGAACAAAAAGCCATTCCTAAATTTGTATCTGTACCTAAAAGAGATCTCTGGAGTGACCCTCTGGGAAACTGCTGAAATATAAGTCCATAATAAAATATTATACATCGTGTAGGGGAATAAAATTATACCTTCAAAGAAGATTTGGAGTGACTATATGATTGTTCTAGATTCAGTAAATTTTCTGACAAAATAGGCCATCCATTGAGGTTAGTAGAAAGGCCTTGATAGAAGTGAAATACAACTTATGTATTGGATCTGCTTCTAAGATAGAAAGGTGCTGAGGATAGCAACAATAGGCGAGAAAGAGACTTCGAGATAGTTTTAAACAGTTTTGTGGAGGCAAAATGTTACACTGGAAGGTAAAGATAGGATGTCTCTTGCTTCTACAGGAAATAATACATTGTCTTGAATGGAGACGTAAGAATCAAACAGCACTGATTTCTACAGCTGGCTCTGCTGGTAACTGCTTCTGCAGTCTGAGGCAATTTTCTTAGCCTACTTGTGACTAAATCTCAGCATCTACAAAATGAGGTTAGTAATCTTTTCTGTTTGAGTCCCAGCTAGTATTATTATTAGGAGTTTTGTTCATGTTATTAATGTTTATGATACTTTTAGGGATTTTCAAATAAAAAACACTATAGAAGCCCAAAGTGTCATTAATATTATTTTTCATGTTATTCCAAAAGGGTATTGTGGAAGCTGATGAATTAACATTTATAATATTCTTTAGAAGTAGTTGGAATAGCCTGCATTATTTAATACACAGATTTACCCTTGAAGAATATGTAAAAAATCTGCAAGTGTTAACTTCCTGATCAACCTTATATTAGGCTCACACTAGAAATTAAGTCATCTGCAACATTTGATAAAAGATTTTTCATGTTTATCTATTTTGTCTTCAACACTCAGGGTCCCATTTCACTCTTGCCATTTAGAAAGAGGAAATATGTATCATGAGGTTTCATATGTTCAAAACTTGTTATTTGTAAATTATAAGCCTCCTCTCTCTGTACATTTCTTAAAATGCTTCTGATGCATCATAATTCAGTTTTGTAACTGACTAGATTTTAACATGATAACACCCTTTGAGGTTCTGGATTTTTTTCAGAGCCATGCTTAATGTTTAATGCTTATAGAGGCTGGATGTATTTTTATGGTGCCTGGCTTTGATTGGCTATTAAAGTGTGCATTACAGGCACAGGGCACCTTCGATTCACAGTATTTTATCTACTTATATCATTTCCAGGGCTCTCTATTGTAACATTATCATTAATGTTGCTGGCCCTTTGCTGCCAACAACATGATTAAATCCTATTACAATTACTCGTGTTATAAAATCTTCTCACGCCTCTTGGCACTAAAGGTGTGTGGAGCCATGGAGGTGGTAATATAAAGAAGAACAATGTACTTCAAACTGAAATATTAGGAGAGCTCTATCTTAGAGAAGATAAATAGATCCCTGAAGTAAGATATTACTGTATTACTATAATCTCTGTGGATAGATTTGCCTTTGAAGTTCATTTTATAATACTAAAGAGAATGTTCCTCTTATTTTGTTTTTGTTAGGGAAGTGGAAGAGGGGGAAAATCTTGTAGTAGTTTAGAGAAAATCTTGGCAAAGAAAGGCTCAGAAAAAAGCCCAGTGATGACTAGAAAAATGAGGGCCTGTTCTAAGACAAAGAGGGAAGAATCTAGTCAATGAAATGATGTCACATTTCATATACCATGGTGGAGCTTCTCACACCTGGGAATGCTGACATGTGGATGGGATTTTTTTCCCTCTAGTCCTCCTAGAGAAGGATTCAACAGTCCTCACAACTAGAAGTAGCATCTTATGACATAGATAACAATGGGATGGAGAGGCTCACTTTATGAATTCAGCTGTGTTCAACACTATTTAACTTGACCTAATTAGTACCTTGATCTAAGCATCTGCATTCTGGGCACAGAGCCACTTCCCCATGTGCTATGTAGGGGGCAGGCTGCAAGAGGCAGTGTAGAATGCTGGGTAAGGTCACTGTGCAGTGTCCAAACTGTGTGGGTTTACTTTCTGTTCCTGGTACTTATTAGGGTTTTTTTCAGTAAAACACTTCTGCCTAGGTGTTAGTTTCCTCACTTCTTTATTCATCTTCATAGGGCTGTTGGGAAAATTGAGTTAGTATTTGTGAAACACCTAGAACAGTGTGTGGCCCACAGAAAATGTCATTGTATATGAGTAGCTGCGCTCTACAAAGCTATTAAAGTATGCCCTAGAGTCGGCACGGACATTTATATTTAAGTTCCATGGGACTAAGGCACATTTGTTTCTTTTTTCCTACTCTGCTTTATGAACATACAAGTGTGAGAAAATCTGAATAAAGATGAATGGAACATATAAAAACATAGCCAGTTCTCTGTAATTAAAAGATAGTTCATATAGTAATATTAGCTAATAATTACTAGACTAGGACATACACAAGAATTAGCACTTACTGTGCATCATTTCACTGAATCCTCTCAGTAAGTCTCTGAGTAGGCACTGCCATTACATGCTCTATATGTCTTCAGTTTGCAGATATTAACACACCCGTTCATAGTTTGGTCCACAGTTAACAATTCTTATTCTTGTCTATGCATTGTATATTTTCTAAAAAGCAAAGCCAGAATGTTACAAATAGACATATAGCTCTAGATCCTATGTTACTATAACTATCCTTTTGTGTGTTCACATGTTTTCTTTAATACACAGATGCATATTAAATGTTCACCTTCTTGGGGCTCAGTATGTGGGTCTTGTCTGTTATTCTAAATGCCAGTGGGATGCTAAGGTGAGGGTGGTACAAGGCTGTGATCTGTCCCAGGTGTAAGTTGTAAGGAGGCAGGCACACTGTCTAAAGAAGATTTAAAAGCAATAATAAAACCAAGTAAAAGTCAGCTTAGTTTTTCTTATCACCATGCAATTCTAAGTTACACTGGTCATGAAGTCCTGTGGTTCTCTAATACTCTTCTACTTTCCTCCCCTGTGGTTGGTCACTATAGGTGATCTTAGAGGTGGGAAATTAAAGTGTGATACAAAGGAAAGCATGTACTTTAAATGATAAAATTCCCTACTAACCCTTGGTTAGGTATTTGTTTAGCATGTAGATATTAGGAATGATATGACACTTCCACTACAGACAGAGAATCAAGCTTTTATATAATCAAATAATAAACTCAGAAACAAAGGTAAATAACCACTGTGAAATTGTCTTTGTTTAGTCCATCCCTTCATATCCAGAAGGGAGTGGAGGCACATATCTGGTTCATTTTGTTCCTGTTGTTTGACGGGGCGGGTATGTAGTTCTTTGATGATGAGAGGAGAATAGAAGAAGTCGTTAAGGATAAACCCTTTCCCATTTAACTGTTCCATTCTTTTCTTCTCCCCAAGGAGTTGTATGTTGTATGGAAAGGAATAAGAATTCAGAACAGTGTGACTAAATCACACTTGTTAAAGTTAGAAAAGCCCTGAATAGGTCAATTTTACTGACTGCATAGAGGGAAGAAAAGCACAAGAACCTTTTCATGAGGGGTAAAAGGGGTTGCACCTCCCACCTGAGCTTAAAATTACTGTTTACTCACCTGTCTACCACCATTATTGTCATCAAACTTTATCGGTAAGGTCATCCATGGCAAAGCTATAAAATATGGGAGTTCTTCTTTGGCTTATCCGTCTTTCAGAAGACTTCTACAGCTTTTCAGTGACCCAATCTCTTCATATCCTGCTGTGGCCCCGCCACCACTGCCACCACCACCACCCTCACCATCTTCAACACCTCTATCACCATGAATAAGATTTTTATGGTGTTGGCAGTTATTCCTGTTCTCAATATTTCCTGATTTCTTTCTTCCATCAACATTTTCCCCTTCTGTATCCCATTCCCTCAAAACCCTGCTGTGTGAAAATGGCTGGAGATAAATCAGTCAGATAAGCCAATTTCTAGAGATGAGATGGCTGGTTAATTTTATTAAAGCAAATTCGATATTTCATCGTATTTTCAAGCTTGGAACCACGCATTTGGATACAAAATGTGTCATGTGGATAATCCTAAAAATAAAATCAGTATTAAAAGATAGCAAGCCACTAATGCTACAGTTATTTAATTGCTTACTACAAATAATATATATATACACACATACATGTACATACATATATACACACACATATAATCATTAAGTGTCAATTTTAGAGAGTAAAAATAAAGCTACCAATAAAGCAACTCATGTTTAATGCCAAAGGGGTGAAAATATTAATGCAGGCTTTTTCTTAAGGGCTTTAATAAAAAGAGGAGGGGGCCAGGGATTTAGCTCAGTGGTTCCACTGCCTGCCTCGCAAGTGAAAGGACCTGAGTTTGATCCCCAGTACCAAAAACAAAAGAAAAAACAAATAAAAGGAGAAGGGTTTCTTCTCATTGAATCCTGTGTAACTCCATAGAAAACAGTGGAAAGATCACAATTGATTCCATCACTGCTTTCTATCACTGTGGAAAAAATACATGAGATAAACTACTTAAAAAGAGGAAAGATTTTGGCTCATGGTTTTAGTCCTAGGTCATTTGGCTCCATTGTTTCTGGACCTCTGGGGCAGCATAACTTTATGTTGAGACACATTGCTCACTTCATGGTGGGTGGGAAGTAGGGGGTACAGGGTGGGGGCAGAGAGAGATACAAACAGGGACAAAATACACCCTTCAAGGACATGCCCACAAGATCTACTTTCTCAAAGTAGGGCCTCCCTTCTAAAGCTTCCATCACCTCTGAATGGTCCATTAAGCTATGAATTCATAAATGGATTTTCCACCTACTCCTGCAGTCAGAGCCCTCACGGTCCCAAAGCTTCATCTCTGAACAAAGCCTTCAAGACATGAGCTTTTGAGGGGACATTTAAGATTCAAATATAACAATAAAGAAACAGTGGTATATATCTCTGTTTGACCATGCCATCTAATGTCAGGAAAGGGACTAATTATATTCCCCCAGGTCTTAATATATGTTAGGACTTCAGGAGAGTATGATTAATTATATTACATTTTCCTCAGCTGAATACATTAACACACCACATTTATTTGCTCATATCTTCTCAAGTAATATAATCCCTTAACAAGTTTAAGATGCATTTTTTTTGTTTTGTTTTTGGTACCGGAGATTGAACTCAGGTCCTTGTGCTTGCAAGGCAGGCAGCGAAACAACTGAGCTAAATCCCCAGCCCTTTTTTTGTGTGTGTGAGATGCATTTTGAAACACAAGTTAGGACACTAGAAGAAAGATTTCTGACAAAGGACTCTAATTCTCAGCATTCAAGATTGTGTTGATGTTGCTATGTTTGACTTACTCTCATTATAGTGAAAGGTCACAATAGCAAAGTACACAAAACAAGCAAACCTTGTCAGTTCATCTTTCCATGAACTCTTTTTTTTCCTCTGTGTCTGTGTGGATTTTTGTTCTTGGTATTTGTTTGATTGTATTTCCCTTTTTTTGTTGGCCTTCCCTTTTTATTCAGTTTGTTAGGTCCCATATGTAGTATGCAGTTGGTATGTGCATATAGAACGCCTTAATTCCCTTTTTCCTACCCTTTCCCACCCCTCCTCTCCTCCCCATCTCTGCATCTCCTTCCTTTTCTGCTTGTATGTTTTCTGTACATAATGTTTACAATCCTTGTGTGGAATTGGCCTGTGTACATAACACTTCCCAATTTCTTTTTTCCCCTCCCTTATCCCTTCCTTCCCTGCCCCCTCAATCTCTTGATCTCCTTTCCCTTTGAGAATGATCTACCTTCCTACTTTCTATTATCTACTGTTTATTTCACTATTTGTTTTTACTCTTGGTTTCTCATATGAGAGTGACCATGTGATATTTAAGCTTGTGAGTCTCATTTATTTCACTTAACAGTATGGTCTCAAGATGCATCCATTTTCGTACAAATGACTCAAGTTGGTCTTTCTTTATGGTAGAGTAGTACTCCGTTGCGTCTAAATATCACATTTTCTTTATCCATTCATCTGTTCACAGACATATGGCCCACTTCCAATATGTAGCTATTATAAATTGTGCTACTATAGACATGGGTATGCATGTGTCACTGTAATATGATATCTTACCTTCTTTTCAGCTGTATTTTTGACAAGCAATTTTTTGGTTGCAGTTGTCCAATTAGACTAGTTGGTAAGTATTTTGGTAGGTTAAAAACATAGCTTAATTCAGATGACAGGGAAGCCTGACTGATAGAGTAAAATAGTTCAATGAGAAAACACTGAAAGCATTTGAACCAAGGCAAGAAGTGATGAAAATTGTTGCTAGAAAATGTGGACTAGAATAAGGGTATCCATTTATAAGTAGAGACACATAGATAATTATGGAAAAACAAATAAAAATTTAAAAACCACTCACCTTAATTACTAAGGGACTGCCTCAAAGCCAGAGATGCACTCATGATATTGTTTCATATCCCAGAATGTGAAAAGAGACTTCACCAGCAAAATGAACTGACATTCACACCGTGGCCAAAGACTTAAGGATTGAAGCTTAGCCATCTTTGTAGGATTTAATCATCATTCCTACTTCTAGATGAAAAATAAAGCATCTGTAATTCTAAGTGCCTCTCAGAGTGTTGAGCAACAAGTGAAAATGAATTATTTTAAAGCTATTTATCTCTGAAGCATTTTCCAAAACATGTATACATGTAAAATAATAACTTCACATGTAAAATATGTATATACCCATAAAGCAGTGATAGAACACTAATTGTTATACATTTTTTTTCAATTTTTTCTCAGTTACTGAAAAGTGTCAAGGCAAACCAAATTTAAGCTTTCAGGGAATAGGTAAAATACATCATACATCTATTGCTTTCTGTCAATGAGGGCTTTATATACTCTTCTAAACTGAGTGTATCTAGCATAATTTGTTCTTGCCTTTATCTTTTAATGAAAATAATAGAAGAATAAATCCTTATATTTGTTTATATTTAGCCACATATTTACCATTTTCAGTGTTGTTCATTTTTTCCTATGGATTCATATTAATGTTGAGTGTCATTTCCTTTCAGCCTGAAGGACTACCATTAATATTTCTCTTAAAGGGGATATGCTAGCAATTTATGAAGGAGAATTTTGTTCTAAGATTTTTATAATATTATATATATGTGCACATATATATTATGTATATTAGAACTCACTTATTTAAAGTATACGTTTTGGTGGCTTTAATGCAATTAATCAAGTGTACTACACTTTTAGTTATAGAATTCTTGGCTGACAGTTGTTTTTTATTTCTTTCACCATTTTGTCATTATTGCCTTCTGGATGCTATTGTTTCTAATGTCAGCCATTTTTCGTGTTGTTCTTCAGTACATAATGAATCACCTTATTTGTGCACATTTCAAAAAATTTCTCTGCTTTAACCAGTTTGACTATGATTTACCTAGGTGCAGGTCACTTTGTCTTTATTCTAATTAGGGTAGTTTGTTTGTTTGTGTGTTTGTTTGAGTTTCCTAGATCTGTAGATTAGTATTTTGCATCCACTATGGGACATTTGATCATTATTTCTTCAAGTATTTCTTCTTCTTTCCTTTCTTTGTCTCTTGTCTTGGAACTCCCATTAGATATATGTTGTTAAATTTAATGTCACTTTTCTCTGAGGCTTTGTCACTTTTCTTGAATCTTTTTCAAGATTCTGTTCTTCAAAACAAACATTTTCTATTGATCTTTCTTCATGTTTACTGATTCTTTCTGCCATTTAAAATCTGCCATTTAGCCACTTAAATTGATTTTTCATTTTGGTTATTGTAGTTTTCACCTCTAGAATTTTTGTTTTCTATATTTTCTATTTCTTTTCTGAGATCCTTTATAATTTGTCATTGTCCTCATAAATTTAACCATTTAAATTATATATGCATAGTTTCCTTCAATCATTGAAAACATTTATAATAGTTGCATAGAAATCTTTATCAGGTAAAACCAAAATATAAATGCCTATTTAAAATCAGGGTTTATTTATTACTTCTTCCCCACTGAATGTAAGTCATATTTTTATGCTTCTCTGCATATCATATACTTTTGTTAAATACTATAGAAGATGGTAAATTGTAGCAACTCTGAGTCCTGATTTTTCTGATTTTCCTGATGAAGAATTTCCTTCTCCCTCTCTCTTTATCACTCTTTCCCTGCTTTTTTCCCTTCCTTCTTTATTTTTCTATAACTTTGTTGGATTTATGCTACAGATGCTGTTCCTCTCCTATATGCCACCACTAGTAAGTGAGCTAAGTGTTTTTAAAAATTCTTTATTTTGGCTTCCTCAGAGTCTCTTGCATAGTTTAGTGTTAAGCCAATGACTGAAGAAAGATTGTACTCACCTTGAGCCCATAAAGTTTACCTTCTGTTGATGGCTCTGTGTGTGATTTTAAGAGGACATTCAAAGCTCAGCTGCTTTTCATGTCTGCCCAGATTTTACTTTCATCTCAGCTCTCTTGAGTCACTCTATATATACAACCAGTCACTAGGCAGTTAGGGATATGCAGAGACCACATAAGGCCCTCTGTGGACTTCTCACTTCCAGGATCTCCTATGGAATTTCTGGCTGGTCGGTCAGTCTGCCATTTGTCCCAACCAGGACTTTAACCTCAGCTATCAGAGCTACAGGATTGCCTTACTAATTTCTAATCAAGCTTGCTACTTTTACTGAAAACGCCACCAGGCATGGTTTTTTGCTCTCAGCTCCAAAGCAATTCCACCCTCTTTGGCAGAAAAGCTGTTGGTTTTCACAGCCAATCCTATGCTGGTCCAACTACTGTGCCAATAAAGCTGGTGAGTAGGAGAAATGAAAGCAGCCCTAAGCAAGAAGGCCACAGCCTCCCACTGCTTTTATCCAAAATTCTAGCAGCTTTTTATAAATAAATGGGTTTCTTGGTTGTTTGCCTTTGGTTGATTTCTAGAGCTTTGAAATACTGAGGGCTTTTCTTTGATAATTTTGTCCAGTTTTGTAGTTGGTTTTTAAGCACAGGATTTCCTGATCTCTTCATTCAACCATGATTTAAAGTCCTGCCTTTTAGTCATACATTCTTTAGCCTCTGTGGCCTCCTCTTCTGTCATTTAGTTTGTATTTTGAGAATAATTTTGACCTGACAGTTCATGATTAAGGAGGTTCAAGAGAAAGAGTTGTACCTGTCCCAAGCACAAAAAAGGGAAAAGAATCATGCTAACTTTGAAAAATGGATATTGTACAGTTAAGTCACCTTACTAGTGCTCTAGGACTAATAAATCGTCAAGAAAGGAGATTAGAGGTTAGAAAGCCATTGACACATTAGTAATTGGGCTTCACAATATCCTTGTTTTTATGAAAGGTGTCATAATTTTGTGACAACCTAGAAGCACTGGCCCACAGCTGTTTGAAAGGGGAGATTTAAAAAAATAGACAAAACCCACATGATTTTACAGAATTTTAAAAGAAAAGAAGCATTACTGTTAGCGTTCAAGTTTAGGAATGCATCTTCATCTCACTCCTGTCTTAATTTTGTTCCATGTCTGTTCTAAAAACATATTGGAGTCATAAAATCCAGAACAATTTTTAAAAAAAGAATTTGCAGGTGTTTCATTTGATGTAGGACCAGTGGAAGAGTTTGTTTTGGTTTAAGGATTCAATAAATAGTATCACAAGAATCCAAAAATGGGAAACAAAATAACTCCAGGATACATGTGATGGGATCTTACAACTTAGGATCAAAGTTACCTACTCTTGCTTTAATATAGGTGTATGTAAGCGAGTCTCTGCTTCTTATAGCTTATCTTATTCATGTCTTGTACCAATCAGCTTTCTTTGTTTGCTCATGGTCTTTCTGCTTTGGCTTGAAATGAACTGACTTTTATCTGTTCCTGCAAGCACTGCAATACCTCTGCTCCAACTGACTTAGTCACTCAGTGCGCACTATTCAATTCGGAAAACAACAAAATCTGATGCATCCATTTGGTGCCATCATCTGTGCCCAGCGGGTTGGGGTTATTAAGGTACATATAACTATCTATGGTAACAATTTCATCAGGGACTATGGAGGAAGGAGATTTTCTTAGAAAGAGGCTTAGAACAGGAATGAGAACAATGACTAACATCTTTAGTATAATCAATTTGTTTCAAAGTGAGTTTCTCAAAAACTGAAAATGTTGTTCTTTAAGGCAGAGCCACTTTTCTTAGAATCCTCTTGAAATAATTTTGAAGGAAAATGCTACAAATTACTTTATTTTCAACATGCCACAGCCTAGTTTTTATTCTTTACTTTGTTATGGATCTCAATGTTTTGTTACAGATAATTTTACACAAATGTAATATATAATTTTTATTTAATGTGTATAAATCCACATGAAGAATCAAAGGAGAAGAGGAAAGTGTTTTATATGAGAAAAAGTACCTAGAAAAATTATAGAGACTGAAATGATCATAGTGGATATACTAATTTTCTATGACTGCTCTAACAAACAATAAAGAAGGTGGCTTGAAACAATAGAAATATATTATCTTGCAGTGGAGGCTACTAATCTGAAAGCAAGATGTCAACAGGGCCATGCTTTATCTGAAAGCTCTACAGAAGAATAATTCTTTGTGTCTTACTAGCTTCTGGTAGTTGTCAGCAATCCTTGGCATTCCTCAGCTTGCAGGTGAATGATTCCAAAGTGTGCCTCAGTCTTCATATGACTGCCATCTTTCTGTGTGCATCTGTATATCTCTTCACCTATATTTTTCATTATAAAGATACCAGTCATTGGCCATCCCACGCTCCTAGGGCAGAGAAGGTGAGCCGGTCCCAGAACCCAGGAGGAAGCTCCTCCACCATCACCTCACACTCCTAGGGCAGAGAAGATGAGCCACGGGGGTGCCAGAAGCACCCCCCCCTCCCATGGAAATGAGAAGACATGTAAACAAGCCTCAAAAACAGACTTCCAGATCACCTACAGCAACCCCAAAGGGAAGCGAGATGGAACAATCTGATATTCAACCACCTGGACTCTCTGAACTGGCAACAAAAGAGGATCTGGGAAAAATAAAATCAGAAATAATTACTCAGATAACAGCAAAGATTATGCTCATGGTGTAAGACATGATTAATAAATCTAGAGAGGACACAGATAAAAAAATAGAGGATCTCAGGAACATGATGGAATTCCAACATAGGAAACAAATGGAATCCATAAAACAAATGCAAGCAGATTTCCAGGAGTTTAAAAACTCCACTGAAAGTCTGCACAGCAGAATGAACCAATGTGAGGATAGAATTTCAGATATAGAAGATAAGTTTGCAATTAGTGACCAGGAAAAGAAAAATTGCTTCAAAATTGTAAGGGAACATGAAAAATCAATCCAGCAGCTTCTAGACAATGCAAAGAAGAATAACATAAGACTGATTGGAGTCAATGAAGAAAGAAGAGAGAGTGCAGATGACATAAAAAACTATTCACCGAAGTTATGGCAGAAAACTTCCCAAGCAAGGGAAAAGAACTTGACATGTAGATAAGTGAGGCATATAGGACTCCAAACAGCTTTGATCAAAAAAAATCTACACATAGGTGTATAATAGTTAGGATTCCAGAAATCCAACAGAAGAACAAAATTCTACAAGCAGTGAGAGAAAAGAAACAAATCACATACAAAGGAAAGCCCATCAGAATCACAGCAGACTTCTCAATGCAAACTCTCAAGACAAGAAGAGCTTGGAGTGATGTATTTCAAGCTCTAAAGGCAAACAGCCTCCAACCCAGATTGACGTACCCTGCAAAACTATCTTTCAAAATTGATGGAGAAATAAGATACTCTCATGACAAAGTGCTTCTTAGAAACTTCGTGAATACCAAACCAGCACTCCAAAAAATTTTAGACAATACCCTAGGAAAAGACAATGAGGATCACAACCCCAGGAAACCCAGAAGAATGAATCCATTGGGCATGACAAATTAACCACAAAGGGGGAGAATTCAACAAAAAGAAAAAGTCATAACAAGGCTTTTAAAACTTTGAACTTCATCTCCCTAATGAGTGTATAATTCGGTCTTGTTATTGTACTGATTAGTATTTTTCTGATTCTAGAGTTGTACACCTTTCCTTGTGCTATACTGGCTATTCATCATCTTCTTATGTCTACTTTTTAATTGGGTTGTCTATTAATGAGCTCCAAGAATTCTTTATATATTCTGGTCATAGGTTATATGCATTGCAAATAGGCTCTGTTTAAGGACTATTTTTCATTTTAATGATATCATTTAAAGTTCTAAATTTTGTTGGAATCTCATTTATCAGTTTTTTTCTTTTATACATCATGTTTTTTGTATCCTAGGTAGTTCTTGCCTACCCTAAATTCATAAACATTTTCCCTTATAATTTCTTCTTAAAGTTTTATACTTTTAGGCTTCCATATTTAGGTTCCTAGATCCCTTCAAGTTATTTTCATGTATGGACATAAAGGGTTGAGGTTAATTTTTTATATACGGATACCAGGTGTTCTAGTGCCATTTGCTGAAAACACTATCTCTTCCTCAGCTCTTGAATTGAGTTTATATTCTATAAAATGCTAGTGTTAAATCATCTTTCAAAACTCAGTGGACCATATATGTGTGGTTCTATTTCTAGATTCTCTGTTTTATTCCAGTGATCTATATGTCTTTCCTTACACCAACACTGCCTTGATTACTGTAGCTTTAGAAGAAGTCTTAAAATTAGGTACTAAACATCTTCCAACCCTGTTTTCTGTATTTTGTTTTTTAACTTTACTAGGTCCTTTGTACTCCTACATAACTTTTAAATTTCAATATCCAATTCATTTATAGCAAGTATACATACACCTGAATCTTTATATATAACTTGTGTTTTCTAATCCTGCTAAATTCAAATACAAGTTCTAGGGGCTTCTAGAGATTTCTTAGTATTTTCTCTGTAGATGATCATTTCATCTACATATAAAGATTTTGCTTCTACCTTGCCAATCATATCCTAATTGTGTCATTTTATTGCCAGACTATTTTGGTTGGGCCTAGGTTTCAAAGTTTAATGGACAGATAAAGAGTAAGCATATCTGCTCTTGTTCCCCACCTTAAGGAGAAAGCATTGTATCTTCTCCGTTCATATAAGGTGTTCTCACTGGAAGTATGGAGTACATGTCTTTAATCTGTTGAGAAAGTTCTGTTCTACTTCTAGTCTCCTGATAGCTTTTACCATGAACAGCTGTGGAATTCAGTCCAATACTTTTTCTCCAACTAGTGACAGGATCATATGGCTTTTTCCTTTCCTCTGTTAAAATGATGACTTTTGGGGGTAGATCTTCCAATGCTGATCCAACACTGCCATGCCTATAACAAAACCACTTTCTACATCCTGCCAGATCTGGCTTCTAATAGTTCATTTTGTTAAACAAATTTCTATCTATGTTCATACTTTTTTCTTCTATTATCTTTATTCAGTTTTAGGATTAGCATAATGTTGATTTCCTAAAATGAAGGGAGAAGTGTCCCTTTTTATCTGCTTTAAATGTTTGATATAATTTATCAGTTAAAATGTCTAGGAGCCTGCTGTTGTCATATAGGTAGGTTTTCAAGCTAGGACTATACTTTCTTTAATAGGTGCTATTCAAATTTTATATTTCCTCCAGAGTTAGTTTCATTAATTTGTCTTCCAAGGTACTTCCTAGAAGTTGTCAAATTTATTTCAAAAAGATTTTTGCAATATGCTTTCTCTATCCTTTTAAATTATGTAAAATCTGTTAAATGTCTCCTAGATATTGATATCGTAATTTTTAAAATGTATAATTGATATTGTGTAATAGGAAGAAAGGTCTAAAGGATCAGGGGAAGTGGGAGGGGTAGGGGAAAGGAAAGAAGGGAAAAGAAAAAATATGAGAAAAGGAAAAAAATAGAAACAAAGTCTTTGCAAATAGGGAAGGGTGGGCAGGGGAATGGGGAAAAAAATAAGAACCAAGATACTCATGTAATGCTACAAGATCCCAATGATGTATGTAACTGTGTTTTATACCTAAAATGTACCAATAAACTTAATGGGGGGGGGAGATACCAGTCATCATAGTTGAGGCCCAGCCTAATCCAGTGTGACCTTGCATACATCTTTGCAGTGTCACAATCCCAGATGCCAAGGATTAGGACTTCAATTCTTTCTGGGCGACACAATTCATCATACAGCAGCACCCCAACCACCCCAAATGGCATTATGGAAAAATGAGGATTATCATGAAAATGAAATTCATGAGAAGCAAGTCATAAATATTCACAGGTCCATCACTAATCAGTTCCAAAAACCTTTCCAAATATAATCTACAGAAATAATAATTTCTTGAATATCTCTTTATTAAAAATATTCAACAGCAATATCTTTCCTAGAAATCTTCAATGATGTTGAGTTTTCCTTGTTGATTCTTTAATGCTTTTGTTTCTTCTTCCTACTTTCCTGAGAATTCTTCCATTTTGTCCCACATTTTCTGATTCTTAACTACAACCATAGATATTCATAGATATTCACACTCTTATCTAAAACCTACCTCTAATTTTGTACCATTAACCCCTAACTTCTCTTGACTTTTTAAGGCTTTACTAGAGAAATCCCCCTGACTCCTAAATACTATTATTTTGCCAATCTTAAAAAAAAAAACCACTTTTCCCTTGACTCCATTTTATTCATCACTACTACAAAATTTATTTTGTTCCAATTTGGAATACAACTTTCTTATCTATACTCCCTTCTTCAGATCTTCTCCTATCTACTTTAACTTGGCTTTCACTACCATAACTACACACATAATTTCCTGGTTATCAATGGAATCCGCATTGTTAAAGCCCATGATTAATTCTTAATATTCATCTTTCTTGACCTGAGAGCAGCAGTTGACACAGGTGCGGACTCTTATTTCTTTGATACATTTGGCTCTAGGAAACCACAGTCCCTTGGGTTTGTTTTTCTTCACTAGGCCTCTTTTCTTAGTGATTATTTTCCAACCTCCTAATATTTGAGCTTTCTAGAGCTCATTCTTTGTAGGTATTTTCCTTTATATATCCATTACTATTATTTTAGTATCTTATTCAGTCTCTTGGCCTTAAATATCATCAGTATAGCAATAATTCAAATTTATACCGCCAAAGTAGATCTCACTTATTGAGATTATTACTGTGATATTCTCCAACTGGCCTGTTTCTATCCTTGATCTCCTACATTCTATTCTCACCATAGCACTTAGAATAAAGTTTCTCCAATTTAAGTCATATAACATCTCTCTTTTGCTTAAAATCCTACAGTGTCTTCCCACTTTATGAAAATAAAAACCGAAGTCTTTGCAGTAGCCATGAAGCCCTTCATGAACTAGCCCCATGATACCTTTGAACTTGTTTCATTCTATTTCCAGACCAGGCATATCAGCCTCTTAGCATTCATCAAACATGTCAAATTTGCCCAGGCCTTAAGTTTTGCCATGACTTCTCTTTATGCTTAAGATGTTCTCCTCTAGGTATTTCTATTTCTAATTTTTCACCCACTTCAAGTCTGAGTCCCACCTTCTCCATCAGTTTTATCATGAACTCTTAAATATTCATTATTTTGTAGTTAACATCTTATTTATACTACATAATTTACTCATTTATTATGTTTATTGTATTCTTTCTCTCTCTCTCTAGAGTGCAAGGTTCATAGGATTTTTGTCTAATCACTGATGCATTTCAAGAACCAAGAATAATCCCTGACATGTAACAGTTACCCAATGAATATTGTTGAATAAATGAATGCTTTGTTTAGCTTTTAAAACTAGACTAATGGCTTCTTGGAGTAAAACAATTTTCTCTTTTCCCTCTAGTAATCCTTCCTATTAAAGTATATTAAAGTAAATCACACAAAAATCTATCTTTAAAAAATATATATCATCACTGATACTAGTGGGGAAGAGCTATAACCTACGCTATGGAATACGATCATTAAATTGTCTTGGATGGGTTACTTTTAAATGATTTTAAATTGCAGTGATTAATGGTCATTCAATTTATTGTGGAAGCCAAAACAGCAGCAATGGACACAATCTCTTCCTTGGTCCACTGTTGGACCAAATTTCTCAGCCACTTGCTTTCTAAAGTTAGTTCTAGACAATAGAATGTGGATGGAAATGATGTGTTGCACTTCCTAGGCTGATTCTTTAAATATCCTAGTGAGTTTTTCTCTGCCCTTGTCCTCCAGTCAGCTGGAGAGGATACAGTAGAAAATTCAGAGGCTCTAGAAGATGTTGGAGTCACTAGATGGAAAGAAACTGAGTGTCTGGATTAGGAGGTAGAAGATCATTCATTAAACACCTTATTGAACAATGAAATGAAGAGGATTTAAATCTTTATACATTTAATTCACTGGTAATTGAGGTTTATTGTTATGAAAGCTAGTCTACTTTGACCAAAAAAGCAAGTTCCTAATATCATCTTGGAAGTATAGGATGAAATTCAATTATGCAAATTATGAAAATGGCATATTTTAGGTATCAAAGGAACTTGAAATCTTTGGGAATGTGGGGTTGACCTCTCTAAAAACTGTTCTTTTAACTAAAATACTCCAACATAGTAACATTTTTTCTGTGAACTAAATAGGTTGGTGCATTTTGGACTTGAGATGTGAATCTCTTGCCTAAGTTAGGATTCATCTTTCAATTCAATAGCAGTGTCAATAGGAAAGCAACTTGGCTGTTTGTGCTTGGCACCACCTGGCTGCAGTTACATCCCTCAGCACTAAACAAGCTGGCTGTGTCAGAGCTGAGTACTGTCATTCGGATGAAGTGGGGAGTGTGTTGCCCTGGTAGGAAGCCTTTTAAATTGAATGACAAGGTTTTTCTTATTTGTTACATCCCCAGGCCATTGTCAAATCATATAATGCCAGCCCAGGAAAGTAATTACAGAACTGTTGTGAGGCTGTTAGCAGCTGCTTTTCATTTTTCCCCATTGTGACTGGGATGTGGTGGAGAAAAATTGGGATGACTAAGAACCACAACATAAACGCCACCCAATCTGCTGGCCAGTCACATGTGCCACTTACTTTCAGACACGGGGGAAAGAGCAGACTCCTGCAATGGTTTTAGATGTAGGCACTGAATATAAGGAGAATCTACAGCCAACTATCAGAGACGAAGGTGTAAAGATGAGTGGGTTGCATTTATTGAAACATTACCATTAGGCCACAGATCTTATTTCTAAAAACAAAATCCTGTGTTGAGCCCATTAGCAATCCCTCTTCTTCCTAGATTTTACTTTTCTTTATGGTGCTTTCCTTACTATTTGTGTAAAAGCTACAATGAAACTTGTTCTAATAATGCGTCACTCAAAGTTTCCAACAATTAATATAATTCTTATGCAAAAGCAAGTACTAGAAGGGGAAATAGAAAACATTGAATATATATTCGCCTTACCATTTTACCTTTCTAATATAAACCTTACATACTGCCAGTTCTTACTTTCAAGGTTAATTAATTTCCTAAAATCTACTAAGTGAAGAAGGGTACTGCATTTGATAAGCTACTGAGTTAAAATAAAAATACGTATATATTATTTTAAAGTTATAGCTGCTTAAATTTTAATGGAGACTTTTTAGAATTCTTAACACAACTGAATATTGTGTTTCCAATCAGGTGACAATCTAATCAGGTTGAATCTTAAGTGATTATCCCTTATTCATTCTCTTTGAATGAAATTGTTCAACTAGCATGTTGATGTGCTAGGAAGTTAATAGGTTCACATACAATCCTTTTTCTCTCCTTGGCTACTGAGATACAGTAAACATATTTGTATGACTTCTAGAAGTTGCAGAAGGTATACCCTAGACAAAAGCCCTACCACTCAGAATGTGTAGCCATTTTTATGAAACAATTTATTTGCAAATGATGAAAGTAGTCAGAGGCTTAGGATCCAACCACATCCCTACTGAAAGTAATTAGAATTTGTGATAAAGATAAGAGTGAGATTTGAAACCTGTCGGTACATATCACTAAGTAGAAATAAATTATGGCTTGTCAAAAATGACAGATTTCAGCAAGGTGCTTCCTTTTCACTCTGAGTAAGACCTTTTTCCACCCAGCAATTAACTTTATTCCCATTAATATTCAGTAGCATTGATGAAGCTGACAGAGTAAAACTGGGTTTTATAAAACTGAAGACAGATTGATAGAGACTCATTACTTTGTCTAATAATTTCATCATTGTGGGTTAGATCTTAATAAATAAAGAACAAAGCTGTTGACTGTAACATTGATTTGTTATGCCACATAAAGGACTCAAATTTTCTGTGTATATTTTCTTTTTGTGATTCATAAATTTATTTTTGGAAATAAACAGTAATTTTGCCTAAAGGGCTTCAGAGGTGACAAAATAATACATTTACAATGTACCATAATACAGTACTCTTAATATTGACATAGTTTTCTTTAGCTATTTCTTCACAATCTGTAAATAATAATTATGCTGCACAGTTAAATTAAATAAAATGAGTAAATGCACTTAAATGACCCTTTGATTATAGATTGAGAAACCCTATGTGTGAGTATTTACTTGTGGTATGGTAGAAAAAGTATAAAGGATTAACTAACAACCTAAGGGAACATAAACAAACATTTTGGTCTTTCTTCCTTTATGTTATAAAAAGTTAGAAATAAAATAGAGCAGGTTTCACAACACTACAAGATGTGTCAAAGATGATGTTGCTTGGAGACATCACATCTGTTCTGTTTCTGTATTTATCATATTTCATAAGAAATTAAAAATGAAACATTGTGCTTTTCTAGGCTTATGGACATAGGTTTCCGTGTGTGTGAGAGTGTGTGTGTGTGTGTGTGTGTGTGTGTGTGTGTTCATAAGGATTCTTCCACTGACTTCAGCTTCGCTTTCCCTCCTGGAACTGTTAAAAAATTCTCATTGTTGGTAAGAAAGATGTGATACTTGCCTAATAAAATGAACTTGCATTTTTTTTCTGGAGGTTTCTGAGTTGTTCTTTTCCCTTGCCATGAGGTGATTTTTTCATAGATGAAAGTCTGCCATTTTTCCTAATGAGTTTTTTTCTTTAATGTTATATATCTTAAGGGTTTTTTTTTCTTTTTTGGCCAGGGGAAATATTAGTGAGTTCTGTATGTATTACTGACATGGAATTTTGCCATTTGTATTTATTTTCTGTGCTATGACAACCTACTGTTCTGTGGTAGAAATGACACAATTTTAGTCCCCGTCAAATTCATGGTTTCTGCAAAAGACTGATTTTTCATAAGTGAAAATTCATGTAGTGAAAATGGAATCATTTCACGCAGCTCTTACTTTGAAGCACATGCATCACATTGCTCTGCATTTTATTCCTCTGTTTTTGTCAGTATCAGTCCACAGATGGCTAAATCACACCTGAAAACACTAAGTAGACTGTTATAATTAAAATAAAAGCTTTGGATTTTATTTTCCTATTCTTTGAATTTCCTCCTTTGGGCCCCACTTTGATATTTATGTCTTTATATCATTATATCCTGCTAGCTCTGATCTCTTTTCTTTGTATTGACCTACCTACCTTTCTAACTTTAGCTTTATTCAGCTCCACTGTGCTCTCTCTCCCCTCGTCTTTCTCTCCCCTCTCCTTTTCTTTAAATTATCAGTGCCAATATTGTCTTTCAGTAATTGTCTTGTTTTTCTTTTAATTATTCCATTTCTTAGTCAATTTATCAACTTGATCCTGCTCTCCATCAATGAAGACTTTTAAAGAGGAGAGCAGTTGGGGGCAGAGTTCTTCAAAGCAATGAAGTTCTCTGAGCCTAAGGCTAAACCTTGAGCTCCCTGTGGATGAGGGGCAGCTCTGCAGAACAAAGGCTGCACATCTGGCATGCTTTGTTTTTTGGATTTTTTTATTGCAGATTTATTTGGCAATGTACAGTAAATTTTGTAAACTTGCATCAAGTTTATGAATAAAGAACCATTTAAAAAAAAGAGGAGAGCAGTTATTTGAAGAGCTTCATTCATTTATTAGTCAAAAATTAATTGAGAACTATGCACAAGATATAATGAAAGAAAGTAAAGATGTTTTATATATTATCACATCAATAAAGCGAATGTTAATTTTAATGTTAGTTGTATGTGCCACACATTGATCTATATTCTTGACCAATGTTAACTCACTTGGCCTTCCCAATAGCCTCTGTTTTAATATATAGGTTTTATTGGTATTCAGGTTTATAGAGAAGACAAGAGATCAGATGATTACTGCCATTGAAAAGATTGTTTGCTACTCACAGTTCCAAAGAGGAGAGATCATGCCCTGTCATATAAAGCCACACAGGGAAGCATCAGGGTTAGTTAGTAGGCAAAGGATATGAGGAGAAAATGTACATAAGAGACTTTATGTGGTTTCCTTGGGAAACAACAGTGAGATGGGGCAAGGAGACTTGGGATAAGCTAGTTTGAATGATCTCAGCAGGCTCTAGGATGTAGTGGTTATTCTGGTTGCCCGATAGCTGGCTCTGGAGTGATTATGGCAGGGAGTATTAGCTTAGTATGAGCCTGATGGAGAAAGTGTTGGGAATATGAGCGCTGCATAGGCTGGATTGCATGTGAAACCGTGCTAGAAGATAAGTTGTTTACTGTCTCCAGGACCTGGCTATACCTAGAGGGGACAATCTCCCCAAAGTCAGTAAGGCCTAGATGTCAAAATATCAGAAGCAAAAGATATGAATCAGATTTCTTAGAGCAGGGTACTATTGTTACTTTCATTTAATAAAGTAGGAGATTGAAGCAGGGAGTTTTAAATAATTTCCAAGACCACACACCGAATGAGTGACTAAGTCCAGATTGGACTAATAGGTCTGGCTTCAGCTTTCACATTCTTAGTTCTATGTTATGTTGTTTACTTAAGAAGCTTGGTTTTGGAGAGGAAGGAAATATATATGTGATATTACCTAAGTACTATAAGAAAAGTAAAAAAGGGGTTCAGATTCAGACCACAGAGATTAGTCAGACAGGGACTCAGGCAAAAGTTGAGGATAGAAGTAATAAAGAGGGATCATTTGAAGGATGGCAAAGATTCCCACAGAGATGAAGAGGTCATTTCAAGTACAGAGAAATGCTTAAGCCAGGAGTGAAGACTTGAAATTAATGAATATGTTAGGGAGCTGAAAACTGCGAGCTTATATACAAGCTATTAAATGAAATTGAGAAAGTTATTTGAGATCAATGTTGAAAAAGTCATGAATAAAAGACTAAGAAAATTGTATGTAACTTGAGGGTGGTGTGGGTAATGAGGCTAGTAAGAGGTGTATAGATCTTTCAGCAGAAAAGTTACATGATCACATATATTTCAGGGATTAACCTGGCTTCTGTAGAAGAGAAAGTAAAAAGAGGACAAAAAGAAGGTGAAAACATAAATTAAGATGTTTTTAAAAAATTCAAATGAAATGTTTTAAATAACTCAAGTGAAACAGAAGGATAATATCAGAGTATTATGGGATTCATTCCAAAACCGTCATAGAGATAGAGCTAAAAGCATTTTGTTACTAATATTGAAACTATGTCATAGAAGATGTGGTTAAAGAAACTGGAAATTTTATTATGCAGAAGGGAAAAAAAGGGGAGACTCTCCTAATTGTTGGACCAACTTAAATCTCAGAGGCTACTCCAGACCCTAAGGTAGGAGAGCATGAAGACCTGAACAGAGCACAAGAAAACTTACACATCAGTTCAGTTTAATAGCTGGCACTAAGTAGCGAAAAGGAACCTTGATGCACTTAGCACAAGACTTATTGAAATTTAAGAAAAGCAATTTGTAATAAAATAATTTGTATCTAATATATAAATGTTCAACCAAAGCTATATCAGGAGACATGATGACATGGGCAGATGCCTTCCAATAATGATTACATTTAGATGTAAGAGAATTAAGATCAGAAACCCTTCAATGCAAGAAAATCAGGAGCATGAAAGAGTAGAAACTTAGATTGGCACTAAATAAAAATAAGTCCTAACAAACTAGACTTATTTGTCTATAAGAAAAAGAGAGAAATAATCTTAATTGAAATAAGGGTAACATGCCAAGACAAATTACAGACTTTGGAAACAGAGAAAATGATGAAGTATATTAGCACAAATGAGTTGGGCCTTATTTATAAGTGCAGTGTCAAAATAATTCCCAATGTTATGATGGTATAGTGACAAAGTATCTCTGAAAACATATCTCCTGCCTTGAAATTCCCTCACATATTGAGGCTCACAATCTTCTGGCACAGAGAAGACCCAGGAGACCATATCCTTTGATACGCTGTGAGGGATTAAGGGTATATTGCAAATAGAAGCAGTAAAACAAAGAAAAGCCACAATGCTGTTGTGACAATGACAGAATTTATGTAACATTAAGCAAAACAGGCAATCTTCCAAATAAATCCACAATTTGAATATGTAACTTTCTTAACCTAGAGTTCTTATCATTGTTATTCAGAAAAATTATAAATATATGCAATGTTAATAATATAAAATATTTTTAAATAATGTTTGTTATTCAGATTTAATCAGATTCCAATTACACTGTATTCAATTCCAACCCTTTAAATAGTCTCGTTTCCTTTGTTACATATTAGTGTATCAATATATACCAACAAACACTGATATGTTTTATTGCTTACTCAATTATGAGTGGCATTGTTTTGTTGATATGATTTTCTGAAATGGTAAACAACTCTCAAAACAGCAGTGCAGTATTCTTATTTCAATGGTATTGCATTTCTTAAAATTTTAGTTTATGTAAAATGGTGAAAAAACTCTGTTGTGATATGTAAAATTATTTTCTTGACTCTCAAATAATTTTAAACTGTTTTTCCCTTACATAAATGTTGATGGGATATTTGAAAAACCGTACACCATAGTTCTCTGTTATGCAAAGCTGATACCTGCATCACAGAACATCTAGCATTACTGCCAACCCACACTCTAAATAACAGCATCATCTTGCAGTTGCTGTGAAAAACTAATAATCACATAATTTAAAAACACTCTCTATGAAGAACTACAGGTTTAAACAATGGGGCTCAGTATAAGAGAGATCCCTGCCATAGGACCTACTGAAAACTGTTAAGCCTTTTCACAAGTGTTATGATTTGAATGTCCATCCCACCAAAACTCAAACTGAAATTTGGCTGCCATTGTAACAGTATTAGGAGGAAGAACTTTAAAGGTTCCCCCTATGCGAGCCTATAGTGCAAAGGGGAGCCACAAAGATCTCCAAAATGTCTTGGTCATTCTCCCATTGTCTTAATGAGTAGCCTCTGGCTTCTTCCTTCTATTCATACTAATTCCTTTATCTTTCTTTTTCTTTTTTCTTTTTGGTACATGGGATCAAATTCGGGACCTTGTACTTGTGAGGCAGGCAGCAGAACCACTGAGCTAAATCCCCAGCCCACTAATTCCTTTATCGAAAGGGTCATTTGGACATACACTTGGTTTCTTCTCCTGGAAATACTCTTTTGTCTACCACATGGTCAGGCTGAGAAACCTTCAGATCTCTAAATTCTGTTTCTGTCTTAATTATCAGCTCCATTTTAAGTCATTTTTATCTTCTCACATTTTACTATATGCATATAAAAGCAATGCTCATGTTTAGGTCATAAGGCTCTACTTTCATGAATGGACTAAAGCCATTACTGCAGGAGTATGTTTTCTCTCTCTTGCTCACTGCCTCTCCCTGTCCTTTTACAATGTGATATTTTCTACCATGATATGACACAGCAAGGAGGCCCCCACCAGAGGCTGTCATCTTGATATTGAACTTCCCAGTGTCCATAACTATAAACCAATACATTTCATTAATTATAAATTACCTCCCTCTCAGATATTCTGTTATAGCACCACAAAAGAGACTAAGAGAAATTTAGTATGAGAAATAGGGTTATAACAAATACCTGAGAATAAGGAAGAGGTCTTGGAACTGGGTAATGGATAAAGCCTAGAAATATTTGAAGGAACAGCCTAAAAAAATCCTAGATTGCCATAAACAAAGCAAAAAGAGCAATTCTGGTGAGGCATAAGAATATATCTATAGAGAAAATCTGAAACTTTTTAATACTTAAGTGATAAATGATCAAAATGTTGGTAGAATATGGATGGTAAAAGCCATTCTGGTGAGGTCTGAAACAGAACTATGGAAAAAGGTACTAAAACTGGAATACAGGTCATCTTTGTTATAACTTTGCAATGAATTTGGCTGAATTATGTCCATGCCTAAGGGTTTGTGAGAAGCAGAATTTAAGAACTATTAACTAGGATACCTGGTGGAAGAAATATCTAAGCAACAAGTACTCAAGATGCTGCATGGATTCTATTTTCATGTAATAAAATGTGAGAAGAGAGAATTGGCTTAAGCTGGAATTCATAGTTAAAAGGGAAAGAGAACTTAGACCATGTGTTAAAGAACATTTTCAGGAAGGAAAACCAAGGATGTGACCAAGTAATCTCAAGATAAATAGAAGGAGGCCAGGTCAACATAATGGGAGAATGACCCAAGCATTCTAGAGATATTTGATGCTTCCTCTGCCATCAAAGTCCCAGAGCTCTCAGAAGACAGAATGGTTTTGAGGATGGATTCATGGTACCCTTCATGAGCTTATTGTCTGTGATCACCTTGGGATTCTATTCCCTGCATTCTAGTGTGGTGCTCCTAATCTGTACTATGGCTTAAATGGTTTATAACTAGTCAGATTTGACAGTAGCCACATTGTGCTAATTCCACAGAAACACTGAATTAATGAGCATTGGAGGTGTGGCTATGTCCATCTAGATTCTAGGGTCAGGGATTTAACTTGGCTTCGTCACCTGCCCCGAAAGTGCAAGGACCAAGTTCAATCCCTGGTACCAACAAAAAGCAGTGTTGATAGATTCTAAAGGATATATCAGACAGCCTGAGAGCCAAAGGGCCCCAACACAAATTGTCTGCAGAGACAGAAAAATTGCAGAGAGCCCCAACTTAGACAGTGCTCAGGGTAGCTTCAGGAATGAGGCTGATCTAGATAACCAGAACTATAGAGCTTCTCAAATATGATGGCAGCCTGGTAGAACTGCAAGCATGGGACTCCAATGTGCGAGAATTGATACAAGGGCTTCACTCAGCAATGGGGGTAGGGCTGTCTGAGGTATTAGGGGCCTAATCACCACAGTATGTCCAGGAAGTGGGATATAGCATCAAAGAGCATTAATTCTGAGCCATAAGATTTAATGTTGTTCACCCTGTTAGGTTTTGGATGTGCTTGGGACTACTTACCCCCATTTCCTTCCCTATGTTTCTATTTTGGAATGGGAAGGTATATCCTTTGCCAATCTCACCATTGTATTCCGGAAGTAGGTGACTTGTTTTGACTGGTGAGTGATGAGTGAAACTTATCAGTGGAGGAGACTGCCTCAGAATGAATCATTCTATGAGTCTCACCCATGTCTGCTTTAAATGGTATTTTGGACTTCAGACTTGATGCTAGAATGAGTTAAGATATTGGAAGCTGTTGCGATGAAATAAATGTGTTTTGTATGTGAGAAAGATATGAGTTTTGGGGAGCCTCCTGGAGGAATACTATGGTTTAAATGTTTGTCCTCTCCAAAATTCATGTTGAAACTTAGTTACCCTTTAAAAGATGGAATCAACCCAGGCATAGTAACACATACCTGTAATTCCAACTACTTGGGAGGCTGAGAGGATTTGGAGTTCAAACCTAGCCAGTGCAATTTAGTAAACCTTTGTCTCAAAGGTGGAGGGTGGGGCTGGGGATGTAGCTCAATGGTAAAGCATTTATGCATCTGCCTAGCAAGGCCCTGGGATTAATCCCAAGAATGGAAAGAAGGACAGAAGGGAGGGAAGAAAAGAAAAAATAAAAGAAAAAAGAAGTAAAGTCTTTAACAAGTATTTAGGTCATAAGGGCTCCACCCTCATGAATAGATGAATGCCATCATTTGAAGAGAGGGTTCATTCTTTTTGCTCCATTACTCTTGATTATTTTTCTTTCTATGACAGTTGGTTTTGATTGTTGACTTGATTGGGTTGAGAAATGCCAGGAGATTAGTAAGGCACACTTCTGGATGTGTCTGGGTGGATTATATGGCATTAACTTGGGGACTATATCTGGTCCCTAAACCCTTCCTCTCTGGGCTCTTTCTCTGTGGACTGCTTCCTGGCCAATATGAAGTAAGCACCTTTGTTCCACTATGTCCTGCCACTGTGATGTTTCTGTGTTGGAGCCAGCCAACCATGGACTGAAACCATAAGCCAAAATCGTTGGTACCATTTGTGAAGTCATTGCTATGACTATTCCTGACAATGTGTTTCAATGCCTTTAAAATTAGTTGTGGGAGGAGTTTGGGAAAATTTGGTGATGTAGCCTAGTGAAGCCCTAGAATGTTGTAAGTGAAGTTCATTGGACAATTATGGTGGAAGAAGACCAAAATTCTAATAAGAATATGGACTATAAAGGCCAGAATTATGAGGCTTCAGTTGGCAATGAAGATCGTACTGGGAACTAGACTAGAGATCATATGTATTACACTTTTGAAAAACTACATTTTGTCCGTGTCTTTGTACAAGACTTTGTAAGAGACTGAACTGAGAGGTTATGGACTAACTGAACTGGTGGAGGAAATTACAAAACAACCCGATGTTTAGACTTTGTCCTAGATATTGCTGACTGGTTTTAGCCAGATTTGCAATAATATTGCAAGCCAAACAAAAAACAAAAAAACCTAAAAAAAAATACAGAGCAGAAAGATTTGAAAGACTTAAATTTGGTCCCAAAAGAACTACATGCAACATTGGGGTCAAAGGAGGTTTTGCGGCTGAAAAGATTAGTATCATTTAGTGAAACATCAAGTACTTTGAACTGTAACAGAAGAAAGGTGCTGTGAAGGCATCTCAAGGAAGAAAAAGTCTAAAGGAGTAGGGGAAGTGGGAGGGGTAGGGTAAAGGAAAGAAGGGAAAGGAAAAAATATGAGAAAAGGAAAAAATGGAAACAAAGTCTTTGTAAATAGGGAGAAGTGGAAGGGTTGATGGGAGGGCAGGGGAATGGGGAAAAAATAAGAACCAAGATACACCTGTAAAGGTACAAGTTCCCAGTGATGAATGTAACGGTATTCTATACCTAAAATGTACCAATGAACTTAATGAAAAAGTAAAAAAAAGAAAAAAAATCAGCAAGATGCCATCAATTGTAGTCTTAAGAATATAAAATTGTAAACCTTCTGTTTGAGAAGAGACTCCTTGTCCCCTACTTGTGAAGGGCCACCTAAGAAATTAGTTCTGTAGGACCTTTCAACATGATCAGTCATCCAGACACTCAGAAGTCACTACATCCATGGTCCAAGAAGGCCTCACTATTGCTTACACTAGGAGCAGATCTTAGCATCATCCATGTGATGCTAATTTTACAGAAATGCAAAATATTAAGAGTTATGGAATCAGGGAGACTTCCACCTGGATTTCAGAGGAAGGACTTGGAGACCAAATGATGTGTAACACAGTTGGCAGAGTCCCTGCCAGAAGCCCCTGAGTGGGATAATCATGAAGCTGTGAGAATGAGATGAAACCTGAATTAAAATCCCCAGGATCTGGAGATGCCAGGAACATGAAATGTCTGCTGAGGAAAACTGCAGGGAGCTTGCACACTCAGACCAAGAGAGAGGCCATGCAGGCTGCAAAGAGCAGTGCTATAGGGGTGGGGCCGCTGTAACTCATTTCTCACCACCATGTGCTCTAGATGCTGGAAGTGGAGTTATAGGGCTTAATGTTTGCCCTGTTGGGTTTCAACCCTGATTTGGTCCCATTCTTTTTCATACCCCACCCCCATTCCATCCTTTTGTAATGAGAATGTTGAGCCCATTCCATTGTATCTCAGGATAATATTACTTGTATTTTGATTTTTTGCAAAGGCTTGTAGTTGAGAGTTACCTTGTGTCTCAGAAGAGACTTTGGACTTCATATTTTGAGCAATATTGTTACTGTTGAGACTTTGGGAAAGGAATTAGTGTGTTTTCATTTTTATGCAAGATAATTATATCATGTTAGGTGGAATTATGAACCTGTTATTGTGTTTATTTGAAGATTTCATGAGATTTAAGGAGATATGTTTGGGTGTTGAGTTTACAAATGGTAGAATGTGATGGTTAAGCTAGATTATCAATTTAATGGGCTTGAGACATGATAGGAGATCAGTAAAGTACACTTCTGGGTATATCTAAGTAGGTCACATGGGCATGACCTTGGGAACTATATCTGGTCTCTGGCCCTTTCTCTCTGAGCTCTTCCTGTGTGCTCTGTTTCCTGGCCACTGTGAAGTAAGTAGCTTTGCTCCACCATTTCCGTCTACCCATCATGGTATTTTTTGCCTTGGAGGCAGCTAACCATTGACTGAAACTGTGAGCCAAAATAAATGTCTTTCTGAATAAATTTTAGGTATCAGGTATTTTGTCCCAGAGCTGACCAGTACACCTTCCACCATTTGATGATACTTTCTATCAAAGCAAGAAACTCTTCCCCAAATGCTGGTGCACTGATGTTGGACTTTCCAGCCAATAAATTTTATTCATTATAAAAATTATCCAGCCTTTGGTATCCTATGTTGCAGCACAAAATGAACCAAGACAGTGGAGAAATTGTATACAGAATTCAAATACTGAAAAACTGTTCCTACTATATCACAGTTGAAAAATCAAGTGTTTATAGGTATAAGACAAGTATGAGAAATGTGCCAACTTTGTTAAGAGAAAGACAAGAGAGAGCCATGTGATCCATGGCCAGTCATCCCACTATATAGTTTTTGAAAGATTATTCTTTCCTCACTGAGTTGCCTTCACATCTTGTCAAAACTCAATTGACTATAAATGTGAACATTTATTTCTAGGCTAACAATTCCATTCTATCAGTCTGTGTGCCTATCATTATCTCAATACCACACTCTTGATCATTTTATCTTTGTAGTAAATTTTTTTCTTTTGTTTTTGTTAAGATAGAAGGTATGGCTATGTTGCCCAGGCTGACCTTGAACTCTTGGATTCAAACAGTGCTTCTACCTCAGCCTTCCAAGTATCTGGGACCATAGTCACTTGCCATTGTGCCAGGTTGTAGCAAGTTTTTAAATTAGTAAATGTGAATCCTCTAACTCTGTTTGCCTTTTTAAAATCATTTTGTTTATTCTGGGTGCTTTAAATTTCCATATGAATTTTAAAATTATCCTGTGATTTCCTGCAAAGAAGCTGCATGGGTTTTGATGAGGCTCAGTGTGATGAGTCTGTAGATTAATTTTGAGAGTATTTGCATTTTAACAATGTTGTCTTCTGAGCTAGAAATGTAGGATGTCTTCTCCTTTATTGAGATCTGAAATTTTTCAACAATGTTTTATGGTTTGCACTGTATAAGTTTTAGACTTTATTTGTTAATTTTATTCCTAATATTTTACTATTTTCAATCTAAATGGCATTTATTTCATGTCTTAGCTAATTGCCCTGGATTTGTCTGCTTAAGTTTTAAAATTTATCTACGCAAAGACCCATTTTTCTTTTATTATTTTCCTAAACCACACCAATAACCTCACTCTTTCAGTGCTGTTTTTTATTTTTAGATCTTTCATAACTTAATTAGCCAAATAAAACACTCTTGATTAACATCACTCCACTACTCCAGAGATTATTTTTATAATCCACAGCACTATGACACATGCATGGTCATAGTTTGAATTTTCATTTACCTTCTTACTATTTACTATCTGGGACACTTTCTATATAAAATTTTAAGGTCCTTTGAGTAGGATCAGTGTTTTCTACTTTAAGGCCTTCAGAATACCCTGTCAGAGCCCTATGTACCAAGAAATGGTTCAAAACTATTTTCTATTTGCTTCTTTTTTGACAGAGCAATAATTCAGTGAGATGGAAAGAGTATCTCCTTATCTTGAATCCTGGCTTCCCCTCTGAAATGGTATGTAATGTTGAGTGGTTGCTTTACATCTAAGTATGAGTTTTTTCATCTGTAAAATTAAAGTAAAAATGTCTAACTTGAATTATAATAAAGATTAGAAATAGGCAAACATAAAGCCGGGCAAACCTAGAAATAGCCAAACATAAAGTGGTGACACATGCCTGTAATCCTAGCACTTGGGAGGCTGAGGCAGGAGGACTTCCAGGAGTTCAAGGCCAGCCTGGACTACATAGTGAGAACCAATCTAAAAAGAAAAGAAATAGGGCAAACATATAGCTCATAGAAGGCATTTGAGAAATGACAAATACAAATATCAATAGATGCAATGTGGCAAAAAACCTGAATTTAGAGATTTCCTTTTAAAATAAAAAAGGAAAATGGATATTTAAAGAGACAAAATGATTTCAGATTCTAATTATTTTATTTTAATGTCATATCTAAGATTAGTGACATCTTCCTGAAGCTCTTCTCTATTTATTTCAAGGACAATATACAACAACAAGAAATAGAAAGTGTGACACATGTTCCCTTTTCCAGTTTTCTTTTTTATTAATTAATTAATTCTTTTGATTTTGTGAGACAGGAACTCATTATGCAGTTCATTCTGACTTTGAACTCCCTATATAGCCTAGGCTGGCCTCAAACCTGTGGCAATGCTCCTGCTTCAGCCTCCCAAGTGCTGGTATTCCAGATGTGTACCAACATGCCTGGTTCCAGTTTTCTTGCTTAGTTTATAAACTCTGGCATTTTACATTGCAAAACAAACTAATGAACATCAGTATACTGGAACACAAGCACTGTGATACCATGAGAGTTGATCTGGTAACTAAGATGACTGCTAAGTGACTAATGGACCAGTAGTGTACACAGACAGTGTGGATACCTTTCAAAAAGGCTGACTCGTTCCTGTCAGGATGGAGTGGGACAGCATTAGATTTCATCATGCTACTCAGAATGGCATGCAACTTAAAACTTACAACTTAAAAATTATTTCTTTCTGTAATTTTTCATTTAATAATCTCAGACCATGGTTGACTGTAGGTAATTGAAATCTCAGGAAATAAAACCACAGGTAAGGGCAGGGACACTGTTTGGAAAGTCAATATTAAATGCCAAAACCAGCAAAGCTTAAAAGGATAATGTGTAAATCATTGCTTCAGTTTGAAATGAGTAGGAAAATGTGGAGGCTTCTATTATTGTTACTAGTTTCATATTTTGTATCAGTTAACCTGAGGATAATAATGCAAAATGTTTTATGTTGCTTGACTTTCCTGTCTCCACAAACTACTAAAATAAATTCTCTGCAAATATTTATTTTTAAAGCTATTTAAAGATTTTTTTAAAAATTCTAACAACCAGAGAATATGGTAGGATTAAGTAAAAATCATTATTTCATCTTCTTGAGCTTGATTAAGCAGAACCATTATCCAAAAGGAGGCATTTATTTTAAACAAGTATATTACATTCTAAAAACGGATATAACAGTGACTTAAAAAGTTGCAGATTCTTGGGCAGCTATATTTTTGGCGTTGTCCTCTGTGGGTGATGGAATAATTTTCAATCTTTACAGAGATTTTAAACATACACACGCACATTTTAAAGTACACATTACATGTGTACTGAGGAAATTCTGTGTATCATCAAAGTCTAGCCATGAAACAGAAACCATCAGAGTAGTCTCTTGAACTCTAACGAAGAGAATAGATTTCCTGGGTTACAAAAGAGCTGAGAAACCAAACCAAGGAGAAGGAAGCAATGCAAAGATGCACAAAGCAGAGGTGACCCCTACAGATGATGAAAGAGATAGACTGAAGACTGTATTTGCAGCAGTAGTGGAACTGGAACCATAGCTGGCCTACCTGCCAAGAGTAGGATTCATGAAGCTGCATGCAGGAAGAAAGCAGACAAATACCCTGGATTGTTCCTGTCTATCATGAACTCCACATTACAACTGAAGCAAGTGAGCATGGGAACCACAGCCATGGAGATTAGGGCCTCTTGGAACCAAGAAGAGCAGGAGAAGGAAAAGGAAGAGATGAGAGGGCACACAGTTCTAGGATGCTCATATCGTGTACTTGCCTACTACAAAGAAAGTGTGAAAGACTGGGGAGGGGCTGATGTTCAAGCAAGGGAACATGGAATGAGTCTGGCCATTTACATTTTTGTAGAAGACATGAAATGGACCCTTCCATTTCATTTATATTTTTACAGGAAAATAATCAAGTATTTTAGACTAAATGAGATATTCTGCCTCTGGCTTTTGAACTACATGGTAGATTTATCAATATCACGTTTGGTTTATCAATATCACTATAATCTTTTTTTGTATTAAATTCTTTTATTGGTACATTGTAGGTATACAACACAGTTACATTTCTCATTGGGAATTGTACCTTTACATAATGCATCTTGGTTCTTATTTTTTCCCCATTCCTAGCCCTCCCTTCACGCCCTCCACCCTTCCCTATTTACAAAGACTTTATTTCCATTTTTTCCATTTCTCATCATTTTTCCTTTCCCTTCTTTCCTTTCCCCTGCCCCTCCCACTACCCCTACCCCTTTGGACCTTTTCTTCCTATTTGACATTATCGATTATTCATTCAAATCATTGGTACATTTTAGGTATACAATATAATGACATTCATCATTGGAAATTTGCACCTTTACATAGTCTGGTGTGAGAAACTGAAAGTGTAAATAAGGACTAAATGTATAATAGGTAATGTGAAATAGGAAGAAAAGGGGCAAAGGGGAAGGAAGTGGGAGGGCTGGGGAAAGGATAGAAGGGAATGGGATTAATATGAGAAAATGGAAAAATAGGAACAAAATCTTTGTAAGTAGGGAGGACTGGAGGGGCTGAAGGGAGGGCTGGGCAAGGGTGAAAAATAAGAACCAATATCACTATAATCTTAATTTAGGGTAGACACTTGCGAGCAGGGATCACAGTCTTACTCCGTTTTACCGCAAACTTCCATATCCCAGTGTGATTTCACAATGTTCTAGTGCTGTATACACACCCACCTGCTCACAGTTTAATTAAGAGAAACATTATAAATATAAACTTGATGGTTATAGGAATCACCTCTGACAACTGTGAAACATAAATTGTATTACAATGTTCTGTGCGAGTGAAAAACTCAAGCTTATTCATGCAGACACTTTTAAGATAATGAAAAACATATAGCTTGATGGAAGACCTATTACAGTGAGTTCAGAATTTGTTTCCTAAGCTATTTTAGTCAACAGACCATATCCCCGCCACTGATAGATTTGTTAAGATAGATTGAACAGGAAAAAGGAGAATAGGTCCCTATCACAGATCATGGGCAGAAGTGGGAAGGGACCTTCAGGACCTGTGGCAAATGCCAGCTGGTTCGTGGTCTCTTAAATTAGGAACTGACTCTTGTCTGATGTGCAAAACCACTAAGGGTATATTATTCTCCTTCATTTGATCTTGAGAAAAAAATTTTGGTGATAAAAAAAAAGACAGACTGATTAAGCTGCATCTGGGTTAACTTTCCTAAATAGCAAATTGGCAGGCAGCCTAGAAACAATGTAAATTCTGCTTAATTAAAATTACAATCACAGTTGCTTTTTTTTGTACCTAGCTGGCTACTGAGAAATAAAATTTCAATTGTTGTATGGCAAATGTAAAAAAGCAATATACAGCAAACCTGCCCAGAAATACCAATAGATGGGATTGGAGATAACCATGTAGGAGAATGGGTGGCTCAGAGGTCCCACATACTCACAAATAAATAAAACAATGTTTTATTAAAAAGGGAAGAAAATAGGCTTGCTGAAAACGTTTTCCTCAGAAAGGTAAATTAGAGTTGACTAGCATTACAAATAATCATAGAAACACTTTATAGCATAACTTTCACCACCTGAAAGTTGGCATATGATAGTTTATTTATATAAACATTTTTTCTGCAACTATGAATTTAGAACTCAAGGGAGCACTTTGTAAGAAAAGTGACAATGTAATATTTTCTCTATCATTTTTGTTTGACTTCAAATGTGTACTTTAGTGTGAGCCTAAAGGTTTAGAAAGTCATAATAGACTATAAGAATTTCAGGTCAACATTCTAGTAATAACTCTGGGATCACGGGGAGATAGGTAAGTTGAGAGAAAAGTATGGTGGTAAAAATGAATTTCAACTTCATTGGCTTTGGGATTCACCCTGGCGTTGGATGGCGCACATTTGTAGGTGTATCTGGGGGGTCAAGGAGGCATGGACTTCGCATCTGTGTCCAGCCCTTGCCCCTTCCTCTCTGGCACTCTTCCTCTGCTCTGCTTCACAGCAACCATGGACTAAGTAGCTTTCTCTGCCAAGCCCTTCTCTCATACTATTTCTTCCTTTGGAGCCAGCCAATCATGGACTGAACCCAGGAGCAAATATATCATCTCTCTCTCTCTAATTTGTGGGTGTTGGTTACTATGTCTCACCAATGAGAAAAGCTGATTAATACAAAAGGGCTCATGAGAGTAAGGTAAGATGTCTAATACATAGGTGTGTGATTGGTTTGCTCTTTCCTGTGGTATCTCAAAGGTAAGCACTGCTTCAGGATGAAGGTAAATGCCTTCTTCTTGGCTAAGAAGGTGTATCAGAAACACACTGAATTAGATAATGAACAAAAACATCATAGCTTTTGTGAGAAGCATATGACCACAGAAATTGCTGGTGATGCTCTGCATGAAGGGTGAAAAGGTTATGTAGTCAAATCAGTGATGGGAACCACAAACAAGGTTTCCCATGAAAGAGAATATCTTGACCCACATCTGTTCCCCTGCTCCTGAGTAAGGGGTATTCTTGTGATATACCAAGAAAATTTGGAGAAAAAAATGCATTATCTGTTTGGGGTTCCATAAAGGATGTCAATTTGAATGCTCTTGGCTACTGTCCAAAAGGGAAAGAAGAATATTCTTGGAATGACTAATAATACTGTGTCTTATCACCTAGGGCCCAAAAGAACTAACAGAGTCTATAAAGTTTTCAACTCTATCTAAAAAAGAATATGTTCACCCATATATTGTGATAAACTCCCTAAAAAGGAGGGAAAAGAAACTCAAGATCAAATTGCCTAAGATTCAGCATCCTGTTATTCTATGTATCGTACAACACAAAACATCAATCAGAGTACTGTTTTCAAGAAAGATCCCTCTAAGAAAAATAAGGAAGAGGTTACAGGACATACTACTAAACTTTTGGCCAAGAGAATGGAAAAGAAGGAAATGTCAAGAAAAAAATCCAAAGAGATAGAGGCTGTCCCCTCTGAGAGCTTCCCTCCTGAATTTTAGTCCAGTCAAAAACAACATTTTTCTTTTTCTTTTTTTTTGGTACCAGGGCTCAAACTCAGGACCTTGCGCTTGCGAGACAGGCACTGGAACCACTGAGCTAAATCCCTGGCCCCAAAACAACATTTCTCAAAAAAAATAACAAATAAAGTCAGATTTTTAAGTACAAGTAAAAGATTGAAGTTTAGGTGAAAGGCAGGAGTAGAAATATACATATATATATGTTTTTTTCAAGCAAGCATACTATAAATAAAGCTAGAAACAACCAGTTGGGGAAAAGATTTACAGTAGATATAAGACAATTACTTTTCAGTAAATTTCTACACATAGAAAAATGGCAAAGGCTATGAATAGGGACTTCACAGAGAAGAAAACAAAAATAACCAATAAACATACAGAAAGATGCTCAGTACACTGGTAGCCAAGGCAATGGATATTAAAAACATAATAGGGGTCATTTTTTACCTTTAAGATTAGCAAAACAAAAATTTAATTTGATACCGTTAAAATACTGTGTAGGTCAAGGCACCATACGTCACACATGACAACCTTGTTTGAGTAGTATTTCCTGGAGAATATTCAAGGGACCAGGGGCAGGAGCAGGCACTCTGGGGCACTACATAGCAATCTAGTAAAGCCTAAATGCTGTGACTGCAAAGGGAACTCAAATCTTCAGGCTATGATCTTTTATGCTGCAGAATTAAGAAAATGTCAACCCACACCCTGGGGAGATTAAAAACCAGTATGCAACCGAAACATGATATGTTAAATCCTTGCTAGAGCTTTAAGCCGCTAATTAATGTTCATGGTTGGGAAGAATGCCAGCACCTTTCTTGGGAGTCAGGTAGGTGGAATGTATGCTTTACTCTTATACTCCTTGTTTGTGTTTGAGGAAGCATCGTCTTTCAACTGGCATGATGGGGTGAGGAAGTAGGGCCCAATACTTAAAGTTGACAAATACCAATTACCCTAAACATAGTTCATCTACTCAGTTTCCCAGGAGCCTTGCAGGAGTCCAGTCCTGTCTTTGGGGAGCCAAGCTATAGGGTATCACTCTTGTTCACTTTAAGCCTTATTCCTCATAAAGGTAAGTAAGCAAGGGTATGGGGAAATGGTAGTTTCATACAGTGCTAGCAGGGGTTTTACATTTTATAGTTGTTTGGGGGGACAAGGACTGTTCTCTGACAATGCTCCAAGGAGAGGGCAAGACTCCAAAGAGGAAAGGCTACAATTTTCCAAGTCTATCCAAAGATCTCTATAAATCAGGCCTGGAGATTGATTAAAACAACCAAGGCTGCAGAATTACCCAACCCGAATGGACTGTGTGGCTTGGACAATGGCTATTGTCCATAATACTAATGGAGGCAGGTAATCGAGTGCTCACAGGATCCTCCAAATGCCCTGAAATGTGTTTATAATATTGGATCCCTGGTGCAACCTTGGAATGAAAGAAATGCATGAATGACAGCTTTTTTTTTTTTTTTGTGGTACCGGGGATCGAACTCTGAACTTGTGCTTGCGAGGCAGGTGGCTGAACCACTGAGCTAAATTCCTGGCCCATAAATGACATATTTATATGTGTTGCCTCAACCTCTCAGTTGAAAAGGAATAGTTGGAAACTGAGTTAATTTAAGGAAAATAAAGAACTGCTGTATTTTTCCCAAAAAATCATATATAAATCTAAATTCCAATCAAATTTTATTCCACTGTATCTTTTAACATATTATGTCGTATTCTGGGGGAATGATACCATTTTTACAGTTCTTCTATGATTTGCTAATATTTTATAGTGGCTGCAAGCTTTGAAAATGAAACCAACCATGCTTCAGATTACTGTATAGTAAGTGCCTGGGACATGATTTTTAATCTTTTGAGCCCTTAGTTTCTGCACGTATAAAATAAGGATTACTATTATATTAGATTACTGAGACAATGTTTGTTTCTGCAAGTATAAAATAAGGATTACTATTATATTAGATTACTGAGACAATGTTTGTATAGCTGATAGCTCAGCATTCCCAGTCAGTGATTCTTAAGGGTACTTTAAGAGTAATATTCACTGTACAGGAAACTAAGAAAATAAGAGAAAGGAAAAGATCATCTGTAACCCCATACCCCTAGCACAGTGTTATTTGGATAATTTCCTTTTATGGTAGTTTTTTTTTCTTTACTTTTAAGCGTTGTTTTGTTGCATTTGTTGTGTCATTGTGTGATGGCAGAGACAGAAGCTCAGTACCTAACTCAGTGCATGGTAATTTGTGTGTGTGCGTGTGTGTGTATGTATTTGTGTGTGTGAGTGTGCATGTTAATTTTAAAAAGTTATAATAATGAATCAATCAATGTATTGGAACCAATGTATTGGGGGTTTTTTCTATATTTTTGCCTGGTAATAAAATGATAGAAAGTTTCAAATAGTCAAGAATGTTCTTTAAAAAAAACTTTTTAAACTGGTGTTTGAATAAATAATATAGATTTTCATTTTTAAATTACCTACACTATTATTTCAAAATATCTCAAAAGTATGATTCAAATATGTGAAGAATACTTCTCAACTCATCCTTCAGCACTCCATCTTTAAGTATTTCATTATTATTGCTGATACATGTATATAGTTTTTACATGGAGTTTACTGAGAATCCAGTTTCCTCATATATTTTAAAAGTCAGTTTCTCCTCGTTTTGTCTCTATAAATAAAATGGCAATAGGCACATGAAATTGCTAGCTAGTTCAAGATTCTTGAAATCTGTGGAGAATTTTCCCCCAAAGATTTTTCTCATATTCTTTCAAATCCCAATGATGTTTTTGCTTTAGCAAGAATCAAATCACTGCTTTCTATTATGTTCATTTTGTCCTTTCCAAGGTGGCAATCATTTCTTTCCCGTCATTAATAAGAGAATGACTTAAAAGTGGCTCAAGTTGCTTATCTTCTTAGTTCAGTACCTGTTTACAATTTCAGTGATATGGACAAGAGAAATCAAACTAATTTAAAAGCACATGCCCTAAAATTGAAAGAAAAACACATACCCTTAGTGGAGGAGAATTAGTATAATCTCAAAAAGAGAGGCTTGGTTGCTTTGATAGAAATACAGGGTGATGGTGACCTGTTCCTTGCCATTCATTTCCCTTTCCTCCCACACACAGTCTGAATCTTTCAGCAGGGAACTAGTCAGGCTTCCCCTTCCTCCCTCTGGTTTAATGATAACCATACCCCATTAAGATTCATTTCCTCCGCATCTTAGAGTCTCAATAATAGCAGAGACAAAAACAACATATACAATCATCCTTGAACCCTGGATTACTTTCTTATTTTGTTTTGAAATAAAGCTTTTGTTAGTTCCTGTTTGCGATATATTATAGTTACAATGGTTCTGGAATACATATGTATATATTCTTGATCATTGTCTATCTCTTTATTCCTCCTCTGTGTCTGGCTTATTTCACTTAACATTATGGGTTCAAGACTCATTCATCCTTTTTTCTGCAAATAATATAGTTTCATTCTTTAAGGTTGAATATATATATATATATATATGTATATATAATTTTCTTTATCCATCATCTTGCATTGCTGTAAACCTGGGTATGGATATATTACTGGAGTATGATTGATGTCTGCCTATTTGGGGAATATACGCCAGAGAGGCATAACTGGATGAAATGGAATTTCTATTTTCAGTTCTTTGAAGAATCTCCATACTGATTTCCATAAAGGTTGTATTAGTTTACATTACCACCAACAATATAAAAGGGTTCCTTTTTTCCCACAACTTCACCAGCACTTTGTTTTCTTGATGATAGCCATTCTTACTGGAGTAAGACGGAATCTGGGTTGTTTTGACTTACATTTTTTTAATAACTAAAGATGCTGAACATCTTTTGCATGATTACTCATTTGTGCTTCTTCTTTTGTGAAGTATCTATTCATTTCATTTGCCCAGTCTTTAATTGAATAACTTCATTTGGGGCTTTACATTTTTTGTAGTTCTTCTTGTATTCTAGATATTAGTACTCTATCAGAAGAGTAGTTGGCAAAATTATTCCTATTCTATGCATTGTCTTTTCACTTTGCTCTGCAGAAGATTTTTAATTTGACGTATTCCATTTGTTAATTCTTGGCATTATTTCAAGCGCTACTGGAGTTCTGTTCAAGAAGTCCTTGCCTGTGCCTATGAATTCAAGTGTTTCCCCTGTTATTTTCCATTAGATTCAAACTTTCTAGTTTGACATCTATATCTATGATCCAGTTTGATTTGATCTTTTTTACAAAGCGAGTGATGTAGATCTAGTTTCATTCTTCTGCATGTTAATAACCAGTTTTCCCAGCATCATTTGTTAAAGAAGGTATCTTTTCTCCGGCATATGTTTTTGGCCCTTTTTTTCAAAAATCAGATGACTAGTTGTGTGGGTTTGTTTCTGTATCTTATATTCTATCTTCTGTTCTATAGTGCCAGTATGAGTAGCAGTATGAGTACCAGAATGAGCACAGTACCGGTAATAGCACTAGGACCATGCTGTTTTTGTTACTGTTACTATAGCTTCATAGTGTAATTTGAAATCCTAAATTGTGATACCTCCTGTTTTGTTCTTTTTGCTCAGGATTGCTTTGGCTCTTGTGAGTCCCTTCTGGTTCCATGTAAATTTTAGTATTATTTTTTTCTAGTTCTGTAAAGGATGCTATTGGTATTTTTAACAAGGATGCATTAAAACTATATATTCTTTTTGATAATGTGGCCACTTTAATAATATTAAATCTACCTGTCTCAGTCTCTTCCCATTTTCTAATGTCCTCTTCAGTTTCTTTCTTCAGAGTTTCATGGTTTCATCCACTGGTCTTTTACCTCCTTGATTTAGTTGATTCCTAAGTGTTTAAGTCATCATTAATGGAATTATTTTCCTGATTTCTTTCTACATGGATTCATTATTGTTGTACAGGAATGTGATTGATTTTTTGTGTGGTGTTTTTTATCCTGCCACTTTGCTAAATTTGTTTTCCAGCACTAAGAGACTTCTGGTGAAGTTCTTTTGGTCTTCTATGTGATCCTTTTCTTCTTGACTTGGTAATATTTTTGATGAAATTATCAATAACGAAGGGTTCTTGGAGGAAGAAATTACAAATTAAATTTCACTTTTAGTTTTAATCATTAAATCTTCATTGAATAAAAATCCAAATTTTATATATTAATAGGAATGTCAGAATCTCACTTAATACTGAGATATTATTTTGAATACTTGAATATTTAATTTCACTGAATGCTATAATATTATTTTGAACATTTATCTTAAAAGTCACTAGGTAATTTGCATTGTACATTATAAGTATGATAATTTTTGGAACATTGCATATTCAACTAACCAGTATTCTCATCACTAGTCATTTTATCATAGGCCTATTTTGTTCTTCAATTCTTAAATCTGATTTCTCAGTTTTTCTGTATTTCTTTTTCAAGCAATTTTTTTCAGAAAGAGTATTTAAATTAAGACATTTTGTATTTCAAATATTTCTTAATTTTTTCCATTGCAGTATGGTTTACATGATTAGTAGTTTTATAGCACAGTTATTATACAATTTAATAAAAAGTTCCTTGGAGGTGTCAGTGATACACAGGTTATATGAATCACAGTAAAGGGGTAAAGGTCAATACTATTACACTCAAACAAGCTGAACATCTTTTTAGTTTCAATTGACAAATTGTACATGCTTGTGATATACAATGTGATGTTTCCATACACGTTTTGATTTTTGAGGACTCTCTATGTTTTCCATAATGGCTATACTAATTTATACTCCCACCAACAATGCACAAGGGTTACCTTTTCTCCATATGCTTGCCAACATTTATTTTAGGAAGTGAATACTGCATTATTGGTTTAATTTGTATTTCCCTAACCTAAGAGATGTTGATCATTTTTTCATATACCTGTTGGCTATGTGTATGTCTTCTTTTAGGAAATGTCTATTTAGGTCCATTGATCTTGGGAGCTATCAACTATTATGTCTTAAAATTTGGGGGCTTTTTAGAGATGCTTAATAGTGAATGAATCAATAGGTTCATGATAAAGATGTGACAAATGAACAGAAAAAATGAAAATTAGAAGAAAGAGAAGTAGTTACCTAGTAGCTCATAAGTGATTATGCAGAAAAATGGAAATGGAGACTGGACTGATCCATTTTAATATTTCTAAAATTCATCATTTAAAACAATTCATTCTATCAAAAACCTTTGAAAAATCTTCAATTTACTAAAAACTGAAGAAAGCAAGTAGATTTCCCTTCTTTCTATAGCCACTGACCAATACCTTCAAAAATAGTTTATGTAGATTTTCTAGATGATGTGAATTGATATTATTCTTTATTAGAAACATTTTATTATTTTAAACAACAGAATTAAGGACAAAAAGTTCCTTAGGATTAGATTTGTCTGCTGCAGTGGATCTTCTGGTGCTATCCTCTGAATGTATATCCCCCCCCCCAATTCATATGCTGAAATCTTGACCCCCAAGGTGATGCTATTAGGAGGGGACTTTCAAAGGTGATTATGTTTTGAAGGTGCTGCCCTCACTAAAGGGATTAGTTCTCTTATAACAGAGACTTGAGAACCTCCTTGCCTCTTCTGCCATGTAAGAATACAGTGAAAAGATGCCTGGCTGTCTATGAACCAGAAAGCAAGCCCTCCCAGACACCAACTCTGCTGGCACCTTGACCTTGGCCTTACCAGCTTCCAGATCTGTGAAAAATAAATTTTTGTTGTTTATAAAATATGTCTATGGTAGTTTTTGATAGCAGATCAAATGGAATAAGACACATTGGAAAAGAAAGAAAATTATGTCATTTTTCTAATGAAAATATTTATGAAGCCTCATCTAGTAATCCAGCTAACAGATCCACTGTAGACCATTCAATCTTATATTTGTGGGCTTCAAATAGTTTTCAGAAGACCCAATTTTTGAGTTAATAATGTCTATACTAAACTAATTAGTTAAGTGCTACTGTCTTCTCTACAGGCAGAATTATGGACCAAAAGCATATTAAAAATAAGCTTTTAAATATAGACGGAGAAACACATTTCTTAAAAAATTAATTTTGCATAGTCATTTGAGTAAATGATTGTGATGGCTCTTGAATTTATAAATTTTTCTTTTTATGAAGAACTCAAAAATAATGAATGGTCCCAACAATGTAGATTTAAAGAAAATCAGCTCACATGGGGTACTGTAATAATACATTTTGTTAAAATTGGAGGTTCTGATCTTTTGGACAGCTGTACTAAAGTTCTGCTTTTGTGTGACCTGAATAATTACTGTATCTTAAAACACTCTACCATTGCCCATTCTGTTAGAACTCCTATCAAAGTCTTACACTTTTTCATATTAAAAGTAAGTTACAAGGAAATAGAAGAGGGGAAGAATGTAGATCAAAGTCTATCTAAAAAGAGGAATTGAGAAGGTAATATTTTCTTAGCATAAGGTGCCAGCACGCAAGTAAAGCTGGTATTTTGGAACCAGCCATGAAAACAGCCAGCAAATGATATAGTTTGAATACCTCCTTTCTTCCCTGGAGGTGTAAAAGGATGCCATGTGGACTCCTTCAGCTTTGGAGGAGCTCCAGAGAAATATCTCACCAAGGTTTCATGACAGATAGGGGGCCAAATGCATCCTGGATAATACTCTTATGGTGTGTGAAGAAAGTGTTAAAGAGCCAAAGAAAAGTCATTTTCAGGTTTCTCTGAGCCAGATAAGAAAAAAATTTTTAAAACAGCACAAAAAATAAAGAAGTCAAACCTGACAGAGATTCCAGATGAGTCTTAGCATTTCTGAATATTCGAGTACCCACCTCATTCCAGTTCCTAATGGAGGTGAAGATGTAGTATTACTAGCCTTACATGACCTATGAAAAACAACACCTGTCAGAAATAGAATGGAGAGAAGGGCTAGAAACAGGTGAGAAAAAAAATCCAGGGGTTCAACTCAGTGAGCAAAGCCATCTGGCATAGGTGGAGCTTGTGACACCACAGTGGTGTATTAGAATTTATGAGAAGGTCGTGTTGATTTTAAATATGTGTAAGATAAAGATTCTTAGAAAACTTTCCACTGAGAAAACAGAGGGCACAAATCAAAGGTTTATTGACCACTAAATCATCCATCGATTGCAATCCTTAGACAGCTGTTACAAATGATGGAGGAGAAAAACTGAGGAGAGATAAAGGAGAAAATCCTTTGGAAGGCATAGAAGCCTCAAACACTTCCACACTTAGAGTGTTATGATGTTAAAATATGAGGCATATTATCAGGAGATGAAAGTTCAAAGAGGCCTCAGCTTTGTGTTGGGTAAACAGGAACATATGCCCAGCCTCAGAAATATTTCACATGTGTTGTGAAACTTCACTCAGGAGAGAAATGTTAGAGTTCAACTGTGAAAAATTCAATTGCATACTTGAAAAAAGCAGGTGCTGGGAAAGACCACAAACTTTCCAAGCGTGTCAGCATCACTTGCCACAATAGCAAACAAGTGAAAATGTTATTAAGGCTTACAAAGGTTTTCTGAGCAATGGATCAAATGGGCCCAAGTACTATTTAGATGTAATTTCAGAAATATTTTCCTCTGAGGAAAAAATAAAAATCATTAAGAAGGAAACAGAGGCATGGAAATATTTCACAGTTGATTTTTGTGGAAAATATAAAATCAAGGGAAATTTGGGCAGAAGTCTGTACTAGAAGTGAGGAATCTATGTTGAGAAAGGTTAACTAAAAGGAAGAAAAGAAACAAATAATAACCAATTTATCTGTAAAGTCCAAGCCCAAAAGTAGCTTGTCAGAGAAGTCTTGTTTCAAAGAAATTTTATTTGTTGATTGATGAATTATGACAAGCTAGGAGAATCTGTATAGATACCAAAAACTTTTCTTAATTCTGTTGATGAAGGCATTTTTAATATAGTTTTAGTATGCTTCTTCCGAGTGCCTTCTCTTTCTCTTTCTTTTGTATCCATTCCAAGAATAATGAGGAGGAGTCAATAAAAGCTGACTGATTAGCTGAACAAAAACTGAGAACCTAAAACAAATGGAAAGTCAGTTTCTAATCCCGGAGGAGGGCAGATGTTGGAGAGCAAGTCTGGCTGTGGTTCATTGTATGGACTGTCACCATCGTAAAGATCCAGTGCTTTCCTCCTCTTTCCCCACCAAACAAGATCTTCCTGCTGCTGAGGCCACTCCCAGCACACTCCTTGCACCAACTTCCCTGCACTCCAGCCCCTGAGGCCAACATCCAAAACTCTGGGCTTTTACAAATTGTCACATAGAAGGTGATGAAATTGACCACATTCTGAGTATTGCCAAATAAAATTAATGATCATGCCCTGGCCCTTTCCTTGAAGCCAGGTAGTGTGTTCTGTTTAATCTGCAAAATAAATCCATGGTACTATGCCACTGGGTCAAGGAGTTTAACCTCCAACACTAAACTTTAGATTTAGTTGTGAAATAAGTTAGAAAGAAGAGAAAGGAGTCTGGCAGGGTAGCAGCCTTGAGGACAGCGAGTTACTCTTCTTTTGGAATTCATGGTGTTCACTTAACATGAACTTCTCACCGATGCTTTGACCACCTGAAAAGGCTGCGTCCCATTATTTGAAGTAAACATTAAAAAATATAGTAAAGATGCCAGTAAACATCCACACATATACATAGCCTATCACCACCACATACTCTTCAATTTCCAGAATTAATGAGCCCTTGTAGTTTGTCACTTTGGTTCAGCTGAAGAGAGCATTTCAGAAATCACATTTGTTACTCTTCCACATTCCCTTCTCCCTCCCTCCCTAACTCTATGAAGGCAATCATTATTTTCTTTGTATCCTTCTTGGTCATTTTATATACACATCTATTTATAAATAATATATGGTAGTGCCTTATGTGTTCTTTCAATTACTCATAAACACACTCATCTTGTATATATTCTTCAGCTTGATTATCACTCAACATTATGTTTTAGATTGTCCATATAAATAAATACAAAATGAGTTTGCTCATTTTAACTGCTATATAACATTTCATTATGTAACTGACCATAAATTTCTCTATTCCCCTATTAGATATTTCTGAGTTTTGTTATTTTACACAATATATATGAATATCCATATATATATATATCTATATATATCTATATATATATATCTGCACATGTGCAAGAAATCTCTGTGGGTACCCAGCCCTTCCTGTGGCATTGCTGGGTTACAGAGAATGGGTACATCTTTACTTCACAGTACCAAGAAACACATTATGTTGTCAGACTTTGGGTCAACCTAATGGGTACAAAATAAAATGTCCTTATTTTGATTTAGGTTTCCTCAATATCAACCTTGTGTATTTTCATAATTATTGCCCTATTTCATAAATCTTTTCATGTATTGTGACCAAGCTTCTTTTGAGATCTTTGTCTTCTGTCATACAAATAAGTATTACGTCTCATATCTTTGGGAATATCTTCTCTGCAATATTATATAGGGTCTGTCTTATAATTTTGATGTGATTTGTCAGACATTTTTTCTTTTTTTTTAGGTACCGGGGATCGAACTTGAGACCTTACACTTGCAAGGCAGGGAGTGGAACCACTGAGCTAAATCCCAGGCCCCTAGACAGACGTTTTTAATACTGATGTATCAATTTTTAGTGAATTATGTTTTTTGGTTCTTCTTAAGTGTATCATACTGCTATTACATATGAGTAAATATACAAAATATGCAAATTTATATACACAAATATTATCCATATATTTGTCACTTTAAGAATCTACAGAAGCTAAAGTTAGCAAGCCCACTTAGTGGTTTAATACAAAAATTCATGTTATTAACTTTGTTACTTAGCAATTATTTTTCATCTCAAATTCAGTAGTTACTATATTAGGAAGGCACTATAAGATTTAGTGTCAGAGACCTAAAAACAAGTTTCAGTTCTGCCACTTACTAAGTATATGATCATAATCTCTCCATAATCTGTTTCTTTATCTAAAACATAGGTTTTGTCATATCAACAGATTCCTGTGTCCATACTGATCTTAGTTATAAAATGTGACAATTAATGGCACTTTTCTAAGCCCTTTACAATGAAATCATCTTATTTTCACAATAACATAATGAAGAAAGTACTATTATTATCTCTATTTTACAGATGAGGAAACTGAAGGAACAAAAGTGTAACTAATTTGATCAAGTCCACACAGTTAACACGTAGCTGATCTAGGATTAAAACCTCCACAATTCATGTTCTAGATCTCTTCATTGCACTCCACAATAATTTCTTCCTGTAAGTCTATGAAAGAGTAAATGTGAACATTTTGCCTATTTCTCAATATAAAAATATACTCGGAAAATATTTATTTCCTCAAGGGTATGCTACATTTTCCCACTTTACTCCAACTTACCTCATCATCCTGTGATGAACTTACATTAATATGCTTCAACATCTTCTGTAGAACACTAGAGCCACAGGATCTATGAATTTTTCATTAAATTATAAGGTAATGGGAATCTCATTCCCTATGAACCTTCGACTTTGTGTTTGTCTTCTCCTTCTGGTCCTCTTAATCTTCCTTAGTCTTCCTCATCCTCAGCAGCCTTTTCCTCCAAATTCTTGGGAAATTTCTTATGCTTTAAATTAAACTTTATGAAGAAGATAAGACCCTCAAAGAAGTGTACTTTCAAGTTTCTTTTTCTGACTTACATGTAAATTATCTAGCATAATGCCTGGAAAACAGCACATTTCAAACCAGCTTTCATTGTTTGGCTCCTTCAGTGTTACGGTGCAACAGGGTAACACTTCTTGAAACTGACTTGGATTTCTGCAGCAGCACGAGTGAGAGGCAGATGTAAGGAAGAACAAGATATTAAGAGAAAAAAATCCATCTTTTCTTTTCTTTCCACCGGAGAGATAATTCCAGCTTGTTTCTCAAAGTGATTTCTTGATAAGTCCATTGTCTTATCCATCTTCACCTCTTCCAGGAACCTCCTCCCACTTTTAAATCTTTCTTTCTTTCTTTCTTTCTTTCTTTCTTTCTTTCTTTCTTTCTTTCTTTCTTTTTCTTTCTTTCCTTCCTTCCTTCTTTCTTTTTCTTTCTTTCTCTCTCTCTCTTTCTTTCTTTCTTTCCTTCCTTCTTTTCTTTCTTTCCTTCTTTTCTTTCTATCTTTCCTTCTTTTCCTTCTTTCCTTCCTCCCTTCCTTTCTTGTACTGGGGATCAAACACAGGTCCTTGTTCTTGCCAGGCAGGTGCAGCACTGTTGAGCTACATCCCCGGCCCCTTTCATCCCTTTCTTCCCCTATAGCTCTTTGCTTGAACTTATATCTGGATACTCCCCCAAGTCCTCATGTGTTCATAGGTGGGGCTTTCGGGAGGTGATTGGAGCATGGGAGAATGGGTGTGTGATGACACTGGATTACTTCATTGATGGCTTTATAGCTAGGTGTGATGTTGGGAACTGAAGCCTGGTGGGAAGAGTCTGTCACTCTGGGCATGGCCTGGAGGGTATATATTCCTCATCCTTCCTTGATGCCCTGTGCTGCTTCCTGTCTACTACGCTTTTTCTCCTCTGCCAGGCCACCCTGCCTTGGTGCCAGCTGACTACAGACTGAACCTCTACAAAATGTGAGCCAGAATAAACCTTTCCTCTTTTAACTTAATGTTGGGTATTTTGTCCTAGAAATTAGAAAATAACTAAGACATTATTTTATATTTTTTAAAGGAGCCATAATTGAAAAGAAGAAAAGTATTGTCCTGTGTTATAGCTTGTGTCTAGATGTTCCCCCAAAGCTTCATGCAGTTGTGGGGCTTTTTCTGAGATGGTTGAATTTAGACTGTGTGATTGATTCATGATGCAATGCTAGACCCAAGGGCACTGGGATTAAAGGTGTGAGTGCTACCTGCCCCAAGTAGTCTGGATAAGATATAATGGATAGAAAGAGCTGTGGTTGTCCCTTGTTGCTTTTTCTTTCTTCCGCCACCATGAACTGTTGCCCCTCTGCCATGTGCCACTCTGCCTTGGAACCAACCGATTATGGACTGAAACCTCTACAAACTGTAAGCCAAATAAACCTTTCCCTCTAAAACTTTGGGTGTTGGGTATTTTGTCTCAGCAATGAGAGAAAAGTAACTAAGACACCATGAAACATGGATAGAGCATTGTATCACTCAAGTATAGACATAGAGTACCACCATGTATCACACTTGAACCTATATGAAAAGAAAAATACAATCAAATAAATTAGATAAAGTATTCCTAAAAATATTAACAGTCTGATTTCTCACATACTTAGGATTGTTGATGTTATTCTTTCACACAGAGTTGTCCCCTGTGCTATCAAGTAGTAGCAGAGCACCTCTTCTAAATCCTTCACCCATTCTCCAAGTTTTTACATGAATCTGCTAAGAGTGATTCACATTACTACTTCCTAGAAGTAGCAAGTGTAAAATGCATCCTGATTTTAGAAATATTCCCTAGGGGTATCACCATAGATTTTTAGAAAAGGAGGGTTATAGGGATGTGTAACACCAACTTTTTTTTTAGGAATATTTCTATTGATGAATTATTAATTTTAATTTTGAATTTTAATAAATTAAATAATATGCACTTAAATGAAAAATAAAATATCAACAAAATAAAATACCAAATTTTTAAAATGTGAACAAAAAAGCACAAGTATACCCCTGAAAAACTAATGAAATGTAGTAGATTATTCTCTTCAGCTTATAATTGTGATAAAGTCAAACTATAATGTTAACGAGAAAAGTTAATATTGGAGGTAGGAAAAGAAGTAAGGGAAAGGAAACAAGACTAAAATCTCCCTCTCTCTTTCAATCTCCCTGCCACCTTCTCTCAATCTACAATGTATTTATTAAATTAGTAACATTCGTTTATCTAAGATTCTGATGCAATATATTTACTTTGTTGGTTGTGGCCAATATCATTTTTCTATATATCATAATCCCTACTGAAAATTTAACTAGTCAAGTAAGCTTTTCTTTCATAAGATAATGGTTTGTATGGTTTTGGTAAGGACTGAGTATAAATATTTCATTATAGTTTAATTCAATTTATTATCAGATTTCTGAACTAAAATATAATTATAGGGCCCCTGAAATGCTGAAACTATTTACAAACAACCCATTTCTTAAAATTTTAATAATACTGTTTGTCATAAGAATGAGCAGTGAGACTTTGTTTCCATTTTTTCTTTTTCTCATATTTTTTCCTTTCCTTTCTTTCCTTTCCCCTACTCATCCCACTTCCTCTTCCCCTTTAGATATTTTTTTCCCGTTTCACATTATTTATTATACGTTTTGATTCTTGTTTATGCTTTCAGTTTCTTACACGAGAGAAACTATTCGGTATGAGTTAGGAGGATCACAAGCTCAAAATCAAGCCTGGGCAATTTAGCAACTTAGCAAAACCCTGTCTCAAAATAAAAAACAAAAAAGGACTGGGGATGTAACTCAGTGTGTAGGCTTTGAGTTCATCCCCTAGTACTGCAAAAACGGTTTCCATAGATTAGTTTTAATATATTTTATACTAAACATTTAAGGTATAGAACATGCTTTATTATTCATATACATATGCAATGGTTACTGAAGTCAAGCAAATCAGTCTATCACCTCATTTAGATCGTGTATGTGCATGTGTTAAAAGCACTTTAAACCTATTTTCTTAGAAAATTTCCAGTTTCCAATATAATATTATTAACTAAAAATAATATTAGATGTAGACATTAGAACTGTGCATTAGATCTCCAGACTTATCTTACATAACTATAACTTTATATTCTTTAAATTGGCTACATTTTACTTTCTTTTTGTAAAGAAATGCTGACACAATTTGCAAGTTTATAAAATAACTGCTTCAAAACTTTAGAAAATTGAATTTGCTTTTTAGCTATAAGTAGGTTAATTATTTAACTCATAATTTAAAAATATTTAATCATAATAATATATATGGAAATTACTTGATTTTCTAATTTCATACAGATTGTTATATTGGCCTACCTGAAATACTTAATTTTCCTGAGTTATTTCTTCCAAAGAAAAGGCCATGTTAAATCAAAGAAATAAAACTACAATAATAAAGGTCCTTTTATTATGTATCCCTATCTTACTGGCAAGAGTACAAAATGAATAATATTGTTGGAGGAGATTTGAAGGAATGAGCATATTCGTTATTACTAAGGTAATATAAATTTGAGCATCCATTCTGGAGAGTATTTTGACATTATGAAAATCTTACACTGTAGGTGACTTGTGGTAGCAATTCAAACAATAAAGATTTATTTTAAGGAAACAATTTAAAAAGTACTTAAAGATGTGAATGGAAAGATATTTATCACCCACCACCATTTGGAGAAGTGAAAAGCCAAAAAAACTACATGCTTCATTACAGTTGGTTAACAGATTATGGTGTATTTACTTAAAAATTCTTTAGTCAATAAGAATTATGAGTTGGATACACATTTATTGGTGTGTCACAAACATTTATTTGTGTCTAAAAGTGTTTCACTTGTTCCTATCATTTCCTGTCCTCCTTGCAGTTAGGTAGAGTCAGGTCAATCAATCAGGCTGATGAAATATAGAAGTAAGGTGTGTCACTTCCAGACTGAAGCAATTAAAAGCCCTTGTGAGATTTTGAAAACTCTTCCTTCTCTTTCCTTGGAAAGTGAGAAAGCATGATACTCCATACACTGCCAGATGATGGAGCATCTATCTGCCTGGTTCCTTGACTAAATGTGTTATGTAGAGCTCTCCATTAGCCTGATAAGGATACACAACGAAAGCAATAATTAAGTATTTGTGAGCTGGAATTTGAGATTTCTAAACTGCAGCATAAATTGGCCATGTCTAACTAATACACATTTTAAAAGTTTTATGACTTAGTAAATGAACTAGGCATCAGATTAAATACACAAAAAGCTACTAATTTGATGTTATATATTAGAGAGTATTTTATTTCCTGTTTCTCAAAATCTTTTCAAATGAGTGTGTTAATATATTTTTTCACTTCAATAATTTTTGTCTTTAAAAAAGTTTTTAGGACAAAACAAATTATATGCAATGCTCATTAAAAATTTTTATTAATAGCCAAGAATTTAGCTCATTAATGGATAGGTAGAAAACACCAAAACACACCTAATATTTATGTACTAGCTCCTTTAACACTAATAGATTTTAGATATAAGGGATAGAGAAATGGACAGACAAGATTGCTCAGTCTGGGTTTCAGAGATGGGCCACATGAGTGCTTATACGTTGCAATCTTCAAACAATTGAAAGACCATTCTTAGTGGCAGTAGAAAGTCATGGCACCGTACACTGTGGGATGGAAAATTAAGAACAAATTTCTCTCTATGGAAAATGCCTTGGAGGTGGTACAAAGCTGGAGATAAACAATAGAACACTTATTTATCCAAAATGTAGCAGAAGTGTCTGTCTGAGCAATGAATAACATTGAAATAAAGTTTTTGTAGCCCTGATGAAATTCTGGAAGTTAATATTCTCCATCTGCCCACACACTGAACCCTTCTCCTCTAGGTCCCTTTGCCCTTCTTCTGTTCCTGCCTTGTCTCTGTGCCTTCTTTCTTCTATCTCTTTTTCAGCTTATTTTATTCTCAGGAACCATCGTGGCCTCAGGATATTTTCTGTTACTCAGAAATGTTTCCATTACTCTACAAATCAGGATGGCCAAGAGATGAGTGGCCTTTCAGGTGAAAGTCAAGTTGGAAGAGTTCCCTTCCATGGTGAAGACAGAAGATTACAGAAAAGGAAGGAAAACATGAGCATTACTGATTTAGTGAAGGTTATTGCCCCAAAGGCAAGAGATTGCTTTCCCTGATATGACTTAGCCCTGTGGGGTAGATTTTAAAGGTAGGAATTTTTCTTTGTGACTGCACAGGCATCGACTTACTGGTTTAGGTGTTTTCCATTCACTAAAGCAAATGCCTAAGCAAGGAGCTCCCCAGTTCTCCGACATGACACTGATGTAAAGCTTACTCTTCTTAAAGGTAGAGAGAAGTGAATGGGGGTTTGATTCTGTGCCATGGTGATAATGAGGATCAGTTAAGGAGGTCTGTTACTGGCAGAACTGGTGTGTGCTTTAAGACACACAGTGGTGCCAAGAAACAATGCGAAGTGTAGGAACAAGCAGACTGAGTCACGATCCATTGCAATTCTAAATTGTACACTTCTAACTCTATATATAGGATATCAGAAGTGTCATTTCTGCTGTCATGAGAACTCTTTCGATTGTCACCACCATAAATGCAGCAACAACAGTAGCATTTCTCTATATTAACTGCATCTGAATCCCACAGCAAGGTGCAGTTTCCCCTGACACATCTGACTAGGGGAATATTAGGCTTGAGAGAGGGGGATTCTGCTTCTTGATTCTATGGAAAAGAGGAATTGTTCTGGTTGACACAGACTGCATAGTGTTGTAATTTTTTGGATCTGGCTGTCAGAAATCTCCAAGTATGGTGTGAAAGATGTATAATATTCTTTTAGCAAGGCAATTTTTTTTCAACCCATATTATGTGGGTTTGAAAACAGTATGGGAGTTCTTTCATTAATAATCCTTCCACATCCTGATTGTGCAGCTGAGGTGCTGGAGGCAAAGGGCTGTCACATTTTCAAATGTAGAGGAAAAGAAAAACACTTTTAAGCAGTCATATGTACTTCTCCGGTTGTTTCTTCCTTTTTTTTTTTTTTAAAGACAACTTTGGTTCATTTTGGGCAAAAGCTCTTATTTATTCAGACACATTATAAAATGCAGTCTTCCTTTGTTACATAAGACAAAACAATTCCAGAGAATGCCTTGGGACATTTTTTAAAGCATAATCTCTTTTCTTTCTTTTCCTACATGCATTCTTTTAAAGTCTGATAAATCTAGTCATTTCAAGAGCATAGTAGTTTTGTGGCTATCCATAGCTCTCACTATGATTTAAGGTAAAGAGAATGCGCTTTAAACAAGCATTAAATATGCACACTATATGGGACTAAGGTAAAATAGTAGCCACAGTCCGTATTTTCAAGGACCAGTATGTTTTTTTTTTGAAACTCCAAGCCCTGCTTCATTCTTTTATACTTAAAAATATTTTCATGCAATAAAATTGACCCCTTTATATGTATGGTTCTTTAAATGTTGATAAATGCGTAGTCACGGAACTATCTTAACAATCAAGATACAGAACCAATCCCTAATCATTCCCAAAGTCCCTCTGTAGCCTAAACCTGGGGCCAATCCCACACCTTGGCAACCTTTATAAGTCTTTTGTCTCCATAGTTTTGCCCTTTCAGAATGACATATAAATCTACTCATCTAGCATAAGTCTTTTGGATCTATCTTCTTTCACTTAGCAAAATGCAGGTAAATGAAGATTTATAATGCACTCCTCATTATTGCTGAAAAGAATTCCATTGTATGGGTGGACCACATTTCTTTTATCCATGCGGTAGTTGAAGGCATCTGGGTAGTTTTTAGTTTTTGGTGATTAAGAATAAAGTTACTATAAATATTCACATACAAATTTTTGTGTAAACATTAGCTTTTATCTCTCTGAGGAAGTACCTAGTAGTAGGATTGCTGGGTCTTATGATAAATATGTTTCACTTTTTAAAAAGCTGACAAATTTTCTTCTATAGTGATTATAATATATTTTATCTTCACCAGAGATAAATAAGCATTCCATCTGCTTGGCATGCTTTCTTATACTTACTATTGTCAGTTCTTTTAAATTTTATCCATTCTGATAGCCTACAGAATATTTCATTATGATTTTATTTTGCATTTCCCTAATGATTAATGATATTGAGCATCATTTCCTATGTTTATCTGTTACCTACGTGTCTTCTTTGGTGATATAGTTGTACAATTTTTTTATCCATGTAAAAAAACAGATTTTTTTTTGTTTCTTTATAGAGTTTTGCTAGTTTTTTAAATATATTTTGGATAAAACTTTATTGTTAAATATGTGTTCCTAGGATATTGTGTAAAATCTTTTGGAGTGCTGGTTTGGTATTCATAAAGTTCCTAAGGTGCTCTTTGTCATGAAAGTATCTCATTTCTCCATCCATTTTGAAAGATAGTTTTGCAGGGTACATCAATCTGGGTTGGAGGCTGTTTTCTTTTAGGGCTTGGAATATGTCACTCCAAGCTCTTCTTGCCTTGATGGTTTGTGTTGAGAAGTCTGCTGTGATTCTGATGGACTTTCCTTTGTATGTGATTTGTTTCTTTTCTCTGTTTGTAGAACTTTGTTCTTCTGTTGAGTTTCTGGAATCTTAACAATTGTATGCCTATGTGTAGATTTTTTTTTTTTTGATCAAGACTATTTGTTGTCCTATATGCCTCCCTTATCTGTATGTAAAGTTCTTTTCTCTTGCTTGGGAAGTTTTCTGCCATCACTTCTGTGAACAGTTTTTTTTTATGTCATCTGCAATCTCTCCTCTTTCTTCTTTGACTCCAATCAGTCTTATGTTATTCTTCTTTGCATCGTCTAGCAGCTTCTGGATTGAGTTCTCATGTTCCCTTATAATTTTGAAGCAATTTTTCTTTTCCTGGCCATTAATTGCAATCTTATCTTCTATATCTGAAATTCTATCCTCACATTGGCTCATTCTGCTGTGTAGACTTTCAATGGAGTTTTTCATCTCCTGGAAATCTATTTGCATGTGTTTTATGGATTCCATTTGTGTCATGTGTTGGGATTCCATCATGTTCCTCAGCTCCTCTCTAGATTTATTAATCATGTCTTGTACTAGGATCACAATGTCTCCTGTTATCTGAGAAATTATTTCTGATTTCATTTTCTCCAGATCCCTTTTTGTTGCCAGTTCAGTGGGTCCAGGTGGTTGAATATCAGAAAGTTCCATCTCATTTCCCTTTGGGGTTGCTGGAGGTGATCTGGAAGTCTGGTTCTGAGACTTATTTATGTGTCTTTTCATTTTGACTGGTAAGGAGGGGGTGCTGTTGGCGCCCACGCGGCTCACCTCCTCTGAGCTGGGAGAGGTGGGACAGGGGCCGGGAGCAGCGGAAGGGATGGTGGCCCAGAAGCCCCTTCCTCTAGACCAGGAGCAGTGGGACAGACAGTGGCCCAAAAGCCCTTTCCTCTGTTCCAGCTTTTAAATATGTGTTTTGAAAATATTTCAATGAAATCTGAAGCTTTTCCCTTATTGGTATCTTTTGCAAAACAAGTTTTCATTTTGATGAAATTCAATTTGTCATTTATTTTATCTTTGAGGGTTTTAGATGTTAAAGATCTAAGAAATCTTCCTGGCCCAAAGTCATATTGGTTTTCTTTTTTCTTTTTTTCTTTCTTTCTTTCTTTTTTTTTTTTTTTTTTGCTATATAGGAATTAGATAATTTTATATTTTATATTTAAGTCTATGATCTATTTTGAGATAGTTTTGTATAAAGTATGATATATAGGTCAAAGTTCAGCTTTTGATACAAATATCCAATCCTTCTAACACCATTTGATAAAAAGTACCATACTTAAACTCTTTTCTTTAAATTGTCTTTGGATCTTTGCCAAAAATCGATTGTTTTAATGAATGTGTGTCTACTTCTGGCCTAATTCCGTTGTGTTAATCTATATGTCTGTACTTTCACCAATATCACACTGTTTTTATTACTATAGAATTATAATAAGCTTTAAATAAGATTGTATGAGTCTTTCAACTTGTTATTTTATAAAATTGTTTGGGATATTTTAGTTCCTTTGTATCTCCACATGAAGTTTAGCGTCAATGTGTTGATTTCTTTTGTAAAAAATACTGCTAAAATTTAGTTTGTGGTTGTGATAAATCTATATAATTTTGAGAACATAAAATCCTGCAAAATGTCCTAGAATCAATCTGTACAAGCCAATATTCTTGTTTGTGAACTTGACATTTGATAGTTTCCCAATCTCTCTAAGATAGTATTCATCAGATGCAGCATTAGAGAAAATACTGAAATTACAAAACTCATTTCTTGTCCCAATACCCCTGGTGGCAGGCTTCCTTATACATCACCAGTTTGCCTTTCAGGTGTGCAAATCCACTGAGTAGGCCTTAGAAGTTAACATAATTAAATATAAAAAGCCCATCCTCACGGCAAACTCTGTTTACTTGTGTTGAAATAGCAAACTTCACACTGGAAACTGACTCTCTGGCCAGGAGGACTGGGGAGTCACATAGAGAACCACTGCTTCCTTCTGTGCCCCTGTTTATCCTATCTGAGGAATGACAACACAGCTGCTTAGGGACACAGGCTTAAATTGGGGATATATAGGAGTATTCACATCATACAGGAATAATTCCTAATCCAAAGGGAGCTGATGAAAAGGAGCCTGAAGATGATGTTCACAGGGCTCTAAGATCACCACCACTATGCTAATATCCCTGAAAAGAATGCCACTCTTTTCAGTGTTTCATCTACACCCTGCTTGTTTCTTCTTTTCAATTGGATTGTTTGATGCACTGCCAGTTTTCTTGGTTTCCTGTCGATTTCCATTGTGGAACTTGTAAAAATCTTGTAATTGCACCAAACCAAGTACCAATCCTTTGTTGACATGGGGTTGGCTAGAGTCTTGAGAAATTTTCAAACAAAGTTTGTGGATAAAAGTATAGCAGCATGTTTGGCATGTTTTAGGGGAAAAAATAAAAGAGAACTAGGGTTTTTTTCTTCATCGCATGCTTTCTGGCATCATTTTAAATTTATTTATAATACTGCTGTCATTAATATTATGCTCACTTGGGTGAAATTATTTTGTTTCTCCCTTTGAAAATAGAGCTGCTCAAGACTGATAAATAATAACACATTATATAAGTACTGTGGATTATTTAACATTCTGATTAATGAGATATTTTCTACCCCAAAATGACAATCTTTAGAGCTTTGCAGATGTAAGCTTGTCAATCTCTGATCATGAATCGTGTTTATATTTGATAGATGAATATGATACATTGGTTAAAGTGGTTAATTTTGCTTTCAAATCTTTTTTATAAAATAACTGATGGAGTAATCAGGATGAAACATTTTTCATTTGAAATTGACCTTGTCTGTATGGCACTGAGCTAGATCAGACCACATAAGCTCATGCAAGTCTAATTTTTTTGTAATCTTAGGAATTGAACCCAGCAGCCCTCTACCACTAAGCTACATCCCAAGCCCTTTTTTATTTTTTATTTTGAGAGGGAGTTTTGTTAAGGTCACCAAGCTGCCCTTGAACTGTCTCAGCCTCCCAAGTAACTGGGATTGCAGGTGTACATCACTGCACCAGGCAAATTTAAAGGTTTTTGAGAAAACAGTAGCAGATTCTGCTATAAACAAGGTGGGAGTAAAAGTGAGCGGACCCTAAAGGAAATCAGAGTAGAACACAGCTCGCTTTCTCTCTGTAGCCTCTCTTGTTCTGATATGCCATGAGGAATGCATCCAGTCACAGGAAGCTGGAATCTTAGGTGCTCTTCCTTTTACTAATTTCAGCTGGACAATGAGAGGGGCATTAGCACTCAAGCCTCATTCTACTCTCACACAAGGAAATTCTTATTTTGCTCAGTTACCTAGTCCCACATCATCAGCCGTTTTTACCAGGCCAGGAGCCAGACTTTTGTTCTAACACAGTGTTCTTCCTCTAAATGTACTGCATTTAGAGTCACATCCCTTTGGTTCTCATGAGGCTGTCAGCTTTCTTTTGTCAAGCATCCTTCCATTAGCAGAGGATTCAATAAGCTTTGTCACTGCTTTAAGAGAAAGATGTGGCCAGAACAATATTTAAATGCTCTGACTCCTCAGTTTGTTGATAAATTTTTAACTAGGAGGCTAAGGAAGTTCTCATGATGCAGAGACAAGGAGAGCAACTGAGTAATCATATAATAAATTGAAGTCTGATTGCTTTGGATTTATTTTTTGGGGAACAGATTTTTTTAAATGCTTCAGGCAACTCCAGAGTCATCAATCAGATATGATATAAAAAAGAATCCAAAAATGGCACTAAAATTTTTTGATTTACAATAAAATCCTTACTTTTCTAGGCTCCAAAGGTTTTTGTGTCCCTGAGCTCTCCATACTTCAGTCACTTCAAAGTTAGAAATAGAATACATTTCCAGCAGCATAGTTTATTCAGTCTAATATAAGAGAATAAAATCAGGTTATCTCCATGTGAGGAAGTATATTTTATGGTGTCAGGAGTTCTCCAGCTCCTCCAAAGAGCAAGAAGGACCCCTCCTTACTATGTGAGTTGTTTTCTAAACACATACTTGATACAGTTGAACATCTTGACGATACAATCTTCTTCACAGTCATCTAACAATATAATATTAACCTTCAGCATCTAACAAAGAAGATGAAGTCTGAGACAGAAGAAAAGTGCTATGGCTGTTAGGAAGGAATTGAGAGAATGCATGAAAGAAGGGAAATGCTCGGTATGGGTAGAACACTGGAGAGTTCAAAATCAGGAGAGAGGAGAAAAAAGAGGCAACAGTATGGAAAAGGTTTGGGAGAGCAGCCTCTCAATGGTACTCATAATTAGAGAGGGTGCTGCATGGAACCCAAAGATAATTTATATTTTGAGGAGTAAGAACAAAAAGAGGACTATGGACAGTTAACTTACGCCTACTCCTAACTGCAATGGAAATGACTACAGAATATAAAACTAATATTCCAGAACTAACAATGAAAATGGGAGCAAATGCCATTCATTTCAGATAATTGGTCATTTATATTGTATTATAAGTGATATGAAGGTTCAATTTGTGCTTAGGGACCATGAAGTACTATCTGGGGAATATAGGTGGGAGATTCTAAAACAAAAACAAAAACAACAAAGCAAAACACACACACATACATTAACACCTTATAACTAAGAGAAATTGTGGCAGGGTGTAAAGCAACAGCAAACCAGAAAACATTTGTAGTTGACATTTTGGTCTGGAGCAGATGGCCCCAGGAAGGTGAGCTTACAGAGGGGGCTTCCTCTGAAAGACATGGAAGTCAAAAGGAGATCATTAGAGGAAATGCCTTCCCTAACACAGACTTACCACAAGAAGAAAAAGATCACTTATATAATGTTTAACTTCGGTTCGGAGAAATATACATCAAATATCAAAATCCAGAAAAACTGAATTTCATGAGGGAGAAAATAAAATTGTTTAACTAAAACCTGAGGAGGAGCAATGAACAACAGATTAGATATTACAGAAAATTTACTTTTGAAAAGCAAAGAGGGAAAGCTTAGAATTTATCCAAAGGGAAGGATGAAAATGAATTTAGCAAAGATAAGGTCCATGGAAGAAAAATTCTAATTACTCCAAACTGTATGATAAATATTGGAATGACAGAAACCAAAAATGAGAGATACATAGGGTAAAAGCAAATAATATCAAAAAATTCAAATCAGTAAAGCCCAAATCTATAGAACAGAAAAGCTCCCTAAAAATCATGCACTTAACAATAAATAAAAAATATATTTTAAAAAGTTTTAATGAAGTAACAATCATTTACAACATCTGTATCCTCAATATCACACTGCTTTCCAGGCAGAGTAAGATGGCAGCTGGGTAAAGTCCTCTGGAGAGATCTGGAGATCCTCTGGAGAGATCTCCACAGACACATCAATTTAAGCAGCTATTCAAGCACCAAAGTCCCTTCACAAAATGTAAGGAAATCAGGTAAAGGCCAAACAGCCTGAATTTAGTGGAACAAGATGAAAAGACGTATTTGAAGAAGACAGGAAGGAAAGAGTTGTACTCATCCAACCTTCCAAGCAGCCCAGCGTGGACAGAGATACTTCTTGTTGGGGAGGGAGACAATGAAGTCCAAACCTTAGACTTGAAACTCCCAGACCAACCAGGGTGAAGCCCAGTGATGGGCAAAGCCCTATGACCCCCTATTGTTAGGCTAATGTCCCTAGACAAAGCTGACTGAACTGCTCTAGGCAGGTTACAGACTCCAGGACTTCTCCCACATATCCCCAGACAGAGCCAGGACCAGGACTCCATGTAGTGGGCAGGAGGCACAAAAACTAGCACAGGGCTTTGTCTTGGAGCCAGTCCCAGGACTGCCTCGGTGAGATTCAACACCCAACAGAAACTGAAGGCTTCATACGCAGGCCACAGCTGCCTGTAGACCTGCCCAGGCATCGGGCTAAGATTCCTGTGCCTTGCAGGACAGATGGGAATTTCAACCTGCATCTTTTCCAGCCTTGGAGTGGGCCAGGGACACACCCACCTTCCTTACAGACTGTGCTAGACTTAGTAGCCAAGGGACTGATATTCTAAGATAAGACACTGAAATATTTTAAGACACTGAAATATTTTCTTTTTTTTTCCCTGTATTCCAGCAGCACTGACTAGTTAATATCATTTAAATGGCTTCTTAAGCACTGCACTTCTATCTGACTCCAAAGAATGTTCACAGTGCATCTATGTGCCAAATAAGACCTACCTGAGAATTTTAAAATGCAAAACTAAATTGAATCTAATCGAACCAAAAGAATTATGCTAATTTAGTTAGCATGCACAAACTGGAGGTCCTAAGTCCATACAATACAGAAATTGAGCAATTAAATCTAAATTTGAAAACATTGAGTTTCTTCAATAAGCAGCTAAAATGAAAGGGGTGAAAGTTTTGACAATTTATTCAGTTTGAAGTGAAAGTTGCTGTTCCCAGTGTACATTGTATCATGGAAATGCAAACACTGTTACCTTCAATTTCAGAATTTCTTAAATAATGTAACAAGAGAATATGACTGCCTATTTCTTTCTGCTTATCCCATTAAACTCTGCTATTTCATGGAAATGTTTGCCTACACAGAATGAGCTAACAACAAGTAGATTGGACCTCTTAATGAACTTGACAGGTTTGCACAACTATATTCAAGAACATGGTACAAGTCTTTCATAAGTATTGGCAATTTGTTTCTGGAATCTGAATCTCCTACCACTGGGCTGCTTTTGCTCTTTCTCCCTTCCCAGACCTTCGCTTTTATGGGGTTTTTTTTCATTCACCTAGATTTAAAAGGTATTTTGAATGAGTCTTTCTGGCTTCAACCTGGACCTCAATTCCAGGTCACATGATTCCCATTTTCCATGGTCCAATTAATAACCTCTCGAATAACCTCTTAGTTGACACCATGACCCCAGAATCTTGTCCTAAATTAGTTAGGTCAGATACGTCCCCCCCACCATCATGGAAGAAATATTATCTCTATAGTTGACTCGCAATGAAATCAATGGAAATCACAATTTTACAAGTGATTTACAAATTGATAAATATTTATCATGATAGATTTCTCCCTGAAGGTTCAAGAAGAAAATCCTCTTAATGAGTTTGGAATATAAATCAGATACTAACTTTGATATGAGACTTACTGATGTGAGGAAGAATTATAGAAAACAAACAGTTTCCATGAAACTGAAAATTAATAGATGAGTCTCGGAATTGTCCTTTAATTTCTGACATGCTAGCAAAAAACATGGCTTTTATTAGATTTTACTTGGCTCTGCTCTTTAATATTCTCTTCCATAAAATCTCAACTTCAAAATTGGGAGCAATCACTAGTGATGCAAATCTGGAATCAGAATTGATATGTCTTGACTAAAAAATATCCCACACTTTTAAAATGAATTTGATCTATTAAGTAGCAGTACTGTCATTGGTTTGATTGAAAAAAGAAAAGAATGTCAAGAAATATGCCTTTAATGATTTTTAATATAAAAATTGGTTGAAACCTAAAAATTAATTTTATGTTTTCAAACTAGTCATCTTAATAAAAAATAGCCTACATTTATATTTTTATAGTTTTTAAATCCTTATACTTGAATACATGGAATAGCTGAATGACCCATTCCTGAAAGATGTGAAAGATCTGGCTTAGATGATAAACTGTAATCATCTAGATCACAGGCAAGAGAAAAATGATTTAAAATTAGGCTGTAACGATTTGCTCTCAGTGCTACTTACCATTTTCAATTGATAAATCCAGATGAATACAAAGCCAGAAAACCTATGGATTCATTGCCCTGTACATCACAGATAGCCATAACCATAGAAATGCAGATGATCTATGCAGATAATAAAAACATATACTGTTGCAAGAATTTTTGTATTTGAATATGCTTCATTCATAACATTTGTTTTCTTTCAAATTCCTTAAATGGCTTGGGAATTGGATACGTTTGTGTTAGGAACAAAGAATACTGTATTCTATTGTTATTCACTGATGCTCTTCAAATCACCCTGTCTGAAAACACTGTCCATGCATGGTGAAGAGCAGTAAGAGATTAGAAAAGGAATATGTACAATTAGAGTTAGTACTTGAACTGGGAGAGGTTAACAGCAGTGAAAAAATCTGAAGTATATATAGCTGTGAGAAAAAATTAGCATTTTTCTTGTGTTTGAAAACATGATATGGGGGAATATGGTTAAAAAAAACTTAAACACAAACTTAAATAGCACATAATTTCTCTTTTATGTGAAATCTCAAATATAAATCAGTTAAAAAGCAAAATAAAAGATAGATAATGGGAAACAGAGAGCTAGATCTTTTGCAAGGGAAGGGGACCAAGAGATGCGGCGGTTGAAAAAGGAGGGGAAGGAGAGGAAATAAAGAAGGTGTGTTAGGAAGAGGTGCTAACTCCTCCCAATGAATCCAGTCGTTAGTACTACAAACATGCACTAATGCAAAATTTTATTTTTTGTATGTTGAAGACATACAGTTGTCATTGTGATTTACTTACCTACTACCATGCCCTGAAGTTTTTCACCAAATCTATTGGTAGAAAGAAAAAGCAAATAAACATACAAACTCAAATTGTTGCTAAAATGAGGGAAATGTTGTATTCCTGAGGATATGAAGGGAGGGGAGGGAGGGACAGTGCCATCAGAATGCTGTCTTCCACAGAATACTAATGTATGTGCTTCCATGATATCCTATACTGTCATGAAGTCCTTCTCAGACATAAGGAAAATGTAAATATCAGAAACACTAAAAATCAATGTGTTAGCAGATGAAATTAAATAACATACTCTCTGAAATACAAGTCACTTCTACTTTTTTCTACAGAAAGTCTGTAAAGAAAGAAACTAAGATGAGGAAAATATGAGTCTTGTCTAGTAGAAAAACCTACCATTATTGGGCTCCAAAATTCACCATATTTTAATTTCTAATTATCAATCCCTCAATTCTAATTGTCTACCTATCTTCTTTAGCGTATCTTTTGAATAATTTTGTCTTATTTTTTGGTTTGAGTTTATCACAATAATCTGCCTTTCTCTAAGGCCAATTCTGGTATGTTTTTAAATAAATATATGCTTCTACCATCTTCCTAAGCCAAGTTTTCTATAGCAGTCTGGGCTCAGGCAAAGCCCAGACAAGAGAAAATTCCCTATCATCTTGTCCTCCTTGGACTTCACAGATGACCAGATGAGTAATCCCCCCTCAAGGTGAGTAATCCACACTAATTACCCTGTCTGCAGGTTTTAGGACATTGATTTTAATGGCTTGTCCTTAATCCCAGACACATCAACATGGTAAATAGATTTTTTCTGTATATTCTATATTTGTAAGTTGGTTGAGCTTGTGTATATCTGTGGCTGCATGGCTTGGAAATTTAAGAATGATGTCTGAATAATTTTTTTGAAGTTGAAGCCAGAAAAGGACTTAAAGTGACAATATAGGTATTTCTACTTTCCTAAGATAGCTGTTAGCTGTTAGCTTACCTGAACCAGTTGCTTCTGTCTCATTTTATGTTCATAATAATGAAGTGAGAATTTTCACAAGTGAAAATTGTTGTTTTAAAACCTAAAAGGCTGAAAGCAGCTGTCAAGCAATGTATTTAAACCCAACCTAATAGTTTACAAACCAGATGATCAGTGTGTACATGTTGTGAATTGCTGCTGTATGTTGCTTTGCTAAGTTTTGTATACAAAACAGTGAAAGTTTTCATTCTACTGATGTGACTCATCAATACAACAGATGAAATTTTGATGGAAACTGTGCTGTCATTTCTAATGAATTCATAAGCTATTGTTCAGTTTCTCTTTATGCTACAAGCCCAGCTGAGAGCCCAGGAGTTTGTGTTTAGTTAGACACAGTACATGCTTATCTTTCTGGAACATGAGGATAATGACCAATATTATTTTTTAGAGAAACTTAATTATTTAAGTTTGTCATGTCTGATTTAAGAAGTCCCAATTTAACTCCTTGGAAAACTAGGAGTATCTCCGTTTATACTTTCCACTATATTATTCAGTATAGTTTAACTTCTCTCTGACAATAATAAAAAGATATCCTTAACATAGTGACAAAGTTACCACTCAATACTTCCTGTTGATGGCAGAACTGAAACCAGAAAAACTGATAAAGAAAGTGTAAATGGTGTTTGAGTTGAAATTTTAGACTGAAAGTGAAAAAATTTACAAAATAAGTGCTAGTATCCAGAACTTTGAAGAAGGCAGCTTTAATTTGCATGTAGGTACCAGGGATAAGAGCTACTAGATTATCTGGAACAACAGGTACAATCATATTTTACACCAAGGATGTCCATTATCATTCTAACACAAAGCCACAAAATTTTTTTCTAATTATCTGCAAGGGCAGTCAAGTATTTCTTTTTCTCTCTCTCCCTCTTTACTTCTCTGTCTCTGTCTGTCTCTGTCTCTGTCTCATTCTGTCTCTGTCTCTCTCAATTCTCTTCTCATTAGGGTCTAACTAATTAAAGACCTTTGTTTTTCAGTGACAAGTCACTCAAGTGATTGTGCACACATTCCTGGTTCAGTTAGCTTCAGAGTACTGGGAGATTGTAATTAAAAACAAATTCATCTTCTGCATAATCATGAAAAGGAAAGTGTCCCTTATTTGTGATGTCTTTCTTGAAAAAGATGATTTATTTAGAATTAGAAAATAATGTTTGAAGTGTATTTTGTTTGGCGGCTTAACATCCAACAAGGCTATGAAGAATCTTGATTTAAAACTATGGTCCAATGCCAGGAACTTGAAAACACATTCAATTTCTATTCTTTGAAAAAAGTCTTTGTTTTCCTCATTTATTTCTTTACTGAGAAAAGAAGACAAATGGTGAATTTGAATATATATATATATATATTTTTTTTCCTTTAGCTATTTCCTATTTCATGTTTTAATGATACTTGATTTTGAAGAACATATTTTTATGAATTGTTGATTAAAAACACAATAGACATAAGCTCACACTCCAACAGAAATCATGATGAATGAAATTGTTGCAGAATGGAATATCCTAGTTATTTAAATTTTCTATAATCAAAAATATTTTATATTAACACCTGATGACTAATCTAAGTTATATTTATTGGTCTTGAGAACTAATATGATAAGTTAAGTCTGGGTGGGATCTATCCTTCTCCAAATTTTTCAGTGAAGTAGTTTAATCAATGTCTATAGCCAAGGGATAATGTGTACATCGTTATGTATATTTCCTCTATCATAGATAGTTATGAATGTTCCTATCAATAGGATATGGTCAAATGAACAAAAATTCACACATAACCACTAGAGTAGCACTGACCTTCTTCTATCTAGCACTTTTATGGGAGGTCTACTTGAAACCCTGGTCCTGTGTTCTATACCCAGAAAACAACCATCTGGTGACCCATGATTTAGACCAAGCAGATTCTGTATGGCTTATTGGAGGAGAAGCCCAACTACTTCATTCTCATGCTTATGACATAATATGATAAGCTAAACATGAGGGATGCAATGATTAGTAAAGCATATATAGTCCATGTTCATATGGAATTAGTGAGGATAAGCTCCAAACAATCATTTATAAATATGAAGAAACATTTTAAAATCTCCAGACATAAAGAAAAGCAGTTACTTAAAAAGGGGTTATTGTGTAACTCTAGTATATGAAGTATAAATTTGAACTAGTTTAGGCAAAAACTAAAAGGAAGACAACAGTGTGAAATTTGAAGGCTTACACAAACAGAAAATGCAAGGGTAGAGCTGGTCTTAGTGATAATAACTGGAATGAAGAATTTGGACAGCAACAGGAATTCCTCTGTAGATTTTCCTTGCTTATAAGAGTATCCTGACCTCATTTTCTCCTGCTGAGTAGGAATTTTATCCTCATGGCAGAGAGAAGCATACTTGCTGGTTGTTCTGTACTCAAACATTTTCAGACCAAGAAATGAAGGAGCCTTCTGACTGGTGCAACTTGAAGGACTCCATGTCTAGATCTGTCACTGGGACTAGAATTGTGGAGTGCTATGACATCAATCTATCTTAAAGGGGCAAATTTTGATTGGTATACCACCACTAGCAAGCCGTGGTTATGGGAGGAGACCCCAGAGACAGTGTAAAATGATGGGGAATAACAGTGATTTATATTAAAGTAAAAGGTCATAAAACAGCAATCAATGGAAATTGACTAGAGTAAAACAGTTACTGAAAAAAATAAGAAATAGTTTAAGGGTGTACTTCCTATTACACTCATGAGAGAAAATATGAGATACGTGTCTTTGTGAATTTGGCTTATTTCATTTAATATGATCTCCAGTTCCATCCTTTTTTCGGCAAATGATGTGATTTCATTCTTCTTTATGGTTGAATGAGGAGACAGATGTGATCAAAGTATGTTACATGTATGTAAGACAATGTCACAATGAAATGCAACATTCTCTATAATACTCACAAAAATATAATTCTGTCATCAGTAAGAACTGAGTAAAATATATGATTAAAAAGATAAGTTTGTCATGAAAGTAAAGGAAATCTTTAAACATACCTATGGTAAAAATTCACGTGGCATGCCCAACTAAAGCATTAAACCAATTGATTGCATTACAGGATTTGAATGTAATGTTAAATTGAATTTACTTTACAATATTCAGTTAGCACTACCAACATATTAAGCATTATTCAAAGAATTGACTCATTTCCTTTTCACAGTAACCACATAGGTATAGTTTTATTATTCTCATTTTACAGATAAGCCAAGTAAAGCATAGAAGCTGAATGACTCATCCCAAATCACAAATCACAGAACCTGGAAATGATATCCAGAGATTGTGCTGCATCTCTAAATTAAGATGGACTTGTTAGGTTGATAAGTATCCCTATGATTCACCAAATGGCACTTAAGAACTAGAGTCCTCAACTATGCATCTGTCAGCTAGCATGTCTCTGTGGAACTCAGAGAGAACAAGGGAATTATTTCAGAAATGTCCCTTTCCATGGTCCTCTTTTGTAGATTTGAACATAATATATTCTAGTGCTTTTTCTTTGTGACACATTTTAGAAAGATAAGTTATTGTCAAATATTGGACTTCTGTATTGTTATTAGGATGTCAATAAGATGAAATTAAAATTAACTTTCCTGAATTTAAGACTAGTAAATGGCAAAATACAAAGTAAGGTGTGACACACCCAAATCTTCAAGGCACCGCCAGTTCAAAATTCCTACATAGCATCACATAATAATTAGACTTAAGAGTAATAATTGAAACCCAAAATGGCCAGGCTTGAGGCAATCCATGAGGAATGCAACAAAGTCCACAGATCAGAAGGAGTACCTGAGTTTGCGTTAAGGGAATGGACCCCATGAGCCCCTCAAAAATGTCCTTCAAAGACCTAAGTAAGTTGATTATCTTGGAGTTGCACTCTTGAACACCTCCAACCTCTTTAAATGTATCTGGTTGGATTTTTTCTACCGTGGCATTTTTATTCAGATATATATAAGAACAAAACAACAAACTTTAATGTTACCATAGACATTTTTCCTCAGTTCCCATTGGAGAGGACAGAGTCTGAAGAAGGGTTCTCTTTCTGACCCACCTGGAGGCTTTCCATTGCTTAGAGGAGAATAGCTCCTATAAGTGGGTCTTTGAGATCTTTGTGAATTTACTTTCAAGGAGTGGAGATCATTGACAGCACACACAGGCTGTGGTTTACACAAAGATGTCCAGTTATTTTCCCTTCAGATTATTTGCTGAGATGAGAAGTCTGGGTGTAGAAGGATGTGGCTGTTGGAGTTTAGCTTGATTTAGTGCAAAAAGAAGAAAACAACTTCCTTTACATAGACTCTGACTTTTACCAGTTTTCTGCGACATGTTATAGTAAAAGCACAAGCACTGGGATTGGGAGGACTTTGAACCTTGTACTTGCCATTTAATTTCTCTAAGACTTGGTCCCTCTTTCTCTGGGGTCTTGCTTTCTGCAGTTTCAGTTACCTGTGGCATCCACAGTCTAAAAATATTAAACCCAAAATTCCAGAAATAAACAATTTAGAAGTTGAATTTGTAGTCTGTTTTGAATAGCATGAAATTGCACACCATCTTGTTTTCTTCCATTCAGGGATAGACACTTTGCCCAGTGTATATACACCTGCCCATTAGTTGGGAGCCTTTGTAGTCATCAGACTGTGTGATATCACAGCGCTTGTGTCCAAGTACCCTTATTTGATACAATAATGGCCACATAGTTGCCATTAAGTTGCCATTAAAAATGGCAAGAGCTATGACCTTGGCAATTCAGACATACCAAAGTGAAACAATAAAGGACTTCCATTATGTGAAAAAGTAACAGTCCGCAAAAAAGAAAAAAAGTATGGTGGGGTTGCTAAGGTCTATGGGAAGAACAAATCTACCTGTGAAATTATGAAAATGGAAACAGAAATTAGTGCTAGTTTTGCTGTTGCACTTCAAACTGCAAAGTATGGCTACAATGCATGATAAGTGCTTGGATGCTGCAAAAGGCATTAAATTACAGAGTTCAGTAGTACAACCAGTATCAAATGTTCACTGGGGATATTGGTTGGATTTTTTTTAACCACTTGTGTTTTGCACACAGAATGGTGGAGGGAGGCAGCGGGGCTGGTGTTCAGGCTTGCAGGCTTGCAGCTGACTGTCCTTATTCCTCCACCACCTCTCTATGGAAGCAGTGAAACTAGGGGGCTGTGCCATGAAAACCTCTTTCCATGCTCTCATTTACTTTATTTTTGTTTCATGGCAGTCATTCTCCCAAAGTACATTTTACACATGGAAAAACACACAGCTCTCGGGCATCTGTGTTCATAAGTGCCAACAAATGTATTTGCCAATGTAGCAACCATCTAAATTAGCCAAGTTGAGATATGATCTCTTAAATGTCCATTATTTTTTAATGTCAAGACCTAGACTAAGTTAACTGTGAAACTGTGATGTGTCAGAGCTTAATCATTACCAGCTGTATGAAAACCAAATCTAATGACATTTTTATTTATGGAAAGCAGTAAGATTTGGCATACAGCCTTAAATAAGTTCCTTAATGTAAGGGAAGAACTACTGAACATAAATTGATAAAGCACTCAATTCAAGGAACGAGCATCAGTACAATAAAATAAACAGAAAGTAGAAGGATAAAATCAGAAAGTAAGATGTCATAAGAATGACACACAATGAACCAAAAAAGTTAAGAGCTAGTTTTTTTTAAATGACATGTTGCAAATATAAAGAAACTTCTAAAGAAAAAAATTTAAAAATAAATGCATATATATTAATAATTATGATAGTAAGACGATATAACCACATTTATGGAAAAGAGATTAAAATGGTAAGAAATAAAGCATGCTAATAAAACTAAAAACACTTTAAAATGTAGATTTAGAATGTCAAAAGTAAAATGCTATAAATAATCCAAGTAAATGTGATAGAATATTTTTTGCCTTACAGTGATGATCTTTATGAACATCATCTTAAGTGCAGGAGCAATAAAGGGGAAGATTAACAATAAAGCATCTTTGAAAAGTCAAAGCTTCTATATGCAATCATACCAAAGTCAAGAACAAACAACAAATTTGGAAATTTTGTTACACATAAAGATCAAAATGTCAATCCTTTTATTAAGAAGTTCTTATTAATCAATAAGAAAAATAACTAATAACCCAGTGTAGCAATAGGCAAATTACATAAGCAGAGAGCTCACAGAGCAAGTAATCAATAGACCAAATAAACACCTGTAAAGGTGACCCATATTTTTAAAAATCAAAAAAACATCAAAAAAGAAAAATATAGAAGTGAAAATATCTAAGGGATCAATATTTTACCAAATAAGTTAAGAAGAAATTAAAAGATAACATACCTAGTGTTGGGGAAGATACAGGAATAAGCTCACTTACATCCAGTGTACAATGGTGCAAACTGCCCAGCTCCCGTGATGAGCAGTGTTGTAATGATTCTGATATTGAAATATGCTTACCTATTCAACATTCAAATTCTAGAAATTTACTATAAATAATCGGAGATTTAAATTTTTCCCTATCAATCTATTCACTGCAATACTTTTTATGAGTAAAAATTGGAAGCCACTCAAATATTCCTCAATGGGTATGGTTATGTGTATACATACAATTTATAAAAGATGAATTTGAATTATATATATAGGCAAATTACATAAACAGACATATATATATATATTAGCAGATGTTTGTGTGTGTGTGTGTGTGTGTGTGTTTCTTACAGATAAAGAACCAAATCAGACCTAGTGGCTATTTTTATGAATACATTTTAGTTGTATTACAACCATGTATATTCATTTTCTCATTGGCTGTGGCTGCTTTGGAGCTCAAAGGTAGAAATAAGTAGTGTGGCAGAGATAATATTGCCACAAACCCTATCTGCTCCTTCATAGACTACTTCCCAACCCCTGCTCTACTGATGCAGGATATGCTGCTATTTTATAGCAACCAGCACCACCACCACCAAAATATTCCTATCCAAATATGAATATTTTAGAATTATTTACAAAAGCATCATAAGTTAACTTACTTGAATATGTCTTGGATGTTTAAATACACTAAAATACTTTTGGATCATTGATCTAAATATAAATTTTCAATATAGATATCACCATAAAGATATAAAGGTCCAGTGCCATAGATTTAGATGATATACATGAGAGGGCTGAGTGTAAATTCAGTTAATAAATGAGCAACACTTTAGTTATACATTACTTAATCACAGGGATATGTTTTTAGAAATGTGTCCTGAAGCAATTTCCTCACTGTGTAAATCCCACAGAGTACATCTACACAAACCTAGATGGCATACCCTACTGCACAGCTGAGGTCTTATGGTATAGCCTATTGCTCCTCAGCTACAAATTTCTATAGCATACTACCATCCTGAAAACCATAGGCAACTATAACAAAATAGTATTTGTATATCTAAACATACTTAAACTTAGAAAATATACAGACTGGGCCCACAGGTGCATGCCTATAATCACAGGACTGAAGGCAGCTGAGGTAGGAGGATCACAAGTTTGAGTTCCATCTGGGCAACTTAGAAACATAGTGAGACCTTGTCTCAAAATTTATAAAAAAAAATCTTAAAAGAGTTGGGGATGTTGGGGATATGCAAAGGCTCTGGGTTCAATTACCAGTACCACAAAAAGAAAGAAGGGGGGGGAGGGAAGGAAAGAGAGGAGAAGAGAGGAAGGAAAGAAAAGGGAGAGAGGAATAAGGGAGAAGGGAAAAGAAAGGAGGAAGGGAGGGAGGAAAAAACAAGAAAAAGTACAGTAAAAATATTAGGTAATGGGAATTTTTAAATTCAATTATAACATTATGGACACCCTCATCTATGGAGTCCATTTTTAACCAAAAATCCCCATGGAGAATGACTGGATTGCATTCCATTTCCTCTGTAGATAGATTTTCTGTGGTAAAATGATATTAATCATAATATATCAACTTGAATGGATGTAGACATGCCTAGCATATTAGCAAAGCATTTTTCTGGATGTGTCTGTGGAGTGTTTCCATTGATAACTGGCACAATGGCTAGCAAACTGAGAGGTAAGACTCACTCTGATTGTGAGTGGCACCATCCAAAGGCTTCTAGCCAGGATGAAATAAAAGGGAAAGGGAAGTTGGTGCACATTTTGAAGAGCTCTCTTTTACTTGAGCATCTTTTGGTGCCATCACTTGTAAATATCAGATTCCAGTTTCTTCAGCATTCCAATACACATCAGACCAGGACTTGCCAAGGTGCTTCTAGGCTTTGGTCTTAGACTGGTGCTGTGTCCTTGAACCTTCTTGTTCCATGAATTTCAGTTTCTTGAACTGAGAAACTGCAGGATACTCCAGCTCTCCAGCAGGCTGGCAACTATTGTGGACTCTTCTAACTCTGATCCTGTAATGATCCTACCTAATAAATACCTTGCTTTCTTGCATAACTGTATATATATATACAACTGCGTGTATATATATATATATATTCCCATTACCTAATATATATATTATATTCCCATTACCTAATATATATATAAAACATATACATATGCTATATATATTTTTATATATTGTTTTACATATAATATATATTCCCATTACCTAATATATATAAAACATATATTGCTTTATTTTGTTTTCCCAGAGTAAAATTAAGTGTTTATCTCAATTCTGTTCATCTAGAGAGCCCTACCGCATCAATATGGTTAGCTTTTTTTCTCCTAAAATTTGAATTGAAGAAAACTAAAAATTTTTAAATTAATATATTAAGGACGTGTTGTTAAATATGTATGCCAAAATGTACAATAGAACATTTAATCTGAGAATGGACATGTTCTTCCAGTTAATTTTCTATTCAAGCTGTTGAATTGAAATGATTATTCTTTTTATAATGTAGTAAAATCTCAAAATGAAATTCAAAGAAACAGAGATGTGTATGACTGAATCATCACCTAATTGAATGCAATAACTTTTGATTATCATTGATATAGTTTGAACTACTGCAATTTATTATAATACATTTTATTGTAATCTTTTTATTATAGCCAAAACTGCTTTGGAAAAAATGAAAAAAAAATAATAAATCATTCAAGAGCACCTCATTTACTCACATAGAGTCCTCTTTTGGATATTTTCCAACTTACAGATTTTAGAAGAAAATATTTGACATGTCTCTCCATAAAATTGTTTTCCAGTGGGCTATTACTAATGTCAACAAAAGCAGCAGGAAATCCTATGATTTGGAAAGAGCAACTGAACAGGCATGAATGACTCCTATTTGCTTAGAGTAAAATGAAGCATTTACCTCTATATTCAACTGTTTTAGAAAATTTCCAGGAGGAGAATTATACTTTAAATCAGTACTCTTCAAATCCTTTCCCTTAGAACACTAGGGTTCTGTAGTAGTGCTTCAAGAGCTGTTCAAAATTTTAAATTTCTTTAAAAATATACTTTAACTATTTTTAAAATTGATAACTAAAAGAAGCATATATCTAAGAGTTCTCTATCAAATTCTTCAGGTTTGAGAACCTCAAACCTACTTGTTTGGACTCCTTATTTTTGTGTAGACATTAAAGTAAAGCCCCCACCCCTACCTCTACCTTTGCTAACCCCGCATGCACTACTGCATGGGTGTCACCACTTGGAATTGTAGTTCTGTACTGCTTGCCTTATTTTTATCCATATTAATGCTTATTGATCCCTATAAAATTCAGGGTACAGATTGAGTACAGATTGAGCAGTCACAATGACACTATGCATGCTAGCTAGGAGTTTTCTGCATGCTCACCTCCATTCTTTTAAAAACATTCTTGCATTATTCTAGGCATCTTCTTCCATGTCAACTCTTGGAAATCTTTAAAACAATGACCAAAAGCTATGCTGAGACCTTCAGTTGTTTATAGGTCTCCATCAGATCTCTGAGGTCTTCTCTGAAAAACTCAGGTATATCAGATTACCGCAAGCTTTTGCCTCAGAAGAATAGTCAGTTAAGTAGTAGCAGAAGCAATTCTTAACATACTACACTGTGATTATATATAGCTTGGGGTTAATTATGAATTCTGATGACTTTTAGTCATATACTTATATTCTGAAAAAGGAATCAATAGTTAGTTTAATGATTTGAGTCAGATTCCCTTCTAACCTTGTTCTAAGTTTCTGCATTACTTCACTTGAAGAACAGAGAAGACAAGGTAAGCAGCAAAACTTGCCATTTACAAATACTTATTTAGATGAGAGAAGGTTTTCTTAGTACATGTCACTATTTCTAGAATCCTTTCTGATCTATTTTCCTCCCCTGCCTTCATTCCTTTGACACTTTTCCCTATACAGTACTAACTTGTCTAAATTGTGAACATACTGTCTCCCTAATGAAAAAAAATGGCCTTTGGAATGACATCAACTTCCCTTGTCCCCACTACCACTATACTTTTTATCCTCTCAGAGCCCGACCTTTCCTAACCTTACCAGCAAAACGAAGTGGTTGTGAAGAGAGTGAGATTATTATGTAAGTGGTGTAGCACAGTAAATGCTATCTTCCTTCTCCGTTTACAAAACTTTCAGGACTTTTGGGGAGCTTTTCTTCTGCTCTATGAAATTATAGCCTCCTTGAAAAATATTCCACTATGTTATACTTTTCAAATAGACACCTAATGTTATTTGTTGAAATAAAAGAAAATAAATGGATTATGCTAATAAAGATGGATTGATAGTATTTTTTGCCAAAATAAAATTAATCTTTATATCCTACATGGTATTTTTCTTCCAGAACCTGAAAAATAAATATAATAATGGGCTAAAACTCATATGGGAAAAAAGTTTAATTCCTAAATATCAGTAATTCTCATTTCATAGGAAGAAGACACATGAAATAATATAACAGGAGAACAGATAGTTAAGGGAGAACTAGAAAAAAATTGTTTCCTGAGAACCAGTATCCTCTCAATATGCATTTTATCATTAAAATTAAAACAAAAGCAGTATGAATGTGTACTATTTCTTTGTTTCTTTGTATATTTTACTATTTCTCCAAATATTTCACATTTTTTTATAAATTAGAAGAGGCAGAACAACATGGTAGCTGATAAAGATCCTCTGGCAATCATTTCTCCCCAGACATACCAAGTTAAACAATAACTAATGCACCTTATCAAGAGCTAAGGAAATCGGTGAAAGATTATGCTACTTGCTTTGAGTACAACAAAATCAAAAGACACTGAAGAAGTCAGGGCAAAAGAGTTGCTTTCATCACCACACTCCTAATTTCAAACAGCCTATCATGAAGAGACAGAGATGTCTACTACTTGAGGGAGAGAGAAAGAATTAAGTCTGGGTTTTAGACTTGAAAGCTTTCTAAGTGATTTGTTGCTTTTCTCTAACAGCTCTTGAGATTTTGTTCTTGTGTTGGACTTCTGGGATTTGGACTATGATGTGTTGTGAAGTTCTCTTCTGATCATGGCTATTTGGGGTTCTATATGCCTCACTTATCTGAATGTGAAATTCTTTTCCATACTTGGAAAGTTTTCTGCTATTTTTTCTTTAAACTATTTTTATGCTTTCTGTGCTGTCTTCTGATTTTTCACTAATACTAATTAATGTTAGTATCACCTTTTTATGTTATCTATCCACTGCTGCATCTATTTTTCATGTTCTCTTGTTTTTAAGATATCTCTCATTATTTGGTCACCAATAATAGCCCTGTGTTGTAGCTCTGGCACTCTGTCCTCACACTGGTCAGTTCTCCTCACCATACCATACTTTTGATAGAATTTTTAATCTCCTAAATTTCTATTTGGTACCTTTTCATGGACTCTAATTCTTTTCTATTTAGGTCATTCATGTTTTGTATCATTTTTCTTAGCTCAGCTAGATTTTTAGGCTCATAATCTACTTAGTTATATCTTCTTTGAGCTTGGCAAGCAACTTATTCATCTGTTTTATTATCTCTTCTATTATCCTTTCAAATCATTTAGCTGTATGGCTTTTGATTTCCTCCTCTTTAATGCTCCATGAATCAGCTTGGGGGAAGTTATCAGTTTTTGGAGTCGTTTTGTCGCTTTGTAGTCTCATGTTTCTATATTTTTGTTTGCTTGGTTGTTTACTTGCTTGCTTCTTTGTCTTTTGTGCAGAGGCCTGCAGGCTGATTATAGTGGGAAGCTTTGTTGGTAGTATGGAGACTTTTTAAATTAATGTCTGCTTTTCAGAGATGCACATTGGGCACAGCTAACTATTGGCCTTTGCCTCTGCCCCGGACCCAGCCACCTCCATTTATTTGGGAGGTAGGCTACAGCACATTTGTCCCAGTACCAAGTTCTCTGGAAATGGGCTGCCATATTTTTAATGACACAAAGAAAATCCAGACACTGGCATCTAGAGAAAACCAATTAATAGAAATAACTATGTCACCTTGGCTATAATTCTAAAATCAGCAATAATAACAGCATCAAGTCCAAACTAGAAATTGACATACCTCAAGAACTAATAATGTACCACTGCAACCACTGGAAAGAGATCCATAGTGATAGTATAAACATTAGGATAAACCAAATATTGACCTACAGTAAATATCTACTAAATGGAACAACTTCACCTTCACTAACAATAAAACAGTATTCAACAGTGATAACATAGAGTTAACTAGCTATCAAAAGATTATAAAGTTTAATAGTTATACTAGTAAAGGTATAACTTTGCTAGTGGAGTGGGCAACTGGAAAACGAAAAATGTAAAATTTGAAAAAATAATCAATGAAGGATGAGAAAAAAGTGAGATAAGGGATCTGATTGAAGAGTAAGTGGAAATTAATAATATTTTAAAACAGTCATAGAAAAGAACAAATAAGAAAAAGAAGAAAAAAGAAAAACAAGGAGCAAAATATAGGAAATAAAAGAAAGATAGCGGTGAAGAAAACATTAAAAGAGGAAAAGAAAATAAGAAAAATGGGGGAAAAAAGCCCTAACCACCCTCACAATGATGAACGAGGGAAATAATAAAAAAAAAATTAAGACTGACTCAAAAATATTTCCTCTGTGTACTTTGAATGAATGGTTTCTTTCCAGGATCTGCAGTCTTGGTATCCAGCAAGTCATTATTTTCTTCATCTCACTTTAGGGCCTATGGCCCCTTTCACCTCACACTGCACCAGAGGCCCCTTTGTCTATTCACCCCAGAATTTGGTAACTGCCCAAGTTGAAGCATGTTCTTACTCACATTGGTAGATGGGGAAATCAATCAGCCCTCTGCTCTCTGCTAGATGTAGGCTGTGGGGCAGGAGTGCAAGTTGACTGTCCAACTTTTGAAGTCAACACTTGCCAGACCAGGGTTCTCACTGTGGAGGTCAGGGCCCACGCTCTTCCCAATCTGAGCTTAAACTTCTCAGGGTGTCTATGTCTAACCTAAAACATCTCTGCAGTAGTTTCCTGTGGTTGTATCTCACCTAGCCATTTGGAGAGGGTAATACTTGAATCCCTGAAACAGTTGGCCAGGTTCGAAATTTCTCACTTCGTCTGCTGGCACTCTGGGATTACCTTGTCTCCCCAGGTGTTGGCCTCATCCAAGATCAGTTCAGTTGGCTATTCTACACTTCTGGTGTCCTAGTCCAAGGAAAAGCAAGACGTAGAGCCAACTTGGAATTGACAGATGATCACAGTTGGGTGGCAGCTTGCTGTGTTGGCTCACTGTGTTGTCTCCTCTTCTGTTACCTGGTGTTGGTTTTGTCCACGATAAGCGCAGTCAGTTGGTTGGTGTCTCTGCAGCTCCACTTAAGGGAAAATAAAATGTAGATCCAGCTTGGGGTTGGTGGTGGCCATGGCCATGGTGTGGAACCCATAGGCATGGAGTTTGTTGGGGTCCAATGGCATGGCTCTATCCAGTCTGTACAGGACATGGCTCTGCTCAGTCTTCAGGGAGTGCTAGACTTCAGATGAAGCCTGTATCTTTTTCAACTTTGGAAAAGTGAGTGAGGCATATCCACCTTACTCTTGGGACATTGTGTTTTGGCTTGCATCACCTCCTGTTCTTCAGTAAATTCCTGCTACTGTGCAGTCCCTTATGACTTTGAGACTCAGATGCAACTCAGCTTAGCATCAGCCTAGGTGGCCAAAGGACTGCTCTCACCAACATTATCCCACCATGGGTAGTACAGCGTTGTGCAATACCTCATTCAAGGGGTAAGACCTTGCTCTGGAATTTAGGGCTGGGTTGGTAAAACCTAACACTGGTCATATCCTAATGGCCTCCATACACAGGCATGCTTTCAGACAGAATCTCTGGAATAACTCCAGTGCAGAGGGAGACACACAGCCCCAGTCTGTTGGACTTCTTTTTCAGCTATATGACTTGTACCTGGTTAGAATGCTGTTGGGTGACTCCACCTCAGCAGAAGGCAACCTGCAGCAGTGTGGACCTTGGTCCTACCCCAGTGTTGTGCTAATCTTGTTGGGCTCTGGAATTAGAGAAGGACACAACTTGGTGGAATGCATGGCCAAAGATGTAACAAAAGATTTGGGGCTGGTTCATCTATGGTGATTGCCTGGAATAATCAAGGGGTATCTGACTATAAGCTGGTAACTGTGGATGAGGCATCTGGGGACTAATCCCAAGGAGAGACTTATGAAACATATTACTCTTTCTAAGTACTTCCCTGGTTCTTTGTGAATAATACACCAACAGTACTTTTGGAACAAATCTGGATTTGAATTTCCTGCTAATAGAGTGACAACTCACAAACAGACTTTTAGCAAATCTGGACATGGGCACCATCGAATGTTGGAATAGTCGAAGTGACTACAGGCTCAGAAGATTACACAATCTGCTAAGAATTTCTAGACAAGCACCCCCCCCCAAAAAAAAGCCAGATTAGAGAGATTGGATTTTTTTAATGCCAGAGTGATGCCACATATCAACAAGCATTAAGAGCTTACCAGAAACCAAGATCTCACCTCTTACTCAAAATAAGGTGCCAAGAACTAACCAGATAGTATGAAAAAATTCTCAAATACAAATTTTTAAACAGTTGTTTTAAGGAAACACTGAGTTTGGAGAAAAAAATAAAGAGAAACATTTCAATACTCTTAACAGAAAAATTTAAAAACAATGAACTCTTGACCTGAAAAATACACTTGGCAATATTAAAATATAATAAAAGGGATCAATATCAGGATAGATCAAACAAGAATTAGGTTCAAGACTGGCTATGTGAAAATATACAGTTAGAGGAGAAAAAAAGAAAGAAGAACAATGAAGAAAGCTTGTGGGAACTTTGGGGCAGTATTAAAAGAGCAAGTATTCAGGATCTTGGGGTTTGAGAAGAATGTCAAAATGCCAAAAAGGTAAAAAAGTTAATTCAAAGAGATAATAACAGAAAACTTTCAAAACACAGACAAAGATACAAATACAGAAAGGTGAACAGGAAGGTGAAAGGTAACCAGTCAAATTAAACTCAGCAAAGACTTCCTTTAGACATCCTATAATCAAGCTCTCAAAGAAAGAAAGATAAATAGATTCTCAAATCAGTAAGAGGAGAGAAACAATAACACATAGAGGTGTCACACTTTGACTAATAACCAATTTCTCAGTAGAAAACTTACAGCCCAGGAGAGTGTGAGATACACGAGACTTTCACAGTACTGGGGATTGGGGGGTTGAGAATGGTCAGCCAAGAATACTGCATCCAGTAAAGCTATCCTTTAGAAAAGGAAAGATAAAGACATTTCCAGACAAACAAAAGCTGAGAGGATATATCTCCACTAGGTCTACTCTATAAGAAATGTTAAAGTTCCTCAAACTGTAAAAAAAATTTAATGAGTAAAAAGAAGACATCAGAGGTAAAAATCTCACAAGTAATAGTGATTACACAAACAAAATTAGAAGTCTCTAATATTTTAAGCATGGAACATAAATAATTCATAACTTTAGTATGAAGACTAAGCAAAACAATTAAAAATATCAATGTTATAAAATAGGCAATATAGGAAGATGTAAAGTAAGATATCAAAAATTCAAAATGTGGGAGGGAATGGCAAGCAAGGGTAGAGTTTCCTGTTAGTGTATATTATCCTGTTCATTTGTTTCTTATATTTATTAATGATAAGTGTAAATCACTTCAAAATGCTTTGCTTTAATCAAGAGATGTTATTTGAAAGCATCATGATCACCAGAAAGTAAAAATTCATAGTACAGAAACTAAAATCATAAGGAATCAAAATGCACTAAAAGAGTAAATCACTTAACTACAAAGGACAACTACAAGACAGGGAGAAAGAAAGGAACTACAATAAAACTAAAAAATGAGACACATAATGGCTATATTAACCTACTTATCAATAATTATCTCAAATGTAAGTAGAATAAATTATTAAAAGACACAAAGTGACTGAATTGATTTTTTAAAAAGATTTAACTATATGTTGCTCACGAGAAACACTTCACCTCTAAAAACACAATGTGCTGAAAATTAAGGGATGAAATAGGATACTCAAAGCAAATAGTATCCAAAACAAAGCCGAAGTAATCTTATTTATTTAAGGTAAAATAAACTTTAAATCAAAAGAAATAAGAAAAATGCAAGGAAAATCAATAAATATTATTAAAAGAGTCAAATTTTCAAGAGCAAATAACAAGTCTAGACATATTTACAGCCAATTTTAGAGCACACAAATATATAAAGTAAATGTGAATAAACCTAAAGACAGAGAGATAGACTCTAATACCACTATAGCTGGGGACATTAACAGTCCACTTTCAGCAATGGACAGATCACCCAGACAGAAAAATCACAGCATAGTTAAATTTCACCCTAGACAAAATGGCCCTAAAAGACATCTGCAGAGCATTCCATCCAGCAACTGCCAAAAATACATATTCTCAGCAGCACTTGGAACATTCTCCAGAATAGCTCATATAATAGGCCTCAAAACAGGGCTTAGTGGGTGTTACAAAATTGAAATCATATCATATTTTTCTGACCACTAGAAATTAATAACAAGAAAAGTTCTGGAAGCTACACAAATACATGGAAATTAACTTAATTAACTTAATTTTGAATTAATTTTGAATTAATTCATTAATAATTAATTTTGAACTACCAATAGAACAAGGAATATATCAACAAGAAAAATTTAAAATTTCATACAACAAATGAAGATGAAGACATACCACAATCTAAGCAATACAGCAAAATCAGTTCTGAAAAGGAAGTTCAGAACAATCAATGTTCACATCAGAAAAGAAGAAAAATCTCACATAAAAAACCAAGTGCTGAATCTCAAGGACCTAGAAAAATACAAGCAAAACAAACCAAATTAAAATTAGTGGAAGGAGAGAAATAAAGATCAATGAATAAAATGGAGGCTAAAAAACTATAGTGGAAAGATCTCCCATGTTCATGGATTTGTAGAATCAATATTGATAAAATATTCATACTGCTCAAAGCAATTTACAGATTCAATGCAGTTCCTATGAAAATAACAATGACATTCTTCACATGTCTAGAAAAAACCAACTTAAAATGTATATGGAGCCCTCAAAATCCCCAATAGCCAAAGAAACAGAGCAGGAGTCATTTCATTGTCCTGACTGCAAAACACACTAAAAAGCTATAGTAATAAAAACAGCATGGCATGGGCACAAAATGGATACATAGACCAATGAAACAGAATAGAGTTCAGAAGTCAGCCCATGCACCTATAGCAAACTAATTTTTGACAAAGGTGAGAAGAAAATACATTGGAGACATTCTTTTCAATAAATGGTACTGGAAATTTGATTATCTATATACAAAAGAATTAAATTAAGCCCTCATCTCTTATCAATTATAAAAATCAATTCAAAATGGATTAGACACTTGAATGTAAAATCTGAAACTATGAAACTACTAGAAGAAAAAACAAGAGGAACTCTTCAGGACACTGGAAAAGGCAAGGATTTTCTGGACAAGACCTCAAAAGTACTGGAAACAGAAGTAAAAATGCACAAATGGGATATACAAAACTGAAAATCTTCTACACATCAAAGAAAACAACATGCAGAAACAAACCACAAAATGGGAGTACTTACTTGGAAACTATATACCTAATAAGGGTTTGATATCCAGAATATATAAGGAACTCCAAAAGTTTTACAACAACAAAACAAATAACCTGATAGAAATATGGGAAATAGTACTTTTCAAAAGAAGATGTACAAATGGCCAATAGGTATACAAAAAATATCTAACATCACTAAACACCAGATAATTATAAATCAAAACCATAACAAACTATCATCTCACCTCAGTAAAAATGGCAATTATAAGGATAATGATGCAAAGTTCTGGAAAAAATGTAAAGAAAAGAGAACACTTTGCACACTGTTGGAATGCATGTAATGTCAAAAAGTGTGGGAAACAGTATGAAAATTCCTCCAAAAATAAAAAATAGAACTACCATATGACCCAGCAATCCTACTACTGAGTATATTTCCAAAGGATTGAAATCAGTATGTCACTATTAAAATAGCCAAGGAGTGGAAACAACCTAAGCATCCATTAACTGATGAAAGAATTAAGAAAGTGTGGTATACAGAATAGATCACTATTCAGCCTTAAAAAAATGAAATCCTGTCATTTGTGGCAACAAAGGTGCAACTGGAGATCATTATGTTAAGTGAAATAAACCAGGCACAGACAAGTATCATATGATTTCACTCATACATGGAATCTAAAGAAGTTGATCTTAAATATATTGAGGGTACAATGGTGATTTCCAGAGAGCAGGAAGAATTGGAATGGAGATGGGGAAAGGCAGATCAATAGGTATGAAATTATAGTTTGATGGGAGCAAGAATTTCTAGTACACTATTGCACACTAGGGTAACTACAGATAAGAATAGCATACTTCACCCAGAGGAAGGGGCTTCCAGGCCACCATTGCACCACTCCCAGCCCAGAGGTAGGGGCTTCTGGGCCACCATTCCACACCTCCAAGCTAAGAAGAGGTGAGCCACGTGGGCTCCAACAGCACCCCACTGCTTCAAAATGAGAAGACATGAAAACAAGTCTCAAAACCAAACTTCCAGATCACATACATCAACCCCAAAGGGTAATGAGATGGAACATTCTGATACTCAACAACCTGGACTCCCTGAACTCCCAAGAAAAGAGGATCTGGAAAAAATGAAATAAATAATTTCTTCTCGAACAGCAGACATTGTGCTTATAGTGCAAGACATGATTAATAAATCTAGAGAGGAGCTGAGGAACATGATGGAATCCCAACATAGGAAACAAATGGAATCCATAAAACAGATGCAAACAGATTTGCAGGAGATCAAAAACTCCATTGAAAGTCTAAACAGCAGAATGAGCCAATGTGAGGACAGAATTTCAGATATAGAAGATAAGATTGAAATTAGTGACCAGGAAAAGAAAAATTGCTTTAAAATTGTAAGGGACCACGAGAAAGCAATCCAGCAGCTGCTAGACAATGCAAAGAAGAATAACATGAGACTGACTGGAGTCAATGAAGAAAGAGGAGAGAGTGCAGATGACATCAAAAAACTGTTCACAGAAGTGATGGCAGAAAACTTCCCAAGCAAGAGAAAAGAACTTGACATACAGATAAGTGAGGCATATAGGACTCCAATTAGCCTTGATCAAAAAAACTACATATAGGCATATAATAGTATTCCAGAAACCCACCAGAAGAACAAAATTCTACAAGCAGTGAGAGAAAAGAAACGAATCACATACAAAGGAAAGCCCATCAGAATCACAGCAGACTTCTCATTGCAAACCCTCAAGGGAAGAAGAGCTTGGAGTGATGTATTTCAAGCCCTAAAGGAAAACAGCCTCCAACCCAAATTGATGCACTCTGCAAAACTCTTTCAAAATTGGTGGAGAAATAAGGTACGTTCATGATAAAGAGAACCTTAGAAACTTAGAATACCAAACCAACACTCCAAAAAATTTTAGACAATATCCTAGGAAAAGACAATGAGGATCATAACCCCAGGAACCCTAGCAGAAGGAATCTGTTGGGCATGACAAATTAAACGCAAAAGGGGAGAATCCAACAAAAAGAAAAAGTCATGAAAAGGCTTTTAAAACTTTTAACTTCATGTCCCTAATGAGTGTTTAATTCAATCTTGTTATTGTACTCATTAGTATCTTTCTGATTCTAGTATTGCACACATTTCCTTGTGCTGTACTGGCTATTTATCATCTTCTTGTGTCTACTTTTTAATTGGGTTGTCTATTAATGATCTGTAAAAGTTCTTTATATATTCTGGTCATAGGTTATATGCATTGTAAATATGCTCAGTTTAAGGAGTACTTTTCATTTTAACAACATCATTTAAAATTCTAAATTTGGATGGAATCTCAGTCATCAATTTTTTTCTTTTATACATCATGCTTTTTGTATCCTAGGAAGTTCTTGCCTACCCTAAATTCATAAACATTATCCCTTATAATTTCTTCTTAAACCTTTTTTTTTTTTTTTTTGGTACTGGGGATCGAACTCGGGTCCTTGCTTTTGCAAGGCAGGCAGCAGAACCACTGAGCTAAATCTCCGGCCCTTCTTCTTAAAGTTTTGTACTTTTAGTCTTTCATATTTTGGTTCATAGATCCTTTCAAGTTATTTTTATGTATGGAAATAAAGGGTTGAAGTTAATTTTTTATATACGGATACCAGATGTTCTAGTGCCATTTGCTGAAAACCCTACCTTTTCCTTGGCTCTTGAATTGAGTATATATTCTATAAAATGTTAATGTTAAATAATCTTTCAAAGCTCAGTGGACCGTATATGTGTGGTTCTATTTCTAGATTCTCTTTTATTCCAATGATCTATATGTCTTTCTTTACACCAACACTGCCTTGATTACTGTAGCTTTAGAGGAAATCTTAAAATTAGGTACTAAACGTCTTCCAACACTGTTTTGTTTTTTCTTTTTCTTTTTACTTTTCTAGGTCCTTTGTACTCCTATATAACTTTTACATTTCAATATCCAATTCTTCATTTATAGCAAGTATACATACACCTGAATTTTTATATATACCTTGTGTTTTCCAATCCTGCTAAATTCAAATACAAGTTCTAGGGGTTCCTAGAGATTTCTTAGTATTTTCTCTGTAGATGATCATTTCATCTATATATAAAGATTTTGCTTCTACCTTGCCAATCCTATCCTAATTGTGTCATTTATTGCCAGACTATTTTGGTTAGGGCCTATATTTCATAGTTTAATGGACAGATGAAGAGTAGGCATATCTGCCCTTGTTCCCCACCTTAGGGAGAAAGTATTGTATCTTCTCCATTCATATAAGGTGTTTTTGCTGGAAGTATGAAGTACATGTCTTTGATATATTGTGAAGGATCTAGTCTTTGATCTAGTCTCCTGATAGCTTTTACCATGAACAGCTGTAGAATTTAGTCCAATACTTCTTCTCCAACTACTGACAGGATCATATGGCTTTTTCCTTTCCTCTGTTAAAATGATGACTTGTGGGTGTGGATCTTCCAATTCTGAACCAACACTGCCATGCCTATAATAAAACCACTTTTTACATACTGCCAGATTGGACTTCTAACAGTTTGTATTGTTAAACAAATTTCTATATATGTTCATATGTTTTTCTTCTATTATCTTTATTCAGTTTTAGGATTAACACAATGTTGATTTCCTGAAATGAGGGGAGAAGTGTCCCTTTTTTTTTCTGCTTTAAATGTTTGATGTAATTTATCAGTCAAAATGTATATGAGCCTGTTGTTGTCATATAGGTAGGTTTTTAAGCTAGGAATATACTTTCTTTAATAGGTGCTATTCAAATTTTATATTTCCTCCAAAGTTAGTTTCATTAATTTGTCTTCCAAGTTACTTCTTAGAAGTTGTCAAATTTATTTCAAAAACGATTTTTGTAATATGCTTTCTATATCCTTTTAAATTCTGTAAAATCGGTGGTAATGTCTCCTAGATCTTGATATTGTAATTTTAAAAATGTATAATTGATATTGTGTAATAGGAAGTAAAGGTCTAAAGGAGCAGGGGAACTGGGAGGGGTAGGGGAAAGGAAAGAAGAGAAAAGAAAAAATATGAGAAAAGGAAAAAAATGGAAACAAAGTCTTTGCAAATAGGGAAGGGTGGAGGAGGTGAATGGAGGGCAGGGGAAGGGGAAAAAAATAAGAACCAAGATACTCATGTAATGGTACAAGATCCCAATGATGAATGTAACTGTATTTTATACCTAAAATGTACCAATAAACTTAATGGGAAAAAAAAAGTACCACAGAAGTAATGGCAGAAAACTTCCCAAGCAGGGAAAAGAACTTGACATCCAAGTAAGTGAGGCATATAGGAGTCCAAATACCTTAATCAAAAAAAAAAAAAAAAACAAACCTTACACATAGGTATATAATTGTTAAGATTCCAGAAACCCAACAGAAGAATAAAGTTCTACAAGCAGTTAGAGAAAAGAAAAAGTTAGAGCTGGGAAAATGGCAGCTTTGGGAGAGAATGGCACCTCGGGTGGCAGAGGCAGCAACAAGGAAGCATTTATGACCTTCTACAGTGAGGTAAAACAAATAGAGAAAAGAGATTCAGTTCTAACGTCCAAAAATCAAACTGAAAGATTGACCCCTCCTGGTTCCTCTTACTTCACTCTGAACCCATATGAGGTTCTTCAGATAGATCCTGAAGTGACAGATGAAGAAACAAAAATGAGGTTTCTCCAGTTGTCCATATTGGTGCATCCTGACAAAAACCAGGATGATGCTGACAGAGCACAAAAGGCTTTTGAAGCTGTGGACAAAGCTTACAAGTTGCTACTGGATCAGGAACAAAAGAAGAGGGCCCTTGATGTAATTCAGGCAAGAAAAGAATACGTGGAACACACTGTAAAAGAATGATAAAAAAAACAATTAAAGAAGGAAGGGAAACCTACAAATGTAGAGGAGGATGATCCTGAGCTGTTCAAACAGCAGTGTATAAGCAGACCATGAAAATCTTTGCTGAGCTGGAAATTAAAAGGAAAGAGAGAGAAGCCAGAGAGATGCATGAAAGAAAACGACAAAGGGAAGAAGAGATTGAAGCTCAAGAAAAAGCCAAACGAGAAAGAGAGTGGCAGAAAAACTTTGAGGAAAGTCGAGACGGTCGGGTAGACAGCTGGTGAAACTTCCAAGCAAATACAAAGGGGAAGAAAGAAAAGAAAAATCAGACCTTTCTGAGACCACTAAAAGTGAAAATGGAGCAGCGGGAGTGCCCGCTTGGGTCACAACCACAGAACCTTCCCCCAGCTATCTCCTTCTTGCTTTGAAGGACTCACACCTTCACACAAACATAGAGTATTATTTGCTTTTTAGTCCATTTTGTTTTCAATACAATTTAATATGGATCAGAGTAATTATTTTGTACATTGAAATGAGGGGATTGGTTTAAAAAAGACCTTCCCCAACCCTTTACCCCTAGAACAACCAAGATCAGAAGGTGCCACCATTGATGCTGCCTTCTCTTTCCACAGCCTGTAACTTAATGTTTTGTACTTCACTGAATTTCTATGTTTAGAAACTTCATGTATAATTCATGGAAATCTTCCAATTAAACATATTGCTTCCAAAAAAAAAAATCACGTACAAAGGAAAACCCATCAGAATCACAGCAGACTTCTCAACACAAACCATCAAGGCAAGAAGAGCTTAGAGTGACATATTCGAAGCCCTAAAGGAAAACAGCCTTCAACCCAGATTGGTGTACCCTGCAAAACTATCTTTCAAAATTGATGGAGAAATAAGATACTTTCATGACAAAGAGCACCTAAAGAATTTCATGAATACCAAACCAGCACTCCAAAAAATTTTAAACAATATCCTAGGAAAAGACAACAAGGATCACAACCCCAGGAAGCACAGCAGAATGAATCCATCGGGCGCGACAAGAAATTAAATGCAAAGGGGGAGAATCGAACAAAAAGAAAAAGTCTTGACAATGATAAGTCAATATGTATCAGTTATAACCATCAATGTTAATGGTCTCAATTCATCAATTAAAGGAAGTAAGACTGGCAGAAGGGTCAAGAAGCAAAATCCAACAATATGCTGCATAAAGAAACACAATTCAAAATGAAACTCATAGACTGAAAGTTCAAGGGTGGAAAACAATACTCCATGTGACGGGAACCCGAAAATAAGCAGGAGTAGCTATTCTCTTTGTAGATCAAATAGATTTTAAACCAATACTGATTAAGAGAGACAAAGAAGGACACTATATCCTTGAAAAGGGAATGATCTGACAGGAAGAGATGACAATCATAAATATCTATGCACCAAACACTAGTGTGCCCAACTATGTAAAATAAATACTAACAGACATGAAAAGTGATATAGGCACTAATACAATAGCAGTGGGGAACCTCAATACCCCACTGTCACAAATAGATAAACTAGATAAAAAATAAGTAATGAAATACTAGAACTCAATGGAACTCTTAAACAAATGAACTTAACCGATGTTTACAGAGTGTTCCACCCCACAAAATCAGAATACACATCTTTTTCAGCTGCACAGGGGTCATTCTCCAAAGTAGAACACATATTTGCTCATGGAACATGTTTAAGTAAGTGCAAAGGAATTGAAGTTATCCCCTGTATATTATCAGACCATAGTGCAATGAAATGGGAGATCAATAGCAAAAGAAACCGCAAGAATTTCTTAAACACATGGAGATTGAACAACACACTTCTGAATAACAAATGGGTCACAGGAAATTAAAGAAGAAATCAGACAGTTCCTTCAATTAAATGACAATGACAATACAACATATCAGACTCTATGGGACACAATGAAAGCAGTCTTATGAGGGAAATTCATAGCAGTGAATACTCATATTAGGAAAACAGAGGGAGCCCAATTAAACAAGCTAAAGCTGAACCTCAAGCTTCTAGAAAGAGAAGAGCAAGACAAACTCAAACTTCATACAAGGGAGGAAATTACAAAGATCACAGCACAAATCAATTCAATGGAGACTAAGAGAAGGATACAAAAAATTAATGAAGCCAAGAGTTGGTTCTTTGAAGGAATCAACAAAATTGACAAACCCTTAGCCAACCTTATCAGAAAAAGGAAAGAAAAGGCCCAAATCCATGCAATTAGGAATGAAAAGGGTGAAATTACAACAGAACCAGCAGAAGTCCAGAGGATCATCAATACCTACTTCAAGAACCTATATGTGAATAAGATGGAAAACACTGAAGAAATGGACAGATTCCTAGATATATATATGAATTACCAAAGCTGACCGAAGAAGGCCTAAAAATTCTAAACAACTCAATATCAACCAATGAAACTGAAAACATAACTAAAAACTTATGAACTAAGAAAAGCCCAGGTCCTCATGGCTTCACAGCTGAATTCTACAAGACATTTAGAGAGGAACTACTGCTACTGCTCTTTAGACTCTTCAATGAAATTGAAAGGGAGGCAATACTCCCAAATTCATTCCTGGAAGTAAGCATCACCTTGATCCCCAAAGCAGAGAAAGACTCAACTGAAAAAGAGTACTATAGGCTAGTCTCACTAATGACCATAGATGCAAAAATCCTTAATAAGATACTGGCAAATAGAATGCAGAAGATCATCAAGAAGATCATACACCCTGATCAAGTGAGATTCATCCCAGGGATGCAGGGATGGTTCAACATATGCAAATTAATCAATGTAATACACTATATCAATGGAGGCAAGGACAAAAACAATATGATTTATCTCCATAGATGAAGAAAAGCATTTGACAAAATCCAACATGCATTTATGATAAAAACCTGACAAAAACATTGGAATAGATGGTCTCCACCTCAATCTGATAAAAGTCATCTATGAAAAGCCAACAGCCTGTATCATACTAAATGGTCAAAAGCTGAAATCCTTCACACTAAAATCAAGAACAAGACAAGGATGTCCACTATCACCACTCTTGATCAGTATACTTTTACAAACATTAGCCACAGCAATTAGACAAGAGAAAGAAATAAAAGGAATAAAGATAGGAATTGAAGAAATCAAATTGTCATTATTTGCTAATGCCATGATACTCTATATAGAAGACCCCAAGAACTCCATCAAAAGTCTTCTAGACTTAATAACCAAATTCAGTAGAGTAGCTGGATACAAGGTCAACACACAAAAATCAATAGCTTTCTTCTACACAAACAATAGACTCACTGAGACAGAAACAGGGGAAACAATTTCTTTCACAATAGCATCCAAATACCTAGGAATCAACCTAACGAAAGAAGTCAAAGACCTCTTCTCTGAAAACTATTGCACTCTGAAAAGAGAGATTAAAGACGATATCAGAAAATGGACAGACATCCCCTGCTCCTGGGTAGGAAGGATCAATATACTGAAAATGGCCATACTTCCAAAACTGCTATATATATTCAACGCATTGCCAATTGAAATCCCAGCAGCATACTTCATGGACCTTGAGAAAACAATCCAGAAATTTATTTGGAACAAGAAGAGACCCAGAATACCAAAAGCAATTCTAAGTAACAGAGACATGGCAGGGGGTACCAAAAGCTCCAACTTGAAACTATACTACAAAGCTACTGTGATTAAAAACAGTATGGTACTGGCAAAGAAACAGACCCGAGGACCAGTGGAGGAGATTAGAAGATGCAGAAACAACTAGAGACATAATCAGCCATTTCATCTTTGACAAAAGTGCCAAACACCCTCACTGGAGGAAAAATAGCCTCTTTAATATATAGTGCTGGAAAAATTGGGTTTCAACTTGCCAAAAATTAAAAGTAGATCTATATCTCTCACCATGCACAAAACTAAAATCAAAATGAATTAAAATCTAAATATTAAAATAGAAACACTGAACCAGCTGTAAGAGAAGTTAGGTAGAACTCTTGAAGACATTGGTGTAGGAAAAGATTTTATGAACAAAACCTCAGTTGCCCATGAACTAGCCCAAACAATCAACAAGTGTGATCTCTTCTTATTAAAAAGCTTCTGCACAGCAAGAGAAACCACCAGCAGTGTGAAGAGACAACCTACAATGGGGGTTAAATTTTCACCAGCAGTCCCTCAGACAAAGGTCTACTACCTAGACTCTATAAAGAACTTACAAAGATCAGACCTCCCAAATTTAAAGACCGAAATCTGAAAATGGCCATCTGAAATGAACAGACATTTCTCAGACAAAGAAGTAGAAATAGCAAATAAATACATGAAAACAATGTTCAACATCACTGGTCATTCAAGAGATGCAAATGATAACAACGTTGAGATTTCACCTCACCACAGAAAGAATGGCTGCTATCAAGAAATTCACCAATAACAAATGCTGGCAGGGCTCTGGGGAAAGAGGAATCCACTGCTGCTCCACTGGGAAAAGAGCAGCTCCACTGCTGGAGGGAGTGTAGACTGGTGCAACCACTGTGGAAATCAGTATGGAGATACCTCAAAGAACTAGGACTGGAAGTCCCATTTGACCCAGCTATTCCCCTGCTGGGTATCTTCCCCAAAGAATTAAAAGAATCATACCACAGTGATATATGTGCACTCATGTTCATAGCAGCACAATTTGTAATAGCTAAAATTTGGAAGCAGCCCAATTGCCCATCGCCTGGAGACTGGATAATGCAAATGTGGTTTTTTAATAAAACAGAGTACTACTCAGCCATAAAGAATGAGAAATTAGAGACATTTATAGCTAAATGGACGCACATTGAGGCAATACTCTTAAGTGAAATAAATAGGACACACATTGAATAGTTTCTCTAATGTGAGAAACTGAAAGTGTAAATAAAGACTAAGAGGTATAACAGATAATGTGAAATAGGAAGAAAAGGGGCAAAGGGGAGGGGGAAGTATAAGGGGTAGGGGAAAGGAAAGAAGGTAATGGAATTAATATAAGAAGATGAAAAATGGAAACAGTCTTTGTAAATAGGGAGGGATGGAGGGGTTTAAGGCAGGGCAGGGGAAGGGGGAAAAATAAGAAGCAAGAGAGATTATGTAAAGGTGCAAATTTCCAATGATAAATGTAATTATATTGTATACCTAAAATGTACTGATAAAATAAAATTTAAAAATAAGAATGAGAAACTACTAAAAAAGTAGCAATTGTGATAGATCCTTCAACTAGATCTATTATTCAATTAAGGTTTTAAAAGGGAGGATGGGCAAATAAATTATTGGGAAGGCCCACCATCTATTTGAAAGTTAGTACAGCCACAAACCATAGGTCATACAAATATGAGATACTTGGTTTCTTGATGATCAGTTAATTTTGAAAATGGTCCACATCGGGCAGCCATTTCTCATTGGCCTACAATGATCCTTATGCTTGTGTGAGATGTAAAATGTTAGTAAGAATCAAGATATGGTAACAACAGTGTCTCTCAAGAAATATAGTTGTTTATTGAAGCCTGCCATGAAGGCACTAGTAAATGGCATTTAAACATTCTCCTACCCTCAAGAAGTTTATATGCTCAGGAATAATTTCATGAGAATCTTTTAGATTATTCTATTAATAATCTTTTCATTTTCTTTCAATTATACTGCCAATCATAATCATTTAGGGAAGTATGCAAAATAAACATAAAAAGAATGACACTGATGTGTGAGTTCCTTTTGTACTGACCAGTTGAACGGGTGTGGGCTGGAAGCAAACTGAAAATATTACACGACAGTATTAGGTCCCAGATGTTGCTAGACCTTCTTGCGGAGCAACTCTAAAGAGAGAATGGAGCCTACAGTGGCTGCCCACTTCAAATGTCCTTGGCATCCTCAATTTTAAGGTTCAAAGTGATTTAGGTCATATGTGCAATGTAGATGGTTTTGAGAAATACAAGGTTGTTATTCCTATGCATCCATAGTACAAAAGATCAGAAAAGTAGAGACTGCTCAGGAAAAAAAAAAAAGGAGTAATAATTAATCATGAAGAATCTGATCAGTGAATTTTTTAAATGTTGGGCATCATGTCATTATTGTATTTTTATTCTTGTTGAGAACAAAAGATTAAGTCAAGAAATAAAACACTGAATTAGAAAACCTGAGAAAATATAGATACATAAATACATGGATATATATTATATGCATATATAAATACACACCGGAGGTGAAAAAAATACACACACACCTACACTCCTGGAATCTCTCGCCATTCTTGTTGTACTAGCCAGGATAGATATAGATAGAGGACTGAGATAGAAAAGAGAGGAAAAAGAATTGAAACCTACTGTAAATAAATGGAGTCATGTTTACAGCAATTCTTTAACATTTGTTTTACAACAGTTGTTTTCATGTTCAGCCCACACCAGCTGTTCCAACAAACATAGAGTTTTTAAAACTAATATGCTTTGTACCAACACAATTCTCCATAACATGTTTAATGCATTGTAATCTTTGTCTTATTACTGCTCTTGTTCTAACTACATCCAACCCATCCCAGTTTTCAATAGAGATTTGGGAAGCAGCCATTTGTGGAATGGAAAAAAAATGGATTACATATTTCAAATAAAAATATAAAGTGGCTGGGGAACATGATTTGCTAAAAAATATTTCCTGTACTGGGACTGTGTTTAGCCCTTAAATACAATTGTGAATGTTGAGCCAGATGCATTATTAATAAATGTCATCTTTTCAAGTGAGTTCAGTATTAATATTGACACAAACTTTCTTCCTGCTCTTAATTTTGCATCTCAATAAATATATGAATGTTGGCAAGCACTGCTATTGACAATTGATAAAATTATGCAAACACGGTGTTTTTGCAGCCTTTGAGTAAATACTGCACGCTAATGAATTCCAACGTGTTTTCTGTGTTCCTGTAGGAACTGAATTTGTGTAGGTGGACTGCACCATAGATGCGCTTTTCTAAGCCTATTGCACTTATCTCAGCAGAGCTGTTGTTTGCCTCCTAATAAGCAATTTGGTGTCTTATCATGAGCTCTGAGGCCCTCCAAAGATCATTTCTATAATGACATCTTGTGGAAGCAAACCTCTGTAAAACTTTTGGAAGGTAATGATTATTTCATATATTTATGCTGTAGCCACAGTGGGATTTTCAAAAAGCTGCCTGCTAATTTTCAGTCTAAATTTGATGTCACAGGTTTGCTCTTCAGGTATAATAAGATGGTTTAGGCCATGAAGAGACATTCATTTGAATTACATTTTTAAGATATCCAACTTACTGCAGAAAACTTTCACCTAGCTAATTATTCTTTTATATTCCTGTCCTTAGATTCTTAAAGAAATAATTCAGGGAATTAGTATGTCAATACACAGAAGAAAATCTAAATAAAGAGGACATTAAAAACAAAGTAAAGAGTAGATTATAAATTCCCAAAAGAGGTCTTTCTAAATCTACACATGAAACCTAGAATGCTCCCTTGTCTTCAAAATGTATTATTTGAATGTTCACAAAAATTTTAAAAGTGTGCTGTAATGGAAGATAGTCTCAGGAAATTATTTAAAAGAAGATAAAGGAAAGTTTGAGTAAATTTAATAGTGTTATTAATTACACACATATTAAAAGCAATATGCTCTACTCTGATAGGTTTGCCTCAATTAAAAATATAATTTGCTATACATGATGATTCTTCCTAAGAAAAAGCTATTAAAATTAGATTTTAAAACAAATAAGGAGAACATCAGGTCATGGTATTCTAATGTATATGATGGAAAAAAGTTACATATATACATGTATATAACTATATATATATATTCTTTCCCAAAAAGGGAAATGCAATTTCTTGGCTATGCTCCCTGCCTCACATACAACTTCTCAACACTCTGCTCCTCTTATGTCACTGCCCTCCTTACCTGTTACCTTACATTTAATTACCCTATTTGACAGAGCAACAAAATATTTCTTTAAAATAAAAAACAAATTATGAAAGTTAAAGCCATAGATGTTTTTATAACAGAATAGCACATCCTTCTGCTTTGTATCTCTCCAAATGTTTCCCAACTCCACTTCCCAGCAATTTCTTTAGGGAAGGCATCAATAATGCTACAAAAGACCTTCTAATGAGGACAGAATATTTGGCCCAGGCCACTTCTTTCTCATTCATTAATTAGAGCACATCTATGATCAAATCTCTACTATCAAAACAGTAAAGATAGAAGTGTAATTATTTGCTTGGAACTCTGGTTTGTTATCTAGTTTCATTATTTGAAATAAAGAAAAAGGAAGTCCTTAATTGCTTATCAGTAATATTGCAACACACAACTCCAGAGAAAAATGAAATCTGTTGAATATGGAGCCTCCTGTGATTCAACAAAGGTCTATGGAATATTTGTTTTATGAGTAATTATTATTTCATAAGTAGAGAAATATGACTATTGGTCACCTTCACTTAACAATGAGAGGACAAATGAAGCTATTTAGGAGAATCCTAATGGAAAATACATGAAACAGGTCACAGCCAGATAAGCCAAATGATCACAAGCCGCAGTCCTAGAGTTAAGTTAAATGTTTGCAAGATTCATCATTGATCCACATTGTAAGTGGCTCATTAAATAATTAGAACTGGTGCCAATGTTACATAAGAGTTGGATGATGCTTTATACTCCATAATAGGATATAACTTCAATCAATGATATTTTTGAGGAAAAATTGATTCCCTATTCTAATTTGGATTCCAATCACCGGTAACACTGTTGCTTCAGGATATAACTAAAGTGTTACCACTCAACAAGAAGGAGCTCAGTATCCAGTTGTAGTTTTCCAAAGCCCCTTCCTCAAAGGAAAAAAAAAAAAAAAACCTTTCCCAAAGCCCAACAATCACGCTTTGGAAGGGAGGTAACTTGGCCAAAGTTATTGGTATTTTAGTGGGAGGATCTCTTCTCCTGGCACAGCATGGCCTTGCTATTCCCAGGCAAGATGTTTCATGATTAGTTTGTAATGACTCTTTGCTATTTTCTGCATTATAGATTTTTAAATGACATTTTTTTTTTTTTTAGCAGGAAAGACATGTCTCTAGGGGACAAACTCCTATAAAAAAGAATCACCACATTTACCTTGAAGCTTGACAGGTATGTATTTACTTCAAGTGGAACATTTGAAAGGGTAAATTTTCTACTTACGTATTCAGAACAGCCACTGTATCAGTGTTTTGTGTTCTGAGATCCATGTTCTTTATTATTACTCTAATCATGATTAAAACTTAGAGGGGAAATAATAAATCTTACAAATTTAAATTAATTAGATTCCTCAAAGGTTTTCTCCAATCTCTTCTTTCGCATCTCATTCCCTACACAGGTTTTGTTTTTTCCTCAGGTAAAGTTACCAAATGTTTTCATCACTGGATAATTACATTTCTGAGACTTCTAGGCTATAAACTAAACTTGAAATGTACCCATCTCTGTCCTCTAAAATCTTATTTTTTAAACACCATGGTAATTTTATGTTTTTTAAAATCCTCACCTAGCTTGAGAACATGGAGCAAAAATCTACACAGCAAAAACTAATGATTCTAAATACCAGTTTGTGGACCACTGCTGTTACAGAGTTTGTACCATCTGTAGCAAAGTAAGAAACATAAACTGCACATACATAACCCTCCACTGGTATAAGGGTACTAGCTAAATGCAGGTTTTCTTAGGAAAGCTTATCTTTTATTCTTTTTTTTTTTAAGTAGGAAAAATTTATTGAGAGAAAGAAAGCTTCTGTCTAAGAGAGACTGATGGAGATGGGAAAGTGGGTTGCCCACTCCCTCTACTTCTCAAAGGTGTTTTATGGGCCAAAGCCATGAGGTGAGGCGGGTTCAAGGTGGGATAAAACCGGTCAACTAGTAAGATTGCAAGTACAGTCGCTTAGGTAATATTGATCCAATGAGAAATCACAAGGTGGACAAAACTATGACAACTAATAAGATTATGACAAGAATAGTTGCTTAGGTAATATTGATTAAATGAGGATCCAATGGGGAAACAAGTCACTTAGCAAATGTACAAGAAATGGGGAAGGATTTTTGGTGGAAAGGGATGGGTCAGGGATCTTTCTTGGAAGATCTTGGTCCACCACCCAAGTGATTGACACCTATTTAGAGTATCAGTCACTGCTATTCATCCTACATGGGTGTGGTAGTTTCCTCTCCTTTTACAATTCTGGCCTTCAGTGAATGTGTCTTCACTGTCCTCCATGTTGGCTCCTTCTGGGCTGGCCATGTCTAACTGCTTAAAGTATGTTCTTACACTTTAAAAATATTATCTTTCTTCTTAGATAAAAATGGCAATAGTATATGAAAGTTTCTTTCTAAAATTTGGCCACCCTCAAAATTTTTCATAAGCAGAGTTTCATTTCACTTGATTTTCAAAATTTGAGGGAGAAATTTCCTTAGTCTTTGAAATGCATAAGTCTGAAAACTGATCAAAACGACTGATCAGACTCTTTTCTGTTAACCTCTTTGCAAGGTAACCACTTGGTTACACATGCCTTCATGCTATTTACTTAGTTAAACTTACCTGATATCATTTCATCAACTTCATTTCTTTCAAAACTTATACTACAGAAGTTGGGAAATCAGACTACATGTTTGTCTTAGTCTATATAATTCCTAACTGTTTGGGTACATACAGATGCCTAATAAATACTGCCCAATATGTGCATTAGCTGATCTTCTCTCTATTTTTAAAAATACTATAGGAAAATCATTTGGTTTGATGAAATCATCTGTTTTAATCAATGAGTTAAAATTAAAATGAAATTGATCAGTTAGCAAAAATTCAGGAGATGATATTTTAAGGAATGGATATTCATTTAATAAACAAACACAGTTTGAAGAATTATGGTTAATCTAGTGTGAGAAACTGAGAGTGTAAATAAGGATGAAAATGATTAAAATGAATAATTGATAATTTGAAATAGGAAAAGCTCCAAAGGTGTAGGGGTGGCGGGAGGGGAAGAGGAAAGGGAAGAAGGGAAAGGAAAAATTATAAGAGAAGAAAAAAAATGGAAACAAAGTCTATGTAAATAGGGAAGGGTGGTGGGGGTGAAGGGCACACATGTAATCGGGGAAAAAATATGAACTAAGATACATCATGTTCAGGTACAAGCACCCAATAATAAATGTAAATGTATTGTATACCTAAAAGGTACCAATAAAGATATAAATTTAAAAAAATTTTTTTAAAGAATTATGGTTAAATTCATCTCTTTCACCTTTTTTCTTTTGGGGGCAGGGACTGGGGATTAAACTTGGGACATTGTGCTTTCGAGGCAGGAACCACTGAGCTAAATCCCAGCACATAATGCTTACATGCCTTGCATAGAGTTGGTACATGTACATAACACATCTTCATTCCTTTCGTTACTCCCTTTCCCTCCTTTCCACACCCCCTCCCCCTTCTCTTGATCCCCTTCCCATGTAAGAAAGATCTATATCTCTACTTCCTATTACCTATATTTTTATTTTGTTCTTTATTCATAACTTGGGTTTCTCATATAAGAGAAACTATGTGATATATACATTTATGTGCCTGATTTATTTCATTTAGCATTATGGTCTTAAGGTGTATCCATTTTTCTACAAATGACTCAAGTTTATTCTTCTTGATGGCAGAGTAGTACTCCATTGGGTATAAATAGCACATTTTCTTTACAAATTCATCTGCTGATTGCCATATAGAATATTTCTAAGATCTAGCTGTTATAATTTGTTCTGCTATAAACCTGAGTATGCATGTATCATTTAATATGATCTCTTTAGTTCTTTCAGGAAGGCACCTAGAAGAGGAATGGCTGGGTCTAATGGACTTTCTCATTTTAATTTTTTGGGGAATCTCCATAATGATTTTGATAATGGTTGTTACTACTTTACATTTCCATCATTGATATAGAAGAGTTCCTTCCCCACACACGCACAGCTTTGGCAGCATTTATTATTACTTAGTTTCTTGATAATGGCCATTCTTTCTGGGGTAAGATGAAATCTCAGTGTTGTTTTAATTTGGATTTTTCTAACAGATAGTGATATTGAACATTTCTTCGTGTATTTCTTGGCCATTTGTACTTCTTCTGTGAAGTGTCTATTCATTTTACTTGCCTATGTTTTGATTAGGTCTTTTATTTTGGGAGCTCTAATTTTTTTGAGTGCTTCATATATTCTAGATATTTGTCCTGTGAGGAAAAGCTGGCAAATTTTTTCTCATTCTGTAGGTTATTTTTCACTCTGTTGCTTGTTTCTTTTACTGTGTAGAAAATTTAATTTCATATGATCCCATTCGTTGATTCTCAGTACTGTTTCCTGTGTGACTGGGTTCCTGTTCAGAAAGTCCTTGTCTATGCCTGTGACTTCAATAGGTTTACCTACATATTTTATCTTCCAGCAGTTTAAGTGTTTCTGTTTTAACATTTAGTTCTTTGATAGAATTTGATTTTAGTTTAGTGCATGGTGAGAGAATATCTAGAGAAAACACCTTTGAAGAATTAAATAACTGCTAAAGTTTGTTTAATTTTAATTTCAGTTAGATATCAAGAGTATTGATTTCCACTTCTTGTTCTATTACTAAGCAGTTATGTGGCCTTGGACAAGTTATCTCACTAACAATTTTCTTGTACCTAAAAGACAAGGCACAAACTGTATGATTACTAACATTAAAAGAGTCTAAGAGTCTAACCCCAATGAGCTCAGAAGAAAAAAAACATTGTTATCCTACTTTTATACCTAGAACTGATCTCTCCCCACCAAAAAAATAAAGAAGAAAGAAAGAAGAGGAAAGAAGGAATAAAAGAAGGAAGGAAGTGAGGGAGGAAAGGAGGAAGAGAAAGAATGAACTTCATATTTGCAAGTTCATTTGAATAAACAAAACTAAGATCTGGAATTATGGCACCAAGTTTTATACCCTCAACTACAGTCTCTGATGGCCTTAATCATTTCATTGGTTTTAGCAAAATTTTGAAAATTATCAAAGTAAACTAAATTTTAAATATCTTTATAAAAATTATAGCATATTGTAATTTCAAGAGGAAGATTTTTGCATGATAAAATAAGAACTAGGGTGCTGGAATTTTTAAATGCCTTGGAATCACTGTGATTAGACAACTCATTTAAAAGCAGAAAAGTATTACAGTTCTGAATATAGTCCCTGGTGACTTACCACTTGACTCATCCAAAATCGTGCCCTTCCCATTCCAGTTAAAATGTTATCTCCCATCAAAATATGACATCCAAAAACAACATGCCAGTAACTATAGCCCTCAGGGAACTGCAATGAATACCATTCAAATTAATTCTGACTGACATTTTGGTAAATCACCTCTTGAAGTCAGGAAGGGAACATTTCTAAAGCACTTGAGCAGTGCCAAAATAGTAAGGAGTAAAACCACATTTATCACTCAGGAGGTCAAGTGCCAGGCAAGGCAGAAGCTAGAAAAATAGCAGCCACATCATGTCAACTGAAGCATGAGTGATGGATCTTCATCAACAAGCCCATATTGATTTAGCAACTCCTGTCATACAAATGGCATACCAGGTGAGAGATGCATAAAAAGTGAAATATTTACACATACACACAGTTTAGGAAGGCAGTTCAATAATTAAGAGGAAAGCCTTGAAATCTGTAGGAATCAGTTTAAACATGGACTCTGCCACTTAACCAGCTATTGGACTTTAAGAAAGTTAATTTGTCTAAGCTTTCATTTGCCAAACTGTAATATGCAGATGATAAAAACACAAATTTCATATTTCATATGGTTGATGGCAAGGGTAAATGAGATGATGAGTGTTCAGTCTCAGCAGAGCTGAGCATAAATTAATAAATGAAACTTAGTTATTATTTCTATTTTATTCAGATGCTCCTCAACTTATAATGGAATAAAGCCATCATAGGTTGAAAGTATCACCAGTCTAAGGGCATTTACTATAGCTAAGCTACCAAGCACCAGAGCTTAGAGATAAAGTATGCTAAAAGTATTGGTTGTCTACCCTTATGATCATTTGGCTGACTGGAAGTGGTTCTCACTGCTCCTGCCCAGAATCTCTAGAGAGTATTGTATTCCATATCACCAGTCCAGGAAAAGATCAAAATTCAAAGTATGATTTTGCCTGAATTCGTACTGCTTTCATATCATTGTACAGTTGAAAGATCACTATGTTGAACCATTGTAAATCAAGAGTCTGTGTGAGTTAAGTTCAAATCATTACAAGTGAAATTATTAAATAGTAACCTAGAATTCTATTAGCAGTTTTGTTTTATAAATAATATCCATTTCACAAGGAGAAAACGAGTATGGATGGAACATGTGTGATGCTAGTCACCATGCTGGACCTTTTATATATATTTACATACATTAACTTTTAATTCTACTAACAAAAAGAAACTAAGGTTGAGTTTATAACAATTTTCCCACACTGGCACAAGTAATAGTTGTTAGAACTAGTATTTGTCCCTAGGTCTGTCCTCCAAGACAGTACATCCAATATTAAGCTTTAATTAGGAATATAAATGCTGTTAACCGAGGTTGTTCTCTCACATCCACTCGCTTCCTTATCCACCTCACTGACTCTACTCTAACTCATATGGATCACCTCTCTTTACTTTACCTGTTATAATAATTATCTAACTGGGATTTTCGCCAAGATTCCCCTGCTCCAATCCATTCTAACATCCAGTTGCCAGAAAACTTGCTGAAGTTTAGTTTCATATGTGGTACCCTGCTTCTTATCTTCAATGACTCTGTTATTAGCCAAAATAAGTACAATTCTATCAGACTTTCTTCCATCAGATGTCAGTCCTTCCAGTCTTCTTTCCCAGTTAATTGCTGGCTATTCCAGTTGACCTGGATAAGTCAAGCTTTCCTGAAAAATATCTAGTGACCTTAGACAACCTGCACTGTGCCCTACTTTGCTACCTTGAACAACAACAGCTCCTTGTCCAATCTCCACCTAAGTTTCCCACAACCCTGCCCAATCTAAGCCATACCCATATTCTGGGACCTCAGCTCAAATATCATTTCATTAATCAAACCTTTTCTGGTCTTTCACCACCCTTTGTGATTATTCCTTCCTCTCAATATCCACAACTCTTTAATTTTACCTCCATTGTGGTACTTCCCAATTTGTAATACATCTCTCTTAGACTTTCATTTTCTAGAAAGTGGGAACTGAATCTATTTATTAAGTATTCCAGTAAGCCAAATATAATAATATTTACACCTAACAGTTTCACATAATGTATTTGTCCAAGGCATTATTTAAAGATCATATAATTACCCCTGCCTGCTACTGTTCACATCTGTCTGTAATCACTAATTCTCGAGTGTGGTCTGGGCACAGTGACTTGGTTTCAATGAATACAACATGACAAAAGTGGTCGGATGTTACTTGAAGTTAGGTTACAGAAACAGTAGCTTCCACTTTGTTTGTTTATTTGTTTATTTGTCTGAGGGAAGCCAGCAGCCATGTCATGAGCTATGATGTGGAAAGACCCATATGGCAAGGAACTAAGAGTGGCTGCTGCTGCTGGCCAACAGCCAGGGGGACCTGAGGTCTTCAGTGGAATAGTTCACTAAGATCTGAACTTGCTAAGAACCATGTGATCTTGGAAGCAGACCCTTACCCAGTAAAGCCTGAAGGAGGGTTCACAGCCCTTGTTGATGCCCTGAATGTGCCAATATGAGAGACATGGAAGTGGAGACAATCAGATAAGCCACACTTGGACTCCTGACTCAGAGTTGTGTGGTGATTTGTTCCGAAATCATGGAAAGAAATGCACAGAGACACAGAATTCGGATAAAATAATAACAGGCTTTACTTGCAAGCAGGCAGGACTGCCAGAAAACTGGTCTGGTCTGTCCCCACCCACCCACTGCGTTCTTTGTCCATCACCTTTTATACTTTTGTTAGTCATCTCATCCCTAGTGGTCTTTGTTAAGTAAATAAAGTTCCAATTCCTATTTAATGGTTAGACACAGATTGTTTCTGTCACTGATTACAGTCCTAAACACATGACAGTTAAGGCACACATATCACAAGTTTGTTCAAGGATTCCCACTTTGTCCTTCAGAGCTAGGATGTTATCTATAGTGGAGCTACAGATCAAAGGAGCTATATAACCTTCACTTTAAACAACAAAAGCAATGGGCTAAGGCAAGCTTTTAAAGGGATACACTACCTATTTTGTTTCCACAACTACTTTAATAGCTAATCTACTAAACTTACTTTAAAACTTTTCCCTATCATTGTGATGCAGCAACATACAATGCAAAATTACTATTGTTCCACTTTCCATATAAGAACACTGAGGCTTATGAACCTAGTAACAGATACAAGATTCAAACCAGTACAGAACAACTTGAGTCCACAGTTTTAATTACAAAGCTAGATTGCCCATAAGTGGATAGATAAAAATTATTTCTTAAAATGGACCATTGACACAGCTAAGTGATTAAGTTGACTGCAAAAGGCTTTGTAGTACCCAAATTACAGCTGTCCAAATGAGTCTTTGTTGATATTACTCAAGCTTGTATTACATGCACATGTTTCATCATGTTTATATCTTACCCTTTGTGAAAAGTTTCTCATTGATGTATCTTTAATGAGAAGTACATAACTTTACATTTGTGAGCTCGGTTTAACCTCAGTTTATATTTACAGCTTAAAATATATTTGATATTAAGCATGGTGAAGCTGGAAGAGGTTCGGAATCTGACTAATTTGTTCTTAAAGCCCATTTCTGGCAAATTCTCCCTGTATAATATTAAGCTAGGTACAAGCTAGTGTCTCTAAACCGTGGCTACCACCAATGCACAATGGGAATAATAATATTATATACATGTCTTTAGCAAGCTCTTCCTTGAAAACAAAAATGTTTTAAATGGCAAATTCCTTTTCTGAATTCCCTTATTATTTACCTATCTTACTTCTGTGACCCTTAATTATTACAATATATTTAATGAGGAAAAGCTCCTTAGTGTCTTTATGATTTTCAATTAAATTATTTATTCAAAAAGTCTTAACTGAATACCTTGTGCAAGGCCTGTGCCTTACTAAGAGGGAGTCCCTAATACTGTGTTCTGAATAAAGAAAGTGGCCAGGAACCATCTGTTAGATTCATAAATAAATATTGTATAGCATGCCATTACACTATCATAGGGGAAAATACCCCCTTATGATACATTTTGAAAATAACTGGCTTGATATGGTTGATAAAATCTTCTTGCATAGAGAGATGACCAAGTTGACCTCCTGAGTACATACACATCTCAGTGCAGTACAGGCTCTGTGTCCAGTGCAGCAGTGGTGTCTCTCTCATCTGCATCCATCTGTGCATCATGGGAGGGAGGTGTGGAACTACATTTCCCATAAGCCGTTGGTCTGTGAGAGGTACCCCACAGACAAACTCATTCCTCAATGGCAACTGTGGGCCAGAGCCTTAGTTGATCTGAAGGGCAGCCTGCCTGCGACTTCTGAGGATTTCTAAGAATCAATTCCTATGTGCTACTTTCAGCTAAGGTCATTAGCTAAGCTTGCCTATAAACCCCAATGATACTATGATTTCCTGAAATATATTCTAAAAGGTCCCTGCCTTCATCTTGTCATGATTTTTCAAAAATTGTATAATCTTTTAATTCCATATGGAGGAATTTCTAACTTCTAGCCAAAATACTTTGATGGCTTCTATTTTCCATATTGAACTCAGGCTGATGTACTAGGCTATGGATGGTGATTTTACTAGCAACATAGTATAATTCATTAAACACAAGATCATTCCTCAATAGAGAATGCCTCTCAATTATTTTTCCCTAGGCAAACTGACAGAATAGCAATTATGAAAGCTGTAAGTACTTTTCTAGTATCAGTGAATTATGTTACTCTTCCTACTCCTAATGAATTTATTAGGATTTCCAGTAGTCCCAAGAATTCTTGCTTACTTGAGGGAATAAAATCTACATAAGAGTTGAAAATCACAAAAAATAAAATTATTTAGATTATAGAAAATAAACCCTAATATGATAGCCTATCTTTCAAACTCCAAAGCTAAGCTGCCTGGCTTCAAATTCCAGCTCTTCCACTTACTCAACCACTGTACCTCAGTTTCCTCCTCTGTAAAATAAAAACAATACTTTGTGGAAGAAATAAGTTAATCTATGAAAAGTGCTTAAAATAGTGTCTGGAATTATAAACTCCATATACGTGGTTATTATGTATTTTATTGTTATTTTATTATTATTACTGTCTCACAGATGGAAAAATGACCTAGATAATAAATCCCCAAATCTTCAACTAACCATTATCTGCTGTTATCAGCTCTTGATAGCAGATACATGTGGCACTGGGGGTAACTCCAGGAAAACGCCCGCTTTACAATAGTCTCTTGTCCTGGCAAACTTGGCAGTACTTATCACAAGTTTCTTTTTAATTACCTCCCACACACTTGGATTGGAGCATGAAAAACACCTCCTAGTCCTCTGTCCATAGGCCCCACAATCGGTTCTATCTCTTGTGACTTTGACACAGCCTTAACTTACAGCTAGGGTTAAAAATAATATATGCTTAACATTTACTTATATTTTTCAACTTGTGCAGACTTACACAGAAATTTGATGTGATGGATCTTCCAATTATCCTGATCTGATTACTACACACTATATACCTATATTGAAATTTCAACTATACCCCACAAAAAAATGCCTCATGTGCCAATTAAAAGAGCATTAGTGTTTCTATTTAGATATGGTACAATTGTAAAACATATTTTGAAAAGAGTAAAAATCTTATTAACAATTTTATATAATGATTACACGTAATCATTATATAATATTTTGGCCATATTATAATATTTTGGCTATATTGGGTTTAACAAAATGTTATTAATATTGTAAAAAGGAAATAAAATGTACCTAAAAAATAAATTTCACCACTCTGAAAAATTTTAAATATATATAAAACTAAGCCCAAGAATGATGAGCGTCTAGCCCAAGAGTACCCAGCTGATAATAAATAATACTGTTTATATTCAGAAAGTTGACCACAAATGCCTTTGTTCTTAACTGTCATACACATGCATAGGTGGTTATATTGCTTGATCCCTTGATTACCATAACTGGTGGAGAAAGCCTTTTCTAAAATCGTTGAAGTTATTTAAATCTCCAAATTCTTCCTTTGTCCACAGTAAACTGCATTTGTAGCTTAGTTTGTCTGTTATGTGTGAGTTTTTTTTTTTTTTTAACTTAAGGGAAGAAAAGGTTATGTATTTAAAAAAAGGTGAGGAAGCCATTGGAGGATGTCATAAATTTATTCTGTCAGGCAGGCCAAGTTGTATGACAGTCAGAGAGAAGGCTTGATGCAGAGTTGTGAAGTGTGACTTTTTTGACTGTCACATTGGATGAGATGGATGGATTTTGGAACACATCCCAGGAAGCTGAGACATTCATGTGGTCAAGTGTTGGTCTCTCTGATCAAATCTGACTTGCTGTCTCCAAGTTGTTGGATTTTGCCAGCCCTCCAGATGCTGCATTGTGTTTTTGCAAATGCAGTTGGTTTGACACCATCTGCAAGACCCTGCATTGGTCCTAGCACTATGAGCCATTGTTTCCCGAGGAATTAATGGACATTCTCACTTTCTACCTGTGTTAATTGAGTTATTTTCACACATGCTAATGTGTTGGTTACCCACGGTCTAGTTCTCACTTACATACTCTGCACTGGATATGCATATAAATGGGAGAAATCCTGGACACTTGCTGCCAAAATCCAGATAGCCTAATAGAAAATGAGAACAGCTAGTCTTTGAAGAAATTATATCCCCAGACAGGAGGTATAAATGTGTGCAGGATTTTTGTTCTGAGGAGTAAACTAGTGTGTGATCACCTGTATACCCTCTATATAAAGAGTTTGATCCTGAATAACTCATTCAATTTTACCCATAATTTAGTTTCTTATCATACTTTACATTGTGATAATGATACTATTCTATGATCTAGAATTATTTTAATCTAACAACATCAGGAAGAAAATGCAGGAAAATAACTAATTTTATGTGGTTAAAATAACAAAGGAACAACATATACGGGCTTGGAAATAAACAACTAATTCTTGGTAAGGGTAAAACTTAGCTTGTAGAAGCAGAACTTTGTACCATAGCTAGCAAATAGCCTACTGGCCACCAGTTCTACATGGGCTATGGTCATCCATCAGTATGTTTTACTAAAGGAGCATAAGGAGAAGATTGGTGTAACTCACCCTGTACACATATTTTGTACTATGACGTTTCTGATTGTGTAGAATTTGCTTACCTGGCACTTTCCCTGACTATAATTGAATAAGCAAACATGTCCACTTGGTAATTAACCTCAATGGATCAAAACACACCTGGAAGTAAACATTTTTATTATTGATCATCTCTGCTATTTACATTACATAGTGAGGCAACAGAGTTTAACATCTGAAGAGTTGTTAGCCATCCAAAATATGCTTTATATAAAATATCCAATACAAATATATGTTTTCAGTTGCAACACTACTAGAATATTTTGTCCATCCTCTCCTCAGGCCTAGAGAGTAGAGAACATTTTCTACTTTTACTTGTTAGCCTAACAGTTTGAAGAAAACAAGTATTATATATCTCAACTTTGAAAAAGTCTCTAACTGTACTAGTTTTCTCTCCATTACAGCATTTGTGCAAGATACACTGTGGATGTTTCAGAGAGAAACAGTTTTCCTATCTAACTAATACCTCCTAGGTACTCCATCTTTTCATATAACCCATCAGAACTTCAGGACATAGCCTTTTCTATAATATTTAACCCAGATTTGGACGAATCAGATAGAGATGGAAATTTTTAATCCACTAACAGATATTTACTGAGGGCCTGCCACGTCCAAGGAATAGTGTTTGGGATGTGAGAGTGTTAGCTAATGTCACACGTTTTCTGAAAATTCTAAAGGTTTAGTTGAAGAGCTACCCTCACACTGACAAAAAATAACCCTATTTAAGACCTTTATTTAAAACTTGTGAAGAGGAGGAGGGGGTGCATGGAAGAGGGGAAGCAAAATTGATCAATACGCAACATGTATATATATATACAAATTCCTCAAGATAAATGTAATTATGTATCACAAATATATATCAACAATAAAACAATTTTTTAAAACTGTGAAAAGGAGACACTAAGGCTATTATTTTCAGTATTCACCTACAAATTGCAAGAGAACTAACAGTTCCACAGTCTCTGGGAATTATGGGAATTTTTAATTTGTTTAGGGATAACGTGACTACCAAAAACTTTCCCTATTTCATTACCCATATTTTTGTGATCAAAAAAATTTATACAAATGCTCTTCAGAAGAGCCTAATAAAGAATGCAAGCTGGTAGAAAATTCAACAAAAGAGATAAGAAAATAATTTAACCCTGAAATTTCTAACATGATATGCAATTTATCTGTTTAATACTGCTTGCTGTGCACAACATAAAATCAGTTTGTCATAACCGTAAAACATTCTTTTCTGGTTTTGAAAGCTCTGGAATAAACTGCCATTCTTTTACTTTCTCAAGCATAAAATGAAAAACGAATTTTTTTTCTTGGAAAAGATGAATTACCCTAGCTTGACAGAGGGTAATTAGCATACCCAATGCAAGTTAAGAGAATGGGTTGGCAAGCACAAAGAAGACTAAGAAAACATGGGCACATTTTGCATGTGTTTTAATACATAAATGATTAAAAACATAACTATATATGTTAATTGCCACCAACTGCAATGCAACCCTATTGGAAGACAATATTAAGTCATGGAAAACAGTATATCTTTAATTATTTGTCTATTCTATAAACAAATATAATTGGAATCTAAAAACAGCAAGGGACAAAAGCTCAGTTCATTAGGGACCAACTAACTGTAAAGGGCAGATAAAAACCTTTTGTCTGATATAGATGTACCTCCCGAGCACCATCGGAGAGCACCAGGCAGCACACTAATCAGTAATAAGAGGTGTTCTCATTATTAAGCTTATAAAGCATAAATCAGGTCACCACAAGCTTTGAAGGTACTGATCATCAATTATTTCGCTAATTGTTTGTTCTGTTTGCATGTCTCAGGGTAAAAGGAGAAAGCCACTGAAGTGAAAAAGAGACACCAATAATTGCTATCTCAGTGACAGTTGGTTTTTAGTATCTCATTATTTATGATTTGTTTTGTTGTGCATATGTGACTTTAAGTCTACTGTATTAATGTATACCCAAGAAGCCTACTGTGTAACACTTGCAAAAGAATTACACAAATTAATCAGCAAACTCAGGCATGGAGTCTGCCCTGCAAAGTCCTGCAAGTCTGTTATTATGTTATTTGTGTGTGTGTGTGTGTGTGTATGTGTGTGTAAAGTTAAGAACCCTCACTTAGAGTGTTGAATTTCTATCTGATGAGGAAGTACCGTGCAGCATGTTGCAGCACAAAATGCCAACTTTTCTCTATTTCCATTTTGTTTACAAGAATCACCAGCTTTCAAACTGTCCTAGATAGTGAATTAAAGAGCAATGACAACTGTGTATAACTATTAAGTTGATGTTAACATGAAGGAACCAAGCTGGAATGTCAATGAATTCTGTAACAGGATTTAATTTTCTCAGTCCTAGACACGAAGACATAGGGTACCTTAAAATAAAGGCATAAATTATTTAATAAATAAGATGTCAACCATTAACAAAACAGCCATTTCTGGTCATTTTGAAACTATAAGGTAACATTCCTATTTAATTTTTCCTTCTATTCTTTAATGTTCCATTAACAAATTAAATATTACTTGAAATCAAAGATTATGTTACCGACTACTAAACTGAAAACAGAACAAATTCACTTATCTAATAAACTGTTTTAAAATTTTGTACAAAATTGGAAATTTGTATGTTTTAAAGATTGGGAAAGGTGTTTATGCATTTATTATCCCAAAGAAAATATCATTTTGTCTGTATTAGATTTTGAAAAACAAGAAAGTTTACCTTCATGGAGGAGATCTTCACTGTCCTTTTGCACTACCCCTCCTTTGACTTAATGCTGAAAATCATATGAAAAATTATAGAGATTTGCCTTGCCAAAGCTAATTTTCTTATGGCATCACACTGAAGTACTTAGATCCTTTGTAATGAGCATTAATGTTCTCTATTCCAGAAAAAGTAAAAGTAAACTACAACTTTTGGGCTTAATATTAGTTCTAGTAGCTGAACAAAACCAATGCCTTTCTCAGTGGAATCAATTTTCTCCAATAGGATTAAACTGATATAAGAATATATTTTATTATGAACAAAGCAAAGTATATTTCTTTTGCTAAATTAAGAGGAAGGAGGTTATTAAATGATTCCTGGTATTATCATAAAATTAACATGGGGAAAAGAGTGTTTAAGTACTTCATAGGAGAATAGATTTCAGGTAACTGCACCTGTACTGTGGAAAATTACTCTTCAATTACACATAGTAATTAGAGTTGTTGTTTAACTGTTATGAAAAACCTGCAGTGTGCTGGGAGGAACATGCAACTCACTCCTGTAAAGATTCTGTCACTGTGAGTACATGAGGGAAGATGATAGAGATGAAAAGCAGAAGAAAAGAGAAATGTACTAGAGAACAGGTCTTTGTCTACTTAACTGACACAGTGAAAACTTACCCAAAACATATTTATTGATCACTTACACACCTAGCATGGATGTTAGAATAATGAAATTTATATGCAATGAAAATTCCCTCTTTAAAAATTACCAATGTACTGTGTTAAGTGGTTCTATGTAGTTACTGGTGGTGGATATATTATTTTAAATTTCAGTCTTTAGATTCTGTTCAGGCTGACTTTAAAAGTTCATTTTTATGAGATCTAAGTAAAAGACTGAAAGCACGTTCCAGTTATAAAATAGCTATCCTACAGTGAATATAAGCTAGTAAGGTCTAGATATTGCTTATGGTAAATTCTTTACTCCTCAAGGTTTCAAGTGGTTTAACTGGCAATGAATGATAGTGAATCATGGAGAAATACCTTCATTCCACCCCCTCTTGTCCCCTACATGCCTCCTCTGTGAGGGGGATCAACACTGCTTTGAAATACTTAGTTTTTGGTACACATAGAAATTTTCCATGATAGTATGGTATTGAAACCACGTCAGAAGTAAAAAGAAACAAAAGGAAATAACTTGGATAAAATATGATTAAGACCACCAGATTAAAATATCCATATTCCATGAAATCTGAGAGAAGGGAACCTATTCTAGGATGCTCCCTTCTGTCTTATTCTTTTATGTATTTCTACCATTGTCTGCATTTCTGTCATCATCGCCATCACTGTCCTCAACAATAATAAAATAGATAATGGCTGTAAGAAAAATTCAACTGGGCTCAATTAAAGCTTGCTTCAGCATTTGTTAGTTTAAAAAATATAACCATCAAATCATCCCTATCTGTTAATAGCAATTGATAAAATCTAGGCTCCACAACTCAAGCATCTCTGTTTCACTTACACTTCTCTGATGAATTGTAAACTAAATTTTGTTCCTGAGAAGATCTTTTGACATTTCTCTCTCCTCTTCATAGTATCAATGGCAGAGTAACATCAAGCCCCATATGCTCCCATCTGAAGGTAGTACTTGCAGTTAATTGTTGATACTGATATGAAACCCACACTGCATGCTGTATCTTATTTTAAGAGTTATAACTGAGTTGTCCATGTTTTCTGCCTTCAATTTCTAGCCTTTCAGTGAGAAAGGAAGCACGATTTAAAAACATCACCTCCCTCAGAACTGATTGTGCTTTAGTTCCACTGAAGTCAATAGGCACTTTGTGTACACTCAGACTGGACTCATAATGAGCAGAGTTGATGAGAATCCAGCTTTCCAAGGATGGCTAGTGCTGAGTCTTCAAGGTCATTCATCATTTTCATCTGAGAAGGGAGACCCTTTATTTGCTCTCTCTTCTTAAATAGGTACACAATTAAAGGAGGAATTATTCCTCCCAGTGGCAATCACTTTATTTACAAAGGGCACGTTGAGCCCCCTTCTCCTCTCATTGCCAGATGGTCTGTGTGCCCAAGCAACTAAAGGCAGCCTCAATGAATATCTTACTTTTTCCCTCCAAAGTGCTGGCTCGATTACTTCTCTGTTGGCAGAACGTGAAAGAAAACTCTCCTTGTAGGTTTACACTGCATTATTTAATTTTTTTGTAGTCAATAAAAACAAATGTAGCACCTTTTAGGTTGCCTGTCCAATAATCAGGTTAAAATTACCATTTTTAAAATTCCCCAATTCCAGGGTTCTATGCAAATATTTAGGATTGTCTGCAATACTCTGGCCAGAGTAGCAGTGAGAGCATAGAGAGAAAGCTTTCATCTCAGATGGCATGCTTCTTATAAACTTTCATCAAACATACCAAATAGCACAATGCTCCTAGTAATTTGTAAGATCCACCCACTAGTAGAATTTTGGACTTCTGACAATGTCATTAAACCAACCACTAATGAAATGCTCACTGTGCACTGATCATGAATTAACTGAGAGATGTTCTTGACAATACTTATGAACAAAGATCTACTATCCCCAAAAGCATACCATTCTTTTTCTAGGGAGAAATATCTAAAGCAGAAGAAAAGTACCAGGGGGGAAGATGGTATGAAAGAAAATCAACAAAATATGTGTGCTAGTAAAGACAGGACATGCTATGTTGAAGTAATAAACAACCCCCAAATCTCTAGAGGCTTTCTACAATAAAAGCTTTTATTTATACTTTCTATGTGGATTGCATTGATGACATTGTTCTTTAATGTTCCACGTATTTAAGGAGCTTAATAAAGATTATTTGTCTCTCCCAACAAAGAGCTACATAAATATTATAGAGAGTTAATACTGTCTTTCCTGGGATGAATTTCAGAGCAGTATCAAGAGAATGGACTCTAGAATCCAACAGTCTTGATTTAATATGAGGTGAGCTCTTTAATCTCTGTGACCTTCTACTCATCCCTTCATCACTAATTCACCTCAAGAGCACTGGAGTTTATTCTTATCTTGTGTAGTTACTGATACAAATCATGTCTGCAATTTTTAAGGATCTGCCAGTACATATAGCTCAGTAAACCTACAGTGAGCCAACTTTGTGGCAGATCCCATTTTGTCTTTGCACCACAGTATGGTGGATTTTGATGGTTCTTTCAGCTTTTACCGTCCCACACCTGTCTGACTAAGCCCCAGCTGTGACTCAAGCAGTATGAACAAGCACTCTTAATGTCTACCCCATCATCTTCAGCTCCCAAGGTTGTTCCTAGTAGTACCTTAATATATGTGTTTAGCATCCTCAATGGCTCCCATAGGACCCAAAACATGAGTTTCTAGGAAAAAAATGAGAAGATTTTTGTACATAATACCTAGCTCTATTTGAAGTAAAGGAAAGATTTTGTGGGACAGTCTGGTTAAATTTAAGACACAGATTATATATAAACAAAGGAACAAAGAACTGTAAAAGGCAGAGAGCTTTGTTCCTTTCACTGAAAAAAGCAAAAAGTAAGGCTACTTACAGAAGAATTAGTAATTTTTTTTTGTACTTTGTATTTCTCTATACATGATATTTTAAGGATAGTAAAAATGGAATTCCATTGTATCTGTGTGCTATCTGACTAAATTGACATAGAAGAAGGAATTGTGGAAATGACTGTTGGGCTAACATCAAGGCCTCAGCTTCCAGAAAGATAGTGGAGAAGTAAACAGCGGCAAATAAGCCTCTCCAAGATTTGGATTTGCTATATTCCAGACACTGGAATATAGCAGCTTGAGGAAGAAAAGGGGGGAGGGGAATCCCTGGAATGCAGGAAGGACCTGAAGGAAAAATTGGAACCCACTAGGAAAGTGAAGAGACAGGCCACAATGCAGAAAAAGGAGGTGGCAAACTGTACTTTCTCCTTGACTTCCAGCTCGTGGCATGAATGGAGGCTTGAATCTACAGAGGCACAATGAGGGCAGGTGATTCCAGAGGCCTCCAGGGAGAAATGCACCAGTGTAATGGAGCAGTGGATGCTGTGAACTACAATAGCTGGTAAGTGGCTCCAGTCCAAGCATTCCCTGGAGTGGACATTTGGCCAGACACCATTTAGGGAGGGGCCAACTGAACCTAGGACTTGCAGCAGATATGGGTAGGCTTCATCTCAAGGCTCCCAGTGATTGGGCAAGGCACAGCCAGGGTCAGGGAGCCATCCAGGGTCAGGAAGCCGAGGTCAGGCCAGCAGGAGACACCCAGAGTGTTATAGGCAGAAAAACTCAGGCCCAACCCCACCACCAAAGGCTGAGATCAGCCTGATATTGTGTGGAGTTGAAAGCACCAGAATCAACACCTTATCCTAGTCCTACTGCAGGCTTGCTGGGATCATTCAGCATGGATCTGCCTCCTTTGTCTACCAGTGACACCAGAGACACACCCTGAATTGGACAGGACCTCAAATCACAGAAAAATCTCTTTATTTTCTTTTTTTCTTTGCTTTTGTTTTCTTTTCCCTTGATTTTTTTTTTCATGAGTGTGAACATTGTTTATAGTTTTTGTTTGTTTGTTTAGTTCTTGTTTTCATTGTTTCCTTCTTCCCTTCCCTCCTGTCTTTTTCACCAGTTTCCCAAAGTTTGGGTAACTTTGTTTGTCCTTCTGCCATGATTCTAATCTCTTTCTCTTTTTTTTTTTCCATTTTTTTCCTCTTTCCCTTTAAAATTTTCTCCCCTGAGGGTAAAATTGCTCTATTAAGGGGATATTTATCATATATAATTTTCCTATTTATTTTAGATTTTGTTATATAACTGTAAGTCTTGTACCTATGGTTAAAGGTGGAAGCCTGAAAAGAAAACAACCTCTAACCTGCAAAATTGTCTGTCAAAACTGATGGAGAAATAAGATATTTTATTATAAGTAACACTGAAGAAATTCATGACCACCAAACCAGCGTTCTAAAAAGTTCTAAAGGATATTCTTTAAAAATACAACAAAGACAACTATTTCATGAATCCCAATAGAATGAACCCACCAGGCAAGGGAAGTAACTAAACAGAGGAGAAATAAAGGAAACCAACAACAGGAAAATAATATAACAAAGATAAGTCAACACATATCAGTTATAAACATCAATATAGATGGTCTCAATTCACCAAACAAAAGACACAGATTTGCAGAATTGATCAAGAAACAAGATCAAATAATATACTGCATACAAGAAACACATTTAACTCAAAAAAGAAATGTATAGACTGAAAGACAAAGAATGGGAAACAGTTCTCCATTTGTTGTAGTCAGAAGGATTCAGCAAGGGAATACATTAAATACAGGACACATAACTTATAAGGTTATTTTATGATAATTACCCAAAGATTTAAATGCAAAGGAGTCCAAGAGATTAACCACACACTAGAAGCCCAAAGGATTCAACTGAGGGCCTAGATGCCAGCAATTTCCCACACAAGTCCAGCTGAAGGCCTAGACTTCAAGGCAATGTCCTCCTCAAGTCCAGCCAGTGGCCTAGACGCCACGGCAATGACTCATGCTTGTGCATATTGAGGATCTGCACCTGGAAGGGCCAAAGGCCAGTGGTGGAAGCCAGAATATCTACGCTGGTGAGATGAAGGATTTCTGCTACCAAGCTGAGGGATCCACATTGGAGCCAGGAAGTGATGCTGACGTTGAAGATCAGGGCTCCCCTGACAAAAACAATAGCCATTCCCAGCAACAGCAAGGCCCCAAGCTCCTCTTCTGGTGAGAACATTTTAGTTTGGAGCAGGAAAACCATCCACAGCAAGCTTCTCCTAGCAAATCAATAGGTCAAGATCTTCTTCTCCAGTTCTCTTTTATGGCTATCGGTAAGAATCTTCAGGTGGATATTTCACGCCTAGACCATGCTGATACAGTTCACCTGGGCATTACAAATTGACCATTAGTTAATCCACCACACCATGTGAGAGCAAAAAGCAGGGGTAGCTATTCTGTTTGCAAAGTGGATTTCAAGCCAAGACTGATCAAAAGAGACAAAAAAGTTCACTACATTCTTGTTAAGGGAACAATCCAAGAGGAAGAGATAACAATCATAAATATATATGCACCAAATACCAGTACACACAACTACATAGAACAAACATTAATGGATATGAAAAATCGAGTAAGCACTAATACAGTTGTAATGGGGGATCTCAATACCCCACTGTCACAAATAGACAGGTCAACAAAAAAATCAACAAGAAATATCAGAGCCGAACCAAACCTTTAAACAAATGGACTTCGTAGATATCTACAGAGTGTCCCACACCACAAAAGAATAAACATTCTTTTCAGCTGCACATAGGACTTTCTCCAAAATAGACCACATACTAACTCATAAAACATGCTTAAGTAAATGCAAAGGTATTAAAATTATCCCATGTATGTTATCAGATCATAGTGCAATGAAATTGGACATCAATGGAAAAGGAAACAACAAAAACTGAATAACATGTGGAAATTAAATAACACTCTCCTGAATAACCAATGGGTCATAAAAGAAATTAGACAATTTCTACAATTAAATAAAAATGTAAATAAAACATACCAGAACTTATGGGATGCAATGAAAGTAGTCATATGAGAAAAATTTATACTGTGAATTCCTACATCAGAAAAACAGAGCCAGCTCAAATAAAAACCTAATGTTGAACCTAAAAGTTCTAGAAAAAGAAGAGCAAGTTAAACCCAAAACTCATAGAAGGAAGAAAAGTCTAAAGATTAGAGCAGAAATTAATGCAATTGAGACTAAGAAAACAACCAAAGAATCAATGAATTGAAGAGTTGGTTCTTTGAAAGAGTAAATGAAACAGACAAACCCTTACCCCACCATGTCAAATAAAGGAAAGAAAAGGCTCAAATCCATGCAATTAGGAATAAAAAGGGTGAAATCACAATGGATCTTGCAGAAATCCAGAGCATCAATACCTACTGTGAGAATAAGATGGAAAACACAGAAAAAATGGACAGATTCCTAGATACATATGAATTACCAAAGCTGAATAAAAAAGATACAAAAATTTTAAATAATCCAATATTCCTCAATGAAACTGAAGACATAATTAAAAACTACCAACAAAGAAAAGCCTATGTCCTGACAGATTCACTGCTGAATTCTACAAGAAATTTAGGGAAAATCTAATACCACTACTCCTCAAAATCTTTAATGAAATTGAAAGAGAAGCAATATCCCCAAACTCATTCCTGGAAGCAAGCATTATCCTGATTGAAAGACCCTAGTTAGCAAGACAGACTCCATATTGCTGCTTGACCCACCTGCCTGCCCTTTAGATGAACTCAGAAGGAGGAAGCTTAAAAACCTCCTCCCCTTAGAAAGTCTCTTTAGAAATAACAATTAATCAACTATTGTTTTACAAATGTTCTAACAGCAGGACTTTCTGCTTCTGTACCTTTTGCTTGCTTTACTAGTTCTATCCCATAGAGGGGCCTAGGAACTGTTGGCCTCAAAGGTGTATAAAACATGTTTGTCAACCCCCAGTCGAGGCTCAAGTCCGATGCTCAGCTCGGGTCCCGGCCGGTAATAAACTCCTGTGTGGATTTAATATCAGTCTCTGGTTGGTTCTCTCTCACTGAGTGCAACACTGATACCAAAACCAGAGAAGGACTCAACCCTCTAAAAAAGAACTATAGCAAATCTCCTTAATGAACATAGATGCAAAAATCTTCAGTATGTATTGGTGAACAGGATAGACCAAATCATCAAGAAGATTATATACATCGTGACCAAGTAGGATTCTTTCCAGGGAAGCAGGGATGGTTCAACATATGCAAATCAATAAATGTAATGTACCACATTAACAGAACCAAGGACAAAAACCATATAATCATCTCAATAGATGCAGAAAAAGCAATTGACAAAGTCTAACACCCATTCATGACAAAAGCTCTACAAAAAATTGGAATAGAAGGTCTTTATCTCAATCTGATAAAAGCCATCTGTGATAAACCAATAGCCAACATCATACTGAATGGTCAAAAACTGAAATCTTTCACTCTAAAATCAGGAACAAGACAAGGATGCATACTATCATCACTTCTAGTAAATACAGTTCTGGAATCATTAGCCAGAGCAATTAGACAAGAGAAAAGGATATAAAGATAGGAAAGAGAGAAGTCAAACTATCATTATTTGCAGATGCTATACATAGAAGATCCCAAAAACTCCACCAAAAGAGTCCTAGATTTAATAACCAAATTCAATAGCATAGCATGTTACAAAGTCAACACTCAAAAATCAATAGCATTCCAGTACACAAATAAAAAAATCACCAAGCTTTGTGTGGTGGGAGTATCATAGCCAATTTGGTTTATCCAGGGTGCAAATTTCAAACCTCACTAAGAGAGAAATTAGGGAAACAACCCCATTCACAGTAGCATCAAGAAAATGAAATACTTGGAAATCAATCTAATGAAGGAAGTAAAAGACTTTTACTTTGAAAACTATAATACTCTGAAAAAGGAGATTGAAGAAGATACCAGAAAATGGAAAGATATTCCTTGTTCTTTGGTAGGAAAAAACCAATATAGTGAAAATGGCCATACTTCAAAAATTATCATACAATTTTAATGCAATCCTGACCAAAATGCCAATAGCATGCCTCACAGAACTAAAGAAAACAATCCCAAAATTCATTTGGAATCAGAAGAGACCTAGAATAGCAAAAGCAATTCTGTGAACAAAGGCAAGTCAGGGGGCATCATAATCCCCAACTTGAAATTATACTACAAAGCTACCATAATAAAAACATCACGGAACTGGCAATTGAAAAGACCTGAGGATCAATGGAATAGAAGATGGAGAAACAACTCCAAACACACTCAGCCACCTTATGTTTGAGAAAGGGGCCAAAAACTTTCACTGGAAGAAAGATAGTCACTTTCATAAATGTGTGGTAAATCAGATACACGTGTAAATACTGTATTGTTTCTCTTGTGTGAGAAACCAAAAAGGTAAATAAGGACCAAAATGGATAACATATATCAGGAAGTAGGAAAAAAAATGTTCAAATGGGAAGGAGAACAAGGGCATGTAGGGAGGGAAGGAAGGGAAAAGGAAAAAAAGAGAATAGAAGGAAAAAAATGGAAACAGTGCTTTTGTAAGTAAGGAGAAGGAGAAGAGTTGAAGGGAGGGTAGGAGAATGGGGAAAAAAGAAGAATCAAGATTTATTATGAACAGGTGCAAATTTCCTGTGTTAAATGTGATCATTATGCATAACAAAAGTGGAACAATAAAATTAATTTAAAAAAAATAAAATAAAATTGAAAACATGATCTTTGAAGGTTGCAGAGCAAGGAAAATACCATAAAATCTTTTTTTTTTTTTTTTTCCGGAACTGTGTATCAAACTCAGGACCTTGCGTTTGTGAGGCAGGCCTGGTGCCACTGAGCTAAATCCCCAACCCCAATATTACAAAACCTTGACAGAAGAAATATATATCCACAGGTCAGCTGCTGGCAAAGAAAAATAAAATAAAATAAAATCCAAGTCTGAGCAGGTATGTGAGAGGAGAAGCATTCATGGTGATAGCTCAAAGCAAGGAGCAAAAGTACAGACTTCATCATACACTGAGACTTTTTGGAAAGATTTTACTTATCCTAATCCCACTTTTTTTCTTTTCTGTGTTTTCTTAAATGTACATATTTTGGAATTGGCATTATCGATTGTTTCACTTGAAAGATGAACTTCCACTCATCTTTTACAAAGGGGTCAAAAATACAAAATGGAAGAAAGCCTCGTTAATAAACTGTGATGGGAAAATTGGCTATCCCTATGCAGAAGATTGAATATACACCCGTATCTCTCACTGCATACTAATAAAAATAGATCGAAGATCTAAAGGTTAAAAACAGAAGCACTTAATCTACTAGAAGATAAAATAGCTAAAACTCTTGAGACACAGGGATAGGAAGGACTTTCCAAACCCAACCCCAATTGTATAAGAAATAAAATCAAGAATCAACACTTGGGATTATATCAAATTAAAAAGTTTCTGCACAGCAAAGAAAACAACTAGCAGAGTGAAAAGATAACATTCAGAATGGGAAAAATGTTGCCAGCTATTTCTCAGACAGAGGACTGATGTTTAGAATATATAAGAATTAAAAAATAATTAGACCCTCCCCCAAATAAAAGACTCAATAAAAGATGGACAACCAAAATCAATAGATTCTTCTCAGGAAAGAGTACAAATGGCCAACAAATACATGAAAAAAATGTTTAACATTGCATGCCATTAGCGAAATCCAAATTAAAACAACTCTGAGATTCCAACTCCAGAAAAATAGCCATCATTAAGATATCAAATAATAACAAATGCTAGTGAGGCTGCAGGGGAAAAGGAACCCTTCTACATTGTCAGTAGGCATTTAAACTACTACAACCATTATGGAAATTAGTATGGAAATTCCTCAGAAAACTAAACTGGAAATTCCATTCAACCCAGCTAATACCCTTCCCATAAGTTAAAGACATCATATTACATTAATACATGCATATCTATGTCCATAGCAGCACAATTCATAATAGCTAAATCATGGATGCATCCTATATGGCAATCAACAATTCAATAAAGAAAATATAGTTTTTACACACAATAGAGTCTTACTCTGCCACTGAAAAGGATAAACTTAAGTCATCTGTAAGAAAATGGATGCACTTGGAGGCCATGATGTTAAGTGAAATAACTAAGACACACCAGCTTAAATACCTCATGGTTTCGCTTACATGAGAAACTCAAAATACAAATAAAGAACAAAATAAATGAAAGCTAATAGGAAGTAGGGAGGTAGACTTTTTTGCACTTGGGAAAGGGACCAAAAGATGATGGGAGGCAAGAAGAGAGGAAGAGAAGGGATGAATAAAGAACTAAGATGTGTTACATATGTGTACCAACTCCTCACAGGCATGTAAACATTATGCACTGAGAACATGTGCTAATAAAAATTGAAAAAGAAAGAAAACCCAACCTCCAGCTTCATAGTTTAATTTTTTTTACTTTACAAGTATTGATCAGAGTAGCCACTGCGTGCACTGAAAAAGTTATTACACTTGTCTGATGGACAGCAAACTACCCTGTCGATTTATATCCTATTTTCTTCCCCTCTCTCATTGCTACCTATGATTTTTCCATCTAATTACTGTTTAAAATACTTAACATTTTGTGGCACATTACTTGTTCATGTCTGCTATTTAGATTGAAATTCATACTTAAAAGCAAATCTTTTCCTTTATGAATAACAAAGGTAAAACATTCCTATTTTCTTGGAAAAGTTCAGATAACTTAACAATAATACAAACTCAGTGGAAAATCACCATAAAATATGTGTATGTAAACCAAAGTCCCAGGTTGGCTGTTGAATCTTATATTTAATAAATAAATTCAGTTATTCAGAAAGAAAACTTTCTAAATATATGAGGTCAAGTATTTTCATAAAATGTTGCAGGTGTTTCTCATGAGAATAAAATGAAGAAAGCAAATCTGAAAATAAACTCCCTTGAGAAGAAATTTGTGTTCTCTGAATACTGTGGGACAAAAAAAGTGTGATGCTAACTTAAAAATCTTTAGTCCCAACATAATTCAGTTTATTTTTGTTTTCTAAATTTTATCATCTTTAGGCAATGATACTTTTACCCAAAGCTCAGAGCAGAACTGTGAAACGAATTGAAAAAGGCTTCTTAGAGATAATCCTAACATGAGCAAAATCAGAGACTGTCTCTGAAAATCACACGCTTTCAAGATGAAGCAACTGCAGAGTTATGTAATTGAACTAAATGAAAGCAAAGGTTTGAATTCTTCCCGCTATTTTTTATAAGAAGATGATTTCATTTTACATAACTGAGACAAGTGAGATTTGATAGAATAATGTGATGCCATGGTGTCCTTGCTTTGTTACAAACCTCTCGTTTGTCATTTTAGAATGTCCAGCAATTCCATGAGATTAATTACACAACATAATGTAAAAATGTCTTAAATCAACATGAAACTAGATGCCATCCTTGATATCAAAAAAGTCTTTTGAATGTTTTTATGAAACAGGTACTCCATAGTATCGCTTCATTTTGTTGAAATAACTAAATAATGGGAAAATTAAACTTAAAATAATTGCTACTGCCATTATTAAATTTTATTCTTAATTCAAACAAATTATCTAAGTCATTCATGATCATTGTATTTTAAAAATAGAAGAAAATATTAAATTAAGCTAAAATTGATGAAATCCCATCACCTATGGAACAGCACCATTACGCTTTTACATTCTGCCCCTTGAGAATAAATATACACATTTATGACTATTTTTCTATCAAAATTTAGATTACATATTAAATACCATTATGTAAGTTGAATGTTTTCCATTATAAAATATTATTGAATACCCTTTCATAGGTACACATAAACACACACACACAGCAAAAGTAGAGACCTAATTTTAGTGACAGCATGCTATTCTATATAATGGTAGGTACAGCATAACTTATTTAAGCAGCTACACATTGGTAAATATTCTGGACTTTCCATTATTATATCACAAAGAATGCCTTGAGTATCACTATGCATACATCTTTGTGTACCTGTTTAATTATTTCCTCTTGGAAGTGTCAAATGAATTACTTAAAAATTTTTTATATTACAGCCAGATTGCAGCCAGAAAGATGGTGACAAATCATACTCCTACCAAAAATGTAGGATAATATTCATTTGCTTACATTTATATTACTTCATTCATTTTTAATTACTTTCCTCATTTTTAATTTTTGTCAGTCTGATAATTACAGAATGGAACCTTACCTTTAGTAGATGATGATTAAAATGTACATATGTTTTTTAAAAACCTAAATTATTCACTAAAAGAGCAAAGTAAAAAAAAGTCAATATTGGGGATAAAATAGAATAGCCAAAAACAACAAAAAAGGCAGAAAGAACGAAGGAAAGAAAGAAGGAAGAAGGAAAAGACAGATAGATTAATCTAAAAGAAACTGGAAGACAAGGAAAAGCCAATGAGGAACAGATAGGATAGAAAACAAGCGCCACGATGGTAGACTTAAATCTGTTAATAACAATAACAGTATTAAATGTAAATGGTTCAAATGCTCCAATTAAAAGAAAAGATTGCTAGGTTACATTTAAAAGGCAAGTGTCAATAACATGTTGCTTATAAGAATAACACTTTGATAATACATATCACTTTGATATGTACATACATTATCAGTTTGATAATACATATTATCACTTTGATAATACATAATAATAACTACAATTGAATATACTTTGAGATAATTTTTAAAGGTACCCAGAAAAATGCCAAAAAGAAATTGAACAATAAGCTTTTTAGTTGAGTCAAAAACGTCATCCCAGGTTGGCATGTTGGCAGATACCTCTAATCCTAATACTCTGGGAGGCTGAGGCAGGAAATGACAAATTTAAATGCAGTCTAGGCAACTCAGTGACTTAGGGGGACCATGTCTTAAAATTTTTTTTTAATTTTTTAAAAAGCTGGGGATGTAGCTCTGTGTGAAATCCCTGGAATCAATCTACTTAATAAACACACACACACACACACACACACACACACACACAACAAGTGAAATGTCTACTATTGGGTGGCAAACAAATTGTGGTAAAGTAATACCACAGAATTTTAAAAGAATGAATTATTAATACACAGAAACATGGATAAATCTTAAAATAATTACACTGAATGACAGAAGTGAAACAATAAACAACCACATACTCTGTGATCATATTTATATAAAATTCCAGTAAATGTTACCTAATTTATAGTGACAGAATGCAGTCACTAATTGCCAGTAGAGTGTAGAGGAGTTAAGCTGGATCAATTACAGAGGGCCAGAAGGAAACTTGAGGGTGATAGATATGTTCATTATCTCGATATGGCAGTGGTTTCATAGGTATGACAACTGTGTCAAAACTCAAGTTGTATACTTTAAATATGTGTTGTTTATTGTACATCAGTTACACCTTAATGAAGCTGCAGAAATAAGTTTGAAAATGTCCATTTTTACACACTTACATCAGTACCTGTTCATCTTCTTTAGTTTCTGCCTATTTCACAAGTATGAAATGGTGCCCACTTTTAAAATTTCTTCGATAACAACCTTTCATTCATTTTGCAGGCATTTTTCTTACTATTTATTAGCTCTGATGTGAATTAATTGTTCTATGGTCACTGAAAAGCATTTATAAATGACTTCCATGAGATAATAAAGAACATCCTAGCTATATAAGCGTTCTTTTTTTTTATTTGTATGGAACTTGCCACATCCCTTTATCCTGTGAGTTGTTACTTCTCTTAGATCCCATATGGTATTTCCTGTGTGCGTGTGTGTGTATGTGTGTGCTCATGCACACGTGTGTACAAATTTTTCAAGAGGCCACTCTTCTGATGATTACACAGTTGCCTCCCAGACTCTTAAAAGACCCATGCATAGAAAAATAATCTTGTTTTACACAACAATCTAGAATATTCAGGAAGATTTGGTCAAAATGCTCATATATTTAGTTTAATTTTGGTTAATCTATCTCAAAGATTTATAATCAAGCTTGTGTTAATGATCATGGATTGAAAAGGAAATTTTCTCTGTGGTCAGATTTTGTCCTACACTTATTTAACAATTATTAATTGGAGCAACAGAATCTTGATACAATGTTTCCCAGGTAATGACAGAAACAATTAGGGAAACAGGCAGCAAATAAGTAGAGAAGCCTAGAAGTCAAGCATATATATATAGAGAGAGAGATGTATAGTTGAAACGAGGCTATTGCATACTTTATTTTTACATACATTCTTTTAAAGAGTAGTGTTACAGTTACTTCTAAGCAGCATGTCAGAGAAGACTAACGGAAATGAAGGAAAAAGTGCTGAGGGGTTAGTGTAGTAGAAAATTTGCTTAGATGGTTCCATCATTACTGTTATGAGTTGCAGATGGTCTCTCAGGTGTGAATCACATTTTCCTTACATAAAGGACACCAATTAAAGTGTCTTTCTCATAGTGAATCCTATTCCACAGAAGAACATTTAATAACTCTTAAATGAATATTATTGTCATAAAGTGTTCTTGGGAAACTTTTTAAGAGTGACTGGCTTTTCTAACAAGTAGCATCCATAATAAAAATCATTACTGACAATAATAGCTATCTTTTATTAAATATCCTCTAAATGCCAGGCTCATCAGAATCAGTTTGCCCTAAATTGGGTACTCAGTTAATACTTATTAAAAAGACCATGATCTCTGTTCTGTAGCAGAATATGGGCAAGGTTAGATTTTTTTCAGTTGATTCAGTGATAGAGATTAATACGAGGAACTAAGCAGAAAAGTAAATATAACTAAATTGTGTAGAAGTAGAAGAATAATTAAAATGAAATTCAAATTTTATTGGTTAGTGTGAACTAAGAAAGTTTTATCTACTCACATTGGAGAAACAGAGGCCCTTATTCTGAGTTCCTTACTCCTGATTTTACCCAATCCTTACAATAATGGTACTGTTTCCTCAGATACTTTCCGAGTCTACCTTCTTTCTTTTAAATGGTACTTACTAATTTCCAGTAAATTTAGAGTTCCTCTGCTTACATATTCCTCGCTTTAATGCAAATCTAAGTCAGGACAAAATATATCACTCTGTTCATGACCAGGAAGTGATGTAGGCTGTCATTTGTATCGAGCTGCTTTTGACATATGAACAATTTTTGAAACATATATCTTTTAGCAAGATTTTTGACTCAAGTAACTGAAAATTCTATTTAAAAAATCAATCAAAGTTAGTCCAAGAAATTTTTGTTCTCTACTTTTTATAAAATTCTAGAATGCCTATCAGATAGATTTCCATAAAAAACACACCTGCTGCTTTCCAAGAATTTCTCTATTAGATTGTTGGTTCTGGCTGCCATAGTGACAAGAATGTGGTTTGCAAGCAGGGTAGCAACATTTAAGCTTGACCAGAGGCATTAATGTGCTATTTGTACCAATGTTAGATTAAAAATAAAATAGAGCAATTACGAGACGTTAGGAAAAAATACAAGGATTTTTAGCAATAGAAGAACTCTCCTTGACAGCATGTGAGCTAATCATTCATATCAACCTAAAGTCCAGTCTCTGGCATGATGCCAAAACCCAGGGCAGCCTCAAACCAAAATTTTTTAAACAGTATTTTTCAAATCAAGATCTCTTTGAAATGTGCAATAATTATTTCTCATTGTGTTTGCTAAGCTATGGATTCCTGGCCTAAGTCCTCTTCAGAAATGGAAAATTGACCTGCTAAAACCCTGCAGCTCTCTGAGACTGCTTACTCCAGTTGTGAGGGGTTTTAAAACTCTTGATTACGGAAAGGAAAGCCATAGGATCCTCGACAACCTTGCTTTACGGCACACAAGGAAGAGCTGTGGAGATGCTCTGCTGTTCCTACCACATTGTTAAGGAGGCATGTGAAAGAAACTGTGGGAACGAAAGAGAAACAGGGTGAGAAGCAAGCAAAGGGAAAACCTGAAGCCTCCTATCACTTGCGCCACTCTCTGCCAGAGCTGTGGGTGTTGATAGCATTATTGTTTAATGTCTCCGAAGAATATGTGGGAGCAGAAAGCACAACATCCCCAAGTTGTTACTTTGTCACAACTTTACAGAATACATAAGCACTTCAGTAAATACACAGATTTTTTTTTTGCAAACTGTAAATCATCTGTGAGCCACCACTGTTCGACTAATTACAGCAAGAAGCTGTGCTCATTAGCTGTTCTCATCTGGCTCACTGCACGACCTAAATAGTCCGTAAATGAGCCGGCAATTATTGCTGTATTACCACTACTAGCTCCGCTCACATCAAAGTATCTCCACCAAATGTTACGCCTGTTGGTATTATCAGGTTAGAAATTTCATAAACATATTGAAGCAGTTAATTGGGAGATTATTTTTTTAAATGTGAAAATAGAATCATCAGTGAAGGAGTTTTCATCAAACCCCAGATAGGCGGCTCCACCTATAGACAAGCACCTCAGAATGCAAGCTTCTGGAAGTGTACCACTGCCTGCTTCTTCACAACACTGGAAAACTAAGAAAGCAAGGAGATTTACCCACTCTGAATGTCAAGAAACAACCATGCCTATTCTTAGGCCACCTACAGTCTCTTGATGTGGTCAAAATACAACCAAAGCATGGGCTAATGGGCCTAGGAACTGAGAGCACATTAGCCAAACAGAAAAGCCAACTGTAATGTCAGTAAAATTTTATTATTTCCAGTTCCATCATACTATATATGTTAAGGAGGATGCAGTTTGGATGGTGCAATTTACTTTTTGAAAATGTTCGCCTACGTGCTTAAGGTAAAAATAAAAGTGTGAAGAACAATTTTCTAAAACCTTCAAATATTTTAGAATCTTCTATTTACCATATCAAATGAATAGCTAATTAGTTGAATTCTTATTCATTCATTAAAATGTCTTCTTTGAGCTTCATTTTAGTTGTGGATATTTAAAAGTAATACATTTTTAAAACTTACCATAATTCATGTTTTTTTTCAAATTCACTCAACCTCAATTAACCCAATTTAATGAAATCTTATTGTGAACATTTTCATTATAAAAAGAGGAGCCCTCAATACTGGGACATTTTATCTTGTTCTTGATCATTACAGCTTCAGATTCATCATTGATTATGAAATATAAAAGGAATGAACAAAAATTCTGCAAGCTATCCAGCATTGTCATTTTATCTGCTTCTACTACCTCCCATCAAAGAGGATATGGATACTTTAATACATATTTTGATTCCTGAACTAGTTGAATGCATACACAGTGAAAATGGTTTATTAAGTTGAATGTGTCTACCTGGATAAAGTTGGTATCACAGTGTGGTCTATATAACACTATTTGACTAACTTTGGACAGGATACAGATTGGAATCAATCACCAGTAATGTACTCTAAAAAGATGTGTTTCACTATGAAGACGCTAGTGTCATGATGAAGATACTAATCATAATAATGACAATGATATGACAGGTAACTTCCTATTTAAATACTGACATTAACGGGCAAAAGAATCTGTACTTCATTTTTTCCATTCTTTCTGGCTGCTACTGTTTACAAATTCTTCTAATCTGATCAATGAATACCTATTTGTTTTATGCATTTCACAAAGTTTTCTACATAGCCATTGCATTCTTCAAACTTTAATTAATAGACTAAAATGCAGCACTTTTTTTTCTACTGGAAACTTCATTGGTTCCAATGTATGTTATGAATGCAAGAAGAGCTTTCATTTTTCTTTCTCCTTTTTCTTTACTCCCTTAAAGTCCTTAGATCTCTAGTTTTCATTCCCTGCCTATCTCATCTGGCATTTTTACCTTGCTACTGTGAGAGCTACGGATCAACAGAAATGTAGTATCTTTAGCCCTACCCACAACCCACTGACTTAACTACCTTGAGAAACACTCTGTAAGGAAAGGCCTAATACGAGTCTTTACATGTCTTTTTCTGTGTGAAAGAGCAGTCACAAAAGTATCCAGCCATGCAGAATCTAAGTCTGAGCAAATAGGAACACAGGGTCTTGACGGGTTGAACTCACTCAATGTTTCTAAAAGTTTTATCCAAAGACCACTCCTTCAAGTTTATAAAAGTATACTGCATCTTGTGGAAAGCTGATTCTAAAAATAATATTATAATTGTTTGCAATGTGATATCATGCCAAGAGGTATTTTAGAGTGCCTCCTTGGTGCTCAGTGCTACCTTACTGAAATGGAGGACTAAAAAAAAAACACATTTGCTACACATTAAGGATTTTACTCTTCTTCCATGGCTGTGATTATACTGCAGATGCCAAATATTCCTAAAGGTCTCTCAACTTTTCAGTCATGTTTACATCTGTGGTGTTTATTTAACATCACATAATCAAATAGATATTATCCTTTTTAAAAGAAATTATTGTGAAACTGAAGCTTAGAGGTGTTTAGGTGTGACTCAAAGCCACCAGCTGGTTTAACAGTGTGATTGGTATAGATGAGCCTTCTAAATTTATGTTTGTTTAGCCATGAGAGTTGTAGAATTTATTCATTTAACTAATAAGGAAAAAATTATAGCAATTTTGCCTTATGTCCTGACATCACTCTGTTAATGGGACCTATGCGTTGACCTATGCATTCTGTGCATGTTGCTTATCAGTGGAAATATATAAAGAAGGCCTTTCAGGCTTTAGTAGACAACAGAGCATGATGAAATAAGCATTAGATACTGATTCTGAAAATTTCTCTGAAATAACTCTCTAGGGAGATACTTTCCTAATCCTCTGGGAAATCAGAACAGCTGAAGCACTTCCTCCATCTTCTAAACAGCAAAATCTCTGCCATGTAGGACATAATTAGGTGTTTGCTCATTATCTTCGGAGTGTGATTTGGCCTGGGTTTTGGCTAAAATGGGGAAGGATTTTTGGAAAGCTGAAGTAGCCTGCTGTTCCAGGACACACAGCTCAGAGGCAAGGTACAATGATGAGTGGTACAGCCTGTTTATAAAGGGAGAGCAGCCTAGTGTGCAGGAGGGAGCCCTGGTAGAGATCGTGCCTGTATTGACAGGATACTGGACAACCGTCCTCTTGAGTCAAGTACTACACAAGTCTCCATACTGCACTTATAAGCCTCACTTATTAAAAAAAAAAAAAAAAAAAGAAGCAAGTTCGTAAGGATGTAGAACCCCACGAGATCAAGAAACAGTATAGTTTGGGTTGTTTTCTACATATTTCTATAGAATACATTCCCCTTTAATAAAAAGAGTGAAGAGAGAAAAAGAGACATGTAATAGCCAAATTAAACTTTGTATAAACATCAATTTATTTGTTATTATGATAAAAATCTATTTTAGACTATTTATGTCTTTGAGGGTTCCTTGCCTCCATTTTCTTGCTTTGTGAAAAAAACAGCAACTTCTCCTCAGTTGACTTAAAAGGCAAAGGAAATTTTATCACCTCCAGTCAGGAAGTACATAGTACACCCGCCCATGGCAGTGGGGCTGCCTTGTTAGATCACTACAGTGTAGACCACCCTGAGAACCCTGAAGAGTACCTGTTGATGAAGGAACCATGAGGAGAAGTTTCAGGGGCAGCTTCAATCTCGGCCATAGGACAGAGTTTTCTATTCCCTATTCCCTTGTTCCTTCTCTACAAGAAAAAGAGAGCATTTAAAGTTTGAGGAAACTTATACATTGTATCCTTTTCCTTTTCTCCTGAATTCTACACCACTTATAAGACTCCAGATTGTCTAAGAAAAGGGCAAGATGGAGGAGTGAAAGTGAGATTAGCCATTTCTTCATCAAATCACCAAGCAGAATTCAGCTCACTACTGAGGAGAAAGTGCAATAAGCAAACCCAAGTGAGTAGCACTGATGCATGTCCCTCCATCTTAAGAGAAATTTGAGGAAAAGAGAACAAGCATTCCCTCACCCAGTCTTGCTTCTCAGTTTCTCAATTCATTGGGTTAACTGCGAAGTCAGTGATAAACTAAAGATGGAGCTACAGCCCAGGGAAGGAGATCCATAGTACACTTTCAGAACACAGCAACTACACTTTCAAGAGCAACAATTGTCCCATTTGAGATTTTCTTACATCAGTAGGGCACAGCTTTGCCACCAGAATGCTCTAAAATAATTCAGAACCATGCAGTAGAAAACTTCTAACACCACTCTGTTATTCAAAGCCAAACCTTCACTCACTATTCTAATTCCTGGTTGTTTCCAGCCGCATCAACTAATTATAGCTATCGAAGTTTATACAGTGAGATCACAGACACTTCAAGAAAATAAAATGAGAGCAATAAGAGACCTCAAATTTGAATACAAACTCTCTTTCTCTCATTATTAGTTCCCCAGGACATTAAAAAATTGAAGATTGCATGTGCTCCCCTCCTTACAGTATCCCAAACTAAAACTGAAACACAATTGAAAATCATTTTATCATTGAAAAATGGTTACAAATGTTTCATGTTAGATTAAGGTTGGGCTTCCTATTCTGTTCAGTCTCTGCGATGGAGGTATGGTTCTTTCAGCAGATACTGTAGTTACTGTTTTCTTGGGGATGAGGTGTAGTTCCTTTAGAGCCTGTGAATGTAAACTTACCTAGTTCAAAATCTGATGAGCTTCACTTTTTGAGAATTCAAACAATTACTATGACATACAGCCCTGGCCCCATTTTCAATGAAATTTAGAATATAAAATAATACCTATTCCCTAAGCATTATTCCTGGCAAAGTTATGTTCTTGAACAAAGAATTTAAACATTTCCAAAGGCTATAGCAGAGACTTGGTGATATCTGAGGGAAACCATGAAGATAAAGAAAATTCTGGTTCCCACTTAGCTAGGATGCCAGTCAACTATGGCACATTTCATAATCCACACATTTTAAAATTCAACACAATGTAAGAACTCTCTTACAAAGAGGTTACTTTTGTGACTATGTATTTTCTATCTCTGTGGGATGGAGAGAGTATTAGGCCTGACATTTGTGCATGGTTACCCCTCTCATAGCAGGATGCATGAGATAATTCTACCTACTTGAAAGGCTTAGAAATTCTCAAAATTGATAGTGGTGGCCTTAGATCTCAAATTTAATATAAAATCCTTTCTTTCTACAAAAAACATATTAACTTTCTTTAATTCCTTTTCTCCTTTGGATTGTATGTTGCTAGTGCACCGATGATGAATTGAAGACAAGATCCCTACTTCATAACACCCACAGTGTCCACAGTGTCTTTTATGCAGACATTTTCATTTCACGTCACAACTGGCTTCTTCTATTTCTTTTTTCTTTTACTTTTTAATATTTTTATTCATACATGTTTTCAGTACATAAAGATTACATACATTCACTGTGGGGAGTTGGTACGTGTACAGGACACTTCTTAATTTTTTTTTTTTTGTACTGAAGATTGAACCCAGCCCAGGGCTTCACACATATTAAGCAACTAATGCTCTACCGCTGAACTACATCCCCAGGCTTTCCACTTCCTCTTGTTACGGAATTGCTTGGTCAATAGTTCCTAACTAGGAATGATGTACCCGCAGGGGATATTTGACAATTCTGCACACATTTTTGTTTTTCACAAGTTGAGTGAGGGTGCTAACTGTATCTGGCACGTAGAATCCAGGGATGTTATTAAACTGCCTACAATGCACAGCACAGAAACCACATACATACATGCACATGCACACATGTGCATGCGCACGCACGCACACACACACACACACACACACTTATTTAGTCCAAAATGTCTATAGTGCCAAAATAGAGAAACCTTGGATTAGGTAAGTAAGTTTGTTTCACGAAGCCCTGTCCTTTCATACCCATATTAGTTTCAGCTGGAGAAGTAACATAGATGATTCCTGAACTTCAGCTGCTCTTCAGGCTTTAAAAGCTGGGAACCCTAGCGTTCTAGGACAGACTGGTGTCCATGAAATTGGTTTGCATGGCTCTTTATGGTACTGTTTTTCCTCAGCTTTTGAATCTTCCCAAATTTGAACAGCTTTTAAATTCTTCTCCATTTACAGTAGTGGGATATGTCCATTATTGATGATCTTTCAAATCCTCAACCAAGTTGAGTTTCTTATATTTTCAAATATTTACTTTAATCCTTTCCTGTTTGAATGCATGCAAACTAGAATTGTTCACCTGAACTGAAAGCCACATTTCCTTCCTTTTATTTTTTTTTTCTTTGCTTTGTGGCCTAGACTTTTGTTCTAACATATTCCTTGAAATTTTATTTTGAGGATTATTACATAATGAGAAAAATGAAACAGTAAGTTCTGGTTTTATCAGTTATCTACTAACCAAGCCATCTATACCTTACATCTCCAACAATAGTGTACATCTTTCTGGTTTTCTCCTCTGTGATATGTTGTGATCTTTTGTGCCATTAAGCATTGACGGCCCTTTCTTACAGGAATGACACCCTGAGTATTCTCACTACAGCAAGTGGTACTAAATGAGTTTCTTACAGTTTCCTGGAGTTTGGTTCTTCTTGGCAGAGTCTCTCCCAGCCTTCTCTCTAAAATCTTGTTTCCTCTCTTGGGTCATATTTGGGCCCTGTCACAATTTCTAATTTAGTAACAACTAGTAACTACTAAAATACATCCTCTTCTGATAACGTTTTCCTTATAGACAGTTGGGGATAAATCCCGACCCTTCAGTCAAAATTGACTGATCTTCAATGTTACATTTTCAGATTCATCTCTGTTCTTCTAACGACCTTAATACCTTTCCCTTAGAGAAATGGCTCTCTCCTTCTGGCTCAGACTTCCCCTCTTCTGATTTTGCAGTAAAACTGAAGCACACTTTGGAAACCATTACAGTTTCTCCTTTGTAATTCCTAGAGACAGTGTTTCATGCCAAGACTTTTAAATTTCCTTTCTGTTCATAATAATTTAAAGGAGTTGTTTCTTTGCTTTATCTATAAAAGACAGCTGTGTTCTTTATTAAAAGACCATATTTCTTCTTGTGGATTTATATATTTTTAATTCTACCACACTTCTATAAGCCAGTGTACAATTTTGGTCTCTGAATTCTGTCAGCCTTATAGTTTTAATAACACAAAGATAACTAAGACTTCATAGTGAGATGTAGTACCTGAAACTATGAATAGGCCACATGAATATAAAGTTATTACTTTGATACAAAGTCATTGTTAAAAAGAACAAGATTCAGGACAGCCTCTCTATGCTCCCTATGAGCCCTGTAACAAAAAAGTGAAAACTAGATATCCTCAAACTAGTACACTGTAGAACAAGGAGCATAGTTATAATTGAAAGTCCATTCCCTCAGATTTTGCAGAAAAGGACAATAAAATAGCAAAAGATTGCTCTGCTTCCAAATATCTGAAAGCATGTGTACAAATTTCCTTTTTCCTATACTCACATTTTTACGTCAGTTGTACTTGCTTACCAGAAATTTCATAGCTTATAAGGCAAATTTTAAAATGCCTTGTTAGTATCATACAATCATAATGGCCCTTAATTGAATCCCTAATAGATACTTTAGGTACAAATTTGCTCTCCAAATGCCAGTCTTTATCAATCTCTTAATATTTTAGCCATTGTACCAAGTCCTATTATTTCACTGAATTAGACTTACCTACAAGAATCGTAATCTTATACAACATGCAAAGTAAGATAAGCATGGTTACCCTAAGAGAAGACCTGGAGGGGGCATTGAGCCAGCATGCACACTTCTGCTACCAGAATATCGATTAGAATTCACTGTTTCCTCGCTGATGAGAGATGAGCGAAAGGACAGAAAGCGGCCAGTCTTGATACACAAGCTTCTTTACATGAAGGAAGCATGGGGGGGGGTAAACTTTCCCTAAGATAATAAAATAAGAACATATAAACTTATATCATGAGATATAGTTAATATTAACAAGAAAAGATATGTTTGTTTGTGTGGGAGCTTCTCCATTCTTAGGAGCCTAATCCACTGAAAACATAAGAATATAGATGCTAATGTGGTTTTTGTCCTTGGCTCTGTTAATATGGTGTATTACATTCATTGATTTTTGTATGTCGAACTATGCCTAAGTCCCTGGGATGAATCCTACTCTGTCATGCTGTATAATCTTTTTGATGATTTGTTGCATTCTGTTTGCCAGTATCTTATTGAGGATTTTTGCATCTATGTTCATTAGGGAGACTGGCCTGTAGTTCTCCATTTTGGTTGGATCTTTCTCTGGTTTTGATATCAGGGTAATGCTTGCTTCTAGGTATCACTTTGGGATCACATTAGCATGATCTATAGCATCGCAATAGATGCAGAAAAAGCATTTTGAAAGTCTAACATGAATTCATGGTTAAAAAAAAAAAACCCTACTAATGAGGTATAGAAAGACTAAAGAAAAATGCATTCAATATGAATTTAAGGGCCCAATTACCAAAATGTTATTGGAATTAGCAATATCATAGTTTACATTGAACAATACTGTATGTGTAGAACAAGAGTCATAAATTCTGCAGTTCTTACTCTTTCCAACTCTTGCTGGTACTTCTGAAACTGTTTTGGGCATGTCTCACATAACTAGAAAAGAGTTGCATATTTCTTATCAGAAACAGAAATCACTTTAAACAGTACCATACACAAGTAATCTGAATTAATTTATACTAACAACTCTTTTGCCATAAAAACATTAACTTGGACATAAAAAAATAATATATTTTGAGGATCTATAGCCATCTATCCCATATGGCCTGGATACCTCTCAGGATGGACACAGGAAACTAGGAAAGAGATTGGACAGTAGAAAGGAACAAGGACAATATGGGAAGAAGAGAGAAGAGGGTGAGAGCCCAGAGAGAAAAAACCCTCCTGGTATCCTAAACGTTACATTGTGTGGCCTACAAAGGAGCCATAGGGAAAGATAAACATATGTTATCACCTTTTGGAATCTAGGTACTAATGATTGGCCATTCCTGTTACACTTGATTCCTTCAATAATCAATCACTTAATAAGTCTCTTATGAGGAAGCTCCCCCCTACCCCCCACCATTCCACGCTCCTAGGGCAAAGAAGGTGAGCCGCGGGGGTGCCAGAAGCACCCCCTCCCCCCGCCGTGGAAATGAGAAGACATGTAAACAAGCCTCAAAAAAAGGCTTCCGGATCACCTACAGCAACCCCAAAGGGAAATGAGATGGAACAATCTGATACTCAACCACCTGAACTCCCTGAACTGGCAACAAAAGAGGATCTGGGAAAAATGAAATCAGAAATAATTACTCAGATAACAGTAAAGATTGTACTCATACTGCAAGATGTGATTAATAAATCTAGAGAGGACACAGATAAAAAAGTAGAGGATCTGAGGAACATGATGGAATCCCAACATAGGAAACAAATGGAATCCATAAAACAGATGCAAACAGATTTCCAGGAGATTAAAAACTCCATTGAAAGTCTGTGCAGCAGAATGAACCAATGTGAAGATAGAATTTCAGATATAGAAAATAAGATTGCAATTAGTGACAAGGAAAAGAAAATGCTTTAAAATTGTAAGGGAACACGAGAAATCAATCCAGCAGCTGCTAGATGATGCAAAGACGAATGACATAAGACTGATCAGAGTCAATGAAGAAAGAGGAGAGAGTGCAGATGACATAAAGAAACTGTTCACAGAAATGATGGCAGAAAACTTCCCAAGGAGGGGAAAAGAACTTGACATAGAGATAAGTGAGGCATATAGGACTCCAGCTAGCTTTGATCAAAAAAATCTACACACAGGCATATAATAGTTAGGATTCCAGAAATCCAACAGAAGAACAAAGTTCTACAAGCAGTGAGAGAAAAGAAACAAATCACATACAAAGGAAAGCCCATCAGAATCACAGCAGACTTCGCAATGCAAACTCTCAAGACAAGAAGAGCTTGGAGTGATGTATTTCAAGCGCTAAAGGAAAACAGCCTCCAACCCAGATTGATGTACCCTGCAAAACTATCTTTCAAAATTGATGGAGAAATAAGATACTTTCATGATAAAGAGCACCTCAGGAACTTCATGAATACCAAACTGGCACTCCAAAAAATTTTAGACTATATCCTAGGAACAGACAATGAGGATCACAAACCTAGGAAACCCAGCAAAATGAATTCATTGGGCATGACAAATTAAATGCAAAGGGGAGAATCCAACAAAAAGAAAAAGTCATGACAAGGCTTTTAAAACTTTTAACTTCATCTCCCTAATGAGTGTATAATTCAATCTTGTTATTGTACTGATTAGTATTTTTCTGATTCTAGTATTGCACACCTTTCCTTGTGCTATATTGGCTATTTATCATCTTCTTATGTCTACTTTTTAATTGGATTGTCCACTAATGAGCTGTAAGAGTTCTTTATATATTTTGGTCATAGGTTATATCCACTGTAAATATGGTCTGCTTAAGGACTACATTTCATTTTAATGATGTCATTTAAAGTTCTAAATTCTGATGGAATCTCATTTATCAATTTTTTTCTTTTATACATCATGTTTTTTGTGTCCTAGGTAGTTCTTGCCTACCCTGAATTCATAAACATTTTCCTTTATAATTTCTTCTTAAAGTTTTATACTTTTAGGCTTTCATATTTAGGTTCATAGATCCCTTCAAGTTATTTTTATGTATGGAAATAAAGGGTTGAGGTTAATTTTTTATATATGAATACCAGGTGTTCTAGTGCCATTTGCTGAAAACACTACCTTTTCCTCGGCTCTTGAATTGAGTTTATATTCTATAAAATGCTAATGTTAAATAATCTTTCAAAACTCAGTGGACCATATATGTGTGGTTCTATTTCTAGATTCTCTGTTTTATGCCAGTGATCTATATGTCTTTCCTTACACCAACACTGCCTTGATTACTGTAGCTTTAGAAGAAGTCTTAAAATTAGGTACTAAATATCTTCCAACACTGTTTTTTTGTTTTTAACTTTTCTAGGTCCTTTGTACTCCTACATAACTTTTGAATTTCAATATCCAATTCTTCATTTATAGCAAGGTTACACAGACCTGAATTTTTATATATACCTTGTATTTTCTAATCCTGCTAAATTCAAATACAAGTTCTAGGGGTTCCTAGAGATTTCTTAGTATTTTCTCTGTAGATGATCATTTCATCTACATATAAAGATTTTGCTTCTACCTTGCCAATCCTATCCTAATTGTGTCATTTTCTTGCCAGATTATTTTGGTTTAGGCCTATGTTTCAGAGTTTAATGGACAGATGATGAGTAGGCATATCTGCCCTTGTTCCCCACCTTAGGGAGAAAGCATTGTATCTTCTCCATTCATATAAGGTGTTCTCACTGGAAGTATGGAGTACATGTCTTTAATCTTTTGAGAAGGTTCTGTTCTACTTCTAGTCTCCTGATAGCTTTTACCATGAACAGCTGTCGAATTTAGTCCAATACTTTTTCTCCAACTAGTGACAGGATCATGTCTTTTTCCTTTCCTCTGTTAAAATGATGACTTTTGGGAGTGGATCTTCCAATGCTGAACCAACACTGCCATCCCTATAATAAAACCAGCTCCTACATACTGCCAGATCTGACTTCTAATTGTTTGTTTTGTTAAACAAATTTCTATCTATGTTCATATTTTTTTCTTTATTATCTTTATTCAGTTTTAGGATTAGCACAATGTTGAGTTCCTAAAATGAGAGGAGAAGTGTTCCTTTTTTTTTCTGCTTTAAATGTTTGATATAATTTATCAGTTAAAATGTATACGAGCCTGTTGACATATAGGTAGGTTTTAAAGCTAGGAATATACTTTCTTTAATAGGTCCTATTCAAATTTTATATTTCCTCCAGAGTTAGTTTCATCAATTTGTCTTCCAAGATACTTCTTAGAATGTTGTCAAATTTATTTCAAAACAGATTTTTGAAATATGCTTTCATATCCTTTTAAATTCTGTAAAATCTGTGGTAATGTCTCCTAGGTCTTGATATTTTAATTTTAAAAATGTGTAATTGATATTGTGTAATAGGAAATAAAGGTCTAAGAGGGTTGGGGAGGGGAGAAGGGGGAGAGGAAAGAGGGGAAAAAATATATGAGAAAGGGAAATAAATGGAAATGGGATCTTTGCAAGTGGGGAGGGGTGGAGGGAATGAGGGGAGGGCAGGGGAAGGGGAAACAAAATAAGAACCAAGATACTCATGTAATGATACAAGATCCCAGTGATGAATGTAACTGTATTTTATACCTAAAATGTACCAATAAACTTAATGGTGTGAAAAAAAAGTCTCTTATTCAACTTTGTCTTTGCACTGAGCTCAAAAACCACCTCCACGGGGCCTGGGGATTTAGCTCAGTGGTTCCGCTGCTTGCCTCAAAAGTGCAAGGTCCCAAGTTTGATCCCCGGTACCAAAAAAAAAAAAAAAAAAGAACACCTCCACACTGTCCATAACCACAGTTAGGTCACAGCATCCATTCAGTAGATCAAAACCAGTACACACTAGAGTACAACAGATAAAACTAGAAAACAATATAGTTGCATTACATATTCTAAGGATGAGGACTATCTTGTGAGACTTTAGTTACAGTTTGATATTTGTTTCCATGTGCACTGCAACACAATAGAAAATGTATTTTCCTATTGTAGACTGTGGTCAAAACTGTCTGGAAAACACTAGTTTAACAGAACATCTTCCTTTGAATGCTTCTGTGCCTCATCAAACAAGGAAAATTTTCTTACTCTTACAAACATCTTTTCCTACTTCTTTTATACAATAAAATGACCATTCATCAATTTCTGGAGCAATGGTGAAGTCGTCCTCATTTTCTTACAGCCTAAATACCTCTTCCCCTCTATGACTATTACATGTTTCTTTCTAAAGGAGAAGCAAGAATGTTTCTCTTTCATATATGTCTTTCTCATGTTTAGCCAGTATTAAATTCTAAATATGTATTGAATCAATAAATCACTGACTGAAGGACAACAAACAAATCCATAGGCAACTATTACATAAAATAGTCCCAGAAAATAAAACTTTCCTCTAAAAAATGTAAGTTTATTCAAAGCAATTGGAAATTAATCAGATAAACTATCCAAATTAAATGAGTTATTTTAATGCTCTGAAGATTTACCAATTCTCAGAAAATTTTCATACTTGACTCTGAAATTATATTAAAGTTCTTTTTCTAATGGTTAATAACTAATTCAGTTAATGTGTATTGACACTGTTGATCACTTATAAAATTCAAGGCACTGTGCTAGATGCTATGCAATAAAGAGAGCTAAACAATGTCCTCCTCTGAAGATACTTATTGTCCTATCAGCATTAAGTGCTCCTGTCTCATATTTTCAGCACAGGATCCATTTGAAAAACTGTTACTTGTATAATTTTTAGATACTGTAATGGGGGCTTAGTCCACATTTTTGCCTCAAAGAGTAATTGTAACCAGCAGGAAACTCCAACTGTCCTAAGTGATAAATTTCTTGTATTCACATTGCCTAATTCTGAACTTTCACTCAAGTAATCAGATTCTTGAAAAATTAATGCTTAGAAATCTAACAGCCAAATACATTACATTTGTTTAAAATAGGAGAATACTCAAAATCCACAGCATCACATAATATGTTTTTGCATCTTCAGCCACTTTCTTTAGGCTCACAATTTCTAAGGCATGTGACACCATGCAGGCTGCCAGGTTCACTGTGTGGGAAACCCACATATCCTGATTCCTTCCTTTCTTCCTCTATCTTGTTCCAATCAACAATCAAATTGTCATGTTCATTTCATTTTTACTTTCAAGAACTCACCTGAGATAATGTGAATACAAAAAGTGATGGACTCATTCCCGGTCACCATCCCTCCCGCTGCTCCCAGACCAGAGGAAAGGGCTTTTGGACCACCTTGTGTCCCGCTGCTCCTGGCCCTGAGGAAGGGGCTTCTGGGCCATCATCCCACTGCTTCTGGTCCAGAGGAAGGGGTTTCCTGGCCACCATCCCTCTGGCTGCTCCCAGCCCACAGGAAAGGGCTTTTGGGTCACCATCCCTACAGCTGCTCCTGGCCCCTGTCCCACCTCACCCAGCTCAGAGGAGGTAATCCGTGCAGGTACTAACAGCCCCCCGCCCTGGTCAAAATGAGAAAACACATAAATAAGTCTCAAAACCAGACTTCCAGATCACCTACAGCAACCCCAAAGGGAAATGAGATGGAACACTCTGATACTCAACAACCTGGACACACTGAACTGGCAACAAAAGGGGATCTGGAAAAAATGAACTCAGAAATAATTTCTCAGATAACAGGAGAAATTGTGCCCTTAGTGCAAGACATGATTAATAAATCTAGAGAGGAGCTGAGGAACATGATGGAATCCCAACATAAGAAACAAATGGAATCCATAAAACAGATGCAAATAGATTTCCAGGACATGAAAAATGCCACTGAAAGTCTACACAGCAGAATGAACCAGTGTGAGGACAGAATTTCAGATATAGAAGATAACATTGCAATTAGTGACCAGGAAAAGAAAAATTGCTTCAAAATTATAAGGGAACATGAGAAATCAATCCAGCAGCTGCTAGATGATGCAAAGAAGAGTAACATAAGACTGATTGGGCTCAATGAAGAAACAGGAGAGAGTGGAGATGACATAAAAAAATCCCTTCACAGAAATAATGGCAGAAAACTTCCCAAGCAGGGGAAAAGAGCTTGACATACAGATAAGTGAGGCATATAGGACTCCAAATAGCCTTCATCAAAAAACATCTACACATAGGCATATAATTGTTAAGATTCCAGAAACACAACAGAAGAACAAAGTTCTCCAAGCAGTCAGAGAAAAGAAACAAATCACATACAAAGGAAAGCCTATCAGAATCACAGCAGACTTCTCAACACAAACCATCAAGGCAAGAAGAGCTTGGAGTGACATATTCCAAGCCCTAAAAGAAAACAACCTCCAAACCAGATTGATGTACCCTGCAAAACTATCTTTCAAAATGGATGGAGAAATGAGATACTTTCATGACAAAGAGCACCTTAGGAACTTAGTGAATGCCAAACCAGCACTCCAAAGAATTTTACACAATAGCCTAGGAACAGACATTGAGGATCACAACCCCAGGAAGCAAAGCAGAATGAACCCATCTGGAATGACAAGAAATTAAATGTAAAGGGGGAGAACCCAACAAAAAGAAAAAGTCATGGCAATGACAAGTCAATACGTTTCAGTTATAACTATCAATGTTAATGGTCTCAATTCACCAATCAAAAGAAATAGACTGGCAGAATGGGTCAAGAAGCAAAATCCAACAATATGCTGCATACAAGAAACACACTTAATTCAAAATGAAACTCATAGACTGAAAGTTAAAGGGTGGAAAACAATACTCTGTGTGACGGGAACCTGAAAAAAAGCAGGAGTAGCTGTCCTCTTTGCAGATCAAGTAGATTTCAAACCAACACTGATTAAGAGAGACAAAGAAGAACACTACATCCTTGTAAAGGGAAGAATCCAAGAGGAAGAGATGACAATCATAAATATCTATGCACCAAACACTAGTGCACCCAACTATATAAAACAAATACTAACGGACAGGAAAAGTCATATATGCACTAATACAATTACAGTGGGGGACCTCAACACCCCACTGTCACAAATAGATAGATCAACTAGACTAAAAATAAGTAATGAAATACTAGAACTCAATCGAACTCTTGAACAAATGAACTTAACAGATGTTTACAGAGTCTTCCACCCCACAAAATCAGAATACACATTCTTCTCAGCTGCACATGGGTCATTCTCCAAAATAGACCACATACTCACACATAGAACATGTTTAAGTAAGTGCAAAGGAATTGAAGTTATCCCCTGTATATTATCAGACCATAGTGTGATGAAATTGGAGATCCATAGCAAAAGCAACTCAAAAAATTTCATAAACATGTGGAAATTGAACAACACACTTCTGAATAACCAATGGGTCACAGAGGAAATTAAAGAAGAAATCAAACAGTTCCTTCAATTAAATGACAATGACAATGCAACATATCAGAATCTATGGGACACAATGAAAGCAGTCTTATGAGGGAAATTCATAGCAGTGAATACTCATATTAGGAAAACAGAACGAGCCCGATTAAACAACCTGATGCTGAACCTCAAGCTTCTAGACAGAGAAGAGCAAGACAACCCCAGAGCTCATACAAGGGAGGAAATTATAAAGATGAGAGGAGAAATCAATGCAATGGAGACTAAGAGAACGATACAAAAAAATCAATGAAGCCAAGAGTTGGTTCTTCAAAAGAATCAACAAAATTGACAAATCTTTAGTCAACCTTATCAGAAAAAGGAAAGAAAAGGCCCAAATCCATGCAATTAGGAATGAAAAGGGTGAAATTACAACAGACCCAGCAGAAATCCAGAGGATCATCAATACCTACTTCCAGAACCTATACGCCAATAAGATGGACAACACAGAAGAAATGGACAGATTCCTAGATACATATGAATTACCAAAGTTGAACGAAGAAGACCTAAAAATTCTGAACAACCCAATATCAACCAATGAAATTGAAAATGTAATTAAAAACTTATCAACTAAGAAAAGCCCAGCCCCTGATGGCTTCACTGCTGAATTCTACAAGACATTTAGAGAGGAACTGCTGCCACTACTGTTTAAACTCTTCAATGAAATTGAAAGGGAAGCAATACTCCCAAATTCATTCCTGGAACCAAGCATCACCTTGATCCCCAAAGCAGAGAAAGACCCAACTGATAAAGCGAACTATAGGCCAATCTCACTAATGAACATAGATGCAAAAATCCTTAATAAGATACTGGCAAACAGAATGCAGAAGATCATCAAGAAGATCATACACCCTGATCAAGTGGGATTCATCCCAAGGATGCAGAGATGGTTCAATACACGAAAATCAATTAATGTAATACATTATATCAATAGAGCCAAGGACAAAAACCATATGATTATATCCATAGATGCAGAAAAAGCATTTGACAAAATCCAACATGCATTTATGATAAAAACCCTACAAAATATTGGAATAGATGATCTCTACCTCAATCTGATTAAAGCCATCTATGAAAAACCAACAGCCAATATCATACTAAATGGTCAAAAACTGAAATCCTTCACACTAAAATCAGGAACAAGACAAGGATGTCCACTATCACCACTCTTGTTCAATATAGTTCTGGAAACATTAGCCACAGCAATTAGACAAGAGAAAGAAATAAAAGGAATAAAGATAGGTAATGAAGAAGTCAAACTGTCATTATTTGCAGATGACATGATACTCTATATAGAAGACCCCAAGAACGCCACCAAAAGTCTTCTAGACTTAATAACCAAATTCAGTCAAGTAGCTGATTACAAGGTCAACACACAAAAATCAATAGTTTTCCTCTACACCAATGACACACTCACTGAGAGAGAAATAGGGCAAACAATTCCTTTCACAAAGCATCCAAAAAACTGACATACCTAGGAATCATCCTAACTAAAGAAATCAAAGACCTCTTCTCTGAAAACTATGGCACTCTGAAAAGAGAGATTGAAGATGATATCAGAAAATGGACAGACATCCCCTGCTCCTGGGTAGGAAGGATTAATATAGTGAAAATGGTCATACTTCCAAAACTGCTATATAGGTTTAATGCAATTCCAATTGAGATCCCACCAGCATACTTCAGCCCTCGAGAAAACAATCCAAAAATTCATTTGGAGCGAGAAGAGATCCAGAATAGCGAAAACAATTCTAGGTAACAGAGACATGGCAGGGGGTATCACAATCCCCAACCTGCAACTATACTACAAAGCTACTGTGATTAAAAACAGCATGTACTGACAAAGAAACAGACCTGAGGACCAGTGGAACAGATTAGAAGATGCAGAAACAACACCAGAGACACTCAGCTGTCTCATCTTTGACAAAGGTGCCAAACACTCTCACTGGAGGAAAGATAGCCTCTTTAATAAATGGTGCTGGAAAAATTGGGCTTCAACTTGCCAAAGATTAAAGCTAGACCTGTATCTCTCACTGTGCACTAAACTAAAATCAAAATGGATTAAAGATCTAAATATTCAAATAGAAACTGTGAACCAGTTGGAACAGAGGTTAGGTAGAACCCTTGAAGACATCGGTGTAGGAAAAGATTTTATGAACAAAACCTCAGTTGCCCGTGAACTAGCACAAACAATCAACAAATGGGATCTCTTCTTATTAAAAGGCTTCTGCACAGCAAGAGAAACCACCAGCAGTGTGAAGAGACAACCCACAATGTGGGAAAAAATCTTTACCTGCTCTTCCTCAGACAAAGGCCTACTATCTCGAATCTATAAAGAACTTAAAAAGATCAGACCTCCCAAATTTAAAGATCCAATCCAAAAATGGGCATCTGAAATGAACAGACATTTCTCAGACAAAGAAGTAGAAATAGCAAATAAATACATGAAAAAATGTTCAACATCACTGGTCATTCAAGAGATGCAAATGAAAACAAAGCTGAGATTCCACTTCACTCCAGAAAGAATGGCTGCTATCATGAAATCAACCAATAACAAATGCTGGCGGGGCTGTGGGGAAAGAGGAACCCTGATCCACTGCTGGTGGGAGTGTAGACTGATGCAACCACTGTGGAAATCAGTATGGAGATACCTCAAAGAACTAGGACTGGAAGTCCCATTTGACTTCACTATTCCACTGCTGGGGATCTTCCCCAAAGAATTAAAAGAATCATACCACAGTGATATATGTGCACCCATGTTCATAGCAGCACCGTTTGTGATAGCTAAAACTTGGAAACAGCCCAAATGCCCATCAACTGGAGACTGGATAAAGAAAATGTGGTTTTTTTATAAAATGGAGCCATAAAAAATGAGAAATTAGAGACATTTATAGCTAAGTGGATGCACATTGAAGCAATACTCTTAAGTGAAATAAATAGGACACACATGTAAATACCAAACAGTTTCTCTGGTGTGAGAAACTGAAAGCGTAAATAAGGATGAAATGTATAATAGGTAATGTGAAATAGGAAGAAAAGGGGCAAAGGGGAAGGAAGTGGGAGGGCTAGGGGAAAGGATAGAAGGGAATGGGATTAATATGAGAAAATGGAAAAATAGGAACAAAATCTTTGTAAATAGGGAGGACTGGAGGGGTTGAAGGGAGGGCTGGGCAAGGTTGAAAAATAAGAACCAAGAGAGACTATGTAAAGTGGCAAATTTCCAATGATGAATGTCATTATATTGTATACGTAAAATGTACCAATTATTAGAATGAATAATCGATAATGTAAAATAGGAAGAAAAGGTCCAAAGTGGTAGGGGTAGTGGGAGGCACAGGGGAAAGGAAATAAGGGAAAGGAAAAAAAGCTGAGAAATGGAAAAAATGGAAATAAAGTCTTTGTAAATAGGGAAGGGTGGAGGGTGTGAAGGGAGGGCTAGGAATGGGGAAAAAATAAGAACCAAGATGCATTATGTAAAGGTACAATTCCCAATGAGAAATGTAATTGTGTTGTATACCTATGATGTACCAATAAAAGAATTTAATACAAAAAAAAAAAGTGATGGACTCAGAAATATGTAGTCATCTAAGAAGTAGTGTGGGGAATCTCTGTTATCTGTCTCAGAATTACTTTTCTGTTTGGGTGAATGTAGGTCTTAGTTGCCCTGCTAGCGCTTTATTGAATGTTCATACTAGGATTTAATAAATAAGCACCACACCTCCAGAAGCTGTTAATTAACCTTTTTTGGACCTTTAGGGTATGAGTCACTAAGTCAACATGGTTCCTTCACAGTGTGACACTCTCGAGAAATAAGAGGAATAATGAAGTTTCCAACAGTGATTAACAAATTTCAAATACTTTAAACCTCTATAACAAATGAAATGAAATATCACCCTACAGTGTTGGAGCAGTTTATCCTTATTTTTTGAAAGTATTTTTTTGAAATATTTTAAATATGATTGATCACACAGCATTCCTACTTAGGGAAAACCTTTTATCCATAGAAGAAGTACATCGTGATAGTCAGCTTTCCCATCACTGCAACAAATGCCTGAGATACATCAACTTATAAGAAGAAAAGGGTTATTTTAGATTATAGTTTCAGAGATTTCAGTCTGTGCTCACTGGACTTTTTGCTTTGGACCTGTGGCAGAACAGTACATCATGGCAAGATCATGGGGCAGAAGAGGCCAGTTTTCATGGCAGAAAGCAAAGAGAGGAAGGGGCCAGAGTCCCAATATCTCCTTCATGGCCAAGTCCCCCATGACCTAATTTTATCCAACAAGACTCTACCTACTAAGGGTTCTGCCACCTCAAATGTTGCCATGGCTGAGGAAAAATCCTTCCACACATGACCTTTGGGAGATAATTCAGGTCCAAACTATAGCATGGATCAAAGAACAATTTTCAATACAGTCTTAGAGGAAGCTAAAGTTATCTGTCAGCTTTGTATAAGAACCCAACTAATATGACCATGTCAGCAGGCTACATACACACATTAGTAGAAGCCTATAAAACCAAAGGTTTCCCCTTCCTTTTTCTTAGCCAATAGAAAAGTAAGATTTGTTCAAATAAGTATAAATTCTTGATGGACACATTACATAGAGGATACATATGAACTTTGAAGTCACAATGTCAGGATTCAAGTTCTGCAGCATGATTATGTGATAGGATATGTTTTCTAAATACTTTACTCTATGACCTTCTCTTCACTCAGCTTACTAAGTCAGAGAATTCCATTGTCCATTATAACTGTAATGAAAGTGAAAGGTCAGATTTCCAACTTCTAATTTTTATAAAATAGGTATCAGAGACAATACATTTCTAATGGTCAAGAATATTGAAGAATTTTATTTGAGAAGTGGTCCTTTGTGAATCAGTATCTAAGCTCATAAGGAAAAAGACCTTAAAGATTTTTTTAGAAACAACATTTGGAAAGAATATATATGCAAAACTAGATTCTCCTTCAAGTCAGAGAAGATTTAGAGAGGGAGGAAATGGAGAAATGGAGTGGGTACTATCCAGGGAATATGGGAGGTAGGTCTGTGATGAGGGCCACATGAGAGGGATCTTGTTTAAAGGAGCAGATCAGTACTGGGTGACCTCGCAGCCTGAAGAAAGCACTCCATGGACTCTGCAAAGAATGAGTTCAAGAAAACCAGTAAGAACTCACACATATCTGTTGGGTTTGAGTTTCTTACAGCATGGTGGCATCAGAGTAGTCAGACTTACATGGCAGTGTAGGGCTCCTAGAGACTAAGGCAGAAGCTGCTGGTCCTTGCAAAGACTAGGCATGGAACTAGCAGTCAGCATAACATCTCTTCTAACATAATCTATTGGGCAAGTGGTCACAGTGCCTACTTCCAGAAATAATTATATAACAATGATTTAGTTCAATTAGTATTCAGTGCTTTTAGTATTGATAATATACTATTTATAACAGAGTCACATGGAATACTATTTTCATGTCTGCTCTTTTACAGCTCATTTGTGTTTTTTAAGTTATCAGTTGCTTTATTGTTTTATTTACATATTTTTCAAAGTATCCAATTTGAGATCCAAATTTTGACAAAAGTAAAAATTATTCTCATTAAAATACATCTTAAGCAATTCACTTTTCTTTCTTGTTTAAATTTTCTTGTAGACGTTTCTACTGTAGCTATTTGTTATAAATGAGACATGCTTCATAGCAGTTGGTATGGAATGTCCCTTCATCTTGACCACACTCCCATATCGAATTCTGTTTGTTTTCTTGATTCCTTGCCACATTGTCATATGCTTGATTTGTTTCCTAAAAGAAAATGTATGCAAATTCAAAAAGTTTTCTCTCTTCAACTTAATGAAAAATTAACACAGGGTCAGAATTCAAAAAAGACTTCCTTTTAGAACTTGAGAAAGTATTGCTTACTTTCATTTGAGCTTTCAGTATTATTGCAGAAAATGTCATGTAATTGGTGAAGGTCATTTTCTCTCTCTCTCTCTCTCTCTCTCTCTCTCTCTCTCTCTCTTTACATTTTTTTAAGCCCTAGTGTTTTGAAATGTCTGATTCTATATTAAGATGCAATAGCTTTCCAAGAATTCTATAAAAAATCTGGTGGACACTTTCTGGAAATGTAAGACTTTAAATTTTGAATAATTTTCTTATGTTATTCCTCTGATAATTTCTTTCTTATGAATTCCCTCTGTATTCTTTTTTTGGAATTTCCACCAATAAAAAATTCAAGTCTTTTATTCTGAGAAATTTTCACATGCATATATATTTTATAATTTTACCCTATCCTTTTTATCTATATTTCCTGTCCTGAATTCCTGTTAAATGGAATTAGTTCTCAAATGGCTAGTTTTTTCTCACCTATTTCCATCTCTGTAGTTTTTGTTATACTGGCAGGGTTATTTCTACAACTTTATCATTTTTCTTTAACTAGATTGCTTAATTTTTGCTATTTAGGGTATGTAAAATAATATTCCCCACCACTCACCTTGGAGCCAGCAGATTATGAACTGAAACCTCTACAAACTTTGAGTGGCTTCTGGGCCACCATCCATCCCATTGCTCCCGGCCCAGAGGTAGGAGCTACTGAGCCACTGTCCCACTGCTCCCGGCCCAGAGGAAGGGGCTTCTGGGCTGCTTTCCATCCTGCCATTACCAGACCAGAGGAAGGGGCTTCTGAGCCGCTGTCCCATCACTCCCAGCTCAGAGGTGAGGCATGTGGATGCCAACAGCACCCCCCGCCCCGGGTTGAAATGAGAAGACACATAAATGAGTCTCAAAACCAAACTTCCAGATCACGTACAGCAACCCCAAAGGGAAATGACATGGAACACTGATACTCAACCACCTGAACCTCCTGAACTGGCAACAAAAGAGTATCTGGAAAAAATGAAATCAGAAATAATTTCTCAGATAACAGCAGAGACTGTGCTCATACTGAATGACATGATTAATAAAACTAGAAAGTAGCTGAGGAACATAATGGAATCCATAAAACAGATGCAAATGGATTTCCAGGAGATAAAAATACTCCATTGAAAGTCTACACAGCAGAATGAGCCAATGTGAGGACAGAATTTCTGATATAGAAGATAAGATTGCAATTACTGACCAGGAAAAGAAAAATTGCTTCAAAATTATAAGGGAACATGAGAAATCAATCTAGCAGCTGCTAGATGATGCAAAGAAGAGTAACATAAGACTGATTGGGCTCAATGAAGAAACAGGAGAGAGTGCAGATGACATAAAAAATCTCTTCACAGAAATAATGGCAGAAAACTTCCCAAGCAGGGGAAAAGAGCTTGACATACAGATAAGTGAGGCATATAGGACTCCAAATAGCCTTCATCAAAAAAGATCTACACATAGGCATATAATTGTTAAGATTCCAGAAACACAACAGAAGAACAAAGTTCTCCAAGCAGTCAGAGAAAAGAAACATATCACATAGAAAGAAAAGCCCATCAGAATCACAGTAGACTTCTCAACACAAACCATCAAGACAAGAAGAGCTTGGAGTGACATATTCCAAGCCCTAAAAGAAAACAACCTCCAATCCAGATTGATGTACCCTGCAAAACTATCTTTCAAAATGGATGGAGAAATAAGATACTTTCATGACAAAGAGCACCTTAAGAATTTCATGAATACTAAACCGGCACTCCAAAAAATTTTAGACAATATCCTAGGAACAGACAATGAGGATCACAACCCCAGGAAGTAAAGCAGAATGAACCCATCGGGCATGATAAGAAGTTAAATGTAAAGGGGGAGAATCCAACAAAAAGAAAAAGTCATGACAACGATAAGTCAATACATTTCAGTTATAACCATCAACGTTAATGGTCTCAATTCACCAATCAAAAGAAATAGACTGGCAGAATGGGTCAAGAAGCAAAATCCAACAATGGCCTGCATACAAGAGACACACTGAATTCAAAATGAAACTCATGGACTGAAAGTTCAAGGGTGGGAAACAATACTCCATGTGACGGGAACCCAAAGAAAAGCAGGAGTAGCTATCCTCTTTGCAGATCAAGTGGATTTCAAACCAACACTGATTAAGAGAGACAAAGAAGAACACTACATCCTTGTAAAAAAGAACAATCCAACAGGAAGAGATGACAATTAAAAATATCTATGCACCAAACACTAGTGCACCCAACTATATAAAACAAATACTAATGAACATGAAAAGTCATATAGGCATTAATACAATAGTAGTGGGGGACCTCAATACCCCACTCTCACAAATAGATACATCAACTAGACAAAAAATAAGTAATGAAATACTAGACCTCATTTGAACTCTTCAACAAGTGAACTTAACAGATATTTACAGAGTGTTCCACCCCACAAAATCAGAATATACATTCTTCTCAGCTGCACATGGGTCATTCTCCAAAGTAGATCAAATACTCGCTCATAGAACATGTTTAAGTGCAAAGGAATTGAAGTTATCCCCTGTGTACTATCAGACCATAATGCGATGAAATTGGAGATCCATAGCAAAAGAAACTCGAAAAATTTCATAAACATGTGGAAATTGAACAACAAACTTCTGATAACCAATGGGTCACAGAGAAAATTAAAGAAGAAATCAGACAGTTCCTACAATTAAATGACAATGACAATACAACATATCAGAATCTATGGGGCACAATGAAAGCAGTCTTATGAGGGAAATTCATAGCAGTGAATACTCATATTAGGAAAACAGAGGGAGCCCAATTAAACAACCTGATGCTGAATCTCAAGCTTCTAGAAAAAGAAGAGCAGGACAAACCCAAACCTCATACAAGGGAGGAAATTATACGGATCAGAGCAGAAAGCAATGCAATGGAGACTAAGAGAACAATACGAAAAATCAATGAAGCCAAGAGTCGGTTCTTCGAAAGAATCAACAAAATTGACAAACCCTTAGCCAACCTTATCAGAAAAAGGAAAGAAAAGGCCCAAATCCATGCAATTAGGAATGAAAAGGGTGAAATTACAACAGACCCAGCAGAAATCCAGAGGATCATCAATACCTACTTCCAGAACCTATACACCAATAAGCTGGAAAACACAGAAGAAATGGACAGATTCCAAGATACATATGAATTAGCAAAGTTGAACAAAGAAGACCTAAAAATTCTAAACAACCCAATATCAACCAATGAAATTGAAAATGTAATTAAAAACTTATCAACTAAGAAAAGCCCAGGTTCTGATGGCTTCACTTCTGAATTCTACAAGACATTTAGAGAGGAACTACTGCCACTACTGTTTAAACCCTTCAATGAAATTGAAAGGGAAGCAATACTCCCAAATTCATTCCTGTTAGCAAGCATCACCTTGATCCCCAAAGCAGAGAAAGACCCAACTGATAAAGAGAACTATAGGCCAATCTCAAGAATGAACATTGTTGCAAAAATCCTTAATAAGATACTGGGAAATAGAATGCAGAAGATCAAATACCCTGATCAAGTGGGATTCATCCCAGGGATGCAGGGATGGTTCAACATATGCAAATCAATCAATGTAATACACTATATCAATGGAGGCAAGTACAAAAACCATACGATCTATCTCCATAGATGAAGAAAAGCATTTGACAAAATCCAACATGCATTTATGATAAGAACCCTACAAAAACATTGGAGTAGATGGTCTCTACCTCAATCTGATTAAAGCCATCTATGAAAAACCAACAGCCAATATCATACTAAATGGTCAAAAACTGAAATCCTTCACACTAAAATCAGGAACAAGACAAGCATGTCCACTATCACTACTCTTGTTCAATATAGTTTTGGAAACATTAGCCATGGCAATTAAACAAGAGAAAGAAATAAAAGGAATAAAGATAGGAAATGAAGAAGTCAAATTGTCATTATTTGCAGATCGCATGATTCTATATATCGAAGACCCCAAGAACTCCACCAAAAGTCTTAATAGACTTAATAACCAAATTCAGTAAAGTAGCTGGATACAAGGTCGGCACACAAAACTCAATAGCTTTCCTCTACATGAATAACAGACTCACTGAGAGAGAAATAGGGCAAATAATTCCTTTCACAATAGCATCCAAAAAACTGAAATACCTAGGAATCAATCTAATGAAAGAAGTCAAAGACCTCTTCTCTGAAAACTATAGCACTCTGAAAAGAGAGATTGAAGATGATATCCAAAAATGGACAGACATCCCCTGCTTCTGGGTAGGAAGGATCAATATAGTGAAAATCGCCATACTTCCAAAACTGCTATATAGATTCAATGCAGTTCCAGTCGAGATCCCAGCAGCATACTTCATGGGCCTTGAGAAAACAAAAAAAAATTCATTTAGAAGAAGAAGAGACCCAGAATAGCAAAAGCAATTTTAGGTAACAGAGACATGGCAGGGGGTATCACAATCCCCAACTTGAAACTATACTACAAAGCTACTGTGATTAAAAACAGCATGGTACTGGCAAAGAAACAGACCTGAGGACCAGTGGAACAGATTAAAACATGCGGAAACAACACCAGAGACACTCAGCTATCTCATCTTCGACAAAGGAGCCAAACACCCTCACTGGAGGAAAGATAGCCTCTTTAATAAATGTTGCTGGAAAAATTGGGTTTCAACTTTCCAAAGATTAAAACTAGACCTGTATCTCTCACCATGCACTAAATTAAAATCGAAATGAATTAAAGATCCAAATATTAAAATAGAAATGCTGAAGCGGCTGGAACAGAGGTTAAGTAGAACTCTTGAAGGCATTGGTGTAGGAAAAGATTTTATGAACAAAACCTCAGTTGCCCATGAACTAGCACAAACAATCAACAAGTGGGATCTCTTCTTATTAAAAAGCTTCTGCACAGCAAGAGAAACCACCAACAGTGTGAAGAGACAACCCACAATGTGGGAAAAAATCTTCACCTGCTCTTCCTCAGACAAAGGTGTACTATCTAGAATCTATAAAGAACTTAGAAAGATCAGACCTCCCAAATTTAAAGACCCAATCCGAATATGGGCATCTGAAATGAACAGACATTCCTCACACAAAGAAGTAGAAATAGCACATAAATACAGAAAAAATGTTCAACATCACTGGTCATTCAAGAGATGCAAATGAAAACAAAGCTGAGATTCCACTTCACTCCAGAAAGAATGGCTGCTATCATGAAATCAACCAATAACAAATGCTGGCGGGGCTGTGGGGAAAGAGGAACCCTGCTCCACTGCTGGTGGAAGTGTAGACTGGTGCAACGACTATGGAAGTCAGTATGGAGATACCTCAAAGAACTAGGACTGGAAGTCCCATTTGACCCAGCTATTCTCCTGCTGGGGATCATCCCCAAAGAATTAAAAGAATCATACCACAGTGATATATGTGCACCCATGTTCATAGCAGCACAGTTTTGTAATAGCTAAAACTTGGAAATAGCCCAAATGCCCATCAACTGGATGCTGGATAAAGAAAATGTGGGGTTTTTTATAAAATGAAGTGCTACTCAGCCATAAAAATGACAAATTAGAAACATTTATAGCTAAATGGATGCACATTGAGGGGGATACTCTTAAGTGAAATAAATAGGACAAACGTGCAAATATCTAATAGTTTCTCTGGTGTGAGAAACTGAAAGTGTAAATAAGGACTAAAAGGTATAATAGATAATGTGAAATAGGAAGAAAAGGGGCAAAGGGTAAGGGGGAAGCCAGAGGGGTAGGGGAAAGGAAAGAAGGGGAAGGAAAAATAATGAGAAATGGAAAAAATGGAAACCAAGTCTTTGTTAATAGGGAAGGGTGGAGGGGCTGAAGGGAGGGCTAGGAATGAGGAAAAACTAAGAACCAAGATGTGTCATGTAAAGGTTCAAGTTCCCAATGAGAAATGTAAATGTGTTGTATACCTAAAATGTACCAATAAAAGAATTTAAGTAATAAAAAATAAGTATTCTCCACCACAAAAGCATTCAAATTCTAATCCCCAGAACCTGCAAATAGCTTGTATTATATGACAAGAAAGTAAATACATGGATGGAAGTGGATGGAATTAAAGTGGCTACTTAGCTGATTTTAACATGAAGAGATTATCCTGGATTATCTAGATTGACTCATTGTAATTACAGGGGCCTTTAAATATGCAAGAACGAAGCAGAGGAGTTGGTGATTGCATGTGATGCAGATTCAATCAACCATTGCTGGAGTTGAAAAAAGAAGTCCATAAGCTAAGGAATGCAGTTAATATCTGGAAAGTGAAAAATTCAAAAAAACAAATTCATTCTTGCTGATATTTTGATTTTACCCTGGTGAACCCCACTTTGGACTTCTGCTTTATATAACTCGAAATTAATATATTTATGCTGTTTTAAGCCACTAAATTTATGATTATGTGTTTCAGTACCAATAGGAAATTATTATAGTACACTGCCATATTTTACATTTCTAAGACATTTGTTTTATTTCTAAATATTTTTCCTTTATGACATTCTGTACTTATGAAGTATTTTTTCTTTGAGAATATTAAATATGAAGTATTATGTTTTCTTGGGATACACATTTATTTTTATTTCTCTGAAATTCTTTCTTTCATTCTTTTTTCTTCTTTTTATTATATTAGAACTTTTCCTCAAAAGTTTAATATTCTTCACTGCAAGTTTATATTTACATATGAAAATGAGGCACCAAAATTGATTGGAAATTCTTTTTCCCTAGGTGTCTTTTTGTTCAGTGTGTATTACCATAAGTGAATAGGCAAGAACCTAGATATTTCTTTAGGAGATTCCAAAATGCTAATATCTACATTATCTGATTTTTTTTAGTTCCCCAGAGAGGTACTGACCCATTTTCTGTGTGTTACCATAATACCAGTGTTCAACATTTTTGCAATCATGTAGAGAAAGGTGATTGTAGATCTTTTAGTTCAATATGCAATCTGTTTGATATTTAGGAAATCAACTGACGGCATCTCCATTGCCTCCTCAAATTTCAAACCTCCTAGATAGATGGAAGTCTAGCTATCATCTGTCTCACTGATTTAGTTAGAAGAATGTGGTTTATGCATGAAGGACAGATGGGCCTAATTAAATTTCACATACTTATGTAGATCCACATGAGAAAACTTTTGAGTTTACAGAGCCAATTCATTTAGCCATGATAGAGGGAGAAGGGATGGGAGAGAAGAGAAAATAGAGAAGATGACAGGACAAGAGAGGAGAGGAGACAGAGACAGTGACAGAGACAGAGATCTGATGGATCTGATAGATTCAATCCCACTGGTCATGAAACATAGATCAAGAGTTAGAATTTTGTTTTTCTCTTTAGCAAAATGGAAACGCGGGTGGGACAAAATGCTTAGATATTACTCTAGGGAAATTCTTCACATGTACTCTGAAAAGCAGGAATAAGCATCCCCCCAGTACACCTGCTGCCTCAGCTGTACCCTTGATTCATGGTCTCTTTGGTTCAACCTATCACAAAAGGTGTCTTCTGCTAGAGCAAGGGCATATGTGGACCTAAGTATTTGCTGCATAGACTTTAAAGCAATCCTTGCATTTTCAGCTTCTCCCACTGCCCCAGGCTGTTGAATATTTTATATGCCTGTGATCCTGAATTTGGAACCTCACAACTGTTGGACTTTTTAAATCCTCCCTTATATCCTTGTGACTAGATTTCAACATTCTCACTCTTCCAAGTTATTTAGCACCAATCCTTCTGCTTCTCATCTTCCAAAATTTTACTGACATCTCTGACTGCTGTCATTTCCTATCCTTTCTGTGTGCCCTTGATATAATGTACCTTTAAAAATTTATTTATTGACATGTTGGGTAATATTTTTTCAGGAAAAAAGGATATCTTCTTCAATATATCATTTCTTTTTGTGCTCTTCTGTATTTTACAAAATTTATGTAATGAATATATAATCTTTTAAAAATCACAAACAGCAAAACAAACGTTATTTTTAAAGACTTAAAAATATTTCAATCTAGGGAAAATTGTATCATCACCTACTTTAATTTATTTTATCTACTTATCATCATCTTTTTCTGAAAAACAAAGTCATTGCAAGCATCTTTTATCTATATAATTGGGCCAATTATTCCATCTCCTAATTTTTCAATAAAGAGCCTACATTTTATTAAAAGCCAAATACTGTTTGCAAAGGTGTTAATAAATTATTAGCACTTTGATACATAACACATATTGCACAACACATAGTTTAAAAATTAGAAAATGCAACAACTGAGCAAATTATATAGTGATAAGACTAATGTATATTGAGTACAAACACGTACAGTCATTATTTGTGCTTTGTAGAAAAGAATATTGAGGATTTTCAAGGTAATTTACCACAAATCCACTATTCTAAATCTCATACGCATTCCACTGTGCCATTTACCTCTGTAGATCAGTATTTTGGTTTTTTTCTGTAGTTGATTATTTAGATACTCAACCAGAGTAAACTACGGAAAAGTATTTGGTTATGTCTTTGTTTTCTATTAACAAAATAAGAAACTAAAACTCCTATGTCCTTTCTTTTTTCTTAGCTTTCAGAATTGATATGAGAAACGAGGCACTATTAATAAAACTCAAAACAACTAAGAGCAGTAGAGTAACGATTTAGCATAATTTAATAGAAAGACTTGTTCTGAGGCTGGGGTGCCTCCTGCCTTGGGCACGGTCCAAAGCAGGGAATCTAGCATAACTACCTTGCTTGTAAAAAGACCTCAGCCTGAATTTTACTAATATGCTTTGGGATTCAGCAGCTTCACTCTTCCCTCAGCCTCTGTTATTATTAATGCTCAATTTTAATGGGTGAAGGAAGGATTCTGATGTGGGTGGCTTGCTTCTTCTTTTTGTTATTGTTAAATGTAGCAACAAACAATCAAATCAAAAGAAGAAGAATACAAAGAAAATGGGTCGTGAATAAACAAAAAGGTCAGGACTAGTATTTAGTGCAATTTCGGAAGAACTATTAAATACACCGTGATTGGCAGATTTAACAGTACCTTCTGCTCTCTTTTGCCAGCAACTATGCAATTATTCCAGGTGTTGTAGTGGAATGACTCTATCAAATTTTATAGGATTAATCAGCATGTAAATGTTGGCAGGCTTCAGACTTGGATCCCAGCTTCAGGTGCAGCACTTAGAACAGACGCAAAGAAAAACTTCTTGGTTTGTTTTTAAAAGGACTTATAAATTGGCCATACTACCTTTGCCACAGATAAAGTTTACCTCATGACATTTTACTCAGAGCAATTTCACTTTTATCTGTGTATCAAGTGGTAAAATTGATCGCAGAATTTATATTATACATGAATATTACAATTCTGTATTTCCTGCTTGAAATGTTGAGAGAATGTTTTAAACATTATTTCTGTTGTTTATAACTCCACGATGTGTCATAATTGTAATAAAAAGGACAAACAAGTTCTTTAGTACCGCTATCTGTCAAATCTTTCTTTAGAGGGGCCAAAGAGAGGCTCAAGGGTGATTAAGGACACTGTGTGATGCTCGGTATCTGTTATATAACTGTTTGGCATAAACTCTTCCCTCATGAACTTCCAATGGCCCCTAATTGCCTACAACAGTGGTTTTCAATTATGTGGTCTGCCGAGAGCAATTTCATCATTCCATGAGTAACAATGAATCACTGTAGGAGAACTACATAGTGCGCTTGATGATGAGGCATGGAAGAGTGGAGGGAGGCAGTGATATTTTAAGAAGTTCTAGAAGTTTCAGTATCCCCTCTGCCTTCTGTCTCCAGTTGGAAAGCATCATCCCTGCTTAAGGCTCTTCAGTTCTCATTTAATCTACCTACTGGATCTTCCTTTAATCCTCTTCTCTAAAAAAGTGAACTCCAAACAGATAAGTTTCTCAACTGTACAGTTATTCCTGCTCCTAATATTTTTCTTTTGGTTTGCTTTCCATATCAGACTAGTTCAATCTCATAGAACATTTCTCTCTAAGAACTTTTCCTAACTTCTGCAAAATACAATATTCTCTTTGTATAGTCCTTGTTTAATCCCTCATTGGATCATCAACATTGGAATATCCAGGACTCCCTTAAAATAGATGTTAAATATTCTGAAAATGCTGATCCAAATTGGCTTAGGAGTGCCACCCTATTTGTGTAAAATGTCTCTTCCATTGTCTTAGTTCTATCTATTTTCTTCAATGTTCTTAATCATACAGTAATTGAGAGACCACCAATTTCACCATTTTGGAAGAAATTGTGCCTGACACGTCCAACTCTCAATTAAATTTACAGATGAGATTAAATGGTAAAATGACTAGCTCAGTCCTACATGGGCCCTTGTTCTTTTTCAATTGAAGATATCTATTTTATTAAAGATAATTTGAAATTTCAGCAAATTTATCAAATAACCCCAGGCTCTTATATATCCAGTATTGGTCATTAGAATAAATCCTTCAGAAATTAATTCTAAAAACATTTATTTTGATGATGTACTATGCTACATAAAATATACTAGTTAATAGAAAGTTTCTACCTTGCAGGAGAAACTAGTAGGTGAAGTTAGAAGTAAATTTAGGTATCATTAAATTCTTTTATTCTCTGGGGACAAAGAGGCCAATATGTTTTATGAAAAGACAAACAAATGTAATCTGACCTGATTTTAGAGAATATTATTTTTTTTAGTTTAGTACAATAAGGAAAAAAAAATCTTTGACAGTACAGTGCCACAAATGTCTTCCTATATAAATTGAAAAATTTAACTCAACACATATAATTGATGGGAATAAGAAGCTGAAATACTAATGCCAAAAGGTAAAAAGACAATGAGCCCAGAAAATGAAAATAATAGGATATACATTAAAATGTTATCAGAACATAAATTTCTTATTTTTAACAGAAAAGCCAGATCTGATTTAGAAAACAAACTGATAGCAACTTGGAGTATAGATTAGAGCTTGAGAAATTGGAGGTAGGAAGACACATCAAAGGTGAAGATAGTCAACAGAGCGTGAACTAGGCCTCGCCCAAGCAGAGGGAGGGGAGGGTGGACAGCAGAGGGCTTTGGAGCATGACACAGCAGGCCCTGGCTATCATGTATGTTCTGAGAAATGGAGATGGGACCTGGGCCTAGTACAGAAAAAGCAAGTTCTTATTTACTTACCTAGAGAGTAAATGCACAGGCACAACTTAGTCATTGGGTTATTTTAAACCATAATTTAAAGGACAGCCTGAGATGTGTTGAAATGGTTTTGAATTGCGATCCTCTAATTCTAGGACAAATAACATATAGACTGGAGTTGTTATTACTTTAATGTCTCTTGTGGATTTGGCACATTTAGACTATGTATGTATGAAGAAATGGCAATCCTTTTTACTGGAATAGCACAGTAAGCCAGAACTCAGCTGTTAGTCAATAATCAAAACAGAAATCCAGGAAAGACTTTTGGGCTACCCTAATAGATGCCAAGCATATAAAGCATTAAAAACTTCCATAGTTTGCTCAGCATTCATTTGCTTTACTGGCTATCGTCAGAGCTCAAGGAGAAATTATGGATGAATATTTATATCAGTCAGGATAGATAAGTTATACTGTTTACAATTTTTAAAATTAGGTAAGTTAGCAAAAAAGGGCTTTTTATCCATACAATTGTAGATAGGTAAGTTAACTAGATATCTTGTAGGCAGTTAGACAGGGTGGCCCTGGAGGTGTCAATATGAAAGATAATTGAGACACATTCACTCAAGGTCAGCATTATAAATAAAGAAAAAGTTCACTACACCTACTTACTTCCGCTAGAAGTGACTGATATTCTAAATAGATGTCAATCTCCCTAGCTCATTTCCCTTCCAGAAATTCCTTGTTCATTTTATGTACACTTGTTTTCCCATTTGATCCCCATTTAAGCAATATTACCCAGGTGACTATATTTGTAATCTTATTGGTTGATTATGGTTTTATCCCACCTTTGTACTTGCCTCATCTTGTGGCTTTGCTCCATTTAAAACCCCTGGGAGATGGGGTCCTGAGCAACGCACTTTCCGGTTCCCTTTCTGTCTCACTTAGTCAGAGGCTATCTTTCTTTTAATAAACTTTCCTACTCAACCTCCATTGTCCCGAGAATTCATTCTTCGGGGTTAGAGAACACATGAACTCTGTTTCAGATATCTAGCAGGTTTGGGAGTTACATCCATTCCCCCTATATCAATACCACAGGTCCATTACTGGTTGACAGGAAGATTCACTGGAGTGACTTGTCCTAGTCACTTAAGATACAGTTGAACATTTCATCTACACACAGGCCTCCTGGATCATCACAACAGAGAAAAGAGATGATGACCTGTGCACAGGTTTTTGAAAACATCCCCCTGGAGCTAACAAATCACTTCTATTTGCATGGCTGTGGTCCAGGTAAGTCTCATGATCACAATTAGTTGAAGAAGTTAGGAAACTATAATCCTGCTATGTGTGTGGAAAAGAGGAGATCTGGAAATATTCAAACAGGCAGCCCTTAGCTGATATAAGGTCATGCTTGTGGATTATCCTTAAACTGATGCACTACACACATGGAAAGTTTTAATATTATTACACTGCAAAGTGCCTTAGCATCTATGAACAGGTACAAAGACTGGTGTTTAATTGTCCTGTGATTAGAGAATAACAACCCTATGATAAATATTTCTACTTCATAGAATGATAAGCATCCTCTAAGGCGCCTTTACTGACCCCTTAAGTCCAAGCTGGATGCCTAAGGAACTTTTACAGTGCCCTATGTTTACTTCTGTATTATATTCCCAGACCGAGTCAAAGGCTTCTTCAATCAACCATTGGCCAATTCCCAACATCTTTTCAGTCATATTATACTTTAGTGGCTGCTCAGTGGCCTCCAGGTCCCACCTCAGTGTTTGTGGCCCTTGAACTGTGAACTTGATTCTTGGAATCTGAAGTAATTCCTGGCATTGGGCCTATTTTTGTAGGAATTAGTCCTGCTGAGACCAACCACAAATACATGGGCCCATGCTTGCTTACACATTTTGTGTCTTCAAATGAGTTATATCTGCTATCATATAGAGAGGGAGGCAGTTAAATGACCCCAGTTAAGACAACTAAACTGTTTATATTCTTAGTAGTTCTTTTTTGTGTTTATGTAAGCTTCAAATATGTTGGTCAGTGGCAACATAGAATTTCAATGCCTGTGGGTAATGTATTTTAATGGGCAATTTTTCAGGTTTTCATTTTAAATATACCTACATACCAATTATAAATTCCCATAGAATAATTACACTGTCATGCATCCTGTATTAGCTACATTTTTAAAAAATTGATTCTATGCTTATAAGAGACATGGTGGATTTAACATTAAAAAAACCTTCTTGCCTCATTTAAATGATATTTACATCTCTATATCTGAGCTGGATCTAGGTGTGATAACAGTGCTAAGACTGAATCATGTTTGAAAAGATATGAAAATCAGAGAATATAACAGAAAAACCTCCAAAACCTTCCTAATTCCAACAAAAATGAAACTATTCATTTCCTCTTCTTGGGAGTTTTCTATCCTTGGACTGCAAAGCCCTACTTAATTCTTTGAGAGTAGCTCCTAGTTAATTGGTTCACTAACTGTAGCCCACAAGTAAAGTCCCTCATTCATAAGCACATAAAAAACAAAGGCTGTACATAGCAAGAATTCTAAGTGCAACGGTCTGTTAATATTTCACCAGAAATCATACTCCTTCATGTGTGTTTTTCTGGTCTCTCAAGTCTAATGGTCATGATGAAATATTTGATCACGTTCCCTTTGCACCTTTGGAGAAGAAGGTCAGAAGTGATCACAGCCATCAAGTGGACACTCTGGTATCAAGAACAAATAACCATGAGGTCACCTGATCCTTCTTTAGCTTTTCTTCTCTTTCTATCTTTTCTCAAACTAGCTAAATTTCCCAAAAAGAAATCAAAAGACTTGTTTCTTTATTTAGAAGAGTGGAAAATATGCCTCCTCATTCTTTCCTCTGCAGGACTAGGAAAAGGTCATCAATTCGCCCTTAGAAAGCTGGTATCTAGGTTTCTGGCCAAGGTCCAGTACACTTTTCCTTCCTTCACTAGATAAAAGTATGACCATTTGAAAAGGCTTTGAAGTAACACAACCATGACCCCACTGTAAAGTGCTGGTTACAATTATCCTGCATAAAGTAGTAGTCCTATCCGCGAAAGGGACAGGCTTTAGATTTCTTCCAGTGGAGTCCTCCTCTAAGAAAGTCCAGTTTCATAAATAATTGTTTCCTCATGGACCTCAATAAAACTGTTGTGTTAAATTTGGTGGAAGGATATATATCATGTAAGAAAACAATGTAGGGGTCCAAATGCAATGGAGGTCAGTCTCCTCTAAACAAGCAGCCATGTAGCTGAGACTGGTAAACACCTGGGATGTTTCTGCTTCCTAATACCAGTTGACCAAGGGATAAGACCAAGCTTATTTTTGCTTGTATCGTTTGTTCAGCTGAACTTCCTTACTCAGAATGCATCTCTTTTTTTCGTTTCCTCTTTCGCAGGCTACTTATCAGTGAGTGTAATGTCAACTGAAAGTATTTTCTAAACCACTATTCAAGGGCAGGAACCATGCCTTCTATTTCTTCCCATCAGGCAACCATGCCTAACATATTACTATGTACTATACATACAAAGTGATCTAGAACTGCTTTCTAAATGTCCAAAAGTGGGGAGGTTGGGGAATAAAGAGAAAACTTAAATACAGATGTTTAAAAATAGTATATGAGTTACTCAAATAATATTTATATTATACAAATAGTGAATAAATAATTATCTAAATTGTATATATAAATTTATACATGCACAATTTATATATAAATTTTGGACAATTCATTCCTAAAATTGAAGACCCATCTACATTTAACTTGTCCATTATGCTCCAACCATGCTGCACATGTAAAACAGTTTCTGTAAACATTAGTTTATATTTTTCAGGATGATCATTTAAAATGAAGTTAGACTGATAGCCCTGTCAGAAAAAGCCTAAACCTAATTTGAAACTGAATTACATATTGCTTATATACATTGCTATGTCCTTCTCATATCCTGGGCGTTTACATGACTTCCAAGAGTTTAAAATAGTTTTAACAATATTAGTTCACCTGATATTTCATACCAACCATAACCTGTACAGCAGATTATTCTGGAAATTCTCCTTATAAAGCTCTTTTTTTGAAAAAAAAAAACAAAAAAACTTTCTTCCGTGAAACCCTATAGTGAAATAAATGTTGCATATAAAAAAGAATCATGATCATGTACATTTGGAAAACAGAGTAAAATAAAGAAGTTATTTTGTTGCAAAATTTCTTAGAACGTTCAGTATGCAAAAGGGCAATGTGAGAAACCAAGGGGAGGATATAGAATACAGAATTTCCCACCATCTCACACACTATTCAAGGACCACATTGAGAGCCAGGAGAAGGTGCTTATAAGGGCCAGAATGCCTCCTTGTCCTGTAACCTTTTTAAGAGAGCCACTTCAGTCATGACCAAAATTTTGTTACACACTAAATTTTTGTATTGCAAAAACTGTATTAGCCTAGAGGAATTCTCCAATCTCCATGGATAATATGTCTATTTTAACCTTAGACAGTTTAGTGGGAATTAATGATCAACCCTAATTGTTTCAATAACATAAAGCTGCAAACACTGAAAAAAATTCTGTGAACAGACAATTCAGTTCTCTCCTCCTCACTATTCCTCTCATCCCCCAGAACTAATTCCTTTCAAATTAAAGATGGAGGAAAGAATTATCTGGGAAAGTATGTTTTGTGTAGTCCTAACCATAATAAATCTAAATTAAGAGTTTACGGGTTGAAGCAGTCAGGCTCAGAGACCTGAAAGTCTCAGACTTTATGAGAATTGGAATTTTGCATCTAAATACTTCTATCTTTTTCAGATATTTACTCTTGTTTTTTCAAAGCAAATTAAAAATGTTAAAAAGCACATAGCAAATATAACATCAACCTTTTATTTTCCTTTCAACAGAATTACAGTAGCCGAGTTTCAATATTCTTAAGAAAGAAAAATAGAAAAGTAAAATAGATGAAGCTCCCTTGATTTCTATGAAATCTCAGAAAGGATGTAAAATATGCTTATTGTAAGTATTTTAAAGGATTTTTCATAATTAGATCAGTAAAAGTGTTGGTGACAATAACTTCAGAGTAATATTTCTTAAACTTTCAAGCCACAATACCCAGGGATGATGCATCAAAAGCCTGCTGGAAACAATTTTGGATTCAGAGTGGCATGTGGATACCTGTTTTTCTCAGCAAAATAATTCAGCCATTGTAATTATTTTTAACAGAATTGGGCTTCACACTGTGGGATAATGAGCTGGAAAATGTATTTGTTTTAAATAAAGGAATTTTCACACTACAAGAACACACAAACATCTACGAAACCCAAATGCGCCCATCCAGCGTGCCTGGTAAAAGAGCCAATTTGATGTTATTTCCAACTGTGTAGAAATAATTTGCTACAAATTCAGGCTACAATGCAAACAGGTGCTTCTTGAAAGAAACCCCATGAGTTTGGAATTGCCCAGTGCTGGGACAGCTGGGAAGCATGAAGATGTTTTCTCTTAAATGGCACCCAAGCTTCTGAGGCCTGTTGAAATCCTGCTCCAAGCCCTACCTTTAGGTTGGTTATTCATGATAACAGGACCAGTTTGGCATCTACAGTGACACTTCAAATTTCATGAGAGCTGTGGATTTACATGAGCAATATTAAGGAATTACAATTTAAATAGAATGGATAGGAAGGTGATTCTCAAACAAGAGGGCAGAGAAAGGGAAGTAGGATGAAATAAGTCTCACCCCAAACTCCCAACAACTTTACTCTTTGAATCAAATGAAGAGACAAGATGACACCAAGTGGGAGAAGAGTAAGATGGACAGCTAGAAAAGCATAAAGATGAAGCAGTTCTAAATAAAATGGGAAAATCATAATGCTGTAGATCAGCAAATTAAATTATGCAGCTGAAATAAATGATGAAAAGAATTCATCTCAAAGGGAGAAATTAGAAATTATCTTAAACTTTAACAGAAAATTTCCAGGAATGCAAAAATAACAGATGTATACAACATTTAGACTGGTGGTCAAAGTAGATAGTAAAGAAATACTACTCACCATTAATGATTCTTCCTTGGATCTTAACATGTTGCTAATACTCCTCCATAGCTCTGCCTAGTCTATTGTTGGGTCGTACTGGTCAGTCGGTAAGTTTGATAATTTCAAAACTTCTTTATTGCAGATTTTATTTCCTTCTTCTAATTCTGTAAAACTACCCTTTGCCACAAAGCATTGTCAATGGATAAATCTATTCTGAATTTTAAAAGGAATTCACCAGTACAAACAGAACTTCCCCAGAATGGCACCGATGTATCCTGACCTGATTCCTCAGCAAGGACTTTCCAGGTAATACACAAAGAAACCCAAGAATGCACTAGAATGTGTTTCAACCTTCTAAACTCCATTATCTCTAAAAAGGCAAAGTTATTTAAGAAGTATAGGCTGAGAGGCACATTTTCAACATGGCTGTTACATGACTAATTTATATACTTCCCAAGTGTTGAAATATGTGTAATTAAGTTGACTTTAAGTGTCATATATGGTGAGAGCTTTCCCCTGTATTTTAAATTGTGTCAAACATATAAAAGTAGCATGGTTATATAAAGTTCACTTCTACCAAATTAGTTTAATTTTAAGTCCTGATAGCACAAATAAGAAGCAAATGTTTTCCTTCTAGAACTGATTTTGCTACTTTCTCTGCAATTTGATTGCCTTAGGGAAAGAAATAATACTTCAAGGATATAGCACAGTGGTATTTGGAAATGTAAAATATAGTACTTAAATATACTCAAATAAGGAGATTTCTCAGACTCTTCAGACTAACTTGTTCTTGAGCTTGTTTGGGCAGCACTAATTTGTTCTTGAGAAAAGTGCATTACCTTTGGTGGCCACTAAGAGAGAAGCTGTAAATTTAGTAAGATCCACTTGTTTATAATGCCAACTCTTTCCAAGGAGCATAGGTCCTGCCTATGATGTAGAGCCTTTGTTTCACTGAGCTCCACATTGTAGTTTAAAAATGCGATTGGTTTTTGAGTGTTGAGTGAAGTTTGGGAAAAATCGGAGTGATAGATTCATAAGAGATGAACTGCTCTGTCTAGTGCAATGGGAAAAAATTTAGCAAAATCTTGGGAAATCAAGGAAGGAGAGAGGAGTTGGGATTTTATAGAGATTTCAATGCAACTACAGTGGGACAGTAGAGAAAATGTTAAAGTGTAACTATGAGGTTTTTATAGTAGCTTGAGAAGTTTAAACTCTGAACTCATTTCCTACTAGCTTCTATGATTTTATTTTGAATAAAAGATTACTCTCATTATTATGTGTATTTTGTTACTAAAGAAAAACATTTTCTATGTCCTTTAATACTTAATTTACTTTTTTAAAAAAAAAATTTAAATAAGTGTTTATAAACTTTCCTAAACACGGGAATGTCGTGTTCCTTCCAAGGAACGAAAGGCCTTGTACCTTATACTATAAGAAGCATCATTTCCTTGGTGTTTACCCATCAAAGAATGAAGCACACAGTGAACTCTGCTGCCTCAATCAGCAGCTAGAATTTGTCCTTGGTGAACAAAAAAGTCTGAAAAGTGAATTTCTGTCCATAATATTAGAGTGGATTACATTTTAAGCAAGATATTTATTTCAGAAAGATCATTCTGTCTTTATAGCATGGTTCTGACCTATCTGCATAAACAAATGAATGTCTTAGCATGTTTATCTCTATAAAACAGTGTCTAGGTGGAGGAAGACTCTTTCTATAAGCCCCCCAAATGGGGAAAAGTGGGGTAGCACTTACCTTTTAACCAGATTGCAGCCATGACTCAGTTTCTCGTTACAGTAGATAGGAATGATGCCTATACCTATAATATTAATGAAAATATTTTGAGAATAGAAGTCAGAGAAACTTCAAGGTGCTACTGGATCACTGAAAATGTAAGTGGCTAATTGATTTTTCTTTTTGTAGAGTTTTATTTTTTAATTACAGAGGAATGTTATAAAAATCTCAGTAGATAGCTATCTTTTTAAAATGATAAAAATCTCATTTTACCTCACCCTTACACACTACTTAGATTCTACTTTTCTCTTCAAAAATAATTATTATTTTTAATTATTAGAGAATTTTTCTCTATCTTTTTGTTATTAATGTCTAATTTCATTGCACTTGATTAGAATATGTAGCCTGATCTATATCTGTTGGGGGTTTTTTTATATTGAGATAATGATAGTAACTCCACTAATGTTGAAATATTTTGCATGAACTTACCAAAAGGAAGTGTATTTTCTATGTGTGGGTTTGAAGTAGAAATGGAGTTAGAGTTACATCACATTAAATCCTGATTGCTATTGAAATCTTATCTAATTTTTCTGTTTAATTCATCTTTAACTTCTGAAACAGGTATGCTAAGTTACCATTATGGTTTAGATTTAAATGTCCCCCAAAAGTCTCTTGTGTTTGGAAGGTGACTAGATCCCGGTAGTGCTGTATTCATCAGTGGATTCATCTATTGATGAGTTCAGTAGTTTTATGTGCCATTAGGAGGTGGGGCCTGGTTGAAGGTGGGTCACTTGGGCATGACCTGGAAATGTGTATTCTGGCTGCCATGTGGTGAGCAGTGTTCCTTCACCATGCCATTTCTGCCTTGGAGCCAACCTGAATCCACTGAAAACCATAAGCAAAATAAACCTCTCCTTTAAATTGAGAGTGTCTTATATTGTGTCCAGCAACTGTAAAGCTAACATATTTGCCAACTGTGGTTTCAGATGTTACTTTCTCCTTGTATTTCTAATAATTTTTTATAATATCTAAAGCTACCTTAAGCTCACTGTGGACTGCTTAAATAAAGCATTATGCCTAAAAATGTTTTAATTTTACCCTCACATTTTAATTATATTAGGCTGTACGTAGACATCTACAGTAAACATTCGTTTCACTCAGGAAGTATTATGTGGTTTAAAAAAGAAGAAAATTCTCTCACACAAACATATGAGTGAACTTTAAGGACATTATGCTAAGTGGAATAAGTCAGTCATAAAAGGATAAATACTGTATGGCTCCACTCATATGAAGTACTTAAAGTAGTCAAAATCATAGAAACAAAACAGAAAGGTGGTTGCCAAGGGCTGGAGGAATAGAAGAAGGAGAATTAGTGTTTAACAAGCATAGAGTTTCAGTTTTGGCAAGACGAAAACATTCTAGAGATCTGTTGCATAACAATGTGAATATGCTTAACACTAATGAACTATACACACAAAGATGATAAAAATGATAAATTTAATGTTTTGTGTTCCTTACCACAATAGAAATATCATTTTCACACCAAAGTTTTAAGATATTTCTGTTTTCTTCTTGCATTCAAGGTTGATTGGAAAGAAAAACTGTGACATTAATCTGTTTCTCATTCCTTAGTAGGTAATGATCTTTCTGGAAACTATTAGAATTTTGCTTTATCCTTGGTATTCTAATCTTACTATGCTGTGTCTACTATAGGTTTTTTTTTTTTTTCATTTACCAGGTTTAGCATTTACTGGCTCCTTTAATATGAGGAATCAGATTTTTCTCAGTTATGTGAGGTTTTCTTCTTTTGTTGATTTAAGTATTCAGCCCTCTTCTTCCAGAATTTCTTAGGGCCCTCTTTTATGTCTATTACATTTCTCATTTCTTCTATTCTAGATACCATATCTTTGCAGTCTTGTCCTATATCATGGGCAATGTTCCCACCTTTATTTTCCCATCCATTAATTTTCTTTTTATGACTATTCTATAATTAAATCCATGCATTGGATTTTATTTGGCAATGATACATTTAATTTCCATGTACCATGTTCTTCATACTTCCATTGTTTCCTTTATATTTCAGTTTATTCTTGATTTATGATTGACTCTTAAATATCTAAGAATTTTTAAATTTCATTTTATGTTCCCTAATTTACTTCTTTGTTTTTTCAATCTCATTTTAATGGATTTTAGCACACACTATACCCACTACACCTTTATTATTATCTTAAATATGATCCTACCCTCATTTTTTCAGAAGTTAAACATTTGGTATATTGTCACTATCTGATGGTCCTGTATCCTTAATTCTTGTTGATTTTCATATCTACCTGGATGAATTTCTCTGTTACCTCAGCATTCACCTTACTTCAGCCATTAATGCTAATGGCCATGCCTTAGACCTTGATAACAGTTTTGACTCCTTCATCATCTTGATTTTATGTATCCCATTGTCAGAATATCATGTTTGAGTACTCTTTCTAGTTCCCCTACTCAGATAATACCTTCACCCAATTTTAATGTCCAACCCTACCATATTTTCTCTTTCCCTTGCTCCTTGGCAAACTGATCTTCCCTCTTGAATCACCCTAAATTTTATTTTTAATCATTATATTAACTCCCTTGGATTTGTCTTCAATTCTGTTGCCTCTCTATCATCTAATACTTGACCAATAAGAATCCTGGACAAATCCAATTTTCTGCCACCCCAAACCTACATCTCAGCAAATAAGCATGGCTGAATGATCCCACTTTAAACTTAAATGGGTTTTTAATGATGCCAAGCAAAAATTCCTGGATCCCTTTGTTCCTCTTCTCACATATTCCTTTCAAATATTTCAACGCACATCCACCCACGTCCTTACTCTCAGCTACCAATTTCGTTACACCTGGAAATTTGAAGCACTCTTAAGAAAACTTCCACCCATTTTCTATCCATCTACTCTCATATTTCTACCACCAGACCTTCCTAATGACCCACACCTGCACGATACACTCTGCATTCCCATCTTCTACTACAGCTTAATTACACACATTCCTATTTAAAGCGTGCCTCCTCTTATGCAGTAGATCTAATCTTTCAAGAATAGAAGTCCAAAACCCTCCTTTATGTCTCTTATATCACCAAATTTTTATTGTCCACTTTGACTATGACATACCTGAGTATAACAGACATACTTTATATATTATGCCAAGGATTTTAAATTTTATATAATAGATTTATGTTGCTATTGCAATATTTTAAGCAGGAGAGTAATGTCTTATAGTTCTTATAGCCACATCATTTTAGAAGTCTCATGGAAAGAGGGTTGCAGATGAACACAGCTTGAGGCAAGAGTAAAATTAAGTGATTGCTACAATTGTGATAATGAAGACCTGACCAAGCCAGGAAGAATAAAGTCAAAGAAGAAGGGGTGGATGGGAGATTTAGAGAGAAGCTAATGTCCTCATTTTATGCATAGGTGATGAAGTATGCTGATTCTGTGGTTAGCCAATTTAAAAAAATAAAATGGGGGGCCCGGGATTTGTCTCAGTGGCACCACACCTGCTTCGCAAGAGCAAGGTCCTGAGTTCAAGCCTGGGTACCAAAATGGGTAGAGATATGTTTCTCCCAGTACTTCCTCTTCTATTTAGTAAGCTCCAATTAAGCAATAAAGGTTTCTAAAACATTACTGAACTATATTGGCCTTCAATTATCATTATTTGACAACAAAAAAGGAGACTGAAAGTCTAGTGGATTCTTTTTGGTCTCAGAATAAACTTTGTTTCTAATTTTATTTACAAAAGAATTGGAATTAAGTTATTGACACTAATCCAGGGTGAGAAAAGTAGAGAAGAAAAGCAGAGAGTCTGATGAGAAATGATGATATAGGTTACTTGGGATGAGCCTTGAATTTTTTTTTTTTTTTTTTTTTTTTGGTACCAGGGATCAAACTCGGGTCCTTGCGCTTGCGAGACAGGTGGTGGAACCACTGAGCTAAATCCCCAGCCCTAATTTTAATAACATCTTTTAGCCATGCTTTTTAATAGTAGAACACTTGTACCAGCTGTTGACTGGTTTTATTTACATCCATTTTAGCCTATACATTTAGATGGCATGTACCATTGATATAGGGGGAAGAGATATAACTCCCAAACCTACTAGATATCTGAAACATGAGTTTGTATTCTCTAAAATTGAAGAATGAATTCTAGGAACAATGGAGGTTAAGAGTAGAAGAGTAGGAAAAATTTATTTGAAGAAAGAAAGCTTCTACCTAAGAGAGACAGAAGGAGGACTGGAAAGTGGGTTGCCCACTCACCCCACTTTTCAAAGCCATGTGGTGAGGCGGGTACAAAGTGGGACAAAACTATAAGACCCAAAGGAAATTTACAAGGTGGGCATGAGGTGGGACAAAACCATGACCAACCAATAAGATTACAAATACAGTCACTCAGGTAATATTGATTAAATGGGGGTCAAATAGGGGAGCAAGTCACATAGCAAGCTCACAAGGATTTTCAGTAAGGGTGGGTCAGGGATATTTCCTGGAGAGGCTGGGTTAAGACCTTGGCCCCCCACCCAGGTGATTGATACCTATTTAGAATATCAATCACTGCTATTCATCCTACATGGGTGTGACAGTTTCTCTTCTTTTACAATTTTGGCCTTCAGTGAATGTATCTTCACCTTCCTCTACATTGGCTCCTTGACTGTCCTGATGTTGGCTCCTTGACTGTCCTTCATGTTGGCTCCTCTTGGGCTGGCCCTAACTGCCTACAAGATATCTAATTAACTTACCTATCTGCAATACCATGAAGTTTCCCATCTTTAGAACATTATTTGGGCCCATATGTCATGCAAGATTCCAAAACACATATCTTCATCATCAAGTACAAAGAACAAACGGATAGAAACTATTTCTTGAACCCAGTGGTACATTTTCCCAACAACTCTTCACCTATCCAAAAATATTTTTTCTGTTCTCTCATTCCTTTTTAGCTCATCTCTTTCTTGTCATATAAATAAGGGTAAGGATGATGTTAAGTAAATAGAGTAAAAGATAGGAAAGTCTAGGAGTAAAAGCACTAAAGGAGATAGAGAAACAAGGAGACTACATGTTTTCTTTTGAAAACAAAAAAAGTGCCAGGAGACCAGTACTCAGTTGAAAAATTCCAAAGGAGAGATTTATCAATGAACCACAACAACAGGAAATAATTGCAGAAAATTGACCAGAAGAAATAAAATGGCTACAAATCTTAAAAGAAGACCAAATGAATTTAGTTTCTATGTATTTACTAATCATAAGATATGGTGAATGTTTACATTTGTAAAAATGTGTTGCAGCAAAAGAAGCATTGCTGCTAATTTCCCTTAAAATACTCTCTCTTGCTGTGAACATATTTATCCCATCATTCTTGCCACTTTCCAAAGCAGTTCTGATAGTCCTCTTTTGTGTTTTTCATTGCCCTGTCATGGCTGCCTCAATGCCCTGAATCAATTCAAAACATATACTTTTCATGGTCATTTTGATTTTGGGAAAGAGCCAGAAGTTGCATGGTGCCAGATCCAATGAATAAGGTGAATGAGGACATGCCATGTTTTCATTTGTCAGAAATTACCATAAATATTTTTAATCAATTCAAGACATCGAGACTTTTTTTTTATCAAGAAGTTTTATTGGTAGGATTTTTTAAAGAATGGGTTTTAGAACACTAAATGATGATAATTCAAGACAGGACATATACAAAGATAATTAAAATATTAAATACTATCTCAAAGACTGTAATTCAAACTACTAATTATCATTGTGCCTTGATACAAGCAACTTCATGAAATTCACCCACCTTCTCACAAAGACCATGGAGCCTCACCGCAGGGTCACTCATTTAATTTAGAGTAATCAATGCTGGTTTTAGTGTGTCAGCATGCACTATCACAGAAAGCATAAAATCCAATCTACAAGGATTGTTAGTTTTCTTCAAAATGTATCTCAAGCATCTTTTAAAATGAGAGTTTGCAACAGGCTCTATCCTTAAAGAAAAAGACTTCTAGAAGAAGTATGAGACAACTAGCCAACACTGCCCTGAGTGGTTATAAAACTAACCAAAGGAAACTGGCAGTCCTCAGGGAGCTGCTTTTAATGTAGCAATTTCCTCCTTGGTAGCTGAGTTCTTAATTCCTATTATACTACCAGCTGAACATGTATTCCATTGCTTTGGATACAAGACTTTCATCTTTTTTTGGTGTTTGTCTATCAGAAATAACCTGGTAGTCACTAGTAGAAGCTTTGTATGCTATAGTAAGAGGTCTCATGGTAGAAATCTTAGGAGTACTTCCAGGTTACTTTGGTGTACCTAAGGTTTTGCTTGGTAGTGTAAAGGCTAGAGATGAAGATGATTAAAAAAAAAGAATAATAAATGTGCTTGCAGTGAGGGGGGAGTATTCTGAGGGGAATTGATGACAATGTCTTTTACTGCAATTTTTAATTTAAATATTAACATTTTGTGATCATATATTTTACTCTTTATAGTGATACTCCAGTACAGTATGAAGGGCAAAAGGATTTGGGGCCACAAAACCTGTGTTATAAACTTCTACTCTTCTACTTACCAGTAGGGTGACTTTAAGTAAGTGATTTCTCTAAGCCCGGATGCTTCATTTTTCACATGGAAAGAAGAATATCTCACTCAGGAGTGTGGTGATAAAGTTTGAGAAGCATTTTGTATGACTTTAGTATAACTACTAAATAGTAGCTATTATGCAATAAGAACTAGTGGTGACTTGATTACCTCACTATATATTCAAGAATTTGCAAGACTGTCTTGTCAGTAGCTCCCCAAAAGAGAGAACTATACAGAAAAGGCCACAAATGTTTATGATTGGAAAAACATGAAAACAAAGGAAAAATGTCATGCTTAAGGAAGGAAGTATGACATCGGGTTAATAAAAGCAAAACTAGTATTGTTTTGTGGGCATAAATGATCATTATTCCTCTAAGTCTATATTGAAAGACTTTTTTGCCCAGTTGTTCAGAACAGTATCAAATGTTGATGTATCTTGATCATGACTCTCTAGACATCTAGAGAAGTGAAACCATCCAACCCATTTTCACACAGTAGATCTTTTCCCCTTACTCAATAAGTGGTTTAGATGAAAAAAAGAGAAAGAAAGAAAGAAAGAAAGAAAGAAAGAAAGAAAGAAAGAAAGAAAGAAAGAGAGAGAGAGAGAGAGAAAAAAAAAGAGAGAAATAAAGAAAGTCAGTCTAGATTAGAAACCCAAAGTACCACCCTCCTCAATGTGTACAGTAAAGTGTTAGTGTATCAAATCCACTGAACAAAGAAACTCACATCCATTAGACATACCATTTTTCAGCAAGCTAACCTGAATTGAATGAGTTCAATTTTACTTTGGCCTGTTATTTAAATATTCCATAAGCATATGCTGCAGAAGTGTCCAAAAGCCAAATAACTTTCACTCAGTGTCTAATGGTTACCATTCATTTCTAAAACTATTCCAACAGCAGCGATAATAGCCTTGCTCTCTGTGACCTGGAAGCCCTCCAGGAATCAATTTGCATTAGCAAAGCTTTGCTTCATGTGGCCTTCTCCTTCACAAACTTCCCCTTCTGCTGTGGTGGGAAGACATTGTCCTCATTAGCAATCCAGTATTCCATTTCTTTTGGTATAAATCCATCCCCAATGTTCAAATCTACTGCAATCCATTCCCTAAGCCCTAATATATATGAACTGCCTTAAAATATGGTCCACTATCATTAGAAGGCATTTTAAAATGCCAAATTTGGTAATATTGAATGTCAAACCACAGTGTGCTATAATAGGAACAGCATTGCTAGAGATGCCAACCTATCTCCTTTCACCTGTATTTCATTAGGGCCACTATCTTGTGGGCTACCTATGCTCTGAATGTCTGTGTCCCACACAAATTAGTATTTTGAAACCTATCAGTGATGGTATTAAGAGGTGAAACCTTGATTAGATTATCAGGGCATAGCTTCATACATAGGGTCAGTGCTTTATAAAAGAAGGCTGAAAGAGTTTGTTACCTCTCTTTTTTTTCCTCCTGTCATCAAGTATCAAGAAGAAGGTACCATCTTTGAGGTACAGACCCCTACCAGACCCAAATTCGCTGGTGCCTTGCCCTTGGACTTGCCAGCCTCCAGTGTGGGACTGCATAACTCTGTAATCATAAAACTCCCCTAGCCCCAACTGTGATTGAATGTGAGTAAATAGATAAAGATGCTTGTTAGTTCCAGGAGACTAGATAAGATCTGTATCAGCCATAAGGTCCCAATGTAAATTACTCAACTCTGTTCGAAACTGATGTTCTGGACACCGCTATCTATAGAACAATCTACAAACATCTGCTGACCATCAGTACGTGTCAGCTGACCACTAACCTTTGTTCCTCTTCTGTAAATTTCGCCTGTTAACTTCCCCTGCAACCCCCTATAAAAAGAGCCTCAGACTCTGGGCTAGTGGCCTCTCTAAGCTACTTTGCTTTGGGAGTGCTGTCTGGCCAGACTAAGGTCTGTTTTACTTTCCAACTTGTCCGGTGTGTTCCTTCCCAGGTGTTCTTTGCTGCAGTCAGCTCCTCGGAGCGTTTGGTAAGGCCCTCGGTCTTACACCAGAAATGTAAAAAATAAAACTTGATAATTTATAAATTATCCAGTCTGTTATTTTGTTATAGTAGCCCAAAAAGACTAAGACGTGCTAATTATCCAAACTATTTAAAGATAGCTCTTGTTATCCAAAGTTAATCAAGACACTGTGTCATTTCATGAGCACATGGCCTACATATCTGATATCACTAGAGGCATTTCTAAATTCAGGCTCCCTCCTGTCCAATTGTTACCAGGTTTTGTGGTGTTGTGGACTCCTTCTAGAGGTACTTTCTAGATTCTTTTTTGTCCTGAAGAAAGAACTAGACAAAATGAGTGCAAAAGGTAGCAACATTTTTTAAAGGTAGGAAAATAGACATGCTCTACAGAGTTAGTGTGGACCAATTAAAGGTAGGAAAAGAAATATATTCTACAGGGTGAGAGCCAACAACTGTAAAAGAGAGGGTACAGTGGCCATGAGATTAATGGTGGCCATCTTTAGTATCTCCCACTCCTCAGGCTGATTTCAGGTCTAGGCTGTCCTATCAAAAACCTGCTTGAGTTCTCATGAGAACTGAAGATAGCATTCTCTGATTGGTCCCAGGGCCAAGGCTTTGGAAACTGTTTTTCTCAATAGAGAAAAGCATTGTGCATTCCTCAATCTCTATTATTGTCAGATCATGCCCATGTTCTTAGCCAGTTTGCCATGCCCTAATCTCTTGCCTCACACTATTAACTCATAATGGCATTCCTGAAGCAATTCTCTCATTTACTAGCTGGGCCAATGTAGTAAACTCACTTGGCCTCTTTGTGCTTTGGTTTCTTCATTCATAAACATACAATGGGATCTCCCTGTGAGGATTATTTTGAGGATTACACAAGTTAATACATATAAAGCCTTGAAAGAGTGCTTGACAAACAGTAAGGACTCCAAAGGGAATTTTTAAAAAAATTTTTAGTTCCATCTTATTGAAGGGCCACTTTTAAGTATCTAGGCTTATCGCTGTAGGACTACTGCCATTCACTCTTAATTCTTTTGCTCTGGAGAGCAGTTTACTTGGAAAGGTGAATGAATCATCATACCATGTCACTCATAGCCTATAATGTGGTAAGTCAGAAAGGGACCTGAATTCCCAGAAGAGTCTGTATTTCTTATCTGTCAGAAAAGTTTTATGCCAACAATAGTCATTAACATTCCTTCTATTCATTCATTTGGTAAAACATAGGCATCTTCTACCTTCATATTGATGGCATATCCCAGAACTTCAGTACTTTTTATTTTTGAAATTAGGCTTTGTATGAGTGTTATGGCTTATATCTAGATGTCCCTCCAAAGCCTCATGTGCTCATACATAGGGCTTTTGGAGATGGCTGGATCTGGGTTGTGTGAATATTTGTTAAGGGAGTGTAATATCTGGGTTAATTCCCTAGCTGGATTAGCATAGTTCTGGGTGTAGCTGAATGGATTTACTGAAGAAAGAAGCCCCACACTAAGTGTAGGTGGCACCAATCAATAGGCTTATAGCCTGGATGGAATATAAAGAGACAAAAAGAAGGTAGCCTCGCTGTTTCCTGCCTGCCTTGCCATGGACTGTTTCTCCTTAGCCATGCCCCTCTGCAATGTTGCCCTACCTTGGAACCAGCTGACTATGGATTGAAACTTTTACAAATTGTGGGGTGAAATAAACCTTTCCTCCTTTAACTTGTGGGTGTCAAGTATTTTGTCCCAGATATGGGAAAAGTAAGTAAGACAATGAGCTTTAGATACTAATTCCCAAAGCCTCCTGTGTCACTAGATGAGAGCCATTTGTAGGACTTGTTAAAAATGTAGATCTTGGGCCAGGGATTTAGCTCAGTGGTTCCGGTGCCTGCCTTGCAAGTGCAAGGACTTGAGTTCAATCCCCAATACCAAAAAAAAAAAAAAAAAAATGTAGATCTTGAGCCTCATTTCTGAGCATTTTGATTCAGGAAGTCTTGGAGTAAGGCTTTGGAATTCATTGATTTTGAGACATAGTCCAGGTTTTAGAACTTTTTTAAATTAAGAAAAATAAATAGTCACTTTCTCTAGAAAAAAATTAATTTTTGGTATCAAATTTTACTAATGAATTACCTAAGATGTTGGAAAATTTCATGTTCCCAAGGGACGGCTTCTCAAAAATCGTCATCCTTGACCACACATTGTATGGAGTCTTACTATCTCACAGCTCTTTGGGGACCTCCCTAACTTCATTTCCTCCCTCTTCCTAATTTCATTGTCATAGATTTTGGCAGGATTGATCCATCTCCAGCTCTGGTGTGGTTGTGAGGAAGTGGTTGAATGGTTCAAGAAAATGTGTGCACCTAGCTCCCTGACCACAAGTGTGAATGCAAATTTGAATAAATGTTTTCTTTTTGGAGGATTCTTAGAAAGATATTCTCTCTCTCTCTCTCTCTCTCTCTCTCTCTCTCTCTCTCTCTCTCTCTCTCTCTCTCTTTCTCTCTTTCTCTCTGTGTGTGTGCAAACACACATGTGTATGTGTTTAACACCATAAATCATACTCTATCCCTCCAAAACTACACAATGAAGCCAATGAAGCAACTAGTAATAAATCTGGATGCTGTTAACAGGAGACTTAGAATTATGAGGGAAGGAAGCTGGCTTTAAAATGAAGTTTGTACTGTAGGAATTAAATACAGAGATAGAAGCAACTCATGTCCCAAGCTAGTAGATCACTCAGCTCGTAGATCAAGTCTCATCTGCAGCTGACCTTACTGCTGAAGATTTTTCATATTAAACCAAGATATTTTCCCTATTATTGAACTTGGTTTGAGTTGCATTTTCTAGTCCTTGAAGCTAAAAGCATCTCTACTGATTCTTGCCCAAAAGCTTCATGACATTGGTCTTGTTCTCAACATCACAATCAATTTGAATATCCTTGTAGGGAAAAACACTAACCCATCCTATTCTGATAACCAGTCAGACCTGTAGCTCTGATCTTCCCAAGTCATTAGGAAGACTACGAGAAGGCTGTGAGACCACAAACTATTCAGGATGCTGGATTCTCTTAGTTTTCCTCTTGCCTTACTATTTACTCATTCTCAGACTTCTTTGCAGTTTCTTCCTCTTTTTGCTGACTGTCTTGGTTACTCACTGAGACAAAATACCTGACACTCAAAGTTAAAAAGTGGAAAGTTTTATTTTGGCTCACAGTGTGTAGTGGTTCCAGTCCATAATTGGCAGGTTCCAGGGCAGGGTGGCATGGCAGAGGGCCATCACAGAAGAGAAACAGTTTGTGGCAGGCAGAAGGCACCAAAAGCAGCAAGCAACAAGTAAGCGACAGCAGCACGCTTTCTGCTCCTTATATTCTACCCATGCTACATGCCTCCCTTAGGGGAGGTAGCACTCACAGCTAGGGTGGGTCTTCTCATTATCCACACCCAGAACTATGCCATATCAGTGGTCTAATTTAGTACTCACACACCCTTAATCCCAGCATCACACACCTAAATCCAAGCATCAACACTTGATCCCAACATCACACACTCTGGATCCAGCCCCCTCTGAAAACCCCCACCTATGACTGCATGAGGCTTTGAGGGGACATCCAGACAAAAGCCACAACACTGACCCACAGTTCTTTATGTGTTGCCATCTCCCAAACATGTGATTTCAATTTTGACTTCATTCCAATCTCCAGACTCAGGCATCAAATTGACTATTTGGCATATGTGCTTAGATGCCTAATAAAGACCTCAAACTCAGTTTTGCCATACCACTAACCACCTGCTCTCCTTCTCCCTTACACCCCTGAAAATATGCTCTGTCTGAAGCCTTTTATAGCTCAGGTATTGTCAAAGTCTGTCTCTCAAGGTACCCTGGTCAAAAGCTTTGGAGGCATCCTTGACTTCTATCTTTCTACCAAACCCTAAATACAAAATGTCAGGGAAGTTTGCCAGTCTCACCTTCAAAATATATACAGAATTCAGTCACTTCCTCACCAGTTCACTGCCACTACCCTGGAATGAGCTGATAAGGAATCCTATAGCTAAAGTTGCCAGTTAGAGGAGTCCTTTATCTTCTGGGAACAAACTTATCTTAGTAATTCTGCCATATTCTTTTATAGGAAACATCTCATCTAAAAGATGCTTGTGGGGTGAATTTTCATACAGATTTTAGAATGTAGCAGGTTAAGCTCTCAACTCTGCTCCTTGTAGCCAAGGATCTAGCTGGTGCCTTTTTTATGGGCACTATACCTCTTTTTCCATCTTTTCATTTGTCCTAGAATCATATACTTAGGATCATTTTTGTTGCTTACTTCAGTCATACAATAGCCTTGGGGTCATTGACCTGGAGAACTTCCTTCTTCAATCTGTAGGCTGGTAAACCTAACTTTCTGTCCAGTGAGCATAAGGTTGAAGTTGAAAAGAACAAGGCATTTGTATATGGGGAAATAGGGACACAAGGTAGTGGAAAGAACATTGAACTAGATGTTAGTAAATATTCCCCATCTGTTATCTAACAAGCCTAGTCCAGATAAATAATTTAGCCTAGATAAGGCTCAGTTTCCTGCCTTATAAAATGAGAGTAATAGTATGGTTTTTGTAAAATAAGAATAATAAAATGACCATCACCTAAAACAAATGAAGTGATATGAATATGGAAATAGACACTAACCAACAAAAAAAATCCAAAACATATGTAAGAAAACTCCTTTTCAAAAATGAAACATTAATAGAAGAGAAAGACTATTGTCCTACGAGCTTAAAAATATTTTTAGAGTTCATATCTTCATTCTTAAATCCTCTCCCAAAAATATTTACCAACTTACATCTTTATTTAATCACATCTGGGGAAGAATATTAAAGTCACATATTCATATTCATGTGTTCCACTTTAGAGATTTTCATATTTCTGTTATGCATTTATTAGTGGATATATGTGCCACATGTTTACCTAAATTTGAACTGAAGAAATCTGCCTACAATTAGACAAAGAATTAAGCACAGAATAACTAAACATTTATTATTGTTATCTCTCGATTATCACCACCAAAGTCCATCAGTTTTTTTCTAACCATAGTACATCTGTGTGTGCAAAGGCACATGCATGTGAAGTTCACATTCTCTAGGACAGCAGAACACCTACTGTTTGTAAAACAGAAAATCAGCAAGGGCCAGGGATTTAGCTCAGTGGTTCCGGCGCCTGCCTCACAAGCGAAAGGTCCCGAGTTTGATCCCTGGTACCAAAACAAAACAAAACAAAACAAAAAAATCAGCAAGAACTCTGACTTTTGAGGTTATTTTTTGCGGATTTTAATTTTTAACATAAATTATGACTTTGTTTAGTAGTTTATTTTAAAATATGTATACTTATGTAATCAAGTATAACGTATTTTTAACTATGATAAGATACTGAATGACTGGCAAATGGCCACATGGTTAGATATTGGCATGATTCACATTTCCTACCTCTCTAGCCAGTATGGGTCTTCTTAAAATTTGACAGGATTAAATGTCTATTAGAAAATATAAGGAATACATTTTTGAGAAATCAGATATAATTTATTTGTGAGTCATCTAATTGTAGTTCATTTTTCCAAAAAATAATATAGAATGAATTGAAGACATAGAATCACTAGGGTGCTCTTAGATTAGTATCTTTGGCATTTATAGTGGATGATATTATACTCTATAAGTTATTTTGAAAGGAAAGAAGAAATAATTTATGTTGTAAAATAATTTATATTACAAAATAACTCACTGCAAATAAACTGAAATTTTGATGATATACGAAAAAATTCCTTATTCATAATTACCCAGAAATATGCCAGAAGCAGAACTAAAACTCTATTCTTAGAATGTATATTCATCAAACTAGATTTAATTAGGAAGACTAAAGCCACCGAAGTATTTTGATTTGATAGAAGTTCAATACAGAGAATTATATACTTACACAGCTATTGAAAGAGCTGGAATGAAGGTGAAATGACCATTTTCAGAAATTCCAGAAGTGGAGTAATCACAGGGAAGCTACATTCCATGACCCTAGCTTCCTGCAGCATCAAAATGGGTTATTCTTAGAGAATTCCCAAAGTCAAAGAAAACCATCACGTAATGTCTCGGTTAGCCACTCGCAGCTCTAGCAGCTTGAGCACAAACCAATACAGAAGAGAACTGCAAGTTGGTGACTGGTATACCCCTAGGCTTTTTGCTGAGGAAATCAGACAGAAATGATAATAGAATTCTTTCAAGTAGTGGAAATTATGCATTTTCTAGAATTATAGTCCCACTTTCCATGCATGCTTTTGGAAGCTCTGCATCCTGTATAAAACCATACAACCTGACATGACCTTGACAACAAATGAGCTTGTCGTGTATTAAGTGGAAAATCCCAGTTCTTAATTAGATCAGAGTCAGATGATCTTGTCTCATCAGGATAAATCAGATTTATTTGTCTTCTATCAGCATATGTTCAGTATTTCCAAAGCTATTTTATGTCAACCTCATTTCAAGATCCTTTCTCCATCTGTTCTTGCTACAACTCCCAATCCCTTTGATAGCTCCATACCTGGAGCTTTTTGCCT